>NW_028277280.1:0-1200000 GCF_059751315.1 Micrasema longulum
ACCTGTCGTTGGCTGGTTTAAGTGGCTTTTTTACTCAAGGTGTAATAATCCCGCCGAATGAATCTCACACACATCAATATAGGTTTCAGCTTTCTTTACAAAATTCAACCGACAGAGGAGGTGAAGGATGTATATTTTATGTTCTTTTGTTGTGCGTTAAATAATAAAGATGTTCAAAAATTAAATATAAACTAATAGATGTAGTGTTTAAAAGTGTGAACATTTTGTTAATTACTTCTCTATATTGAGTCTTTTTTGTTTATTCTTACATGTATTTAATAATAAAAAAAGCATATTGTTAAGTGTCCTCGGCACGGTTAACCTAGTGAGGTCACATTATTTTATTATAGATCTTTGTTTATAATGGAAGAAAAAGAATAAATAAAATAAATGTGGATTAAACATCCAACAATTTATAGGCTGAATGGTGAAGATTACACTGTTTGTAAAATAGTAACTTTAACCAGCCATAACAGTTTATAAGCATTGTAAATGCCTAGACTTCTATGTTCCTTTCTCTACAGTGTTTTCCCTCTCTGTTGCAATACACCTATTTTTAAAAGTTTTTTTATAAGCTGTATCACTATCTCAATAGAGTAGCGATATTCTTCCAGCTCACGACAAGAGATTCATAATATTCCACCAACATCTTTATATGACGATATTTACGATAATTTATAAAATAAACAAGCTTTTTATGAAAATTTATAAGTATTATTTTCACATGACTCGACCCTTTCTCCATATTTATCGCCTTTCTTGGGATGGAAATTCTTATCCCAAATAAGACGTACTTGTATACTTAGTATTTTTATAAGATCACTCAATTTAAAAAATGTATTTTTTTTAAATTTCACAAAAATTAACATGGTGATTGCAAAATATTACAGCATCATCATTCCCTTTTCGTACTGAATGATGCATAGAGCACTGCATTGGTTCACCACCCACAGCGTATCTTGATCATTTTTTGTTACATGAAGGTAAGTTGATTTCTTTCGCTTCAGGTGGCAGCCTAGGCGACTATGAAATATTTTAGTGTAAAAACACTTTTTTAAATAAATATTTGTTATCAACCATATCGAGAAATCGAACTTGAGACCTCTTGCGCGGTAGGAAAACGCGCTGACCAATACTCTACAAAGCCGAATATTACAACAGAGATGGAAAACAATTTTGAGAAGGGAATATGGTTGTCTCAGCATTTACAGGGTTTAAGGCCTGTTATTGGCTGGTGTAAGCAGCCATGTTACGCACAGGGTAACATTCAAAATTGGCTATGCTTAAACATCCATATTTCCCCAATTTAATTATCTTATACGTTTCGAAACTGAAGTCATATAAATAAAACCTTTTATTGGTTGAGAGACAAAGCTATTTGGCGATATTCTTCTCAGTAATCAAATTTATTTATTTACAAAAAGTTACATAATTATAAATAAAATTATATTTGTCACACAGAAGGCAAGGAGATCAGTCTTACAATACAGATTTATATCTACCTTTGAAATCATCGTTCATTCATTCAGCCAGAAATCAAACCCAGGACCTTAAGAATGCAAGACAAAAAAGGCCCACCACGAGGCGGAATTTTCTCGGCTTAACTTTTTTTTCCGAAATTTTCTCCCGAGATTTTTCAACTTGTTTTAAATAAAAATACCAAAAATTCTGAGTTTATTTCACCCACAAAACTGTATTTTTTATTCAAATCAATTTAAAGTATTTTTATTTACTAACAAAGACCTCCAATTAAATATAAAAGAAAATTGAGAAATCACTCATTGTTAAAAAATGGCTCTGCATGTATTTTTTTTTGTATCAACATTATACATACGTTTGTTTTAAAGTTTTGTATCTTTTTTTTAGTGAAAATACTTGAGAGATATTTATCAAAGCGTTTTCAAAATAGCTGGTACTCATTTTCACCCCGAATAGATGCAAATAAGCTCTTTGCCTCATAAAGTAACAAGACCTTTTTGGAATAGGACCAAATAGTAAATTACATTGGCTGCTTCGTAGGATGCTACCAGTTCTGCTATTGCCAACCTACCGAAGGAACTGCTTTGTCTATTATATGAGGCAGCCTCATAAAAGCTTCCGAGAAATGATGCTATATTGAGCTTCGTTTTTGTTTTATTGTCATCAAAATTAAAAAGCGCTTCAAAGGAAGTAGGTTGGTTTTTACTGCGAAGCATAATAAATTGGCAAAATATTTTATGTTCATGGAGAAATTATGTAGAATACTGTAAAGTAACGTGAACAAAATAGTTTTGTCATGATTTTTTTCAATATTTTCGGTGTGACAAGAAAGGAACTACAAAACATAAATTGAATTGACCCAATAATCATTGAGGTAGCGAATTAATTTTGGGTTGGTCTGGGTTAATTTTGCAGGAAAGAAAAATTGCGGTACATGAGATGGAAAATGCGAATAAAAACAGTCTGCGGCCAACCGAACTACAATAGACAAAAAGTTTACCTTTAAGAAGTCAGAAAGGGGATCAGGGACAGGAATTCGGATGCGAAAATCTCCAAATCTTTTCTTCCGGATAGTGCTTCGGATTGTCGGCAAACACAAAACCTAGAACATTCACAAACGTCTCTTGTGTTCGGGCAGTTAAATTGTACGCGGGAAAGAATGTTTATCGATGATTGTGAATCAATTCACATATTGCGTGCAGTTTATTATAGGAATGCGGACAGACGATAAAAATGATAAATAAACATTTAGGGACTGAAAGTTGGTATATAGGATGTTCGGAGCTTTATAACTGACAGTTCATTCAACCACAAACCGCTCAATCACATCAACCACTCGCGCCACCAAAGTATAAGGGAAAAATGATTGTCATTTTTTATAAGTAAACTTTTAATGAAGAAAACATTTTTTTGTTAATTCATTCGATATTTGTATTGTAAAAACTTGCTTTCTGTATTCGTTTTTTTTCTAAGCCAATGAACAGGCTTATGAAAACCCTACCATATTGGTGTTATTAAGTATTTATTATAAAGTAACACTTAATCTAAACAATTTTTAATTTACAAAGGTATAATTAAGGGTACTACTTGCAAACCTGGCAAAATCCAAAATTAAAAAAAAATGAGATATTAATTGAAATGTATTCAGAATAAAAAAAATTACAATAATTTTAACATTGTCAGTTTAAAATACGGCTTAATTTGTTAGACTTGACTTTTAAATTATCGGCTTTGTTACAAACATGGCAACCTTTACTTAAGTATTGCAAAGTTGGTTATGTATAAAATAAAAAGTTTAATTTCACTACTGTTTCTTGACATAATCATGCTTATGTCATCACTGCTTACGCATAAAATATTTTCTGATTATAATAAAAAAATTAAGTTGTAAAAAAAAGTTGAAGTTAAGTAATGTATCAGGTTTTTGTGATTTGTGATTGATTTTGTGATTGATGCTCAAAATAAAGAATTGTGGATTTTGCCGGGTTTACAAGTAGTACTCTCAATTATGGCATAATTTAAGTGGACATGGCAAGTGTGTCATCGAAAATCAGGAGTGACGACACCGCTTGCTTCTTGAATGCTTGCTTTTGCTGTAGGAACACATCGACGGTACCTTTTAGTGAGATTTTGTTAACTGTTCTTTGGATCATTGGCAGAGGGGAAAAGAATCCGATGTTAGTTCTATAATTTCCCACAGTAAAGACAGAATTGGTACGCAAGTTACGGTAAGGTTTATCTGAGCAAGGATATCATGGACATCTATACAGTTAGATTTCAATTTATGCAAGAATATCAAACCAGCCAAAATGCTTCTGAATTCTAAACTAAAGATATGAAAGTACTCTAGACAATCATAAAAGTTGATTGTGAAAGTGTTTTATCCGATTCTTTATTTAACGATTTTAAAAATTTGTGTCGCACCGATTCTATCCGCATTATATGAATATTTTAACGAATATCTTTATCAGGATCGTCAACAAAAAAATTCTTCTCTTATAGTTCTAGCCACTGTGGATTGCCAGTAACGAAACAGTGGACGCGTTAGCAAACGAGACAATCCATTCCGGGAATCCTGCCTATAGAAAGTTACTACCACCTGATCGCCTCGTTACGACAAAGTAAAAGAATTTTTGCGCATGGTAAAAATATTGGGTTACTTCCACCAAAGCCTAGAAGCTAAAAAAAAACGTATTTTCCTACTTAAACCAAATGCAACAGAAAAACCTTGGTTTCCAAAGACACTCTGAACAAGTTTAAGACATTTTGTATTTTTAGAATGCGAATTGGACGTGGCTGCAATGGTTCACACTTGTTCAGAATCCATATCCGGGATTCTACCATGTGTCGTTTTGTATGCCCAAGAAATGATTGTTATCCTGAGTTCTTTTCGACTTTTCCGATATTAACATTGCATTACTATTTCTTTTATACAATTCTTTTTGTCGTTTTGTTGAATCGTGTAGTTTTTGGTTAAAGCTCGATAGAAGTTCGATAGAAGACAAATGAAAACGGAAGCAGCTGCCTCCGATGACAACTGTCACTAAGCGGAGGCCATACGGCTGGCTAAATCATGAATCACAGGTGCTTCCCAAGAACCTTAACCGCGCTTGCCTACTTCACACATCATCTGATTCTCGCAGTCATAGACGTCTACGACTGACACTTCGTCGGCAGTTCACGTTTGTACTACGAAATACAGACCTGTAGCTCAATCACAAATAATTATCGACGTGCTTAAAAACATGCTAAGCATTTGAGCGATCACAATGAACAATAATGAACCTGCTTAAGTTATCGCAGTCATAAGTCAACGCGTGTGTAATCTCTAAGTCAACGTTCGTGTCGGTTTGTTATTTGTTTTCCTCGTTCATACATACACTTCATCAAAAATTTAAAAATCGGTGTTTACTATAAAAAATAATAAAATATTTTGCGTTTAGAAAATAGTAATAAAATAAAATTATTTTAATTTATTTCAACAGAGAGGGAAAGAATTTTTGAGAGGGGAATATGGAAGTCTAGGCATTTACAGGGCTTATGACCTGTCATTGGCTGGTTTAAGTGGCCACATTACACACTGTAACATTCACCATTATTACAGAGTACCCAATTTATTCTCAATATATTACAAAATATACATAACAGATTGATTGAACATACATATTACAATTTGGAAATTGCCTCCCGAAGAGAAATCCCACTGTTATGAAATATATCGACATCCGATGCGATACAGTTGAATAACACGATTGTTCTACCTACCGGCATAACCATTGGCAAGTTGGTTCTGCATTGTGGTAGGTAGAACAACCTGCGTTGCCTTTTTCGAAGATAATTATCAGGGACACATAGACCGAATTCATTCGAATATTGGAATTATATATGCAACCACCTGTCAGTTGAAAATAGTGAACACCCAAATGTTTATACATTCTCCTCAACAGTGATTAATAGCCCAGCATTAATAGTCAGAAGTCAGTCATGAAAAACCACGGGCAATATCCATATTCTCTAAGATACAGATAACGCAGATTTTTTTTTAATATAAAACAAACAAGTTAAGAAGACTGTTACATCAGTTTTGAATACATTTCATTAGTCAAATATGAATTAATTTAACGTGTATTATATTGAAGTTGTTTGTTGAGTTAGATTTTAAAGTTTTGTTTTAATTTCTGCACAAAAGCTCCTATTATATTAAATTAAACTACCGACAATCCCAATTCATTTATTTATAGAGAGCTAGAGTTGTTCACAACGTTTCTGGTTAAAATCGACCATAAATCAACGTCACAAGTGACACTTTTTAACAGATAATTGAGAATAAACGGAGTGTCTCCTTGCAGCAGCCATGAATGCCATTTATTTTACTTTTTACAGTTACTTACTGCAGAGAGCCACATTTCAAATTGATGATGAACAATACGCAAAGTGCAAGTATTTCATTTACTACGTTATAATGAAATTATTCTGCACTCAACATAACAACAGAGTTACAAATAATTTAAGCGTAAAATAAAAACAATAATTTTAAACTGACCCATGCAACAATTTTCCAACATACCATTTATCTCCCATTGCTCTTTTCGCAAAAAAAAAAACATTCGTATGCAAAATGAATAACATTTTCAATGAATGTTTGATACACCAGCCGTCATTTACTAATATTTCTTTGAAGAACTACATTCAAATCATAATTTTTAAAAATTGTTTAGTTTTGACCATATTTTTTTGACTGTTTACAGACAAGAGTTTTGTCACTAGTGAATAAATAAACAACATTGTTGGCCTAGTCGGTCACGACAAAATCCGGTAAAATTCACAATGGTAAAAACTTATTATTGTAAAATATTTTTCATATAAAATTGTTATAATCATTTAAATAAAGATAAAAATTACTTTTATAATTTTACTTACAACAAGCAAATAAGATTTTTTTAAATTTAAAAAAAAATGAAGATTTTTAAAAGTTTTAGATTTATTGGAAGAAAAATAATCGAAAAGGTTTGGAGTAATACTAAGGCATTTAAAAAATAAGAAATGGGTACTAAAATATATAAATATTACGTACCTACTATATTCAGAAGAGGCTGATTTAAATATTTATGATGAGCATTTATTGTAGTAGGTATATTATGAACATTTTACAATGCAAGAGGTCTGGGGTTTAATTCCCGACATGGTTGATATGAAAACATTAATTAAAAAAATAAATCAATATACACGGCTGTTAGTGTACTAATGCAGTACCCTATGCACCACAATATGAAGTAAGGAAATTGGGATAATTAAGTACGTTTTCCACAATTGTATTTTATACTAGGCACGCTTGTAATAAATATAAAAAAAATACAGTAACTTACTTCATAACAACTTGTTTACATTGAAATAGACGAAACGCAAAACATTTAGTGAAATCGTGTTTCAACAATGTTTTGAATATGTCCAAATGCTTGCAGACTGGCTGGATTTTCTCATTAGGCCGATACACATATTAAAATTTGTAGCAACAGATGTTTTCCCTCTCTGTTGCAATAAATTTAGAAATCATGTTTCATTAAAAACACTTTTTATTAATAAAGATGACGTTACCTTTTCAAATCCGCAATCAAAATAAATCTGCAAAAATTCACTTTCGCTCTCTTTGCATAAAATGCGGAGGAAGCAAAATACAATATTTTTGCGTGCCTATTCTATTTGAAGAGCTAATTGCATGAAAGTATCTAGACTCGTACAAAAACTCAACAAGGCAAAGACGTTTTAGTCTCGAGATCCAAAGCGAAATACCCCAAGTTTTTTCCTGGTGGGATTAGTAAACAGTCGCCATTTGCATAAACATTTTTGAGACCTCTGCAGATTGTATTTATTCAAATTTCTTCATGAATATAAGGTATACTATACATCTTCTGAGGACCGGGTTCTATTAGCCGAAATCTTGTTACACGGTATCGTCTTGCAGATTGTGTGGCAAGATAAATTAATCAGTTCGATTTTCAATATAATTCTCGCGATAGGCAAACGCCAAAGCTAAGTGATCAATCTCGCCTCTTTGAACGGTCCCATCGACGTATCTAATTTACGAACAAATTGATTTGAATTTATCGTTTTGTTTGCTTACTTTGTTTCCAATTACAAGAAAACACTTTTAGTAATAAGTTGCTGAATTAAAATACTGGCAATAAAACGTTTATTATTAAATGAATATTTAACTCGGTAATTAGATTTTAATATACGTTATATTTTTCTTTACTTTTTTCATTTGTTCATTCATTAAAATGGTACTAGTTATTTTACATAAAATATTATCGTTTTTCAAATCCATGAGCCAAAAACCCTGTAAAACTAATTCATGACAAAAAAAATAATGAAAAAACTCTCACATACACAGTATTATTATTTATTATTTTATTAACATTAACGGCAAATCTGCCTTTTACAAAAATTTATAATGCTTACATATTTGGCTTACTATTTTTTTACTTAAAAAAAACATCAATTTTCTTTTACCCAAGGTTTATAAAAAAAAATTATACAAGATTTATGTTTTAAAAAATATACATCATATTCAGTAGAAAGTTTAAACAATTCATGAATAAATGTAAAAAAAAAATTAAATAATAAAACATTCTACAGTAATTTAACAAGAAAATCATACGTACTGTTTCATACAGCTGGCCAAAGTGAACAAAAAACTGTATATATTATGAAATGCGTGAATAAATAGATATAATTACACATTCACCATCTTTGAAAAAGTTCAAAAGGTTTGTTCTATAGGAACAATACCCTACACTAAATATATCAGATACGTGGGAATAACTATTGCCGTGTTAATGAAGTCTGTTTAATACGGCATTACAAGTATACACAGTCCGTGAATTGTTGCTACAAAACGGTGGCACCTGTCTAGTCATTCTTCCAAGCACTCTGAAGTTGATGAGAGATAATATTTCAGGGCAATCCCAAATTGAATTTACAATTTTGAATAAATTAAAAAGGTCTGTAATTTTTCTTCTTTTGTTAAGTTTTTTAAAATTATAATATTCTAGTAAAAAATCGTAATAATCATAATCAAACCCTTATCTGCACGAGATGGTACACAAGTCACTTCATTGTTAAATCAAATGCAGCGTATCTTGATCATCTGATACAAGAAGATAAATTGATTAGTCTTACGCTTTAGTTGCTGTTCCAGGGACAGCGAAGTATTTCAGTGTAAAACCGCATATTAAAACCCATAACACCCGTCACAAACAAACTGCAAAGGTCAGAGCTGTAATGTTATAATATAAAATATTCAAATGAATATTTTCGATAAATCTTTTTAAAGATTAAACTCGGTTTCTCGTACATGATTGACAATCTTGTAAACCACCATTCCAAAAGATTAAAATAAGTTCTGCGCACATTTTTAAAACCGAGTTTAATTTATAAGTTGAAAAAGAAAAACGAAATTCAATACTCAATGAAATTAATTTTGAAAGGAGCCATTGAAGTATTGTTTTCCAAAAATGTCACTTTTGAGTTATACATAATAATTATTATTATATTTATACGTACTGTGTTCAGGACAAAGGCTTAAAACCGCTATTTTGGGCAAAATCGTTGTAATAGTTTTAAAGATACATTATTCTTACAGAGGAATATTTTCCTGTAATGAAATGAACAAAGGAAATAAAGAATCCAGTCAGAAATACAACATATTTAGAACGAAGTAAAAAAATATTCATAATTCTTTTTTGTGTAGCACTGATTGAACACACCGTTTTTTTGTAATTAATATTTTATACTGATAATAACGAATAAAAACGAAAATAAACACATAAAATTAAGACGTTAGTCCTCATTATGTACATAAAAATGTGTAAATATAACTTTTTTTACATTTTTAAAGTAATAAGGGTCTATGAAATAGTGTCCAGTAAAAAAAAATTTTGAATTCCCGCAAAAACGGTCATTGCATTGGCCACGCCCCTTATATGTCACAATTCATGTTAATTACCAACTTTGTTCCAAATCATTCAATTTTTTATAGACAATCGTCACGAATCTTGACCTAGCAACTATCAATGTCAAACATGTCGCGTTTTTCGAGTGATAGATTTTTGAAATTTTCTTTTATAAAGTAATATATGAAAACGCATTGATTTTGAAAATAAAATTAATTTTTCTAAATCCATTTCAGATATTTTTATCGGTTTTCCTTAGTACGTGATATTTTCCTATTGTTTTCTTCTTTTACGTAACGGGATTCGTTAATATAAATATAAACATTGAATTTATATATTTTTTAAACTGTATTTAATTTAAATATTATGTACTATCTAATGTTTTTTTCTCTAAATTAATTTTTCTAAAAATCCTGTGTTTTTAACCAATAACGTAGATTTTAAAAACATTTTGGCAAAAGAATTACACCAAAGGGTGTTTACGGTTTAAATACTTTTGTTAGAATATATGTATAAAACCTTCGTAGTTGGTTAAAAACATATTTAAACTAATGAAACCGCTTTTCCGTTTTAATAATAGGGAAATATTTTTTTTTTAACGGTTTTAAATTAATGAGGGTCTATGAAATACTGTCGAGAAAAAAAATACGTCAAGGTTCGTGTAAAATTTTCACTTTGTTTGTGACCGTTAAAATTTAAATGGAACATCGCACGAACCTTGACGTCACAATTGTCAAGGGCAAACATGTCGTGTTTTTGGAGGGACCAATGTTTAAATAATTTGTTTTTTAAAATTATGTATGAAAATATTTCTCCATAGTATTCATATTGATTATGAAAATATAAATAATTTTTCTTAATCCATTTCGTATTTTTTTAATGGTATTCGTAGTATGTGATATTTCCCTAATGTGGTTTAAAGCCTTTTTTCTGAACACAGTCGATATATCGTGGTTACACAAGTAAAAGTGACCATTTGCAAAAATGACTAAATTGAGATTACTGACTTTTTGACACCGTATTAGCATAATGCTTGACTGGTAAAAATGCCGAGTTGATCCGACCCTCTAAATAAAATTAATTTGTCAAATTTGTGACCATTTGATAGAAGCTCACAGATTGTTGACAAGTAAAACTGACAATTTTATTAATAAATTTATGATCCAAAAAATTGACCAAGTAACAGTTTTACTTGTAGCTGATGTCACCAGTAAAGAGTTAAAGTGAGTAATTAGTAGTTAGTAAGTAAGTTTACGTTTTGTATTTCACAGATACGGTTTTTTTATAAAAAGTTCATTAATGGCATTTATTCTTTAGATTATTGCGTAACACTTCTTAATTATTTGTTATTTTTCATTATTTTTGTATTTCGTTATTTATTTAACCTGCATAAATATTTAAAAAAAATATTATTGAAATAAAAAGGTCCAAAAACATTATTTTTAGTTATAAAATAAAATAAAATAAAATACTACCTCCCTCAATGAACTAAATAAAAACAATTGTCTGCAAAATTTTATGACAAATTGACTAAAATTTTCATTGTTTTTTATTATTTTGTAAAAGTGATAATTATTTTAAAATACGTTTATACTTTACATTAAATAATGTATTGTACATATAATCCAAAATTACCACCCACCTACTTAAAAAAGCTGATCTTTGAGAAGCAATTGAACTCTAGAAAAACTCCAAAATGGCTCTCCCTAAGCATTATTGATTCTGTCACTTGGTCAATTTCTCTTGTATGCCCACAATATTTGTGTAAAAATAAGACAGACACAGTTCAATAGATAATCGGAGGATCATGATAAATAATTATAATTTTGATTTTTTTAAATTTACGCAAAGCCAATAAAGTCGCATTTTTAAAAAAATACATGAACCGTTCTTAAATTATTGTGAACTCGTTGATGTTAAAAGCATAAAAAATGGTTGTCTTAAAGCTTTAGGGCTCATAAATACTATTTTGGTTTGTCATACACATTTTTTCCTAAGAGTGCAAATTTTTACGTCTCAAATGGTCCTCGCGTGAATGAGGGTTGAAATGTATAAGGTAGTGGACCATACCGCCTCTGGCTTAGGAGGCTCTACAAAGGACATCTGCGGCATTTCTCATTACTCAGGATACACTCAGAACACACTCAGGTGAGGCGCTCAGACACAGTGAGGGGTACTCAAGAGAAAGGACATGTCACAAAATAGAGAACTTGGGACAGGAGCTATGAAAGGAACTGAAAAAACGCCGGGTAAATGAAGGAGTTGGAGATTTAAAAATGTTTTTTAATGGAACATGGCTCACTGGAAATAACGATTTACTTCTCATGTAATGTAAGTTACTTTGAAATTATTTAAGAGGGTTTAAGCAGGACATAAGCTTGTTCAAAATCAAAATAAATATTAGTCCAAATACGTGTATTTGTCAACTGCGATTTAATGTTATATACAAAATGAGAAAATACTAACAAAAAAATGTAAAAAATACATCACAATTGTAAAACAAAAAAAAATTTGGCTTTCGAACACAAAATGGCTAAAAGACACTAAAAATTATAACATATTTATTTTTTTATTGGACAGCTAAAGATGTCAATCGAACAAAAAAATAGAGTTAGTTAACCCGAAAAAAAATTTGATTATTATCCCTAAGATAAAAATAACTTTATTTAATTTACTTTCATATAACTTTGAATTATCCATCCTTACCTCTGTTTTGTATAAATACATTGCACTCCTTAATAAAGATACCAGCCTCGAAGATGTCGCGAAAGCGATGAAACCGGTCACTGGATATTCCAAATTTGTGGATTAAAGTATCACTCATCTTTTATTTATATAATAAAAAAAAATAGAGAATAATAGTACAAAATACGTAAATCACATTGTAATTTTTAAAGCATTTATCAACATCATCATTTCTTTTCTGCATCCAATGGCGCATAGGTAGAAAATACTGTCCCGGGATTCCGGCCGTTTTCAACCCCCGAAAAACCAGGGATTGTAGTGGCTAATGTCGGGATTATCAGGATTGTCAAAAACAGGTCTTGTTCGCATTCTGTTGCACCTTAACAATAACCTTATCTAGATTGTATTAAGGGAACTTTGTTACGACAAAAAAAACGACCAAACCACCCTTGGGTATGATCAAAAATATACAGGTGTATGCAGCCCTAATAATTTTGTTATCGTAGAATGGAATTTTATTACATTTGCAATTAACAAGTTTAATATGCAGAACTTTCCTAATTTTGTTCTTTTTGTCAGTGTCTTTCCACGGTGTGCTGCTACTACTAACAATATTATATTTAAAAAAATGTTTTCAACAACATGCGTGGGTCTGGCATCTTCATCTTACCTTCATGTAATACAAATTATCAAGATACGCCACGATTAGTGTTCCAATGCAGTGGTCTGTGCATAGAAAATACAAACCCGAGTAAATATTTTAATCCCGGGCATACTTGTTTTTTTATTCGTAATCTCAGGATACCGGGATTATGTCGGGATACAACCAAGTTGTTTAAATTGGACTCAAATTATACGTAAGCACCAATAAAATACATATTTCAACAAAATTAACAAAATTATTAAAATTTCAGTTGAATTATTCTAGAAATTAATTCATTAATATAGGCCCTAGGCCTGAGAAAAATCACATTGAATGTTTGCGTTCTTACCTGGATATAAACCCGGAACCTTCCGCGCGCGTGTCAAACGTATTGACCACTACACCACGGAGGCCACCTTAACGCCATTTAACGAATATTATTTAATGGATTATCTTTTACTAAATTTATGCATAATTAATTAGTCCTTTTTAAGTTTTAAATTCTTTGTTTTTAGTATTAATTATACAAAATACATTCTATACACACATTTAAATATTAATGAAATGCGAATTTCAATAATATTAACAATAAAATACAAATTATTTAAATTTAAAATTTGTAAAAAATAATTCATTTATAGAAAACCAACATCAAGTTTAAATGTGTTTTATTTGAAATACTTTTTATCGTCGTTTAAAAGATGTAAAATATTTGAATTTATTGCAGTATTTGAATTTAATCCTTTACAGGACACATATTTTGTTTTGATTAACGTCTTGCAGACCTATTCTAATTTTTATTCTTAGTAGTGGGGGTCAGTGCTATGCAAGCTTCTTACGTCACTGCGACCTGTGAATATCTATTAAGACGGGTCCCCGTGAATAGTTCTCGCCCTCTAAACCCAGGTCTATAAAGAGCCTGGCTACGCACAGTGTGGAACGCGAGAGTTTACATTTTGCTAAATCTCCCCCTCCATGCCCAGATCCGTAAAGTATCCGGCTATTAGGTAAGGGGCGAGTTCTTTAACATACTCTGGTTTAACCAGTAGTCTCCCGAGGATGAGGCTCCTTTAATGATGTAAAGCATTACATTCACGTAGAATGTAAAAAGGTGTTTCCTCATCTGCACGGCAGAACCTACATTTAGAAGTTTCGGAAAGGTTCATTCTAGCAATGTGTTTGTTCAATCTGCAGTGCCCTGTAAAGGCTTTAGTGATAACCCTCACATAATATCGGCTGAACTTTAATAGGTCCCAGCAAGTTAGTCAAATACACTCGAGTACATTA
The DNA here is from genome assembly GCF_059751315.1 of Micrasema longulum. NCBI lineage: Eukaryota > Metazoa > Arthropoda > Insecta > Trichoptera > Brachycentridae > Micrasema > Micrasema longulum. The sequence goes on from NW_028277280.1 coordinate 14,047, forward strand.
GTACATACAATACAAACCTTATAAAATATGTTTTTTTTAAAGATTATCGATCTTTTGCACTCGAAAATGCTGAGTGGAAGATTGATCTACCAGTAAACGTTATTACGATGCTCTTCTGACGTAAAACTTATCACTTTTATTAATACCATATATTCGAAAATAAATACCGCAATTCTGGTGGTATATTTACGTACTATTTTTTTCTAGGTGTCCTGTCCTTTAAAGGGTTACGCAAGGTATAATGATAGTAAAAATGACATTTATTTTAAATAAAACAAAACTGTTATCATGACCCATATAAGGACCCATATTGTGTATAATAATTATGTTTCATTCATTAAAAACATTTTTTCGGACGATGCGATACTGCTCTAGTTGTTTCGCATAGCGATCTAAGTAAATGTACTGAAATGTTGCAAAAGGACTTACATATCTAACGAATTTGGTTCCATGATACAGGCTTCTCAATGAATGCCAAAAAAAAACAATTAATCGTCGCTTTAGTACGTTTTTGTCCAACAGGCAATTTTAAACGAAATGTAGTTAAGTGTACAGGAGTTTTGAGAAAGCCTTTATTTATGAAATTAAAATTTTTAAAAAAAACTTTTTTTTTAAGGGGATTTGTAACAAATAATTCTTAAGTCGTGGTCATGATTCATTTCCAATTTGGTAAAAAAAAAAAACTCTCAATCTGCAGATTTGTGTTTTAGTCTGTTTGACAAAAACGAACTGGAGCGACGTAATGCATGTGAGGCCACTACACGCTAAAATAAATATGTTACCCATCTAGAATATACATTCTTGAATATATATTCCTTTCTTGAAAATGTTTTCCCTCTCTGTTGAAATAAATTTAAATAGATATTACATGTTATAAAAACATGCAAAAGTTTAAGATTAGCAGTAAACCAGCTACACAAATAAAAGTTTTTAGTTCCTCTCTCCACACGAAGATAAGTATATTTGTCTCTGGCCAAATCCATAATAAGTAACTGGGTGGATGGAGACATTCTTGTGCAACAAACATTAAATATGTACAGAACGTTCGAAATGCACTTGTCAAATTGATTGAGCCATCGAATGTATAAAATCAGAGACAAAATACTTAATTAATGTATAAACAATTACATGTTTTACCGGTTTGGGTAGTTTAGGGCAAAATAATTATCCAACAGATGTTTAGCTCAATATGTAAAAATAAATTAGAACACAGTGTTCTAAAAAGATTTACATCTGTTGATGGTCTAGTTGTACCAAACTTTAAAAAATAAATATGAACAGTGTACGTTGGATTATATTGTTCCAAAAAAAATTAATATGACACTAAATCAAAAAAACATATCATAATACAAGCAAAAAGAAAGTTGTGTTTTTCTTACGAAAGTGGTTGAAAGATAAATTTCTATACTGATTTATTTTTTGTGGAAAACTTAAGAAACTTAGTATTTTTAGATGTCGTTTAAAACATTTATGCAATTTTCTTTTTGAACTATTATTTCCTTATTTTATTTATGTATTTTAGATCTTCATTTTAAAGGATAACTTTAATTTTTGATTGATTCTGTTTCACTTTTATTTTTTATCTTGTTTTAGTTGCATTTATGAGCACCTATTATTCTAGCTTTTTTTTTTAAGTTTCAAATACATTCAAGTACATGCTTACTATTTAATTTAATTGTTTTATTTTTTTTTCATTTTTCTACTATTCAAAAATATATTAAACCTTTTTTTTAATTTTGTTTTCTTACTTTTCTTTTTTTCGTCTTAATGCTATTTTTATTTTTTTCAAAGCATAGAAAAACAAAATAAATCAATGTTTAATATGTTTACAATATTGTCTGTACTCTTTTGATTTAAATTTTACAAAAACTAATGTCTGAGCACCCAATGACAAACTATTATTTAATAATGATGTTATAAGTTATATGTACATATAAGTTACTGATTAAAAATACTTGGTACACTTCCACTCGTATATTCGACCAATATTAGCGCTTTCACCCTCTAATGAGCATCTTCAGACTATATATTACAATGGATAAGTTATTACATCATTACAATGGAATCTCATCAATAAATATAAATAAATAACTTAAATATAAAAAAAAATATTTATAATATTAAATGGTTAATCGGGAAAAATATGATTTAAAACTTTGTGTTTTTATTCTAGTAATATATTGATATTGTAATATCATGTGTATTTGATTAAATAAATACTCTCATAATAATATGTTAATAGCTTCAATTATTTTATTTTGTATTGAATCTAACAGAACACTTGATAACGTTTTACTTTTGTCTTATATTAATAACTCGATTTGAATTATACAGTTGAATAATATACTACACAAGACCAACTCAAAGACAAACTTTCACTCCTTACAACATCCTTAATCGCAAAACTTTTGTACTAATATATATTATAACATTACATAAGTGGGTATTATAAATATCACTTTAGTAACAGCGTTCTACCGGACGATTAATCATCGGAAAAATGTTTCGGAAAGAAACGCCGGAATCTTGAACACCGCTGTCCTAAAGCGCCTTCGTATTTACCTGCCTGAAAGAAAAAAAAACATCGCCTCCCCATCTCTTGTCATAATAATTCAACGCCGGCCAGGGGCTCGTCTCTTAACTTCTGAAGAAAGATTGATAGAGATGTAAAGAGAAAGGTAAAAAAAACCTTTTCAGGCAGAAGTAGCAATAAATGTTACTGTATTTCATCGCAACCTTTTCTGCTTTGAAGTTTAAAGAATGTTGAATATTTGTTTATCAAACCAAAAGTTAGTTAAATTAAAATGCCTCGAAATAAAAATATTATCAGATATTTTTATTTCAAATTTAAAATGCTATGAATACACATCAGGGCGTGCGTGCGGTGGGGTATTTGATTAGGAAAGCAATTAATACATAGTTAATAGGTAGGTACACAATAATATTCACTGCCCTTAAAAAAATAAAGACAATTAAAAAAAAGAACTAGAAAAAATAATGAAGACAGATTTCGATAGTTTTGCCGACTGGATGCGATTAAACAAATTAAGTTTGAATATGAAAAAAACATCATATATGATTTTTGGGAACAAACAGGATTTGAAAATTAATATTTCTCTAGGAACTGGCTATATTGAAAAGACCAATGTTACTAAATACTTAGGACTATATGTTGACTCTCAACTTTCATGGAAATACCAATATGAACATGTTAAATCAAAAATAGTACCCGTAACTGGCGTTTTGCATAGACTTCGTGGTCTGCTTCCTCACTCTGTTTTGTTTGCCGTCTATTACGCTATGATACATTCTCACCTATCCTATTTATGCTGTATTTGGGGTTTCGCTAACAAAAACCAGATTTCTGAGATTCAAGTTCTTCAAAACCGAGCTCTGAGAAGCATTCTTGGTTTGAAATGGGATTCCCATGTCAAGGATATTTATCGTAACACAAAAATACTTCCTTTCAAGGTAATGGCACTGTATGACATCACTAACACTATTTCAAACATCATAAACTTTTCTGCTCACACAAATTTGAAACTTACATTTAATCATGAAATTCACAACTATAATACACGACATGCAAAAAATCTTCACATTTCTAAATTTTGTTCCACGAAGTTCGGCAAAAGGTCTCTGGAATACATTGGTCGTATACAATTTAATAAACTGCCTGATGACCTTAAAAATGAAATGTCGAGTGGTAAATCTCAAAGACCAGAAATGAAGACCTATTTCTTGAATCTTTTTGAAAGTGATAGTTTTTAGCTCAGTTTCTGTGAATAGTCTATATATTGTGTTTTAGGTTTAAATGTTTTTCTTTTCTTTTTTTAATATTAAGTTCACAGAATGTTTAAATGTTTTTATTTTCTTTTTTAATATTAATTTCACAGAATGTTTAAATGTTTTTCTTTTCTTTTTTATTATTAAGTTCACAGATTGTTTGAATGTTTTTATTTTCTTCTTTAATATTAAGTTCACAGATTGTTTAAATGTTTTCTTTCCTTTTTTAATATTAAGTTCATAGATTGTTAAAATTTGTTTGATTTTTTATTGTTTAAATGTATACTATGTATTGTTACAAGAAATGTACTATTTTTTTTATGTACCGTCCCAAATGAGTTTTCTCGTACAACTCCTGGGAATATAATATCATGATATTCATGTCTTATATGTTTTATTAATAAATAAAAATAAAAAAATAAATAAATAAAAAAATACTTTATTAATGGGATCAGAAATAATAGCTAAAATTTTATCTAGAAATAAATTGTAATAACAAATCCACTAACTTCACAAGATAGGTACTACCTCTTGTAATAAATAACTGCGTTAAATTTTATTTCATTAAAATGCAGTGATACCAAAATAAGTATTATCTTGTTGAAAAATATGACTTTTCAAAAAAGAAGAATTGGTCATTATTTAAACGTGAAAAATTAATAAAGTAGATTGTTTACTTTTTTCTTACAGCAAATAAACAGTACTATAAATGTCATGTTCGAATTAAATTCAGCATTTCATTTTGTATTCCGACTCCACCGCAAAATAATAAATAATTATTATAATGTTATGTTCAATATTAAAATCGCATCGGTGCTACGCGGCGCGGCGTTGCGGCCGCATCGCGTCAAAACTACATATAAAATGTATAAAAAATAATGTATCGGAATGTTTTAATTGCTTCTATAGCCTAATTGCGCGTGGATTGCGCGTTCAGTATGGCGCTGGAACGGAATTTTTATTTGGTTCCTTCGTTCTTTGCTGACAGCGATACGCAGCCAGCCATTAGCAAGTACGCGCATGACAGCGCTGACGAATGGATGTACGTAGGGGTTATGTTGCTTTTTTTATATTTTTATAAGGCGGTAGTAAAACTCTTCCGCAACTTATCTCGATTATTATTACATTGTTTTTTTTATAGTTAACTAAATATTAGGTATTATGGCTGATAATTAATAATGATATACCTTTTATAAACGTTATTTGGCTAAATTTAGAGAAAGCAATGGTTCCATGCATTCTATGAACGGACTGCGCATGGCACACACGATATGATATCTGTGGCATTGAGGTAAAAAGGCAAAAGTCACTATTAGCTGATGGCGCGGCGTAGGAGTAATGAAGCCATTTATAGTGTTTTACTCGTTATGGATCTTCCTGATAAACCCGGAATAAAGTTACCTAGGCATAACTTTACACCGTGTTTTTTTAAGTAAAGCCCTTAGTTATTTAACATGCAATCTGGGTTATGTGATGCCTTAGAATAAACTGTAAATGAATATGTTTAAAAAGGCTATAAAAATGGATAGTGGAGCTAGGTAGAAGTAAAATAGATTGTCTCGTTCGCCCAAACCAATATTGAATCAACTGCTCCACAAGCGTATAGCATATGTTAGGTTTTTGTTATTTTCATTGTGCGTTTTGTAATATAGATAAAATAGATGTACATATATACCTAGTTTTTAAAACAGTCTGAATATTTTGTTAATTATCACTGTTTATTAAGTGAGTCTTCTTTGTTTATTCTCAATTGTAAAAACATTTCAAAAAAGCATATTGTTAAGTGTCCTCAGCACGGGTAACTCCAGTGAGGTCACATTATTTTTATTATTGTTTACAGTTTGTAAGAGTAAAATATGAATAAATTAATAAATAAATATACACTTATTTGTTTATAAATTTGTATAAACCACATTAATTTAGTTTTTTTTATTACACTTCGACCGGTTTCAAGGTTACACCTCATCGTCAGGAATTTAACTAACTTATAATTACACGCGTTGCTATTTATATAATAAAATATTGTATGAAAGAGACAGAAAATTGAAAGAAAGAGAGAGAAAGAAGATGAAATAAATCCTAACGGTAATAGTTTTAAAAGAGGACTCGAAGTTTAAATTAATTGATTATTTATTATTTAAAGTTTTTGATTAATGGCTTTACTAATTTCTAATCGCTCTAAATTATCTAAACGAAAACCATTTTTATTGACACGCAAAATTTCTGCACATGTTTCTTGATTAAATTCATGGTTTTCGGATATAAGATGATTTGCGAATTCTGAAAAATTATTTTTACTCAGACATTTTATATGTTCTTTGATTCTAACTTTAAATTTACGCGAAGTTTTTCCCATATAGAAATTTGGGCAATTTAAACAATTTAATTTATAAATTCCCGAATGATTTAATTTATCATCCTTATCTTTACAATTTGTTGATATTTTACCTTTATTATTATTAGTATAAAAAGCTGGCCTAATATTGTTAGGTAAATTTTGTGCTATATTATTAGAAAATGAATTAATGTACAAAATTCTACGCCAGTTCTCATTTTTATTGGAAATATTTTGGGAACTGTATAAGTATTTTTTCCTATAGTTTAAGTAAAGTTTTTTACAAAATATTGTTTATTTTATTTAATTCATGGTCATTATTAAAAATAAATATACTTTGAACGAAATCGGTGAAGCAGTACAACTCATATTGTATATATTTATTTTCATATTTTCTTTTTTCATGGTGTTAAAGATAATTTTAATAACATTTATACAAACTGCATGTACTTGTTTAACTGACAGTATTTTCAATTCATACGACATTTACAAATTTTATCAGCAAAATTAAAAAAAAAATCCTTACAAGTATCACTTCACCCAAACTTCTGTAGACCTTATAATATGAAGAGTGGAAGTGCATACTAAGCTCATTTTTTCAATTTTAGAAATCTCTTTACATGATGCTACAAATATGATGTCCCTACAGTGGGGAAAAAACGCTTTTACTTTAACCCTCAAAAGGCTATCCTAAAAAAGTCCTTTACAAGCGGTGATGTAACATAGTGTTACCACCAGCAAAAGACAGAATATTCTGAAGTTCAGATGTTGAAAAAAAAAAACATAAAGACATCTGTTGAATAATTGCTTTTACAAAATTCGTGAAAATTATACAACAATTTAGGCCTGTCATGGCAAAATAAATTAAAAATCATAAATTCGCCGGTCATATAGGTAACTAGCATGCCTTTTTGCCTACTGCCAATAACCGACTGATTGAGCGGATTTCTTCTTTAGTTTTGTCTCATTCACACAAACACCGGCCACAAAACAGCGTCTCTGTCTTCTTTGTTATAAGTTCTATTCTCGTGCTCTTTCTTTAACGAATTTATTCATTTGTTCAAATCGAGTCCGAAATTGGAAAATTTGTTTTATTCATATTAACTATCTTTCTTTTAAATTGTTGATTTTATGCGTATATTTTCATGTTCATGTATATATATACATATATATATATATATATATATATAAATGCATATTTAAAACTTTATTTATTTAATTACTTATTATATAAACCTAGAGGGCTTCTTCAAGACAGGTACCAAGTTAAAATTCAAGCGTTCCATGGCATAACAAGACAACCTTATATGTAGGTCTTATAAACATATATTTAATAAAAGGTTTTTTTTATTTTTAAGTTAAGAATGAGGTTATGCATAAATGGTCGTTATATATAAATAAAGATAAAGTAGTACATTAAAGTTAGAAGGTATAAAATCAAATTTGTTTTAAAATTATAACAGTTTTTGGCATAAAAAATAAGTTCACCGTAGGTATTATTTAAGTTTATCTAAGTTAAATACATAGATGTAGATTTTTATTTCAAATCTTGAACTTATGTTTTAGCACTCCATGACAAATTGCTAAAAAGGCGGTTTATCGGGAAATATATATGAATAGTTTTTTTTTAAAAAAAGCTCTGAAAATACGTATTTTTCTGAGTAAAAACATAATATATGACGTCATTTCTTAGTACACATATACATACATATTTTAATACTTTAAAATAAAAATACCAATAAAACTGCATTAATAAGTTATATCTTTCGATTTTTAACTATTATATATAATTTTTTTAAAGAAAAACAACAAATGTTTGTTCAGTCATATCACTCTACTACTACGAAGATTACACTGGCTACGTTTTCCACAGATAGTGAAATACAAACTCCGTTGGCTTGTGTATAAGCCGCTGAACAACTTTGCTCTAGAATATCTAAGTGAACTCTGCATTCCAGATGAACAAGCTGACAGACGTCTTACGCTTAAACCAGCTACATCTAAGTTGGAATGAAAAGCTATTGAGCCTCTACGTAAACAGTGCACTAAATTGGGCAAACGCGCATTTGCGGTCGCCCTACAGGCCCCTAGGCCCTACAGCATAGAATGCTCTCTCAGCATTCTATGCTGAAAGGTGCGTAAATGTAAGAATGAAGCGATGTTTCAGAAGAAACTTAAATCCACTTGTTTCCTAGATCATTTGAATAAATCATTAGCATATGATGACAAAATACATTGTTTTTCTTGAATTACAAATTGAAGAAGTTGAAATAAAATAAGTAAATAAATAATAAAATAAAAACATAGAATACTCTCTCAGCATTCTATGCTGAGAGGTGTAAATGTAAGAGTGAAGTGATATTTCGTAAGAAACTTAAATCCACTTGTTTTTTAGATCATTTGAATAAAACCTTAGCATGTGATGACAAAGTACATTGTTTTTCTTAAATTACAAATTGAAAAAGTTTAAATAAAATTGATTTCTTTGTATGATCACTTTGTAAAGCGCCCTTAAAGTATTTTATTACGAATATGAGGCTATATAAGTTTTCCATAATAATAATAATAATTAAAACTGTATGATTATATTATATATCTTTGCTGAATTACCTTATAAAATAAAATTCAATAAAACCAGGCAATAAATTATAATTGATATAAATTATTTACTAAAACGATATTGTGTAATCTAATAGTACGTACAAAAAACATGAATAAATATCATATCGTTTTCTACTGTGAAACTAATATTCGTGTTATGTTTATTTTTTTCAAGGTGTTCAGACATATTTATGTGTTCCAAAATGGCGGTTGAATGAAATAATAATTTAACTTCATGAAAACGAAACCTTTCAGTTCGTAACTTTTCTAAAACGGATAAAATAAATAATATTCCCGAATAAACAAACGATCGCGCTATATTTCACCTAGAGATAAAATATTTTTTATAAAAATACACATTTCTCACGTGCTTTTGATAGAAAAGCTTTTTCTATTTTGTAAACATCTGATGTTTTTATACAGTACAGACCACTTAGAAAAGTGGCTCGGTAAAACGATATTTTAAATATAAATATGCGATACGTGAAAACAACAACAACATATAAAAACCATAAATTTAGAAAAACAAATACTTCACTATTTTATTTAAAAACCTTCTAAATTTTACAGTCAAGAATATAAATCGTCTTTCAATATTTTTAATGAAATCTTATATTCCTATGATATAAATATATATTATGAAAACTTTAAAAGGTTTTTGATTTCTTATTCAAATAAAAATAGACATTTACTTGTATATGATATTGAGCCGTAAATAAACGTGTAAGAAAATAGGAACCGAGTTAGTATAGAGCGGGGTTCGAACCTCGGACATCCTGATCCAGAATTCACGACCCTAAGATTTTTTTTTATGATGCATGATGATTGTCAAATGTGAAAATAAAACAACTTAAATATCATTATTCTAAAAATTAATGGTTGCGTCGGTCATGTACGGGCCCGTTTCACACGTATCGCGCTAATTCACTCGGTCCGGTAAAATTGGGGTGGGTGGACACATATTTTCCTTTTTAGTTTCATCTATTTAGTTTCTACTCAAAGGTGAAAATTTTGCTTGAAAAAATCAAGAGGAAATTAGTTGGGCTTGTGGTGTACTGCTTCGCGTTTTTACCTGCTCATTGATAAATGAAATAATTAAAAAAATAATTGTTAATGAATGCACCCTATGTTTTTTCGTTGTTCAGTACATTGCAAAACATGCAAGTGATTGTAGAAGACATACGTCGTTTTGTAAAGGAAATACACATGCGTTCTTAATTGTTTTGTAGAACGCTATCTTTCACTTTCATCGCCGGAATGGTTAGAGGTAAACGTCAAATATTTTTACGTTATAAAATCGAAGTTTATTTTCTGTGTTTTCGAAGCGCGCCATATATAATATAGCGATAATTTATATAGCGCCATTTTTGTGAAAATCACCTCAAGGGCGCCGTACAATTAATAAATATCCCAGTACGTCTTGCAGCTACAGAGTGCATGGACGGTTGGGATTCTAGTTCCTCGTTTTCAATTAAGATCAATAAAAATTGTAAAAGATAGGAGCTAGATTACAGGACGTCTTGTAGCTACAGAGCGCAAAGACAGATAGAAATTTGGCCCCAATTTACACATTTTAAAAATTGACAAATAAATTTAGTGTATTAATGATTTTAAAAAAAAAATATATGAATAATAAAATGGAGTAAGATTACAACACATCTTGCGGCTACTAAGCGCATAGGCGATTGGAATTCTAGACCCCATTTACAAAATTTTGGAATTTTAAAGTTGATATATGAAGGCTCGATAACCAATCATCGTGCAGCTACAAAGCGCATAGCCGAGTGAAATTCCAGCAAAGTTAAAACAATATCAATAAATTTAATAAAACAAGAGTATAGTAGTTAATTGGTGAAGTGTTCATGCCAAGAAGTAAGCAATAAAAAACTAAATAAATCAAACACTGTTCAACTCCATGGTTAACAAAGGAAGATAGATGTCCGAAGAGAAGTTTTTGTAGACAGTAGGTAGATACCGTCGCCATGTGGCCCACTGGCTGCCAGATAATTTCTGGAAACGCACGCGTGTAGTACTATTATGCCTTTTGTTCCAACGACTTGGTGTCCATGTAATCGCGCGATAGTTTCTTTGACAACAAAGCCTCCCCGGATCACTGATGCTTTGCTCCGAATTGCATCGGTCTTCAGGAGCCTTCGAGCCCCCCGACGTTTGGCGAGGATACATTTAGACGACGGGCTGACCCCCTCTTCTTAGTCACCAACGTCCACGACCGCATCCCGAGGTTTCTACGACTACCGGCCGTGCTTCAAGCTAGTTCAGGTATATAGATAATTCCGGCGGTTGAGTTTAGGTTGCGAATAGATCATACGTTAACCGAATCCTTGCAATCCAACAACATAAGCTAACTTCATACTCAGTGGTTTGATAATTATTGTAGTAGAATTTTGTTTTTGGCAAATGAAGGGGAAAAAAATAAACTTATTGTTTTGCAGAACACGGCTATGAGAGTTACTTTGAAAAAAAAAATACACCAGAATAAAGTTGATGCTTAAACAAGCAAAAATTATGACAGTACGTCAGCTAATATATTTTAATGTAATGTTTTTTATTCATAAAATGATTAATGGTTATACCTCAAAAGAGTTGACTCAAAAGGTTTTTTTCTAATCAATGTAAACATGTATATAAAACAAGAAATAAACATGAAGTAAGACTATCATTTCGTAGGAAAACAAGTACACAGAACTCATTGATGCACCGAGCTGTACAGCTATATTATAAGGAAATAACATTGGAAATAAGAGAGCAAAGAAATATTTTTTCATTTAAATGTCAATTAAAAAAACATGTGTTTAGCAGATAAATTTGAAAAAGTAATCTTATTCATATTAGCTTTATAGAAGTTTTCTTTTTTAGTGTACGTATATCGTTTGAAAAATGTTAATAATATGTTTATGTTTTAATAATAATTAGATATAAGTTAATATTAGGACATTCATTTATTATGTTTGTACTATTTAAAGACAAAATAAAAAATAAAGTAACTTCTAGATTAAGTCCAGGTTGTCCATTATAGATTTTTTTTAAAGTTTGTTATCTCATTAAGTCTATTTATCATGTTATCTCTGGTGTGACACTAGTAGGACAGAGTCGATAAAGAGTATATCGACTCTTGTAGAGAAAGTATACTAAATGTGGAGTAATATTAAGAATCTTTTTACAGAGTAATTTATCCCTTTTATGCTTAACCTAAAATGTTACACAGGCAACCGTAATTTAACTTAGCCATTATTATACTATTTTTACATGTACCATCTCAACTTTTCATACCTGTGTATGTGCCAAGGAGTTATGGACTAAAGTATGGTACATGGCCACCTAAACCAATTTGTGTATTTTCGGTCTAAGAAGTGTGCTCGCACTTACTTATTTATTTGTGTATTTTCCGCCAGCTATCTTTTTATTTATGAAACCGTCTTTATTTAATTGTGTATTTTGTGTCCTCTCACTTTTAATGTATGGAACCGTAATTATTTATTTATGTATCTTGTCTCCCTTGTCACTCGCAATGACACCTACATAATCATGTCGGTACCTCGCTCCTATTCCTTCTTCTTCTAATATAAATTTTCATTCAAATTACCCTCATGTTATTTGAGCTACCCTATCACCCTAGAGTTTAAGTACTGTCCTGACGAGAAGCCGGTGACGCGCGCACCCACGCTATAAAATCTGGGATAAGAAAGTACGGCCCTAATACTCTGCATTGGGCACCCACGACCGACGTTCCGGGACAAAGGACCCGTTTCATCTGTTATTTTGTTTATGACGTATGTTTTCTGTGAACTGTGGTTAAAAATAGTGATTTTTTAAGTGCTGAACAAGGTATGTTTTAATTATTTGTTATAAATAAGTCAGATCACAATAAATGCTTACGTTAAAAACGTGACATTTCATATAATAAATTAGAAAAGACATAATTTTAATTCATCAATTTTGAAAATAATGGTTAACAAATCAACACACGTATTAAAGAAAATGATGATGAAATAATTCAGCCAGAATATCACCCGCATCAATAAAGGCTTGAGCCCTTTAACTTCACAAAGATCAACAGATGGAAGAATGAAAGGAATATAGATGTACAAATATAGACAAAATGGTGAGTGTTACACAGTGTGTAAAATGGCCAATTAAACTTTAAGGCTTTAGTCTGGTTAAACGCATAAAACGTATTTTAAAACGAAAGCTTTTTTAAATTGCGCAATATGAAAAAAATAAAAACATAAATTAGATAAAAAAAACAATAATTTTTAAAGGTTATAAAAAATTTACTTAAAACTTTTATGTAACTAAACTAGAATTACTTTTAGACTGGCAGATTACGCCATTTAAAATTTAAACTAAACTTAAGTATCTGGGTTCTCATTTAAAGACTTGACTAATTGAACTTAAATTTGTTAAAATAATTTAAATAAAATAAATTAAACATGCAAGTGGCCGAAGCAAAATCGTAATTTTTGGTTTTTTAAAAGAAGTAAAAGCATTTTAAATCACATACATTTTTGTGACATTTTGAATAATTTCCACGTAAAATTATGCCTTCGGTAATACTTTAAAAAAAATATATATTTATTGAAATAATTTAGTTGAAACCTTTTTTTATGGAATTGTAATTTTTTTTTAAGAAGATGATTCTGGTTGTAATATTCAATTTGTAACAATATCTTTTTATTTTTTATGACCTTTATACCTGCCCTTACCGGTACCGATTGGACCTTAATAAAAAAATTAAAAAGAAAAAACAGTTCTTTGTTTGAAAATTGTTGCGAGTTTTTTGCATTTTAATATCTTGGGTACGTATCATATAATCATTTCAGACAGCAGCCGTTAGGCACAAAGGTGAAAGCTTTGCGAAGAATGAAGAAAGGTATTTTATCTGAGGCGCCGGAAACCGGAAAAACAACAACCCTTTATTTGTCAAAAGAAGCGGTTACGTTTCCTGCACGAAGCTTTAGAGAAAGCTTCTATAAAGCTCGTCCAGTTTTAGCGATAATAACTGTACATTACATAAATGCGCTATCAGCTATTGTGAGTTACTTTCTTTTTATTCTCATATCATATATTAATGCTTCGTCTCTTTAACAAGCTAATTTTATTTAGATTCAATATTAAAAGCATTATTTTTGTGGTTAAACATTTAATTTAACGTTATGAAATATTTGTATGTCCTTGAAATGTCATCTTTTTTTAACAATTTCTCCAACAAAATAAAATATGTTCATAACCTTAAAGCGGTTAAGGGTTGCTTATTAAAATGCATGTCGCGTTGGTTTTATATTTTTGTGCAACAACTATGGTGAAGGTGTACAGTGGGTTTTGCATGTTGGTTTAATTGGTGTTCTTACGAAGAGACGGGTATATCTTGAAACCGGTAAACATAGAAAAGTCGGGAGTCGGGAAAAAATGAGTTCGGCATTGGTTTAGACATGTAGAGCGAACGAATGTTGAAAGAACGACTTTAAGAACGAGATTTAAGATGTGAGTGTTGATGATTTAGGAAAATGAGGCAAACCGGTAAAGACATTTATTAATTTGTTTGACAATTGTAGTCTGCATTATTTTACAGATTGTTTAACTCATCACGTAATGCAGACTGAAAATATAAGTTAGAAGTTAATGTTTAGAAAGCAGATAGCTGTTAAACTGCCGATATGTACAGAAAACTTGATCAGTATTATCTGCAGAAGTCGTATTTAGCAAGCGAATTGCGCTATTAATGGGTGAATTCTAAATTACGTTTGTACGGTTTCTAATGTTTCATCACCGAGCGCAAAGGAATTATTTACCACAGTCTTTTAAGAGCTGAATATTTGAGTTTTTCCTTTATATTTCCTTCTTCCTAACCATTCCCTTCCTTTCTCCATAATAAAGTGCAGATTTTCAGTTTATTTTTGTTTCATTAGATTTGTTTTTACATGTGTAAATATCTCCTAGGGAATTATTGTTTTATAAACCTAATTTTAACATATGTCATGGAAATGGCGGAAATGCCATTTATAAATTGAAAAAATACGTATGTTTAAACATTTATTTAGAGATCACATAAATACAATAGTAGATAAGGCGTACAGGCTTCTAGGGTTTATCTTACGAATCTCCAAGCCATTCTCATCACCAAATACATTAAAACTTCTTTACTATACTTATGTGCGAAGTCAACTCGAATTCGCTTCATCAGTATGGTCCCCTCAATATAATGTATATATTAACCAAATTGAAAACATTCAAAAGAAATTTATAAGGAGCCTGGAATATCGTTTTGGCAAAATTGAAAATGATTACGGCGCATCTTTGATCAATTTTAATATAGAATCACTACAAAAAAGGCGCCTTACATATGATTTAATTATTCTTTTCCAAATTCTCAATAATATAGTTGATTCGCCGTATCTTTTACAAAATATTGGTTTCCGTTGTCCTCCTCGCTATACTAGATTAAATTCCCTTTTTTATGTACGAACTTGTAAAAACAAATTTACCTCGAATTCATTCATTAGACCTACCTGTAGAAATTATAACGGACTCAGTATTGATGTAGACATTTTTAACTGCACGTTGCATTTGCACAGAAAATTTCTTCATGGGGTCGATTATTTGGGATAGTTGCTGAATGTGCATCTTGAGTGGTTTATGCTATGTATATGTGCCGCATGTAATGTATATGTTTGTGTATGTTTTATATGTGCGTTCATGTGTGTGCGTGGATGGCTCGGAGTGTACATTCGGTATTTTTATTTATTACCTCCATGGAAAACGCAAATGTCAACAATTATTCTTTTCTCACTTAAAATTCTTATTTGTTTTTAATTTTTTTGTCACATTTAATGTTTATATCTTTTTAATTTGTGAAAACTTAATTGGTCTTTTTATGTTAAAAAATTCTTGTTTTTAATACTTATTTTGTATGACTGTATGTTTTCTGAATGAAATAAAATAAAATAGGCAGAAGGGTAAATGTTTCAGAGTGCTAAATAGCTATTTAAATCATCTAAGGATAGGTCATGAGTCTTGTTCATGCCTAGACTTCCATATTATTCCATTATCTAAAATATTTTCCATCTCTGGTGTTATATGTTAACTTAATTTATTTATTTGACAATTGTAGTCAGCATAACTTTACGGGCTGTTTAATCCATTACGTATTGCAGACTTTTTTTTAAATTAAGCACACCATCCACCCGCAGCTGTTATAGAGTCCTGGGAGACTCTCTGTCAGCTTCGCATAGAGGAAAGTTATTATAAATATTCCTAAGGAATACGAACTCTATGCATATTAAAGAGGGGGGATGAGGACGTATGGACAGAGGCCATCACGTCGTTACCACTCCTCAGGATCCCCTCAATGCCTCTGTTTTTTTTACTAAAAAAATATGTACGCAAACAATTTACATAAATAAACGTATCCAAATATACAAAAACAATTTACTGAAACTAAAAATAACATAACAAACATAACTTGCACAAAAACATAAGTAAAAACACGGGTATTTACAATAAGAGAAGGTTTTTGAATTTCACGTATTGCAGACTGTAAATATAAATTTGAATTTAATGAATAGAAAGCAGATAGCTGCTAAACTACCGATTTATACAGAAAAATAGATCAGTATTATCCGCAAAAGCCGTATTCAGCAAGCGAATTGCCCTATTGATGGGTGAATCCTGACTTGCGTTTGTACGGTTTCGAGTATGTAAAACAGTGCATGAGATCTCGCTCTAGTATAGTTATTGGGAACAAACTAATTAATCTCGTTCGGTATATTTGGATATGGCATGACCATATCCAACAAATAATAAGGTGGACATATCAAAAGTCAGAACGATCGGCACTGGTGCTTAAAATGTAGAATTGTAAAGGAAGCGAGGTATGAATTTAAAAAAAAATTGTAATGGTGTTCTTCCCTCTCTGCTTACCCTTACAGAGACACGACATGATGGTTAGTTTTTTTTTTTGTTTAATTTTGTTTTTGACTAATTTAAGCTCTATGCTTATAATTAAGGAATACATTTCCCTTTGTAAAAAACGCACATGGAAGCTCAGGTTTTAAAGCTACCATACGAAAAATGGTAAACTCCATAGCAGTACTGTACTTCTTTGGGTATAAACTTACATCTGCATAGTATCTACAATCTAGTTAGGTACGAGTAATATCTTTATTTTCAGTTAAAACGTGGACGTTTTATATACCCACGTCTAAAAAAATCCCACGTTTCCATAAAAAATGAGTTTTTTTGGTAGAGTTGAGTGACAGTGCTAAATTAAATTGAATTATGGACTTAATATCTTTAAAGACTTTATTTTGAAATTTTTCAATTACAGGAAAGCCCCTGCGGTTTATTATTAGAAAGGTAATGAATATTTAAATTTGTTGCGTTACGAGGGAAAACATTTTTGAGAAGCGAATATGGAAGTCTAGGCATTTACAAGGCATATGACCAGACACTGGCTGGTATAAATGGCCTGTTTTTACACTGTGTCACATTCAGCATTCGGTATATGTTTAAACATCACATAAAAACAAACAAACAATAAAATTAATTCAAGTTTCCTGTAATTAAATTCAAATGCCGTAAAGGCCGGTGTTTTAATTTTAAATATTTTTTTCTCTGAAATTTACTTCTGTGATTGATATATCTTTTTTAAAGCCAATCAACAGGCTTAAGTTAGCCCTAATATATTGGCATTAATGAGTTATACTTAATGTTAACATTCTTTAAATCTACGAAAAGTAACAAAGTGTATAATTAACAAAAGGTATGATGTATATAGCATAATCTAGGCGGAAATGGAAAGTGTGATATCACGAGTCAGGAGCGACAACACCGCCTGCTTCTAAAATGCCTGCCCTTGCTGTGGGAACACATCGACAGTACCGTTTAGAAGGGAAAATAATCCGATGTTAGTTTTATAATTTTCCACAGCAAAGACAGGATTGTTACGCAAGTTACGGCGAGTTACATAAAGGTTTATCTGAGCAAGGATATCATGAGCATCTATACAGTTAGATATTAATTTGTGCAAGAATATCACATCCGCCAAAATCTTTCTGAATGCTTAACTAAAGATATGAAAGTACTCTAGACGATCGTAATGGTTGATTATGAAAGTATTTGATCCGATTCTAAATATGAACGATTTTCAAAATTTACGTTGCACTGATTCAATCCGCGTTATATGAATTCTATATGATGCAGGGGCGAATCGTCAAAGTAAGCGATTATGCACAGCTTACCATTATATTTGACTTTAAATAATAATAAATTTAAGTAACCATGTTTATGGGAAAAAAAATAAAGTAACTGTCATTTATTATAAAACACCGTTTATATATTTCTACAAAAAAATATCTATGAAGCGCGCCCAGTGCCAGCGCCCAGCCCATTCTTACTGAACGATGAAACTAGCCGATTACCTCAGCTTATTCTTCCATACAAAAAAGTACACTGTATTTTTCGTCTTTAACCCAAGTCGGCTTTTTTAGTACTAAAACAAACTTGCAGATTACAAATATTTTTAGAAGATTCTCTATTTGGAAACTAGTATTTCGAACATTATTTCCGAAGGACTATTTTTCTTTGATGGGATACCGTTGACATATTATGTATGACATACGACAGGTGGCGTTCGCAGTGGCCATTTTAGGCATTATTCTTTTTTTTTTAAATCGGCCAGTGCTCAAGTCTTGACAGTACTGTCAATGACAGATCATAATGGAAATACCTGCGGAATATCATTGTGGTATTTGTTAATAAACTTTTGTGCAAGTATTGTATTAAAATAGTGTAGAATAAAACTACATTTATCGCGTGGTTAATAATAATTAATGTTTGAGTTGATTTTCACAGAATTACAAAAAAATAGTCATTTATAATTACATTACTTACGTGTTATGTAAGTACTTATGTGTAGTACAAATTAATGATCATTTTTAATAGATTACCTATAAAATAAAGCACGACTCGCCACTGATATGATGTTATATTACTATACTTTGCAACGTTGAGCATATTCGACCCAGTCTTGTTCTAGCGTTATAGTTTAGCCGGTGCTGATTGGTTTCGCGAATGTCGAGTCGTGGGTTTAGAAAGTTATATTCACGTAAACTCTTTAAAATTTCAATTATTTTTTATATACCGATCGATATTACACATGAAATGTGATTGCATCATCATTTATTCGTAGTTTAGTCGCCTTCTGTTTGATGTGCGTATGCGGTTTCTGGATACGTGTACTTAATCTTAACAAATATTGGTTTTATTTCTAATTCATATACACTGTAACCTCGTTTTACACGGTTTCGAAATAACACGGTCCAATTTATTTTTTTTACACTTAATTAACAAAACGTTATAGTTATATAATTATTCTATTCTTTATTAGAAAATCTTTCACCGCTCTTTTACTTACCTGGCGTATAATATTATTTATTGATCTGTTTGTTTTTTTACAATAAATTTATGCATGACTTTTTTACATTAAAGATAATTTTAATATATATGAAAATGATAATAGTCAATATTCTTTTTAATTCAATATTTTGAGTTTGTCTAAATGTTTGTGGACAAAATACTGAATTTCACCCCCTAGGGAGTCATTAAGATTATCTTTAATATTTAAGAACATCTTAATTGCTCCCTATAGGGTGAAATCAAGTCTTTTGTCTACAAACATTTGGACAAACACAAAATATTTTTTATAAAACCAGCTGCTTCAAGAAGGAGTTTAAAAATTGGAAAATTGTTTTCAGCCGTTGACCTGTATGTGAAATAATTCAATCAGATGAATCTCTTCACAACAATAAAGGTTTCAGATCATTAACTTCAATTAAATCAACAGATAGAAGAATGGAAGAAATATGGATGTTCAAATATACGCAAAAGGGTGAATGTTACACACTGTGTGAAGTGGCCACTTAAACCAGCCAATGACAGGTCATAAGCCTTGTAAATGCCTATACTTCCATATTCCCTTCTCCAAAATGTTCTCTTTCTTTGTTGTCATTTGTTAATCAATAATCTTTGTTGGGATATTAAAAAATATTTTGATCTCATTTTGTATTCAGAAAAATATTTAGATACAATAAATATTAAACAATTTTTTTGAAATCCCAAATTGATTTTCATACATGAAGGCCTTTCCGGTGTTGTTCTCTTTTTAATATGCTTTTTTAAACGGTTTTTTACACAACACTGTGTGGAAAGTATTGCTGTGTAAAATGAGGTTCCAGTCTATTCCCTTAATGCTTACATTTAGGATCTGATGTAGAAAAAACCAAGATAAATTTTTCAGTAACTTAAGTTCAGATACGTTGAGAATTAAATATTATATGTACACAGGATGCCTTCAATTCTTCCGCTGGAAAAACACTTCCTCTGGGAATTAAAAGTTTACTGCTTTTTCATTTTTTTCTCCTCACACAAATACCGCGGAGACTCCTTAGAAATTCATTGCCCTGTATTTACCAAAATCTTTCATCCTTACAATCTTCGGCTGGTCAAAGAAACTTGAGGGTTTTTTCTTATTCCGAATATAAACGGGGAAATAGCCTGAGTTTCAAAAAAATATTCCTGGCAGT
Source organism: Micrasema longulum (assembly GCF_059751315.1). Taxonomy (NCBI): domain Eukaryota; kingdom Metazoa; phylum Arthropoda; class Insecta; order Trichoptera; family Brachycentridae; genus Micrasema; species Micrasema longulum. The sequence goes on from NW_028277280.1 coordinate 34,369, forward strand.
TAAAACGATACTTGAAAAGATATTCAGAGCTAAATAACATTAAGACGACAATAGGGAGATTAAAAATCCAAGTCAAAGATCTACATCTAAGATCTTTTGATCTCTTTTTTTTTTAAGTGATACAATTTTAATTTTTAAAAATAAAAACGTAGAAATCTGGTATTGGAAATCAAGTTATGTTAGAGCGTTTGTAAACCTCGAATCCTTGAAAAAATGAAATTGTTTGTCTATCTTCATATTCTTTTTTTTGAAGTACTAAAAACATCTTACCCGACAACATAAAACACTCGTATAGATCAGATCATCACCTTTAGATATTGAGGTATGGACCTGGTTAAAAGAGCTGATCTGTGTGAGGAAATACAAGCCTAAGTCAACAATGCAGCTGCAATCTCTGATGCTCTAAAATCCACAATACGGAAAAAAAATATGGCCATAAAGAATAAGATGAGATTTTCAAAAGCACTCATAAGACTAATAACATGGCGTCAAAGCAAGAACAAGCACAGTCAAGACCAAACAATTATAGAGGATATTTGAGATGAATACAGGATGTTAGTAGGCGAAACACTAAAACATAGCGTGCGGAACACCAGAATAAGAAATATATTTTAGACTGAGAACATCTTTAAATGGATTAGAGATTGGAGAAAGGGGTGATACAGTCATGTCCACCACCAGACTCCCTTATAAACTACACAATCAACCACGGGAGTCATCCTCCTTAAATATAAAAAGACAGCTGGGAATCTATCTTACAGGTGCAGGAACCTTCTGGAGAACAGACCACACAGGTCTGTTGTAAAGAAAAATAAGAAAAAAACTTTTTGGTACAATGTTTTCAAATATACCGATGCTTTCAAATAATTGAAATATTTAAATAATACCAATATTTATAAAGTGGTTTTATTTTCCAGATGATCCTATTATTTTAAAATATATATTTTTCAATTTAGCTCTCTTTTGAAGTTTTAGTGTTTACACGAAAGATGAACTGGCCAAACTAAGTTCGAACTCTACAAGTTCCTTTTCGACCTAAATAAGTTTAAAATTTCTATCTATTCTTTTCAATATATCATCATTATCATCATACCCTATCCGCACCAAATGGTGCATAGGGCACTGCATGGGTATACCAATCGCGGGGTATCTTGATCATTTTTGTTACATGAAGGAAAAATCGGGCTTACGCTTCAGGTACCAGTCCAGGGACTATAAATTATAAAATTATGAAATTTTGACCAATTTCACCTCGAAAAATGAACGACTCGTAAGTCCAAAAATACGTTACTATAGTAGCGATAATATACAAACATTATGTGACTGGGTTGTGGTTCCAGGTCAGTATTGTTGACTCACAGACCAAAGGGCCGAGGTTCAAATCTTACACTACCACAAATCGATTTTAATTTTTCCAGCACAAGTTATCTACGACTTATAGAAAATGCTCTGAAAATTAAAATATTTTAGTAAATAATAAGAACTTGAGTAATTCTTTTTAAAAAAACATTATTTTGCTGTTAAATTTCTGTAGGATTTATTTTAGTTTAATTGATTTTGATTATGTATATTCCACAGTGCAGTGAAAGTTAAAGTAGATACGTAAAAATAAGTAAAAGGTTTGATAATTGCCTAAATATAATATTTAATCAAATTTTGTTCTTAATGGAGTTCTGTGATATACCTACATTTTTATACTGTTGTTTTACGCATAAAATACATAAATATATGTTAAAGAAAACTTATAAAAAGTCTAATCTAGTGGCTAAACTAAGCGAATCAGATTTATATACTATAAATCATTTGTTTTTTGCCAAAGTCTTTTCAATTATTGTTTTTCTTGTTTTCAATGTCAAAGGATTGGAAAAAAGCTATGCAAACTTAACACAATCAAGTTTGCTTCCCACATAAATCGCGCGCGATTTACTCGGGGGAAATCTTGAGCCGACATCAATTAATTACCCTCACATGAAATATAAAGTTGTTCCCCCTTCGAGCACAATACATCCATCAGACAAACCAACATCCCCTACAAGTTAAGGAATAAATTGAGTGGTGTTTATAAGGAGAATCTTGCGTACAAATAACAACATTCACTGCCTAGACCATAGCTGAGTTTTCCCATAAATCTTAATTCTGTCAGTCAATTCGCCTCGTGCGTGAAACGTATCGAAAATATTATTTTGAGAACCTTCACCGCTTTGAAACAATGTACTAAAAATCAGTCAGATAGAGTTAAAAGTCGTTCAAATCACTTGTGTAATTAAACTTATTAAAAGTAATAAAAATATTATTACAAAACACGATTGCCTACTTTCCCTGAGGTTCTGAGTTCGATTCACCGAAAAAAAACATTTGAAATGCTGATTTTACCTGCAATATTTTAAAGTATGTAGATCAGATACGTAACACCTTATATTAACGTAACAAACTTTCAAGGTACGCTGCAATATGAGTACAAATGCAGTGTCCTGATTTGCTATCCGGTGACTTGATTCAATATTGCCAAAATTTACGTAAATTGTAATTATACTGACGATATTGCTCTAATTTATGACATGTTTGATTTTGTCACGATTTAAATAAAACATCAACTTATTTATTAGTAATGGTATTTAAAAATTATGGTAGAAAAATACGCACAAGGCACAAAGTTAAAAGAAACAAAAAATGAAGCTCCTGTGAAGAAAAATCATACAGGGAAATTAAGAAAATTTTCTTTGAATCCAAGTGTGATGAAAAAATAAAATATGAAAAGTGCTTACGTCTTAAAAGACGACCTTTGAGGGAAAATTCTTACATCTTGAACAATTTTTTACGACCGTGTTTGGCATAAAAAAAGGAAACCAATGTTCAGTTAGACGAGGTGTCGCCGGCGCACCGTGGTCGCCATGTTTCAAGGAATATTACTGATCAATTTTTACAGCTCGTAATCGAATTATAAAGTACTTGAATGTAAGGATAAAAAAATGTCCATTGCAGTATTATATCAAAATAAATATACATATAACCAATCAAAGAGTGTAAACAAAACGTATGGGAGAGGAAAAATGTAATATTTTGGCCAATACGGACGTCGGCGTCGTCGCGTTCCATACTTTCTGCCTATTTCTACGTGTAACAGAATAATGATCAACGTTAGAAATTACTAAAATATTAAACAGTTTGTATTTAATATTTCTTTTGTATCTATCTTACACCTAGTTGCATAAAAAAATTAAGTAAAATAAATTTCAAAGTTAAATACTCAAACGATAAAGTTAAATACGTTTTTGTCAAAATCTGCAAAATAAGTTGTTTTATTTAAATTTTTTGTGCGTACTCTTTAGTCCATTGTTACGAAAACGTAATGATTCTTTGACTTTTATTTAATGGAACGTAAGGTCCTTATTCTTCTGATTTCTTTGTTCAGAAAGCTCCTTATCGAATCTGGTACGGAGCGCTATGCTTAGTTCTTAGTTTTGTCAACAGACGATTATATTGATCATTTTTGAGATTTAATTATCTTCATTAAAATGTTTTCAGGTAGACGCTCTTAACAATAATTAATATAGAATTAGTTTCATTGAAATGAAAACATAAAATAATATAAATATAATTCGCAAAAAGACATTTTTAAATATTGTTAGATTTTAATCTATTCTTAACACGATTATCATTAATCTAAATCATGACGTCACGCACTGACCCTTGACCCATGAAAGTACTTGAAGCTTGAACTTAAATATAACATTACCGAGTACATAGTTAATTATTCCTAAGGATATCTTAAGAAGGGAGTCTATTTTAAAATATCAGAATTGCTTTTGTTTATAAACAACAACATAATTGTAGATTTTATGTATTTATATTTAGATTTAGATTTAGAAAATGGTATGACATGGATTAGCTAGAAGTCTTATCGGTTAATCGTGTTTTTGAATACATTCATCACCATTATTTGGCTGTCCTTGTTTGTCTTTGCTACAGAATTCTATGTTATTTTTATAATGACTCTTGTACATACATACGTTTCTTCAAATAACTGTTGTAGTTAACTTAGGACGTTTCAAAAATATAAGGGAATAAAAATATTTGCATGATATTTTTAATATCAATCAATGAGTTGCATGTCAATAAAATGGTTTATTATTTAAAAACTATAATGGTTTAGGGTAGTATCAATTCTTGCGCTTTATTTTTTCCAGGTTGTTTCCCTTTTTTTTAAATCAAAGAAATAACTTTTGATGAACATTTATTATTTGCGGGTTAAATTCTTTTTTAAGGGTATAAACCGAACACTGACGAACATTTTTTATGCTAAAAAGTCAAGTTTTCAAATAATGAGGGTTAGTTTCTTTTTCCCAAACACGGTCGATATTAATAAATCAATTTAGTGGCGCTGAAAATTTTCGTAGTTTAATGAATATTAGGTATCCGCGGATATTGAACTACTATCCGGTATCCGGCCACAGTAAAATTAGTCCGGATACCGGATATCCGTTTCATCTCTACTTTTAGTGCTGCGATTTTACTTAATTCTTGTGTGTTTGTGATGTCACACTAGTCAACATGCAAAACAAGACTTGATATATCTCTCTTCATTTTTAAATGATGAAGTAGTTTTTTTTTTAATATCAAATGGACAATTTCGCACCGGAATAAGAAAGTTAAGTTTGTACAACTATGCTGGGTTACAATTAATAAAATATACATCCTTGCACAATGTGACGATTGAATGTATCGCCAATACAGACAATAATTTGTTTATTTATTTATTTAAATCTTAAAGTAGGGCACACATATCATACATATTGTTATGTGTGTTCTAATAATAACATTGCAAATATATTTAATTTATAAATTGTTTATCAGATTTGTCTTGTCCATTATTTTTAATTTTGATATGTTTTTTTCTTCATAAATATTTTTTTTCCATTTCGTAATACTTTTTAATTGCTTTAAATAAAATTGAATTTTGTGACTTTGCCTTTTTCCTAAATGGAAGTCTAATTTTGTTATTTTCTCCAGTATTGTGATCGTGTTCATGCTGGTTTCGATCAATTTTTTTCCAAAATTCTGTTTTTTTATTAGAGTTTATAATTTTATGAACAAATATCATTGTATTGTAAAATATTCTTTGTTTATATGTTAATAATTTCATTTCATTTACGATCGACTTTACCCTCGTGTATCTGTTTTTTTTTTCAAAATGATTCTAAAGGCTTTATTTTGTAATACAGTTAGTTTATCTATGTTTTCTTTGTTTGATAAAAATAAAATGCTACTACAGTAGTTAACGTGTGGTTCAATAATTGCTTTGTAAATAGTTTTGCAAGAGTCCTTATCAATAAATCTTCTGATCCTTCCCAAAATTGATTTTTTTTTTTGCAATCTTATTTATTACCATCTTAGCGTTTTGGTGAAATGTAAGTTTTGAATTCAACATTACACCTAAATATTTAATTTCAGTGAATTCATTAAGTTTTTCATTTTCTATTACAATTGATGGTGTAATTTCTATTCTTTTGTTTCCTATATTCATATATTTAGTTTTGTTAACATTTATTTTTAATTTATTAATTTTTAGCCACAGTGATACATTATTTGTATAAGAAAGAACACGAAGATAGACCTAACAAGAAAGACGAAGAAGCTTTTCTGTGGCCGGTGTTTGTGAGAAGAGATTCAGTTGGTAATTCACAGTGATGATGGATGCGCGAAGGCAAGTAAAATGACCGGCGCATTTTTTAAATTATATTTTTTTTGCTGTAACTGAGCTAAATTGCGCGTTTAATTTTATAAATTATGGAAAAAAATTAACAATCTGTTTCAATGTTTTTTTTTCAAATATCTGAACTTTAATCAAATACTCCGTCTTTTGCTTATGGTAACACGATGTCACATCACCGTTCGCCAAGGAATTATTTACCACAGTCTTTTAAGAGTGAATACAGATCATGCGTACGTCTGCCATGCTTCCCTCTTAACGAACCCTGAAATCTTTGTTATTTAACCCATGCTCGTTATTCACGACTTCCTTCGTGTTAAGGAGAAGGACATGTGGTGTAAATTTGTTAACAAGAATTGACTTTAATTGGGAACTCAGACTTTACGAGCGAGAAACACAAACAAGAGAATAATCAGCCGATGGGTTAAATGTGAGAAATATTTTTTTAAGAAACTATAAACTATAAACATGTCTTAATTTTAAAACAAAGTTAGTCAAATTTTTTATGCCTTTCTCAAAATGTATTAATCTAACTTTAGATTTCCTTTCAAAGGTTACATTCAGGTATTGTGTATCAAAAAATTACCAATACATATAAAAATAATACTTGAACTTTTTTATTTTTGCATCATAACTTGCCTAAGCTGGTATTCCAAACGCACTGGCGGCCGTATTATGTCGTCTATTTATATACAAAATACTCGTACACGAGAAAAACTTTTTTCTCGTGCCGCGAGAGTGGTTCAAAATAGCACCAGGAGGCTTAATAGCAGTGATGAATTACAACACAGGATAACCGGGATTTTGAAAAATTAAGAGCAAAAACGGTCTGACTTTCATACAAACCTATTAGTGTATTTTTTTCTCTTCGATTATAGCAATAGAGCAGTGATTTTTTTACACAATATAGATTTTTTTTAAAAACATTTTTTTTGTTTCAATCGAAATACCTTATCGTTTTCTTCTATATCAGTTCATATGTTTATATATTTTATTTCAACTTTCTATCATTGCTGACGCCACATTAACTTTATGCGCGTATAGCACATTTACTCAGTTGAGGCATTCAAATTTTTTTGCCACTTTTTAGACCCCGGTTAAAATGTTGCAATTCCTATCGTGGGTATTTAATATTGTCTCCGGCCCCAATAATAACAACCGAGCTGTCGTTGTGTGTACATGTGCTTATGGTATTCTCATCGCAATCACGAATAAGTTATTTTTGCGATCAATAATTCATTTAATCCACTGTGTAGTGCAATCTCATATAATAATCAAGAAACCAGTCAAGTGCCCCTCCTTCCTGACCACAGTATCTGATCCTGCCTGCCACAAGAGAAGTTTCGAACAAGATCGTGCCAATAGCCCAGTACAAAGTTGGTAATTGCATTCATTGTATTAGCGTTCGGTGGCAAAATAAATAAATATAACGCGTTCCGCGAACCAGACCAATTCGACCGTTTATCTGCCAAATGGCAAGTGACACGATCATTTATTGCCATCAATCGACCGGTTTAGAGGTTACTTTTTTATCTTTGGGAATGAAACTAACCTTGCATTACTATTTATATTATAAAATATTGTACAAAAGGAACAGAATAGCGGAAAAAAAGGGAGAAAGAAGACAATATGAATTTTAGCGGGAATATTTTTTAAAAAAGGACTCGAATAAAAATGTTATTCATTATTTATTTTAAGATGTTTTTGGGTGATGTTTTTACTTATTTTGAATCATTATAGATTGTTTAAACGAAAACCATTTTTAATATGTAAAATTCTACGCCCGTTTATTGATTGAAATTGCGGTTTTCGGATGTAAGATGATTTGCGAATTCAAAGAAGTTATTGTTTTCGAGACGTGTTATACATATTAATTGTAGAAATAAAAGACGAGTGATACTTTAATCCACAAATTTGGAGTATCCAGTTACCGGTTTCGCTTTCGCAACATCTTTGAGACTGGTATCTTTATTAAGAAATTCCATGTATTTATACAAAACAGAGGTAAGGATACGAAATTCAAAATTATGTAAGAGAAAATAAAATAAAATTATTTTTATTTTTATATATTTTTTTTTTACTTAAGTTAGTTAATATTACATTGTATATTAACTAATATATTTACAATTATAACAAATACTTATTAAATATTTCTTACATAACTACATTATTACAATAAACATAACATTTTTTTTTTAAATCCGTAAGTTTTCTTTCATTCTTCATACTTTCAGGCATCTCATCATACAGTTTTAACCCTTTATACATTAAGCTATTTTGTGATTTTGTTTTTTTCTTAAGTGGTAGTCTTATCCTATTTCTATTTCTTGTCCTATATTTATGTACATTTCTATTTAATATAATTTCACTTATAAAATACTTTGGCATGAGATTATTAAACACTTAATTTTGGCTTAAGGACATTCACAAAGTGTTTCAGGTTAACGAATGAGTCGATATGATGATATTTCTAATGAGGTTTTTAAATGTCCTAATTTTCGTGAGTTTGATTTCTGTCAAATTCACAAATTTAATTTCTTAATAAAGAGTCTCGATGATATCGCGAAAGCGATGAAACCGGTAAATGGATATTCCAAATTTGTGGAATAAAGTCTCGCTCGTCTTTTATGTCTGTAATAAATAACAATGAACTTCCATCAAGAATTTTCACTGACAAACTTACATGTTTGTTATACATACCTATAAGTCCTTTGATTCAAATGTTTATTTTACGTGAAGTTTTTCAAATATCAAAATTTCAAATTATTTAGAAAGTTAATTTTTTAAATTCCCTTATAAATCAATTTATCACCCTTATCTTGACAATTGATTAAATTTTACCTATGTTATTTTTAGTATAAAATGCTTGTCGAATGTTAGGTAAAATATGAGCAATATCATTACTAAATGAGTTGATGTTTATTATAAAACTGCCGTTGATTAATCTTCATCTCTGTTGCATGTATATTCACCTCTAAACTCTTAGGAGTCCGCGCTATGAGCATTTTGTTGACGTTAATTTTAAATTACTATTTTTTTGCAGTATTCGTCAATATTTAGGTGCATGCGCCCAGGTACCTTCCTTAGTATTTTCCCTTTGTATTTCAATTAATTTTTTTATCTAAAATAATATGCACATAACGAATTAAAATAATACGGGTTAGTGAATTTTATCTTCAGTATCTACTTGCAAATTTTTGCTGTGAAGCGGTTGTCGTAGATGGATCTAGCGCTCGGCATTTTGCTCATAGCGACCAACGATGTAAATAATTTTAGTTTGTCAGCTTTTTAACACATAATAATGTTTTTTTTTTATTTATTTGTAAATTTCATTTTTTTTATTTATTTGTAAATCTTCCATAATGCTTATTACTTTCTACACAAAGAACTTTAGGCATCGTCAATTTGGAGAACAGCTAAACAATCACAAATTATTTTTTTTCGGCTAGAAGAATTTTTATAATGACATTGTTTTGGACTGTGAAAACTGTATTTTAGGAAAAACAAAGTTTTTCTATCTTACATACAAAATAAGAAAATTAAAAACTCAACTTCACAAGTTTAATAATATTAACGAATAATCTGAAGCAGACTAATAACCTGAGGTTAATTTTTCTGAAGTAGGGATCGATACTGTTAACCAGATAAAGGACTATTCTGTTGGAAAAATCACACGCGGATGGCCAATTAGAATATTATTTTCACTACTAATTTATCCAAAATAAATGCATAAATTATATACAAGGCAAAACGTCAAGTTGTTTCTCGGAGACAATTGTATCTAAAAGGTTTTTTACTTAAACTTAACTTAAACCTCAGATTAAACGACGACTTAGGATCCAAAAAAATGTATCTTAGGTTTTAAACGGACAATGAAACGGTTCGTAACATGTTCTGATAATGAAACAAGCTACGATGAAAGGATTTGGTTCAATTTGTCCAAGAAGGAAAAACAAGCGTTAAAAAAACGTATTTTTCATGAAAGATACACTAATAATGTTTTATTGAAAAACGATTTATTATATTTTTAATAATAATACAACTTTTTTTCTGTTACTTAAAAAAAGTGTAAAAAAATATTGTTTGTTGTATTTTCTCAGAGATACATAAGGGAATCATGAATTTTTCTAAAATATTCTTGCATTTGACTCAAAACAAGTTATTTTATTTATTTTTCTTTCCTTATAATAATAATCATAGGTAACTACGTGCTCAAAAGTATTTAAGAACGTGTAAGCATTTTGCTCAAGCGCGCGCGTATCTGTGTCATTTTTGTACAAATGTATTGTACAAATATTTTGTATTGTATCTTACAAAAAAAGTATTACACATACGCGTAGTAAGTGTTTATACATTATATAATATATTTTTAATGCAATTTCTTTTCTAAATGTAAATGTATTCCCAGGAACCACATTTGATACTTTACGGCCTTAACAAAATTCAACAATATGTATTTTGAGCATGTCAACATATTTTTAGGTGAGATTTCACTTCCAAGGGAGTTATTATATTGAAATTTATTGCTACAAAGAGGGGAAACATTTTTGAGAAGGGAAAAGGAAAGTCTAGATAATTACAAGGCTTGTGATCTGCCATTTTCTAGTTGGAGTGGCCACTTTACACCCTGTAATATTCACATTTCCGTCTGTGTGTAATCACATTTTCTCACCTGTATATTGACTCTTGAAAATTAAAAGAGCTAAAACCTTTTGATATGAGTGATATTCATCTAGCTAAACTATAGACATAGCTATCTTATAGACATAGCTATCTTATAGACATAGCCTGACAATACTTTTCAATGTTTATACTTCTTTTTATACCATTTTGTTGAATCAATATTTTAAATATGGGCAAATATTTGAAGAAACTAAAGAACCTACTTAAACCAGCCAATGACATTTCATAAGCCCTGTTAATGCCTAGACTTCTGCATTCCATTCAAAAAAAAATTTAATAAATAAATATTAGCGCTCTTCTAATTTGCCCTAATACTTCAATTTTGGTGGCTATTTTCAACAAGTTGTAAATAACTCACTATTAGAAAATGGAAATCAAGTTGAGATGGAATGGGGCTTGAACCTCGGACCTCTGATCCAGGAGTCTGCAACGCTAGCCACGGGACCACAACCCGAGTCAATATTTTTATTTAAAGCACTAACTTTTTTTTATTATAATAAATAACCACAAAACAACTTTGTCTTTAACCACTTTTTCTCCGTACCGCTTTCAAATCTACACGGGCTAAAGAAGCTTGAAAAATAAATGCTTATAATCAAAGTAGTTTGATATTTATTTTATTAATTGTTTGCTTGAGTTTCAGTCAGTCTTGCCTTTGGAAATCTATAACCACCTCCACTTTATTTGCAAAACACTTAAAAAAATTATGTAGGTGCGTCTGTATTTAAATGCAATTCCACAAAATAATTCGATTATTTGTGTTTTGCGAATTTATAGAAACTGTTATTCAAATCGTATGCTGATTGTTTTGTTAGGATCCAATTTAGGTTACGCTAGGTTAGGATGTGAATTGTAATGGCGTGACACCGCACTCGCTCGCAATTTCATGGAATTCCATAGAACGTAGAACCCATGGCCGAGAGCTGACATCTGCATCCTCCATTCGCACTAACGTAACACTCCAGATGTAATGGGATTCCAGTTTAGTATATTATATTATTATGCCGAATGGCATTTGGGGCTGCTGGCGGCGAACAAACTCGGCGCTTGAATATCGTGTACGTTATATTATGTATTATGCTTCTAGAAAATATACCTACTGATTGTTCCAGATAAAAGTATATTTGTGTTTATGACATTATTATTATTATTATTTTTTGGATAACCACCAGCTACAATTCTTCTTCGCAGACTCAATCTTGGGGATAAGTTTGCAGCAAAGTCCTGCATCTCGTCCTCCACTGCTTTGTATTATCTGCACCCCTCTTCATCTCAACATTTACATATTTTCAATATGTAACAAAAATTAAAAAAAAAAAATATATGGGAAGATTACGAAATGTAATAGATATAAAAGTAGTATTCTTATACAGCGTGTTCTTTAAACCCTGTCACATCCGAAACCACGATGATCAGTATGAGCAAAAAGACATTGGCACATCAAAATAAATTTTTAGAACGAATAAATTTGTTTAAAATTAAATCTTTAACAAAAAACAAATGGTTGCTAATTTCTGCAGGAGAGAAACGAGGAGAGGGGAGGGGAGAGTCATTAACCATTAACCACGCGACCACGCCCCCCTCGCTTCTCCCCTGCAGAAGTAAGCAACCATTTGTTCTTTTTAATATTTGATTTTTTCAAACTTTCTTCGTTCTAAATATTTTTTTTAATATGCTAATATGTCTTCTTGCCCATACTGATTATCGTGGTGTCAGATGTGACAGGATTTAAAAAACACCCTGTATATAAAACAATCATATGTCCACACATAAATTACCGTTCTTCAATTATTTTTTCACGAAATGAAGGAGAATATAAAAATATACAAATTTTTCAAAATAAGGAGATGAGGATTATACTCAAAATAAATATCTATTTTTATGTAGAAAGCATGCACAAAAAAATTGGTTTGCTACAGTAAAGCAGCAAATTAAAAATAATGTAGCCATTTTATACATAAAATAATAAAGGGAAGATGAATAAAATAAAAACAATGTCATACATATGAAACAAGGGGTAAAAAAAGAAAAGATTACCAATAAGGAGGAAAACAGAATCTCAAAACTGATTATACAAGGGATTGAAGCAGTACAATGAGTTCCCTGACGAAATAAAGGAAATATAAAAAAATCGAAATATTTCAAATTAATTTGAAAAAATATGTTGTTGAGAAAATTTGATGAAAAAATTGTAATATTATTAAAATTTTAAATTAGTTCTTAAGATGTTATGAACTTACTTAATAAAATATAATTAAATAAATATATGAGGCGCAGTTCAAATCCTCGCAAGCGTCTTCTAAATACTCCCGCCGTGAGCTACATTTATAAATCTCGAGAACATAACAAGTCAGCTTCGTAGTGTAATGTTGAGCGCTAATGCCTTCCATGCAAGAGGTCTCGGGTTCGATTCCCGACATAATTGTTACGAAATATTTATTTGAAAGGGTGTTTTCACACTAGAATATTTCAAAGTCTCTAGACTGGTATTTGAAGCGTAAGACTGACCATCTTACCTTCATGTTACAAAAATGATCAAGATACGCCGTGATTGGCGTACCAATACAGTGCTCTATGCGCCATTGAAACGATGATGATGACATATTATATTCCCGACACATGCGGGCCATAGGTGTGTGGTATGTAGCATTACTGAAAAACACGGGCAGTTTAAATATGTCCAGATGTCTGAGTATTCTCAGTCTCGCATTTTTTTATTTAAGTTAGGAGGTAGTATCTACTTTATAGTTAAATGATTTATAGAGAAATTTTATATCGAAAACAACGCCACGTTTTGTAAGGTAATCAAAATATAAAAAAATAGAAGTTACTCGTAATTTGAATTTGAACGTGAGTTATAAATTTGGGGAAAAATAATAGTATTAAGCAGTAAACTATACCCATGATTGAAAAAAAGTCAAAATAAAAATCAAAAAAGAAACGCCGCACAGTATTATAAATGAAAAATTCTTTCAACATCAAATGCCCAATTTTTTTTTATTTTATTGGATTTTATTAAATTAAGCGATAAAAATCTGTTTGCCAAAGTAGATTTCAGTGCACCGTTCACCCTGTTCCCTCCTTTCAATATCTTTCTCGGTCTTCATCAAATTCACTGATGAAAATACAGTGTTATTGTGAAAAGAGTAATTGTCCGAATTAATTTGTTTGAAAACAGCAATCGACCACATCAATTTGTGTGAATAAACAAAAAATTTGATTTAATTAACATTTCTACCGTAGTGCCACTATCACTCATTGTTTGACAGTTCAAAAAGTATCCTGGATATTCTTTGATTGCCTTTTTAGCAGTGTTGACTGAATAATTTTACAAATTTAAATGCGGAGAGTTTAATTTAAATATTAATACTATTGTTTTTTTTAAATTAATCTACAAGTCCGCGAATGCGTAATTTGAGATTTGTAGTGTCTCTGGAACAGATGGAGAAATATCACATACTACAAATACCGATAGAAATATATGAAATGAATAGAAAATAATAAATTGTATTTGAACAATCAATATGGATACTGTGGAGAAATGTTTTTTTTTTAAATTTGAAAAAATACGTCTCTAGAAAAAGCCACATGTTTGGCCTTAATAGTTGTGACGTCAATATTCGTGACAACGTTCTAAACCAATTAAAATGATCAGGGACAAATAAACATTAATCGTGGCATATTAGGGGCGTAGCCAATGGAATTACCGTTTTTCCGGGAATTCTTAATAACAAATAAAAATATATTTTTTACGCTAGGTACTAAATAAGTCACAAAAAATATTTTTTTTACTTGACTACTTTATTACATTAAATATGAAAAAAATTATAAAGTTCACCTATTTTTACATACCAATTACACACTGTATTACATTCACATAATAAAGGTTTCAGCTCCTTTACTTCGCAAAAGTCAACAGATGAAAGAGTTGAGGAAATGTGGATGTTCAAACATGGGCAGAATGGTGAATGTTACACAGTGTGTAAAGTGGCCACTTAAACCAGCCAATGACAGGTCATAAGCCCTGTTAATGCCTAGACTTCCGTATTCCCTTCTCAAAAACGTTTTCTTTCTCTGTTGAAATAAATTTAAATATGAACAACTCCCTAGGGAGAAAATCCAGCCAGTCTGCAAGCATTTGGACATACTCAAACATTGTAAGATAAATAAATTATGACATAAGTTGCTTTTTGGTTTATTTCATAGCACTTAATTCGAATTTCTGAGAGGAAATACAATTTTATTTATGTATTAACCTAGTGCCGGGTGACTGTTTCCTTAAACGAAAACCTCACCGCACCCTCCTTGTGGGTATTCACTAACTGCAGGTACTCAATTTTAGGAATAATATATTGAACTATGCATCGCCTCATATCTAAAGCAGTTGTTTAATTTTATTGTCTTCGATTATCTGCAGGTATTACGATATTCCTAAATTGGCACGTAGAAACTAAGTTTAGTGTCCGTAACTTCAAAGCATACAAACTAGAAAGGCTCGCTACTGGGTGCCTATAGATAATGGCAACTCCGCTAGCAGCTAAGTGTGCAAATGGTGCTATCTGCATAATCCCAGTATTCGCAGATCGATGGAATTTTAAGCAAAATCTAGCGCTTGGACTAGCCACGGTTTAATGAAGATCTTATCTTCCTAACTTAATTAAAATGAAAACCGGCGAGATATTCATCAGGGATAATTTACCCAGTACAAAGATGAGATAGATAAAATATTGGATTAAATCTTTTGTAAGCGCGTAAACTCTCCTTCTCATCCCTTGGGTCACAATTTATTTACGATATTCCATCACGCAAAATAATAAAACAGATCCATTTACACTACACACCTATATCTACGAAATTAGCATTTTAGTCTTTGTATGAAAGTAAAATAGTCTGTATGGAATTATTTATATATTTAGTCTTGGAAAATTTGACAACATAAGTATCTGATTATCGTCGGCAATCCTCTGCCTGGAACCAATTGCCTTAAAATTTGCGAATCGTCGACAGTCAGTTTAGATCTCAACTGGAATCTTATTTCATGTCCCTAATTTTAAAATCAGAAAACATAATATGCTATGTAAGCTAAGTTGAAAGCTAAGTTAACAAATAAAACTGTAAATCGCCTCTGAGGAGATTTTCCACAAAAATTACGCTTCATAAATCAACCAAATATTGAATTAAATTAACTGAACTGGCTCTAAATTAGACATCGAAAAGATTATCACACCTTTATTTTACTTCATAGTCCTATCACTCAAATATATTAGATGCATATCATAAGCTGTCCTTTTTTTCCTGTTATAAAAATATCCACCAAAGTAAAAAAAAAAGGTAAGTATAGGTTGCACGTCATTTGAAAGACAATGTTCTGCTTTATAAGATAGTGTTTTTGTTTTTACGTTGCATATATAATTTCATTTGATTACAAGCTTTCAAAAAAGGATGTCAACAAACGCGCCGATAAACTTGTATTTTTTATTAGGTTAGCGCGATTTAGATTTTGTTTTTTTTTGTCTATAAATTTGAATGAACATTTTTTTCTAATAAAAAAAATACACTTATTTATGTCTGGTTTATGACATTACAATTCTGTACCTTAGAAGATTAAACAAATAAGTCTACTTTTGCTCTATTGAAATTAAAAATGCAGAAGTGATTGCTAAATTATATGTAAATAAAACACCAAAGGCCACTTTCGTCATAAAACGCTTTTCTCAAATGAAATAAAATCTGAAGCCCACTTCGTTTTAATATAAAAACGTCAGTTATCCTAGATATGTCGTTTTACTATGTACTTAAATTATCAAATTATTAATTATTTTGCATTGAAAGTTCTTCATAGATTGAAATTACCTCATTTGGTTCAAAAGTCATTCTGTTTTAGGAATCGCACTTTCACAAAATCTTGTTTTCTGACCATTTCGTTAAATATGACTGCTGTGGTTTATCCTTTAAGTTACAGAATTAAAAATTTGTGTCGTATTGTTAACTCGAGATAGGACCTGGACTTATTTTTGTAAATTTCTAGATTTAAACAATCACTAAAATAGATCAGCTCTTGTCTTGAGGCAGTTATTTTTTTTTAAACCCTAGCTCTAATTTACTTTAGTTCAATTTTAATTTAATTTTACCTGTACAAATGAAAAAATAGGAATTGTATTGACTGTTGTTAAACGGACTAAATACGTCCGTTAATAAATTAAATCAAAAGATTCCTCGATAATCCCCTGTATAGATCTCAAATTTTGTAGACATCACGACTATAAAATTTTAATTTCACAAACATAGATCATCCATTCTCAAAATATGTAACGACCATCAGATACATTTTAATTCAAAAGATTTGTTTTCCCTATAAGGCAGACAATTATGTATTTGTCGATGATTAATCGACTCCTCCTTTTATGGGATTGATTCCATTGATCAAAAATATCTAGGAAGCATCTAAATTCATTTGTATTCCAAAATGTGTTATTGTAGTTGTTCCTATTAATCAATACCTTGTAAAAATGCTTTGTCAGATAATGATGTATAAAACAGATAACTACGTACCTGTATTTATTAAATATTCTAATAAAAAAACTTTGAAAAAATTATAAAAACCTCAAAACTTATATTTGAATATTGAAGTTTTGTTAATCACTCGCGAATAAATATTTACCAAACAAAAGTTACACAATCCTTTTTACAATGTTTATCCTAGAGGTTTTTATATGCTTTCATGTCGCTAGCAGGCATTTTGTTTCGATTCTAAACGCAGCCCAATAGTGACTTAATAGACATTGGGCATGATTAGGCGTTTGGGCATGAGTTAAGTGTCATCATCTTTGAAGGCTCAGAGCATGTTTTTGTGTATTAATATGTCAATGCTAGTACGTGAAATAATTTGGCGAGATGAATCTAATCCACATTAATTAACGTTAAGCTCTTTAATTTCATGAATATCGACAAATGAAAAAATTAAAGAAATTAGAGGCAAAATAGTGAATGCTTCACAATGTATAAAGTGACCACTTTATACGATCAACGACAGATCACGGGGCCTGTAAATACTAAGTCTTCCTTATTTTCTTCTCTGAAATGTTCCCTGTATCTGTTTTTATATGTTAATCTTGAAGTAAGTTATAAATTTGGTACATTATTTAAAATGAATCATCACATTTCATTATCATCATCATTCACCTTCCGTACCAAATGGTGCATAGGGCATTGAATAGGTACACCAATCGCAGCGTTATTTGATCGTTTATTTTGTTACTTTACGGTAAGATGGTCAGTCTTACGCTTCAGGTTCCAGTCCAGGGGCTTTGACATATTCTAGTGTAAAACACCTTTTTAAAATAAATATTACACTTCAAGCATGTCAGGAATTGAACCCGAGACCTCTTGCATAATATGCATACGTTTTGACTATAATTATTTGTATTTCTTACATCAAAACCACTACGTACGTTAGTTTCTCAAAACGCGATAACTAACCCTATTAATTTTATATGGTTGTCTTACCATTCTATTGTTCTTTGCGTTAACACAGTCCGAATCAATCAAATTTTGCATAAAACTAAGAGGTTGTTTATTGTTCCTTTACCTGAAAGAAGAGTTAAAATTTGATTAATTTACATATTATTTTCATAATTCAAAATGTGAACATTTTTGTAAAAATAAATGATGGTTTAAGAATTTTACTACAATGGATAATACTTCTTAACCGAGCCCTCTTCTATACCCTCTTCTCTATAAATAATCACACTTATTTTTTACTTACGCTCCCTTACACTCACAATCCACACCCACATACTGTAGATGCTCATTGAATCAATCAATTCATGGTATGGAAGGCTAGCACACTTATGTGTGGCTGTATTTAAATATATAAGGCTCGGCCTCACAATTAGGAAACAACCCAAGCTCTGAAAAAGCAGATTTGGAAACATTGCAAGTGCTCGGGGTAAAATAAAGGGGCTAATTGACATACAGTAACTACACTTATGAATTAATGCAGTGCAATACATCCTCATTCACATACACAGCCTTTCACATTCGCACATACACACACAAGAACACAAACGTCGCACACACACAATAATGTAAACTCTCCTTCTACAAACTAGAATTATGCAGGCACCACGCCGAGGCGTTATTAATTGGACGGCCAACTGTGAAACTGGGGTCGCGAGTTCAATTCCCGCCAGTTGTAAGAAAAAAATCCAAAATCATTTTTTTCTCAATTTGTCAGGGTATTGTAGTGTATTTTTCATAGATTTTCTAGAAATTTTCTCTTTCTCACATGCTAACAAGCCTTTAAAAGCTTAACGTTTCATTACTTTAAAAAATATACAATAACCGTGGGTTTTTTTTAAATTGACTATTTTTAACATAATTCTACTTATTTTATGTAAAAATAACTAATCAAATAAAATAAATCAAATATACTGTAAGTATTTATCTGAAATAGTCTTAAATACAGGGTGTTTATTAAACCCTGTCACATCCGAAACCACGATGATCAGTATGAGTAAGAAGACATATGTGTACATTAAAATAATTTTTTGCAACGAATAAAATTTAAAAACTAAAATATCAAAAAAAGCAAATGGTTGCTTACTTCTGCAGGGGAGAAACAAAGAGGAGGAGAGGAGGGCGTCTTATACTCTAAAAACCGCGCGGCCGCGCTCCCCTGACTTCTCTCCTGCAGAAGTAAGCAATCATTTGTTTTTTTAAATATATATATTTTTTTAATTTTCTTTCTTCCAAATATTTTTAAAAATATGCTTAATTTGTCTTCTTGCTCATATTGATCATTGTGGTTTCGGATGTGACAGGGTTTAAAAAACACCTTGTATATACAAGAGCGAGATCTCATGCTCCGTTTTACGCGCCTAGAAGCCGCACAAATGACAGTCAGAATTCACCCATTAATAAGACAATTCGCTGGCTGACTCATATCGGCAATTTCGCAGCCATCTGCTTTCTATTCATTAACTACCAACTTAAATTAGTAGTCTGCATTACGTGATGAGTTGAACAACCCGTAAAATAATGCAGGCTACAATTGTCAAACAAATAAATTAATATATATACATTTAAACAATAATGATGAATGTATTGATTGGTCAAATAGCAACCCTAAAGTTACGCACTTTCTTTGAACCTTAAATTTACGATGCCAAGTTTTGGTTCACCGATTAAGTTACGGGATTTATGTAAGGCAAACAAACTTTCCAGATTGTACTAGAGATAACAAAAAGAAGTTAAAGAAAGATTTTTTGGTAGAACTCCTTTTTAACTATTTTCATAAAAATAAAGAAGGAACTACGTTCAGTACTTGATACAACATATAAAATTAAATATCTTGGTGTATACATAGACCAAAACTTAAAATGGAAAGACCATATAGTAAGCGAATTAGAAAATGTATAAACATATTTATAAGATTAAGGAGTATTTTAAAAATCAATAATTTAAAAATAGCTTATAACTCAATTGTAAAATCTTTGTTACAATATGGTATTGTAGGGTGGAGTGGTGCACATGCCAATATATTAAACCCTTTTAAAAGATGTATGATGTATGTACAAAGATTAATTATTAAAGTAATTCTAGAGCAACCCTCAATATTCAATGCGGAAAGTCCATATAAAATATTTAAGGTTCACACAGAAGACACTCTTTATAAAAAAAATTCTATAATACAAATTTATAAAGAAGAAAAAATAAAAGACTTTGAAATGAATAAGTCACTCAGATACCAATATAATATTAAAATTCCTAAATTCCATACAAGTGATGGTCAAAATAGCTTTGTTTTCAACGGTGTAAAAAATAAAAATAATCTTCCCAATGAACTAAAAACTATTAAAAAAATAATAATAATAAATAAATTTAAAGTAAATCTAAAGAAATTTTTTGAACACGTGTAAAAACTGCATTTAATTTTAATTAATATAAATGTATTATTGTTAAATGTTTTTTCTTTATATATCCTATGTTTGTATTTTTTCTCGTGTACTCGTATTTTAAATTAAATGAACTCTTTTAAATAAACAGCAACAACAGTGTAAGTCACTTTCCAAGCACAAGAGTTTGTCTCTTTTTTTGGAAAGTTACATTGATAACATATACTAGATGTGTAAAAGTAGATATGTATAGAATTTTTAAAAAACATGTACTTTTTATGAGATTTATTAATAAAAAATTAAAAAATTAAAAAAAACTCCCCTTTTACGATATCCCTTATAATTCTGGATAAGGTTTCTGAGTAAATATAATACGAACGAGTTAACCCTAATCGCACACATCAATAATAAATGACTACATATTTATTATACTTTTGTTTCTCAATGATATCCACTCTGGAGAAATTGAATCCATCAGACAGCCCCTCCCTGGTACAATGTTACCCACACAAGAAATATTTTCTTTGTTAATAAATAGGTGCGTTATAGAATGGATCGTTCGTCATAATACAATAATATTATGATGAATGTCTAGATAAATCATTCACGATTTTTCACTCACAAGTTTTAAAGACATAGTATATTATACAAGATAATAATTTTGAGTGCCACCGTAATTGTTTTTTTGTTTACTTCCATTACCTGTAACGTTTAAATTACTGTAAAACCTAGGAGGGTTTTGAACCCCTCCGAACCTAATAGGAGTATCTAGGGCCTATCAGGTAGCATATTTTTTAATAACTTTTTGGTGGTAAGATTATTCATACTGATTTAATGTTTTGCATAATCCTACTCCATACGTTAAAAACGTATCAAATATTTTTTTTTAAATCTGCGGAATTCTTTACATAATAATTCACATAGTGTTGCAGGGAGAGAAGCACGATGTCAGATAACATCCTTTTGCAATGATATTTTATAAAAAATGTGTGAATTTCACAGAAAACTCGAAATATTATGAAACAGTTTTATAAACACTACTATCGTCATAATTGACATATGAGAACAGGGATGAAGAACGCTTTTGAGAAGGTAATATAGAAGTCTAGGCATCTACAGGGCTTAGTTTAATCATTTTTAGGTCACTCTACACACTGTGTTACATTCACCGTTTTGCCTATGTTTGAACATCTATATTCCTTTAATTCTTCCACCTGTTTATGTTTGCAAGTGTTTTTCATCTCTGTTGTAAAATGTCAATATTAACAACTCCAAGGGGTTGAATCCAGTGCTTGTCCACAAAAATAAAGCTATAATTATAGCAGTTTAGCTGGGGTTCAGGCTCGGAAAGGTTAACATTTCTTAACGTTCTGACATTTTGCTTTCAAACTTCTTCTTACAACGACTCAAATCATTATAAACATTTCATTTAAATCAATTAAAATAATAATTCAATTCCATTCCGCTCTAAATGGTGCATAGGGCACTGCAATAATACTTAAAACGTAGCGTTTGGGTGATGAAAATTAATTACATGACATATCTGAATGTCTAGGTAATATTTAAAGTGTAGGTATTTCGTAAATACATACAAGCTTTAACATTCTATTTATATAATTACTCAAAATTGCAAAATCATTCATGAAAATTACTAAGTTAAGTATATTTCATCATCATCATTATTCCTTTTCCGCACCTAATGGTGCATATAGCTTTGCATCGGAACACCAATCGCAGCGTATCTTGATCATTTTTGTTACATTAAGGTGAGATTATCAGTTTTACGTTTCAGGTGCCAGTCCAGTGA
Organism: Micrasema longulum; assembly: GCF_059751315.1. Classification (NCBI taxonomy): domain Eukaryota; kingdom Metazoa; phylum Arthropoda; class Insecta; order Trichoptera; family Brachycentridae; genus Micrasema; species Micrasema longulum. The sequence goes on from NW_028277280.1 coordinate 56,465, forward strand.
CTATGAAATATTCTTGTGTAAAAACCCAATTTTTAATAAATATTTCATATCAGCCATGTCGCGAATCGAACCCGAGACCTCTTGCATGGTAGGCAAAGGCGCTGACCATTACACCACGAGGCCGACGACGATAATATTTACTTTTCATTAAACAGACAGAATGAGGAAGTTCAGTGCTATGGGAAATTATGTATGGAAAATAACACGCGATAAAAATAAGATCATTTAATTGTGCGCCGAAGTATACCGAATTTTTTTTTTTTTAAATTAACTACTTTGAATTACGTAACAAGTTCTTCCAAATTAACCATTGATATAATGTTGAGATAGATATCCGGTTTTCGGGAAGCCAACTCATCAATCAGCAGAACTTACCAACCAGAACTTGTGATGGCACTGGCTAAGTAATTTCGAAATTACGAAACAATATTTATTTTGTACTTATACCCACGCATCCATAAAAAATATATAAATATTTTTTATGCAAAGTTAGCTTATTACAACATATAATTAACGATAATTGAATGAACTATTTCCTTACTGTGCCAAAAACATCCTTGCGTTATGATGCTGTGTCGTCGATGCGCATGCAAAAATTAAAGACTTTAAATCTATAAATAAATATGCATTAAATATTTTGCGGTTTTCGAACCGCAGATTCCTCCCGTTTATTTAAACAGTTTTTATAATATTGCCTAGCAAGTGTTTTAGCTTGCTTCCAAATACTATAAAATATATCATAATCAGTTACGTTACGGGTTAATTTATAAACTTTATGGGACCATTTTTTTCCTACTAATTAAACAAATTACTTTCTTACTAAACCATGATAAATTTTCAGTTACAAAACGCCTAGTGAAAATAACGTACAAATCTATTACTTTTTGTAAATTATAGTAAAAGGTACTCGTACCACATGCATTCTAAAAATGTCCAATCAACTTGAATTGTACCAGCAGAGATTTACGAACAAAGAAGTGATGATGGTCTCCTGTAAAAAACTCTTAAAACTCTGCCTGTTCGAGGAGTACTGTGGCTTTGCATCATTTTAGAACAATTTAATAGTACTACATTCAAAACTCCTCTCAAGCATAACCATAATACACGCTTCACGTATAATGATGGGTTGGTAGTACCAAAAATATGTAATAAGTATGATAATAGAACTCTCAAATATTTTGTACCAGGCATTTTTATTTTTTAACACCCAATGTAAAAGAGCAAAGTAAGAGAGTGGCTGCTAGATCAAAAGTTAATATATGAATCAAGCTCAAGTGTGAATATTTTTAATTTTTCATATTTTTTCTTGTATTTAAAAAAAATATTTTAAAAAAAACTTATTATTCGTACATACATGTACATTTTGATCTTTCCGGGTGTTTATTATAGTTAGTGTGAATATTAATCTCCACCAACAGGCTACAGAAAGTGGCTTGGTGGGATTTTAGTTTAAGTAAAAAATACAAAAACTTTTTCAAAATGTAAAATTATATTAATAAAATAAATAAAATAGAAATTTAAAAAAAACTCTCAAAAGAAATTCATTAATTTTAATATAATAGACAATAAAGTAATAGTTATGCATGTTTATTATAAATTATAAGCATTCATACATTCACTCAAATTACACAAACATAATTAATGAAATAACTATGTATTGTACTCATATATTTGTTTAAAAATGTAGGTTCACTAAAAATATATTACACATGATAAAAACATAAAATTACCTGAGTTAGTTAAGATCAAAATATCAATTATGTTTCTTAACACCGACGATACTACGTATCTCTAACAATTATTAAAGGTTCAGTGTAAGTCCTAGATTAATTTTCAATAGAGGAGTGAGGCATTTCATCGTTTTGCTCTTTTCTCTGTTGTATACACTAAATAAATATTCTACCCATAGACTATATAGAGAGTATAGTTGCGGTCGTGATATAAGAGGTTACGTTTTTGGTCTTTGAGGCCAGGGTGAGCAATAAATTGACTAGCAGAGTCATTGTTTATGGCAGAGTCCATCAATCTTCTTCTCCCTCGTTCCAGCCGCGTAAGAGCGAGAAGAACTGATTTGCCGGAGAAATTATGTTAGTCAACGAACCATTAACACTAAACGACGCCAATAAAAGAGGAGCATATATCAAGAGAGAAATTATCATAACTTAATCTTGGCTATTTTCCTACTGATCTCTAAATCAGTAATATTTTGAGTATGTCCGAACGTTTTTGACTAGTTTACCTACTGGATTTACCCAAAAAGGGACTGTCTTTCTAAGAAATATTTTCTTTCCAATGATTGACCCAAATACTTCAACTTCGGGACCATTTTGACGAAGTCATAACCGTGTTCTTTATGTAGTTTTATATGGTGCATCTATGTATAAATTAATCTTCAGTACGTTTGAATTTTTAAAAATTCTATTTGTATGTGTTAGTGCCTGCCGGTGAACCAAATAAACATACTAGTATTGTTCATGTTGGTAGGCGCACTAGAATATTTTACTTGAATTTTTTTTTTAACTCACGCATTAACGTGTGTAAATTGTATCGTAAGTGTCTTTAATACAGAGACGTATAACTATAAGAATCAACATATTAATTAAATCATCAAATTAACCAATTGAAAAAAATAATGAAAAAAATAAGAACCGGGTTGTGGTTAGTGTAGTGGTCCCACGAACCAGAGGTCTGAGGTTTGAACCCCACTCTACTGCATCTTGATTCATATTTTCTAAAAGTAAGCTTTTTGTAACATTTTCTTAGAAAAACAACTCCCAAAATTGAAATATTTGCGTAAATCATAAGACGTAAAAATTTTTTTTTCGGATGTTTTTTTTATAAAAAAAATATGTTCAGTTAAATTCAAAATACATAATAAAACATAGCTTGCCCAGTGACAATATTAATAAGTCAAAGCCGTAATGATTTCGAAAATGCCAAGTTTCTTGTTAAATAAATTTATCATATCTTTTAAATTATCGGTCAAATCGATATTTTTTTAGACTGCCGTGTTTCATTCTTAGAGGGGTTTTCTTTTTTGTTGAAATATCTACAAAATATTTTAACTTTAATAAGTCTTTCACATATGAAAATTCACAAATCTCTTTATCAACAAAGGTTGTCTTTTTTTATTTTTTTTTAAATCTTAATATTTATACGATTTATGTACAGGTATATTGTTAAAATTTTAAAGTTATTGTATGTAAAAAAATATTTTACCATGCTCAAATAAAAATAAATTTGATCACGTTAGTTATTGCAAAAAGAGTCTATGGGGAAGTATAGAGTACATTCCAATAGGTTCCCTACACGACTGTGTGGAAAATGATTTATTGAATATTCTGTTTTTGTTACTCCAAAAAACTATTCCCACAACTTCAATCACAACAAGAAAAATAATCGCACCAAACCAATCTATAAATATATCTAGAAGATTTATATTTTCTCATCTCAACTTTAAGATTCAATGTCAAGATCGAACAACAAGAAACGTGAAATAACGTCCATAAAATACTTAGAATAAAATCGCATTACGAGAGATAGAAACCGTGACTTTAGTGCGTGATAAACAAAAGTTCACCGTATTCGACAGTAAAACAAAGGGAAAATAAAACTGATTGGAGTAAGCGAAGCCAAAAATAAAAATGTGTCAAAATTTGTGATAATAATTTCGCTTCTTCCATAATAAAACAGTTAGCTTATTAGGCAGAGAAAAAGTTATTTTTGGTTGCGGTGATTTTGTGTGATTCTCTAATTTCAACAACAATAAGTATTTTGACACTGATTAAATTTGCATTTTTTTTTAAAGGAAAATGCTGGGTATTTCATTAAGAGTATAAGAACTAAAGCTGGCGCCACGTTCAGCGGAAATTCCGCTACGAAACGCTAATAGATTTTATTGATTGATTTACTGTTATAGGACATTATACGCGGATGTTAAGTTGTTCCGTCGGCGGACCTGGGTGGAACGTTTTCCTTCGGTGTCTGTTCTGTTCTCCGCACGCGGATTATTCAGCAGCGTCTAATCAACAACTCTTCATTGCATATTTCTTAACGGCATGCGCCATATTCGGTGGACAGTCCGCGTCGACTATTATAGTTATCCAATCATGAACCCAAATCGTCCTATTCCTTTTTTTTCTATCGTGTTGACATAAATTTTTGCACGCATCACATTGCGAGAAAAACGATTTTGTATATTTCAGTTAAGTGTTTTTTTAGTTTGTTGGCAGTGAGGATAACCACTAAGTTTTTCATATCTCTCACTACTCTGGCAGCACACTGGTGATTTTTTAAAGTGTTTTTTTTATTTTTAAATTTACAATATACATAAGAGGTAAAACAGAGTATTCAAAAAATAAAGCATAATTACACAGCAATGAAATACATATTAATAGTAAAAATAGTAAACAAAAAAATCCCACAAAGGCATGGTCTATTTGTGGGTAAACAAGAGAATTTTAATAAATTTTTGCTTCTATAATAAAAAATGAACAGTTATAATATTGTTGTGTAACATGAGAAGAAGAAAATAAAATATTATGTAAAATATTATACGATATTTTTTATAGTAATTAAAAAAGGAAATAAAAAATATTAAAAAATTACATAAAAATATTCCTTATTTTTAAAGGGCAACAAAATATTTCATAGAAAAAAAGAGTTCATATCTTTAGTCTGAATCCAGGATAGTGCGTGTTTTTTAAAAGAACGAAAATTTTGTAAGTTTGAAATCAATGAAATATTATCAGTAAAAAAAGAATAAAAATTCGAGCATGCATATTTAGGAGCTTGCTTTAAATGAGTATGCCTATCTTAAGCAAACGTATACAGTTAAAGAGCATGCTCGTCTTTAGCTTGCCCATAGGCATACTTTTTAGAAGCATGTCTATCTGCATCTTCAGGCGTATAAATTTTGACAGCCAACGGATAATCCGCCACGGAATATGTAGTATGGGTGTTCGTTCAATTGCGGATTTACCGTGAATTTCCGCTGATTGTGACGCTAGCTAATACTAATAAATAAAAGTGAAATTCAGGGTCATCGATATGGTCCACAAGATTGCCAAACTGAAATGGAACTAAGCTGGTTATAAAATCAAAATCATAGACTGGATAATAGTTAGATTAAAAAATGTCCAGGAATGGCAACCCAGAACCGGCAAAGAAAGTATCGGCAAGCCTTAGGCAACGTGGTCTGATGACATAAGATGGGTTAAAGAATGTGGTTGGATGCAGTTTGCTCAGGATAGGGATGTGGAGATCTAATAGGGAGACGGATGTTTACCATTGGACACCAGAAGGCTGATGATGATGATAAAATACTTGTAATAGTGACACTTTGCCTGCGAAATTTAGCTAAAAGACATTGATGGTTAAAAAAATATTATTTTACTATTTGTTCACTAATAACTAACATTTACATTCAATTTTGTAACAAATTTGTGGACAATTTACCGATAGAGATTTTGCAAACCATGCAAATGTTCTCATTAACAACTTTTATTTTTATGTTTAATTAGTATGCCTATTTTATATTTCTAGAATTATTTTGATTATGAGATCCTTAGTAAAAAAAACAATAAACACAATACATAAAATATAAGCGTGCATTTTTCATAATATTTAAACTCTCGCTGATAGACGAACTACGGCTGATATAGTATTACTCACCAACATAATATCTGATTAAATAGATTCCCCTGAATTGGTTACCCGCATTCATCTTAAGGTACCTCAGAGACAAACGCATTATACACAACTTTTCCACATACCTAAATGAAGAACAAATTTGTCAAAAAACGCTACGATTAACCGTATTATGGATACGTATAACAGGAAATTTAACGACATAGATATATTTACCAAAAATATTAAATTTATCAAAACTGCCATAGGTAATAAATTGTCTTGGTCCGCATTCTCCTCTCCGTTGCTCTCTATCCTTGAACAAATACAAGTTTTATAGTGAGAAGATCTTTTAATAAAATTATGTATCCCGTACTGCGGGCCAACTGTTTGTGACACCTGATTTTTACAATCCGAATCATTTCTATCAAACTTATATGTCATTCTTATTTATATATTATGTAGGTGCATATAATATGTATTTGTGTGTTCGTTTTGAATCAACGTTCGCGTATTGTCAAACTTTATATTATTGTTGTTATTATTTCGTATTTACTGCATTTTTGGTTACTTACCGTATTGTATAGGACTCGTCGCACATTATTCATTCGATGTGTATCAGTTAAATTTTAAAATAAAATGCTTTTTTTTCAGAATACTGTTTTGAAATTTAACATACTTAAAAAAAAAAACAATTTATATCATTTCTTGATTTGAATTTTAACAAAAAGGTTTCTAACTTTTTACTAAGCTCTTTATTGTACCATTTTTAATACAATTACAATTTTAAACAAAACTTTTTTATATACTTACGCACCTACACACACGCACCCTCTCCCTCATTCATTCACGCATACACACATTCACATACACATGAATACAAACGTCACACAAATACAATTACTAAACTTCTTTTCTTATATATTATGTGTGTGTGTATTTACAGTGGATTTTTTTCAATTGGCTTTAGCATTGTTAAGATTTTTCTATCTATTTTGTTTATGTAATAGCTGTAAAAATCCCAAATAAAATAAAATAAATAAATAAAGACAATTATCAAATACGAAGTACTCAAATGAAAAAAAAATCAAATATAGAAAAAAAAAAACAACAGGCCATTAGGCCCAATTATATTAGTCAAGCGCAGAGACAAACACGCTTAAGAAATATCATACATATTATTATTTATTGATTTATTTATTTTAGAGAAACAAACAGTAGAATGATATAATAATATGAAAAATATACGGTTTAAAGGCAGACCAGCGCAGTTTTTAATTAAAAAGTATACATATTAAATTGTGGAACAAAAAACGGGTAAGTTTATGTGTATTTGTATGAGAATAAGTGTAGAAATGTGTTTGTGTGTATTTTAATCTCACTACGGGGGCGATTTCAATCGGAAGATATGGAACCACACCTTTACTATTACGATATAGCTTATTCTTCCGAGAGATTACGAAGATACACTATCGATCCTGTATTTTCAAGTTTTGACAATCGGAGAAGGTATAGACACAAACAGCTACCGAGGGCAGTCGTACCTCACGGAATGCTTATCTACGCACAAGAAGTGACAAAAATCAATGTTCAAGCGAGATTTCTTTTTTTGATTATGATTTTTTCATTTTTTAAATAAATTTGTTTAGGCTGCTTTTTGACACAGTAATTTAAGAGATGGAAAAGAAGTAAATCCATTTTGATTTGACATTGAGGGCAGAGTACAGTTTAATATTTAAGGCAGCAGAGACAGTAACATCTGACGGCTAAAATTTGTAAAAACCTTCACATGTAGTTACACTCCGTGCGTCAGGTCATTTGACTTTTAAGATGACATAATCCGCATACACCACAATGTGCAATGGCAACAGTATGAAAGAAATGTTCCCACTTTAAAAAGTAAATATAACCATCTCATTTTTATTTTCATCGATAGCCATGTTTTCCTGAAAACACGTATCAACATATCGGTAGGGCTGGCTTCGTATTACAGCATTATAGATAGATAGTAGAAAAGTTTAGTTCAATCGCCCCCCGGGACTTGAACCTAGAACCTCATACATAAAGTAAACAACTTTAAGATCCACCGTATTCAGTCCGAAAGATAATAATTATTTATTTATTTTGTTCATTAACTCTTAAAAGACTGTGGTAAATAATCCCTTTGCGCGCGGTGGTGTAACATCGTGTTACCACTAGTAAAAGATGGAATATTCTAAAGTTTGACTATTAAAAAAAAAAGAAAAACATAGAGACATACTGTTTAATGATTCCTTTTCCACAATGTATGCGAATAAACATATAATTTTGCTCTGTTATAGCAAATTAAATTTGAAATCACAAATACGCCGCTCATGCTACGCGCATGCGTCCCCCATCATTGCCATCAACCGACTGAAGACTAAATCTGTTTTAGATGACACCCGCCGCAGAACAGCGTCTCTGTCTTCCTTGTTATGACTTTTATATTCGTGCTCTCTCTTGTATAAGGTATCTGTATAGATGTTTTGTTGAATTAGCGGACATTCGTTCTTTGCGTAGCAAGGATAAATATTTTTTGTTATAACTATGCAAATAATATGTTGTTTTATTATTTGCATAGTTATACAAATTTTACTTTACAAATCGGATGTGAAAATGTCCATTTGAAGATTACAAAAAATACGAATTCATAATTTAAAAAAAAAAGAGAGATATATCAAGTATTGTGTCGTATGTCGACTAGAGTGACATCACAGCCACACAAGAGTTAACGCCCAAAAGGCATTTACAAAAAATAATCTTGAAATACATGCTAACATATTAAATAATACACATAGAATATACAGAAAAAATATGTGAAATTAGTTAAAAAGGATACAATAAAAAGTTTTACAAAGTAAAAAAAAAACAATAATAACAAAGGTATGCAAGAAAAAACAGCAAGCATATTATAAACAAAAAATGCAAAGATATAAGCATATGAAATAAATTCTGGAAAGCAAACAATAAATAAAGTGTTACGGTAAGCGAGAAAGACATTTTTAAGTTAAAATTATAAACAAGCAAGCATATATTATCACAAAAAAATAAGAAATAAAAATATGTATCTATGAAATGTATAAATGTATCTATGTATCTAATAATATTTATTATAAATCTGAAGTCATAAATAATATAAAGTTTAAATCAATTTTGCTGTTTATTTTTCAGAGTTTAGGTATTCGCTATCTATATATTTGCTTTGATTTTCAGTTGTATTCACAGTAAGTTGTTAGTAACTATGAAATGGTTAATTATATTTACAAAGGTAGCTACTTTCTCATGTGTGTCTACATTTTAATTAAACAGTCGAACCTTATTTGGTATGCTTTAAATAGGCTTTTCATTACAATTTACATATGTGTTTGCTTATCAAACTGATCAATATTGATGAAACTAGGTACACTTGAGGAAATATTATTTTACAAAATGTATTACGAAAATAAAAAAAATATACAACCACCGTAAAAAAATATTTTTATCATCTTATTAAACTGTATGTTCCTATAAATATGCTAAAAATTTTTTTTAGTTTTTTTGTAAATACTTCCGTTTCTCGCTATTTCTTACAGTACACATTTTTATAACGAAACATTTGCATATAATATAATGCTCCCAATGACCATGAATTCGATAGACTAGAAATGTATACTCATTATAAATATAATAAATAAAGCCGGTTGAAATATCTTGCGAACATTAATTTAGCACACGTCATTAATTTGTTCCCCACCGATGTATCGTTTTTTATTTATTTTATTAAGACTGACAATTGAATAATTACAAATGTTGTCAATTTTTTTGTTTACACTCACATAATACACTCATGCGCACACCAAAAAATATAAACTAATTAACTAAAAAATGAACTAATTATTATTTTAATCTTTGCATTTTACAGAACCGCATTAGTACAGTCGAGTAGCTAAAAAATAGATCCACTACAATAATTTATATATTATATATAAACCTCAAATACCATTATTTTGAGTTTGTCCATACGTTTGCAGCCAAAACACTAGATTTCACAACTACGTAGTTACACATGTGTGACATTCGTCATTTTATCTATGTTTGAAAATTCATAATTTTTCATTTGTTCCATCTGTTGATTTTTGTGAAGTAAAAGATCTTCAAATGAAAAAAAATAGAACTGATAAAATACATTATCAGCACTTTATACTTATGGTTAAAAAGTTACTCATGTATGTGTATAAAATAAATCTGTCTTACAAAATTGTTCCTTTCTTGTGAAAATGCGCGTCTTAAAACATACTTTTTTGTCTTATACTTAGTTTCAATAATAAAGTCTTATTTTATCTGATTTTATTTTATTATATTTTATCTCTAATTCTTAATATTTTAAATATATTTATATTTTCGACACTTGACACTTGTGCGATATTAACACACATGTCCACCCTCATTCCAATATAACACCCACCCTCTCACTCACTTACACTCACACAAACACACTAGTATGTATTGTACGTGTATTTAATGTATTTCTGTGAATATCTGTCGTTGGTTTTATTCTCTGTATATTTTATTTGTTGTATTTTTGTTACATGTATTACTGTTGATATCCCTAATAAATAAAATTAAAAAAATAAAATTAAAGTCTTTAGACTTACCTTCTTTTTTTAGAATTAAATATGTTACCAATTAAACGCTGTGCTGCAGCACTGAAACTGTAAGAACTGATACTTTTATTGTTGTAAAGAAATTCATCAGATTGAATTATTTTATATACTTTACTAGGCAACGCTTAATAACTATTTTCCAATTTTTATACTTCTTCTTGGACCAGTTGGTTTAATTACAATATTTTGATTTTGTTACACGTTTATACACTAATATTTCCTTTCCTTAAATGGTCTCCATCTCTTGCAATTCGTTATAATTTCTTTTTGTTATTTATTTTCATTTTCCCTACTCAAAAATGTTTTCCCTCACTGTTGCCACAATTTTACATCTAACTGATTTCTTTTAAATCTATTACGTCTTATAAAAGATATACCGGAAGTAAATATCCCAGAAAAACGATAAAATCGGTCAATGGTTTTCCAAATGCGTGGATTTGTGGTCATCGTAAGCGCGTTTTCCTACCACGCATCATATTCTAAATATCTTCCCGCCTCCCGAATTGCTCGATTTTTGTTTCTTTATTGAATTGAAATGTCTACGATACGAAAATCTCGAGTTACAAGTTTAATAAATGTATCTATCTATCTAAATTCGCAAAGGAATGTAACTATTATTTCCCGGGACACCGCTCAAACTAATGATTTCGTCCTGGTCCATAGATCTACTTTAAAAGTTACAGAACTAACTAATCGTTATATCAGTTTCTTTAGCAGTTCTTATAGGACGTAATCATTATTTAGGCGAATCCCCTGTCTCCTTTGTAATCATCTATTTCCTATCACGTACTTTTCTGGTTTCATTTATTTCCCAAGTAATTGACTGCCATGCTTTTCCGCTTATGAAGCGTTCTTTATATCGCAGAATGCTCATTTTGCTAGAATCTGATATTTTAGTGTTACGTAACTTTAAATTTAAAAGCTTCGGGTCCAAACTTGCAGAGAAAACACATTTATTTAAAATAAGAAAAAACGCAAAACCGTTTTTATTCATAACAGGCCAGGTGACTCAATTAAAATGGTTATTAACAGAGCACGGAGACACTTGAGAAAAATCAAATTTAATTTTTGTGCTCTCACCGGGAATCGAACCCAGAATCAACCGTGCGTGAGTCATTTCACCACAAAGGCCACTGTTATAAATTACAGAAACCATTGACACTTTTATTTTATTTTATTGATGCTTTTAATTTGCATTAAATATAAATCAGAATTTCATGTAGGCAAAATAGCGAATTTGTTCGAACCTGCTATTTATGTTAACCCTTGATCTTAATCATTATTGAATTTTAATATTAAATTGATTCTTGAACATGGATTTAGTAGAATTTATAAACTTTTTATTTTTGAATGCGGGTATTTATATCTTCAAAACGATTGTGTTTTTTTCTCGTTTTTTTAGAACTACTCTTTGTATATAAAAAAACCAGTATTACAAATTTGTACTGTTAGGAAATAGTAAACAAACACATTTCTTTAAACATTCTCTAAAATCCAGTAAAAAAAATCAATGGGTCGAAGTCATAAGGAATTCAATGAATGAATCTGATTGGATCCACCAAAATCGAATGTTGATTGTTAACGTTAAAATACAAACTTTTTTATTTACCGAAAATGAGAATCCTCAAATTTTTGGTAGCATGTGCATGATTGTTGAATGTGGCCCTGGTATAATTTAAAAAACTTAGTTATTAAGGGGACATTTTGTTGTTACTACGTTAAAACATATTTTTCTCTATAGGGCGCGTAAATGTATCAATATTTCAATACATTTTCACGTATATAAAACTGTTTTTAAATCAATTAATTAAACAACCTAGAAATGCATCGAAGTTATATTTATGTTTCTGGTAGATGTCAGCTACTTGCTTAAACTTAAACTAGTTTTTTTTAGTGAGAATAAGAAGATTAATAGTGGTTTAATCCAATTTTGATTGAAATTAAAGACAATTAATTGGCTAACGAGGAAAATAATGAAATAAAATGTCACCGGGACCTAGAAGTTTCAAAAAGGACGCCAAATTTCTACAGAGTTTCAAAATGTAATACAAATTTATAACCGGCTATAAATTCCTCTGACCTAAATCACGTCGATTGGTTGGCTGTAATGGCGGGAAAATCGCTGATTGGGCTACATTCGAAACTCATAATGGAATGTTATAAAACTGAAGGAACTAAGTAATCTAGAACTATGGTGAATGAGAATTCTCATATTGTATGGAATCATTGTCTTGAGAGAGAAGAGATGCAGATCTCGTTTCCTCTACATTCATTTATACGAGTACATCTCTCGATCCAAACACGTCGGTTATTCTGACTTTTAAATTGTCCATTTTCAAATATTTGTTGAATTTGATCATACCATGCAAATAATGTTTATTTTTATACATTAAACGCCCATCGGACTTTTGTAATACAAATTTGCTTATATAATTAGCTTGCTTTGCTTAGGTAGCAGTTATACAAAGGTTTAAAATGTGAGATGATAAAAACGTGTTAAAAAAAATACAATACAAGGTATTTTAAAGTACGCAATTTACTTTTTACATAGTGAAATTGAATATCTGAAAGAAAAATACCGAAAATAAAGAATGCACGTGCATACAAGATATACAAAAAATATAAAACGGTTGTTTCATCAATACAATAATGAAGTAGCAAAAGAGTGACTAATTTAACATTGATTTTACTGAAAACTTATTTCTTTAGTATTATATTATAATATAATTTAATATATACACAAAACAACACATTTATACGAAAGTTGCTTTGACTGTCTAACTAGGGTTATTTACCGTGTTCTAAGACAGACAAAAAGTATTAAAAAAATAACAGTAAAAAAACACATTAAAAAATGTATGAAAAGAAATAGTAAAAAACATTAAATAACAGTTATTATATTGCACTTGACATAATGTTTTCTTTAATTATGCGGAGCTTTGGCTTCTATGTTTCGGATACAGCGTCAACCTAGACTGCTCCACATTTCATTATACTGGACCAACCTGCCAATGGTTATACCTGTTTAAAGGGCTATCTCCATGTTGAACAACATTGCTTTGGATATTGACATTTTTCACGTCTCTGAGGGAGTTTTTCGTTACAAAATTCGCTTAGAATTTTAACATATTATTCTCAAGATATCGTGTATACCTACGTTTATTTTTATTTATACCTAATTTTATTGACTTATTATTTGCAGTATTAATATTTGTAAAAATAAAGATGTTCGTATTTGTAATGCACATCTACGATATATGAATAAATCAAAATTAAAAATTAAAAAAATATGAAAATTTGTTACAACAGAAAGAAAAAAACATTTTTAAGAAGGGGATATGGAAGTCTAGGAATTTACAGGACCTATGACTTGCCAATGGAAGGTTTAAGTGGCCACTTTACACATTTAGTAACATTTGCTATTCTGCCTCTGTTTAAATATCCACATATCCTCAATTCTTCCATCTGTTGACTTTTGTGAAGTAAAAGAAATGAAGTCTTAATCATGTGGGTGAGATTCACCCGGCTAAAACAATTCACCTACTAGGCAACACCTGTTTGTTTTTTTTTCAATTTTTAAACTTCTTTTTTTCCTGATAGTTATTTGAACCAAATTTCGAGAATGTCCAAATGCTTGCAAATTAGCTGGATTCCCTCCTTGGCGAAATATTTAGATCGTAATTTGTTGCAACAGAGATGGAAATTTGGAAATACCCAAAACTTTGTTGAAAAAATTTATATTGAAAATGAATTGCCATGTCTTTCACGGTCTTCCTTGTTTTCTGCATCGTGAATCTTTTGAGCCCTTCTATCGCCGTCCATTCGCTCTACATGTAAAAACCAACGAGGGGCTTCTTGCTTGATTTTGTCGATAGCTTTGCACAACGGACGGACCTCGACATTTGTGCTTATCGTTCATAAATTTACGACGCATTTTCTTGAGAGATCGCATATCGACAGCAGTTAAACTACTTTCATTCTTTTTTTTTCATTTACATACTTAGCTTACATGCATAAAGTTTGGCACTAGGGCTCATTGTGAACGGCTTATTTCACCCGCTAAGACAAAGCTTTATTAGAAAAAAATGATTTTAGTGCACTGTTCACTCTGTTCCCGGCGTTGTTTAACAATTTATATTTCCAAAATCCATTCCTTTACTTTTACTCCTGTTCTCCCAATTTTTTCACAAAATATGTTAAAATTGCCTTGATGCATATTCAAACTGGCGTTTAAAATAATTGGTTCAATAAATTGTAGTACATAATGTACCTTCGATAGAAACATTTTTTTTCTTTCTTACATTTTAGAAAAGCTTAGCACTATTTTATGTCCAAGGAAATATTTTTCCAACGCAATATCCCTAATTACGTATGATAGTTTAAATATTGTGAATATTTTATTTTCTTACTTATTAAAAAATTAAAGCGAATTAAAAAAATCAGACAACCACCTGTTCCTACAAAATATTATTAGTTTAAAGTTCTTGCATAATGATATTTTTTTATTTACTTTATAGGCCTAACGTTTTCGCATAATATACGTTATTAATATATTTAGTATCAATATTGTTTTATAGTTTATGCAAAAATTATGCCCTAAACTAAATATTGAACCAAACTGCGAATTTGCATAAAATTGTGACAAAAATACCGCCTTATTCCCAATGACATGTAATCAAATAGACTCTTTACAAGCGCGTAATAGATGGCACTTTAATTTGTAGGTTTTTTCCTTGCATATCTTACTTGCATAAATTTTTTCATGTATACTACGATTTGATATCTCTCTTGTTCAAATTATTGAGGTCAATGCAATATTTGCTATTAACAACATGGAGATGGTATTGGAATAACGTGTCTATTTATGAAAAAAAAGAGTAATGTGGACGCGTTTCAACCGCTTACAGCGAGGAATAAATGGACATAACATTAGGTTCTGTTATTCGTAACACTCAGCATTTTCAAAATACTGAAGTCATCTAATTCCACCTGGTCCATGTAGAAGTATTTAAATTGAAAAAAAAGATTTTAAGGCGTTGCCTAGTATGTAGGTGAAAAAATTCAATTAGATGAATCTCAACGCATAAATAAAGATTTCAGCTCTTTAACACAGTATGTAAAGTGGCCACTTAAACCAGCCAATGACAGGTCATAATCTCTGTAAATACTTAGACTTCCATTTCCCCTTCTCTAAAATTTTCAATATCTCTGTTGTAATTTGTTAGTACAAATTATTGTTTAAAAAAATATATTTTACTTAGACTATTGAAGATAACTTTCTTAACTTCTCATTGTAATCGGGGCCCTGAAGATAACTTATTTATAAAACATTTAACATACTTCTTTTAATAACTTATATTGTATATGTACATAAAATCAATATATTGCTGCTCTTACTATGTGTCATTAATTTTGAATATATTTTTAAATTGACTTAAATTTATTTTCTTATTGAAAGATTCTTTAAAGATTCGTCTCATCGTTTTTTTGAATCGCTTAAAATATGTATGTTTTTCCTTTTTAGAAAAATGTTATTATTATTTTATTTTATTTTTACATCGGAGCATGTTTTTCATATTTTATTTTAATTCTTGACTTTTAATTTCTTTTCCACATTTTTTTCATTTTGTTACTTATATTTTTATTTTTAAACAACTAATATTTATGTTTTTTTTCCTTCTCTTTTTTGTACTTTAATTTATAACCTTACATTATATAATTACTTTATAATATGGAAACTTCACTGGCCCATTAGAGTTAAGTCTAACTGTGTAAAATATAAAACTTTGTAACTGTACTGTATGTTTCCTAAATAAAAGAAAATAAAAGAATAAAAAATTATAATTTGTCGTTTGAGGGGGTTAAAAGCAAAATCGCCACTGTCCATTATCACTGCATTTGGAAAAACAAACAAAACTAGTAGCGAAAATACTTCTTTTGAGCTCAGTGTACAACTCGTGAGTGGTACAGCAAAACGAAAAGACTAATCATTTTAAGTTCAATGTCCACAGCGAACTTAAAAGAAATAGTCTTTTCACTGCTGTTTTTCCCAAGAACAGTGATCATGGACAGTGGCGTTTTTGTTTGTGACCTCCTCACTTCAAGTTATTACTTAATATTGTTTAAATGCTATTAAATTTTCCATAGGTGGAAAAATTTATAATTTCATCGGTAATATATCATTTTTCGGATTAAAAAATCTTAATTTGGATAAATAAGTGTATTTTGATGCCATTGTACGAGCTTGTAATTCTTTATTTTTAGAACCAGGAACTATAAATCATACATTTTCACGTATTCGCCTTCATGCATTAAAAATTACGTTCAATTGAAATCAATAACAATAATATTGTGTCAATGACTTCATTGCGTTAACAATGGTTTACGAGTGTAAGAGCAATGTATAGATCTGATATTGGTATATTTATGTTTGTGAGTTAGTCACGATTCTTCATCTATGATCTCCATTCAAAAAGATTCAATACTGATCTTTAATTAAAGCACTCCGTCTATTTTCCCGTACCCTCGTATTTCATGTCAATTGGATATCATTGAAGATTATATTAATATGAAAAGATGATGCTTACAGCAGTGTAATGTTGTGTGATTCTTTAAAGTGATGTGATAGAAAAGTAGTAAAACAAAAATATAATGGGCTTTATTCATAAACTTGGTATAAAATCACGCCTAGGTATAGTAGTATAATTTATTCGGCCTCGTGGCGTAATGGTCAGTGCGTTTTCCTACCATGCGAGAGGTCTCAGGTTCGATTCCCGACATGGTTGATACATACGACAGTTCGCATCAACTATGCACAGAACGTTCCTCTGATTCGCTTGTCGCGTAATTATAATTTATTTTTCAATAGCATAGAAAATATTTGACTGCAATAAACCCATTTTTAAAATAAGAATTAAAAAACTTTTATTTGCAAAAATTTGTTTCACAAAAAAAAAACATTTTTACATTATGAATTTAAGATGTTTCTATTCACTCGTATCAAACACACACTCACCCTGTCCATAAATCTACCCTCACATCCACATACACTCACACACATATTCATATACCTACCAAAGCCGTTCTCCACTCACTTACTCACGCATCCTCAAACACAAAAACTCGCACACATGCACTTCTACATGTATTAATATTTAATATCCAACTGAACTGGGCTTTTATAATTGAATGTATGTAGAAAACTGATTTGGCTTTATTTTAGGTTTTTTTATAATGTTGTGTATATTTTTATGTATTGCTGTTGTTTTTCTGTATAAACAAAATTAAATTTAAATTATTATTTAATCAAAAACTTAATTTAAATTAAATTAAATTAAGTTAAATATTTCCTTAAAAAAAAAGGATGTTTAACACTACAATATTTCATAGTCCCTTGACTGGTACCTGAAACTGGTACCTGAAAATCAAGATACGCTCCGATTGGTGTACTAATGCAGTGCCCTATGCACCATTAGGTGCGGAAATGAAATAATGATGATGATAGTAGTATAATACGGATATGAACTATATCCTTATTATAGTGTTAGAATAAAGATGGTATTCCACTATGCCTAGGCGTAACTTTATAACAGGTTTATAAGTAAGGCCCTAAATGTTAGTACATAATTGTATATGACCAACCACTTACCGACTTTTCTATGTTTCCCGATTTCGAGGCGTACCCGTCTCTTTATCAAGACACTAACATGCAAATCCCATTATATACCTTTAACATAGTGGTTGCACAAAATACAAAACCAACGATCCGATATAACATAAGCTATTTAAAGCTAACACTAAGGTGAACTATTTTTTTTTTGTTTAATTTTGTCGGAGCAATACTTAAAAAAAAGCGTTTTTTTTTTACTTGTAGTCCCACAAGATCAAACATTTTATATATTTTTAAAATCATCCACGTTAGTGTTAGATTCTAATAGCATGTATCCTATCGGCACGTTTGATTTATATTTTTGTGCAACTACTATGATAAAGGTGTATTGTGGAATTTGCATGTTAGTGTACTGACAAAGAAACGGATACGTCTTGAAACCGGTTGACAAAGAAAAGTCAGTAATTGGAAATAAACAATGATTTACTAATATTTATTTTGCGTGTCAAATATTTAATTTTGATCTTATCTGTGAGTTAATTATTTTATCATTCCCTTTCTGCACCTAATGGTGGATAGGACACTGCATTGGTAAACAAATCGCAGCGTATGTATATGAAATATTCTAGTGTAAAAACACATTTTTAGTAAATATTTCATGCCAACCAAACGGGAATTTAACCCGACACCTCTTGCATGGTAGGCAAATGCTTTGACCACTACACCACGAGGCCGACGAATCACTTTTTTAACATATCGGAACTTGAATATGAAAATAGTCGTTTTGATATTTATTATAAATAAACGTAATTAAATCTCTTAGATCAAATACCTTTTGTCTTACAATTTTTACAAACAATATGGCATATTTTAACCATCTTGAAAGAATGCTAAGACTACTTGTATCACAAAATAGAAAAAAGTCAAAATTAACATTTATTATTATGGAGTGAAATATTATTTAAAAAATGTTGACGTGTTTCTGAAATCAAAAAAGGTTTTTATTTGTTTATTTATTTATTTATACTTTAACATGCTTTGTATTTTTTTTTATACAGAATAATGTTCATTATTTAAAGCTACTTCCTGGAATCTTTTTGTTACGTAAGAATTCAACCATTTTAAAAGATCTCCAAGAATTCCATAACATTCCAGTTTATGAATCAAGATGTTGTGGTTAATTTTATCGAATGCCTTTTGAAAATCGGTGTATATGGTGATGGCTTGAGATTTTTTGCAAAAGGAATCAGTAATAAAATTTGTGAATGAGCGTGACAGAGACAACTATTGTTAATGCTATGATAATAATAATATACACAGGATGCTCCTGCGTTCGTCTGAATTTCGCTGCAAATCTTAATAGAAGAAAAAAAATTGCATTGTATTTAGGTACTTATATATAGAAAACAATAATTGGCATATAATTTTGTTTTTTTTTTGTAAATATTGTATTTTTTGTTACAATGACTGTTGTCTTATTTTAAAAAATAAGATAATAAAAAAAATGAAATAATAATAAATATTAATTAAACTATTGATTAAACGCACTGGTGTATAAATATACTTTCTCATTTATTCTAGTGACGTTTGGTCCATTATCTATTGCTGGTGCGATTGTAAAACTTACGAAACCGCATTTTTAATGTAGGCACGCAAAGTTGATTTAAAAAACCTTTGCATTTTATTTTATTTGAATGTGCTTTATTTTTCGAAAATCTCTCAGCATCCGTGAGTTAAGAAAATTTCATATATTTATTTATTTTTAAACATGTGCATTTTTTATGACATATTTTTTGTTCATTATAATAATAATTATTCAGAGTTAATAAAATGCATGGTACAATAATTTATATTGGAGGAAAAAATATACACATTTTTTGAAATCTCATTATTTATACACTTATTTATCTTATATAAAAATATAACTTGCATAAGCATTTTAATTATACCTTTTTAATTTTTATTATAATATGATGAACACAAAATATCAAAAAATAAAATGTACTTGTTTAAAAATAAGCTAATATATTTATTACATTTTCTTAACCCATTGTTTTTATTTTTCAAATACACAACCTTTTAATCCAACAAAGAATTTAAGAAAAAAAAGCACATTTGGTAATTTTTTTTTATAAACTTATTAAAATCACCATCCTATCGATTTTGAATACGTTTGTGTGAGTTTTGTGAACGTGCCAGATCTTAATAGAAATATACGTTTTGGAAGAGTGTATTAAGATCTCAGGGACCAAAACTATTTTCAAGAGAGGAGTTAAGGACTGGATTTTCCTTAGTGGGAGGGATTTGAGTAGGAAACTCCTTGATGATTTTCCAAATTATTGAGTTTCCTGTTTACAATATTGATGTGCCATGTATTTGTTTTTCTTTTTATGATTTTCTTAATGCTTGGGTTTACTGTTTACCATATGGATGTGCCATATATATGTTTTTAAAGTATTTTTTATAATAATTTTTAATGTTTCTAGTCCTATATTTGTGGTGATATACTGTGACTGTGTCTGTGTCATGTAATCTCAACACAGGACTTTTAGTCCCATGGAATTGGAACTTATTGACCCAAATAATGTATGTAAATAAATAAATAAACAAATGGTTATTTTGTCTTGTGTTTCTGATCCTTTATAATATTTGTGATGATAATACTTATAGGTCTGTCCTTACTAATTGCTCGCCCCAACTTTACACACGACTTTAAGTCCCATGGAGTTAGTACTTATGTCTTAAATAATGTGTAATAAACCGATTTTAAGTAAATACATAAATATGGCCTTACATTCAAAATCACTCGTTATTGTATAAGACACGCCGCGTACACGTAATGAAATTTTTCGGGTGCACTGTATGACACCTGAAATCATTGGTAATTTAATTGTTGGTAAAGTGACTATTCCACTGAGATAGAGATCAAGTTTGTAGAAGTTAGTGAATTAATGTCAGCAGTTAGATTAATCCCTCGAGAAGAAATAAACTTCTGTATCAAACTATGTGCACGCTTCATCAAAATTAAAATATCACATTAGTTACAATAAATTGTTACGTTTTAGTCCAAACAGACAAATTGGAATGCATTAAAAAAATTAAACAAGATAATTTCTTATCTTTTATTATCCCCCTCTATTTCCTAAATGGTGCATTGGTACACCAATCGCAGCGTATCTTGATCATTTTTAAGATGATCCGTCTTCAAGGTATCAGTTCAGGAGCTATGAAATATTTTAGTGTAAAGACATCATTAAAAATAAGTATTTCATGTCAACGTTTCATTTTTTTAAATAAATCAAACATGTATAAATTGTAAAATATCTTCCTCGGCACCTGTTTTGCCAGTAAGAAATAGGTACATTGTTAATTCAATAATAATATAATTTATCTCGGTGAAGCGCAGTCATATTTTTCAAAATTAAAAAAAAAAAAAAAAGTGTTTTTTTTTACTTTAAAAAATTGGTAAGTACTAAAATTAACATCAATAATTATTATGGACAAAAAATAGTTCAATCTGTGGACAAAAACTTGTATTTTTATCAAATTACAAGTCTAGGATTTACAGGGTTTATGACCTGTCGTTGGCGGGTTTAAGTGGCCACTTTACACACTGTGTAACATTCACCGTTTTGCCTATATTAGAACATCTATATTTCTTCAATTCTTCAGGATTTTAGTGAAGCTAAAGAGCGGAATCAATTGTTGTAAAGATATTAATTTGATCGAATTGTTACACATTCTTGACAACGCCTCAAAACAATTTTCAAATTTTTGAAGTGCTTCTTGGACCAGTTGGTTTTATTACAATATTTAGAGTTTGTCCAAATGTTTGTAGGCAAAAGACTGGATTTTACCCTCTAGGTAGTCATTAAGATTAACAAATAACAACAGAGATGGAGAACATTTTAGAAAAGGGAATATGGAAGTCTAGGCATTTACAGGGTTTATGACCTGTCGTTGGCACTGTGTAACGTTCACCATTTTTACGTTTTAAATCAAAAATGTTTTGGATACTGAAAATAACTTTAAAATAATTTATTAATTTATAAACGAAATATGTATTGACACCAAAAAAGACAAACAAAAACATGTTACATTTCGTATATACAAGTCTAACAAAGCTAACAGATTAAATTTCGAGTATGGAAAAATGTTCGGAACAGGTAAAAACCGAAATAACAGGAAAACGTTTGCATATATTTGCTAAATGTGCATCTTGAATGGTTGATGCTATGTATATGTGCCGCATGTAATGTATATGTTTGTGTATGTTTTATATGTGTGTTCATGTGTGTGTGCGTGGATGGCTCGGAGTGCACTTTCGATATTTTTATTTATTTTAATTTATTACCAACGATAACCTTCATGGAAAACGCAAATGCTTACAATTATTATTTTCTCGCTTGAATTTCTTATTTATTTATTTTTTTGTCACATTTAATGTTTATATCTTTTGCAAAATTTATAAGAACTTAATTGGTCTTTTTATGTTCAAAAAATGTTGTTTTTAATACTTATTATGTAAGACTGTATGTTTTCAGAATAAAATAAAATAAATAAATAAATAAGATAAAATGTCTGAAAATTTTGAACCCTTCTGTGGTTAACATTTTTTCTGCACCTGTACATGTCAAAATGATTTGTTTTTGACTATCACTAATAACTGATTTTATTTTGAAAATTGGATAATCTTCAAACATATTGGCAATATTCAAAATGCAGTCATTGTCAATAAACGTTCTTGGTAAGAAAAATAGTTATTAGTTTGTAAAATATTTTTTTTTAAGGAATAACCCGCTAAGTCAATATTAAGGGGCTTGTTAGCGGGTGAGAAAGAGGAGATAAGGAAGGAGGTTATGAAAAATACACCACAACACCCAAACCAATTGAGAAAAAAAAAAAACCGTTTTTTTTCTTGCAACTGGCGGAAATCAAACCCGCAACGCCAGTTTTACAGTTTGCCGTTTAACCAACTGGGCTACGGCGCACGCCATCGTTTTAAGTTTGAAATGGATTATTTAAAGTTTAAACGTCCATTTGTTTTCAATAAATCTTTTTTGAAAACCAATTTGTAATATTATATCCATTATATTTTTACCGACGAACCCTTTCACAAATATTTTCGTTTTAATACGTTATCATATTGTTTCATAAAGTAATAATATTTCTTTTAGAGAAATTGATTTCAGAGAAAAAACTGTAAGGCATTGTATTTTTTCCAATAACATTAAAGCATATTAAATGAAAACCATTATTTTAATACAAGTACTGAATAAACAATAAAGATTTCTTCTAGAAAGTAGCGAACACAAATAATTATAGCTGACATTAAAGGAAATAATTCAATAGATGAATACTGAATGAACCAACGTCTATTTTTCCGTTATAAGCAAAAAAAAAATTGACAAATATCACAAAAGAGTTAAATATGAGGTTACGTTCTACAAGGTGGCGCAAAAGTGGCGTCACCCGATATTATTTGGCTGTATTTTTTTATGAGTGAAAAAATTCAGTCCTGCTTTTGAATTGTGTTAATTTGATGTCTTTTTTTTCCACTACGTCGAAAATATAATATCAGCCAAGAGGCCGCCGCTAGAATTGATGACCATGTGGGTCTGAATTGTGGCATTTTTCATAATTCTTTCCAGAACTTCCGGCAATAGGTTCTCGCATTCTTGACGGATGTTCTCTTTGAGGGATTCAAAAGTCTTAAGCATGTTGACATAGACTCATGGCTTTGAAAATCCCTAAAAAATAAAAACTAGAACGGTTAAATCGTGCGATCTTGCCGGCCAGTGCAATCACCAAAATGAGAGATTAGGCTACCCAGAAATGCAGCCCTCAGAATATTGGTTGTGGCTCATGCAGTATGCGCCGTTGGTCCATCTTGTTAGAACCGCATATTGTTTAATCCCAATTCATCCAATTGAGGAAGGAAAAAGTTGTTGAGCCTGGCTCTGTAGCGTTTGCCGTCCACAGTAGTCGTTTGGCCCGCGGCGTTTTTGAAAAAAATTAGGCCTGATAACGCTCCCAGCGTAAACACTACATCATGCAGTAATTTTGAGCGGGTTTATGGGTCTTCCTGGGTTAAATGCCAAATTTCTGTGCCCCAGAAGCAATAATTCTGCTTATTCACAGAGATTGAAATGGGCCTCGTCGCTCATGATGATTTTCCATAAAAAAGTTGTCTTCCTCGTGGTCAATATTTAGGATGGCTTGGGCAAGTTCCATTTAATTTCCTTAAGTCAAGTAAAGTTTAACTCTTAAAAGACTGTGGTAAATGATTATTTTGCGCGCGGTGATGTAAATTCATTTTACCACAAGCAAAAGATAGAATATTCTAAGAAAATTTTCTATAACGGAATGTTCAAACATCGAAAAAAAACAAAGAGACTAATATGATTTAGCACTTTTATAGCAAATTAAATTAAAAATCATAAAAACGCCGGTCATCTTGAATGCGTGCATGCCCCATCACTGTAAACAACTGACTGAATCTCACGCAAACACCGGCCACAGAACAGCGAATCTGTTTTCCTTGTTATGAGTTATATCTTTGTGCTTTCTTTTATACAGAATTATTGCTGTATTGGTGTCACATTCATTCTTCGCATAGTTAGGTTAAATATTTTTTGGTGTCAAAATCCAGCATCGCTGTACTAATTTTACTTTCCAAATCCGGCGTAAAAATATCCATCAGTCAAAAAAATTAAGGAGATGTGGCAAGTCTTGTATCGTTTGTTGACTAGTGAGACATCTCAGCCACACAGGAGTTAAATTCGTCTTCAATGCCCATTTTAAATTTGAATAGGGTGTGGAATACCAACAGTTCATTCGCTCTGTAGCTGGAAGACGAGTAATCCAGCTCATAATATCTCAACACACTAGTTAATAAAAAAACTAAGCAGTAAAATGATAAGTTTCAACGTTGATACATAATTATAATAGTAAGTACATAAGCCATAATTTTGACCGCCCATGCGCTCTGTAACTGCAAGCTGTGGTATAATCTGGCTCATGTCTGCTACTAATTGAATTAAGTACCTGACTTAATCAACAGTGTTTTGAGTATGTCCAAATGTTTGCTGACCGGATGGATTTCCTCCCAAGGGAGTAATTTAGATCTAAATTTGTTGCAACATAGAAGGGAATACGTATAAAAATTCTTACCCTTTCATACTGAATGCACTCTTGTACAAGCATTTCTACTACTCATTCTAGATTACGCTGGTGATTCCATGACTGATTTAAGCTGTGAGTAACTCGATAAACTTGAACGACTTCAGAATAAATGCAAAAGGTACATTTTCGGTCTTAGGAAATATGGCCACATTTCTAATTATCGTAGGCAACTGAAATGGCTCAAAAATAGACAGCGGAGAGACTATCACTCCCTCTCACTTCTGTTCAATGTACTTCCCAGTCCTAACGCTCCTATATACCTGCGTGACATATTTCATCACTTTTCAGTTCATGGTGTACCTTTTCGTTCTAATTCTCAAGGCACTCTCTTAATACCCATCCACAATTCCTCTTTCTTCTCTAACTCATAAACTGTCCATGCGTCTCGACTGTGGAATCATCTCACATCCACCATCAAAGATGTTACTACACTATATCTGTTTAAATCACGTCTGAATAAACATTTCCTATCTCTTCCTTAATATCTCCTTCTTTCCTTTTTCCTATTATCTCTTTTTTGCTTTTTCCCATTGAGTAATAGTTTTGATTTAAGGTAATTTATAAACAAATACGTTTATTTATATATTTTTATTTCTTTAGCTTTTTAATATTTATTGTATTTATTAATTTACGGTTCTATAAACCTTTTACATAATTACAATAAAACTAGTGAAAAAAGTACAACACAAAATAACATAATATTAAAAAAAGAACAAAAACATCGAGAAAAGTATACAAATTTTCTATTGAATATGTTATGTAACTTGAATTAAATAAATAAAACTGTATTTTATTGGTTGGTTGGAATACATTGCCATTTGGCAATAAGCCCGCCATTGTAAAAATAATATTATGTACAAAAAGTTAAATAAATACGGAAGTTTAGGCATTTACGGGGCTTGTCGTAACGTCTTAAATCAGCCAATGAAAAGTCATAAGCCCCCATAATTGCCTAGATCTCCATATTCCCTCCTCAAAAATGATTTCCATCTCTGTTGCAACAAATTTAGATTTAAATAACTCCCTACGGAGGAAATCCAGACCGTCTATAAACATTTGGACATACTTAAATCATTGTTGATTAAACTAACTGGTATAAAAAGTATGAACATTGAAAAACTGTTTTCAGGCGTTGCCTAGTAGGCAAATTGGTTCAGCTGGGGAATCTCATCCACAAAATGAAGGTTTTCGATAATTTACTTCACAAAAATCGACAGATGGAAGATTTATGGAAATGTGGATGTTTAAGCAGAGGCAGAATGGTGAATATTACAGTGTATAAAGTGGCCGTATAAACCAGCCAATGACAGGTCTTTAACCCTGTAAATGCCAAGACTTCCATATTCCCTTATCAAAAATGATTAGCTTTGATTGAGAGCGATGAACATAATCCCGACCGCCATCGCGCTCTGTAACTGCAAAACGTGCAGGTAAGAATGCATATTTTACTCGCCCTTTAGGTGAATTTAACAATAATGGCGCTGTGTTTTATAATTAACAAATATTCAATGTTTTATGACTTCACATTCTTAACAATTGTTATCAAGTTTTGACGTATTTTGATTAATTTTGGCAATTTTTATATTAATCATCGTGTGACAGTTTTTACAATACAAAAGACTTTAGCTTTTTCTATCAACCGGAACAATGAAAAAGGACCGAACCTTTTGAATATAAAGCCCAGTGGTCTAAGATAAATAATAAATTACCCCATAGTGGCACGATCCATTGTGCCGCTTGATGACATAAATGGACTTAGGCTAAATTAAAAAGTAGTGGCGAGACCCTCTTGTCGCCTAACTCGCTTAGTATTATACTCCCCTGATAGGATTATTTATGATTCCGAGGATATTTCAAGGTTTAGAGGGTTTAGAATCCTTAAATCATCCCTTATGTACTCCAGTAGATGGTAGATAGCCGATTATGATCCCTCGAGAGCGTAACTATCTCAGCTTTTCAAGTCAAAGTTTAACTGGAAACGCTTTGTTAAAAGCTGAAAATTGTCCTGTTCTCCTTTTCTATGGGTCCATGTTAACCAACGACGATGTTTACGATCGTTGAAACGAACAATGAAATGAAGCTCGAACTAGATTTTTTGGTACGATTTCGTATAATGCTTCCTTTTTTCTATGAGTTGGCAAACGAAGATTCGTTAATAACTAAACGAAGTTCCCAGCAAAACCTTAGTTAGAATCCAAGCTTTGTTTATATTTTTAGAGGAAGATTAAATTAATATGCGAAACCAACAGGAATATAAATCACTAAATCTTTCAATTTAAATTTCTACAATTCACCTAATTTTAAAAAAAGAATAATAAATATTTGCGATCTTGTGATTTCTACAAATGTTTTAGTTTTTGGTCAATTTCTTTTTACAGATATAAACGTGGAATTAGTTTTTTCGTTCACTATCTCAGCTCTATAGAGGTTTATTAGGGTTATTCTATCACTGTGTCTAGGCGTAATTTTATACAAGGTTTAAGTAAGGCCCAATATTTATAACAGATAAAAGAAATTGATAAATAATGTCTAATATTTGTACAGTACTAAGCGACATCGCCACCTAAAAATGTAGTATTTTGTTTTGATGACCGCGCGCCCGCTTGTATCGCTTGGTAGGTAGGGTCAGATGGGAAACAGTGCAAGGAAAAGTTTGATTTATATATTGAACACTTTTCTTACAGTAAATCAATACTTTATTCTTTGGCTTGACTTTGCTAAAAAGAAACTATAGAAAGGTAAATTAGAATAACACGCAAGCTTGTTTGATTTATTAACGGCTTACAAACAAAATATTAAATAAAAAATATGTTTACACACCAATGCTGAACAATTTTAGAAAAGCAGCAAAGTGATTTTTTTTCTTAATTCTACTTCAAACCAACGAAAACAATATTTAGCAATTCATACAAAGATTATGAATGTTGTAATCAAACCCTGTGTTAATATGCCGAAATTGAATTCTTGTTGGTCATAGAAAAAAAAGTGTTGCAGTGAAAGAAATATTATTCATTTATTCGTTCAAAATTACACTGGTTGATATGTTCATGAATTTTTTAAGGCTTTTTAGGCTGTGCCACAGGGTAAGCCTTAATAATTAACGATAAAAAATACTTGGTAAAATTAATTCAATTATTACAGCATGTGATGCAAAAGAATAACAATCCAGAAAAACAAAGTATAAATAATAACATTCCAAAGAAGACAAAGAAAATAAATAATCAGAGAAATTCTACAAATTTAGTTACTTACATAATAAAATATACAAAATAATGGTATAATGGAAATCAATAGAAAATAATACAAAAACATTATTGAAATGATAATTGAGATATGGTTTCTAGAAACTCACTGTATACTATGCCAAATAACAGTGAGTACTGAATTAAATAATACAAAAATACATAATGAAAAAACATTAAAATATCAAGATATATAAAAAGCAAATAAAATTATGGAAGGATGGCAGATTAGTCAATTTTCGCTAATCTCGAACTTTAAAAAGGTTGACAACCTCGTTCCTGTGTATTACTTTTATAGTAAACCCCGTGTTAATTGTTTCCCACCTGACCCTCTCTGTACAGAGTTTAAGACGAAGACGAGATGTGTTTTGCATTTAACACCCGTGTTCGTGATCGTCTTCGTACAAAATAATTTTCAAACGAAAACACGTAAGGCGGTTGACTAGATAACTTGACTCTAACTGGACTACTTATGTACCATAGAAGAATAGCCGACTCTCTTAGTTGGAGTGGTTACCAACTTAACACTTATGTTATCGCACGAGAGTCTAAAATCCATTTGTTATACAGTTAAAAAGTTTTTCTTGTTATTTCGGGTCTACAAAAAGGCGTTGAACTGAAATTTCGTACTCGTTATCAGAGTTGAATCTAATTTAACGAACCTAATTAATTTTGCCCCTACGAATGACGCGCGACGCGTGACCAAGCACCAATATAAGGTATATGATGAGAATCAAAATAAATGTAATTGACTTCTGAAATACGATGATAATAAGTGTTTTATTTCTTGGTTTATTAATCTTATGAAAAAGCCAATATATTTTTTTTTTATCAAATGTTATATTTATTATATGTCTTTCCATGTTCCCAACCATGTCACCAGAAGTCAAAATCTGCTTTTTATTAAATCTTCCAAGAGCAACTTTTGTTTTTATGCCCCAATGTACAGAATGTGTAGATTAGTCAACTCATCACACGACTTGGAATTCTTTGGGATAGATCTTCCGGCTTTTCGTAGATCTCTTCGCGACTAAACAGTGTGGGATAAAGTTGGATTGGCATGGCATGTCTTTCATTTATATGAATATATTGAATACCATTATTGTTTTGCCCTTGTTTGTCTTTGTTACATAGTTTTATGGTCTTTTGGTTCAGTTTCTTGTTTTTATGTTTCTTTATGTAACTGTTGTAATTGGCTTAGGCCGTATATATATTAAATAAATAAATTTATTCCATTATATCGAATAAGAGGTTTCATTGTAATTGGTTGCATAAATTGTCAGATAAATACATAGTTAACTTTTCTTTCCACCCAGCACAACATACTTTTTCTTAAAGTTTTTTACGCATTTAAATATAATAGAAGAACACGTTACACATTGCGGAGATAATAGCATAAGATAATATGAGAAATTAAAAGATGATAACAAAAAGAAGATTGCGGATGAGGAAATAAAATAAATAAAAAAAAGTGGATTTTTACAATAGAACTGACCAATTCGGGATTCACTTACTATTAAATTTAACATTGACGAAATGAAATGTAAATAAGTTAATAAAATGAATAAATGTGGACGCCATATAAGGAGGTCTGAGATTCGAACCCCAGTCTACAACAACCTCTCTCCAAGTTAACCAACTAACTATCATTGGATATAATATTATAGTCTTGAGTAAAATGTAATAATGATAATATCATTTTTATCATTACCAAAACTGATCAATATGAATGAAACTGGCGTAGCCATCTCTCTTTTCCTGCATAAAATTTAATGGAAAGGATAGGGATGGCACGTGGCAAAATTGTCGGTGACGATAAATATGATATCTATCTCTTTTTAACACGAATTAGACTCCCTGAAGAAAAACGGAGATGAACGGATATAGTGTAATATCTATTTTTTGTCGGTTAATTCTTCAAGTTAGATGTAACTTTATAATAATAGTATTTTCAGAACGACCTTTAAGCTTTTATTACTACTGGGCAAAAATTGCTTTCTAATTCGATAAGGGTAGTGAAGGTTACACGGATAATTAAATTTAGAAAGTTATGACTCGTTTTACAGCTAAAAAACTTTAATATTCAAAATCTTATTATGCTTAATTGTTTGATGAAATAGTTAGTACCTTGTTCCACTATGTATACGTTTTAGAGCTCAGTTTTTTAAACTGAAGCAAAATTAAATAATTTTCACAATTAGGAATGGAATAAAACCAACTTATACATTTACAAGGCTATAATAATCAGAGTTAATTAATGGGAAATACCTTTACATTAGAAGATAAAAAATCTCCATCTTAGAACATGCTGAGCCATGTTAGATAGAGACTATCCTAACCAGAGAAAGCTCCTTATTCATTTTCTATTTACTAGTTTTATATAGATTCCCTGGTAGTAAATATTTATACTTATATATGCAATAAATTTACTAAATTAAATTTTTTTTTTTTTAAAAATAGAATAACAATTTCAAGAATCTAGTACATTTTGAAAGTAATAGATTTCTTGAACATTTCTCATTTCATTTTTTAAACATTTCTTTCCTTTTTTCCTTTTTTTTAACAACAAAAAAAACAACTCTTTGTTGTAATATCTATTAAAATCGATGATACTTTTTTTATTTTATTTATTTAAATACTTTAAACACATATACAGTAAATAATACAGTAATTAAAAAAATAAGTAGTACTCGCATATTAACATATTGTAGGTACTAAATGCTTCTTCTTCTTCTTCTTCTTCTTCTTCTTTTTCTTATGGTTCTTCTCCCCGATGGAGGTTGGAAATCATCATTGCGATTCTTACTAAATGCCAGAAAATATTTTTATACAACCACTTACCGCCTTTCTATGTCTACCGGTTTCAAAACGTACCCGTCTCTTCGTCAAGTTGAAATAAGCATGTTGGTTTTATATTCGTGGGCATCAACTATGGTGAAGGAGTATAATGGGTTTTGCATGTTAGGTTCATCGGTATCCTGAAGAAGAGACGAATACTTCTTGAAACCGGTAGACACAGAAAATTCCCCAAAAAATGACAAAATAATTGGAATAAAACTACTTATCTCGTATTTTAATTATTATAATTAAAATGCTGTTCTAGCAGTAACTGTCTGTAGAAAAACTCAATCTATCAAAATGGTGAATATCACGTAGTGTTTTGTGCGTTATTACCAGTCAATGACAGTTAATTAGTCATGTTAATGCCTAGACTTTTATTTTTGCTCCTCTAAAATGTTCTCCATCTCTGTTGTAATACTTTGGTATAAAACACTTTTTCTGATAAAAATATATAAAATAGTGGGAAATTTTGTAACAAAATATCAATGTCTAGAGTTTATCTCCCATTAACATATTTCACGAAAACTTTGAGCATTCATTTCGGTGTAATAACATTCAAGTGCGAGCCAGCTGAATGGAATATTTCAACAAGTGCGGAATTATCTCGTGATTTCGGCCCATCAATTTTCAGCCACTTAAGAAATGAAATTTTAGGTCCTTTTTATGTCGTCAAAGTAATATTACATTACGGTCGGTCGTAAAAATCAGGCTACTTGGTTTTCAAACAAGGTTAGCTGAAGAGTTTTGTTAAGTACACGGTATCATCACAAAAATCCCGCGAGGTTATCCCGTAAATGGACATTAATGGATTTAGGGAACACTCAAATAAATTGGTTTACTTAAGTGCTTAATAATAATGTTTTCATTTGCATTAGGGGCTCGTTAGTCACAGTATTATAATATTTAACGGGCATTTGTTATAATGGTAATAATATGTTCGTACGTGAAAGTGAAAAATGGAATTGGCAGAGATAGGATGAAAACAGAGTGAACGGGGTCGAAACGCGATCTCTGTGGTCTTCGGTCGGTGTGGGAAATCAATGTATGACGGGGTTACGAATGATGAAATCAGACAAGAATAAAAATCTAAGACAGATATATTTAATTGAAAAATTAACTGTTAAAAGACTGTGGTAAATAGTCCCTTTGCGCGCGGTGATGTAACATCGTGTTACCACTAGTAAAAGACGGAATATTCTACAGTTCAGACATTAAAAAAAAACCATGAAGACATACTGTTTAACAATTCTTTTTCCATAATTTATGCAAAAACCTTTAATTTAGCCCTGTTCTAGCAAAATAAATTAAAAATCACAAATACGCAGCTCATGTTACGCGCGTGCGTCTCCCATCACTATCATCAACCGACTGAAGACTGAATCTGTTTTAGATAACACCCGCCGCAGAACAGCGTCTTTGTCTTCCCGGTTATAACATCTATCTTTGCGCTTTCTCTTGTAAAAGGTATCTGTATAGATGTGTTGCTGAATTAGCGGACATTCTTCGCGCAGCAAGGATAAATATTTTTTGTATAAACATTTAGCATAGCTATACCAATTCTCCTTTCCAAATCGAGAGTGAAAATGTCCATTTAAAGATTTTTAAAAATACGTACTCTTATTTTTTTTTAATAAGGGGGATATATTAAGTATTGTGTCCTATGTCGACTAGTGCGACATCACAGCCACACAAGAGTTAAAAAAGGTCAAGAAGTGGGTTTGGTTCATGTAGAACGAATGAATAACGAATTTTGTATTTTTTTTATTTTATTATATTTTTTAAATGTATTTTACAATAGGTACCTATACATAAGCTACGATTACAAAAAAAACAATTAAATTAACACAAAAAAATACCTCACAAAAGCATGGCCTGTTTGTGGGTATGTAAACATTTTATTTTAAATTAAAATAAAGTCTACTGGAAGAATACGATAGATGATATCAAAAAGTTAAAAAATGTTAAAAACACAATTTTGTCGCTAAAAATGAGAAATTATGAAAAAAAGTATATGTTATTTATTAAAAAAACAAGCAATTTAAATCTGTTTTTTATCCGCAATTTCAACAAAAATTTAAATGAAAACAAATTTAAATTATTAATCTCTATCATGTTGTTCTTATAAAATGCAATGAACAGTTTTGGAGCTAAGGAAAATGAGTGTCTTTGCCCGAGTCTAAATTTACAATAAAGAATTTCAAGTAAACTATTTAATCTCACGACGAAACCCGGTCACTGGTAAAAAAATTATAAAATAAATATAAATGAAAGTGGAATAAAACTATAAAGTATTTTTATTATTATAATTAAAATGCAGTTCCACCAAGAAATGTCAGTAGAAAAACTTAATATTTAATCCTTGACTAGATCTATTAAATTTTAAGAAAATAAATGTTAGCACATAAAAAAATTTTAAGACATTGCTAGCAATAGATTTTTCGTAGCTTTAAAAATTCAGCTTCCCGAAATAATTGGTTAGCGGGAAAAGTTGAACTTTTATGAAGTATAATTTTAATAATTAGTTTTTGTAAGGTTTGTTAAGGCTTAATATGATTATTAATGTCTCCGCCCCGTCCAATTATTTCGTAAGAAAGAAAAGACTGAACAAGAGCATGACAAACCATTTTGCTAGGGTTGGATGAACAAAAATAGCTAAACGTTTGAAAACATGGGTCAAATGTTTCAATTTGTTAACAATTTTTTCAATATGATTAGTCCATTTTAGTTGAAGTTAATCAATGTGATTTGTGCATTAAAGTGAAGTTAAAGAATGATCAAACAAATTCAATTCGACAACCAAGAAAGACAGAGGAAGATCAAATAAATCGAAATCTCAAATCTGGTCATGTCAAAAGTAGATATAACCGAGGGGCATGAATGACAAGATATATGAATGTGGAAGGAGATATGAATGTTTGCCAGGATAGAATTGTGTGGCTGTCCATCCCCTTTGCTTACCACTACAGGGAAATGAAGTAATGGTAGTAATAGTAATAGTAGTAGTTGTCGTTGTTGTAGTAGTAGTAGTTATAAAGTTATGTATTTATTTATTTACGAAACAATAAATAATAATTAGCATTATTTTACGGAACATACGAAATGTAGACTAACATGGCGAATTAAAAGTTCATGAATGGAAAACAGGTAGCTGCTAAACTGACAATATGCACAGAAAAATATGTTTATATTATGTGCAGAAACCGTATTCAGCAACGAATTGGCCTAATTATGGGTGAATTCTGACTTGCATTCATAAGGCTTCCGGGTGCGCAAAACTGTGCATGAGATCTCGCTCTAGTATAGGTATTGAGAACAGACAAACTGATAGCTTTCAGTAGCTATATTTGGATTTTATATACTTTCAGAAATCAGCTTATAAAAACATTTCCCGAGAAAATCATAATGACAAGTTTCGAGGGGGTTGTAATCCAGCATCCTTGCTAGAAATATTGATGGACACAAAAATGGATAGTAATAATTATATTCTTTAAGTTATTTATTGTTAAACGAGAAAAATTGTGGTTCCATGGTTGAGCTACGGAATTCGAATCAAAGGGAACTCGTTTTCTATTTTCTTACGTGGTTATTTACAAGGCTATCTTGAAATATTTCAATTTAACATAATAATGATCAAGCAACTGTGGGAGAAGTTGACACTGACAAATTAAAGAGTTTTAATAACGTATGATTTGAAGTGAAAAAATAGTTATCTCTCAATATCAAAACCAAAAAAAATGTACCGGTAGTTGACAGCAAAAAATAGATGAAGCTAAACCCTTAAAGTAAAATATGCAATGTAAAAGTAATACTTAGTAGTTTATTGTTTACATGGGGTTATCAATATTTCCCAAAAAAATGCAAAAAATAAAACGTATAACAAT
Organism: Micrasema longulum; assembly: GCF_059751315.1. Taxonomy (NCBI): domain Eukaryota; kingdom Metazoa; phylum Arthropoda; class Insecta; order Trichoptera; family Brachycentridae; genus Micrasema; species Micrasema longulum. The sequence goes on from NW_028277280.1 coordinate 91,515, forward strand.
TCACTTACCTTCTTCAAATTGCTTTGTTTTAATTGAAATAGATGCTCATTTCCAAATAGTTCGTTAAGCGCTTATGTCCACTACAGAAAGGAGGCTTCTAGGGTTACACATTAAAAACATGTGCAGGTTGGACACCAAGGCGTGTTTTTGTAACTGTGATTGGTGTACAGTTGACTTACCCTGTCATCGCTCTAACTTTCTTGCCTCCTCTTTCATAGTAGTAGCCGCTCGATTGTGGAATAATCTACCCACTAATGTTAGAGACGCCCCTTCTTTATTTATATTCAAGTCAAGATTGAAATGTCACTATCTAAATATTTAAATTGTTCCTTTATCCTTTTTCTTTCCTTCCTATTCCCTCTCCTCTCTTCATAGTAAAGTGTTAATATTTTTTTTTGTTAATCTTTGCTTTTAATATTTGTATAAAATTGTAAGATTCAATATGTCCATGTATTTATAATTTTCTCAAACTGAACGGTTTGGGTAGGTAGGAAGAAATTGCCTTAAGGCAATATGCCCGCCCTTATATGTAAATATATGGTATATGTATATAAAGTGTCAAATGAATAAATGAAATAGATTTCAAACTGTATTAAAATAATTAAGGGTGTTAACTACTACATCACTTTCAAGTACTCCCACAGTTACTTTAAAATGAAAGTATTATGATTTGAATGAAGGGATATTAATATGTGTTTTCAGTGGTAAACTCAAAACTACGAATTATGAAGTTATCTTTTTTTAGTAATTGCACCGCAATGTGTTTGGTGATGCGTAAGCTAGTTCCCGACAGCAGTTATATAAAATTTGTTTTGTCACAGCGCAAAATTGGAATGAATAGGAAAGGATTGAAAATGGACTGACCTTTTGGAGATTTTCGTTCCTCTGGAAAACAGCGGCAAAACTCCACACTGATGGTATCTTCCTTATCAAAGAAATTTAGCTTGAGTTTATAATTCATTCTATTTTTTTTTTAAGCGATGCGTTTATAATGAAATCGATTAGTCGATTGACGTGTATGTTAGTTGAGTTTCTAGCGGACACTGACCCCGGGTGACAAAATAATAAATTAAATAGTTTTCGGAACTTCATACAGATGCGAAAGGAACAGGATTTAAGTTGGCGAGAGAAAAAGAGACATGTATGGGAATGTATTTACGCTGTGACACCTCATCAAACGGTCTAACCCAGTGATTCCCAAAGTGATCTATATCGACCCCCAGGGGTCTATGACAACCTGCAAGGGGTCTACGTCAACGAAAAAAAAAATTGGGGGTCCATGAAATGAAAATGGGGGTCCATGATAGTGCATCTCAATATACACTGATAGTACTTCTGTACTTCTGGCTGCAAAAAAACATACCCGTTACTTATCATGTATTATGGAATATAGGGAGGAAATTTTTAATTTCCTTTCCATCGTCATACCTAGTGGAAAGGGGGTTCAGCGCTGTTACCAATCTTCTAACGAAAAAAAGAAATAGACTGACATCATTGGCCGAGGAGATTTAAGATTAAACGTGACAAAATTGACGCCAAATGTTGATAATTTATTATTAAAGCATCAGGTTCATCCTTCTCACTAAAAACATTTACTTATTGCTTAGTTTATTTTATGTTACGTTTATTTTATATAACAGATACAAAATTTTATTTTGAGTAGTTTTAATTAAAATTCAATTAATAAATGCATAAGACTTAACATTTGTTTTAACTTTAAGTTTTTAACAATAAACTTCACTTCAGTTAGAAATTTATGAGAAATCAATATCAGGTAAGTAGGGGGTCTACCAAAAACCGAAAAACATGGCAAGGGGTCTACGACACAAAAAAGTTTGGGAACCTCTGGTCTAACCAGTTGCGCAGCTTTAATTTATATGAATAATATTTTATGAAATCCACAATAGTACAAATTACCCTCGGCTCTTGTGTCGGGCGATTACTTCATTCTGAATTATTCTCAGGCGTATGTTTGTCAAACTTTGTTAGAGACTTAACGTCAAAAGTTTGAAGAGATTCAGGCATCATAGGTGACACAGGCACCAACGGTGACGTCATATTCTCGATACTTCTCAACTAACGCACTAGAAGGAGTAATAGAAATACACTCAACTATGTTTCTAGGGCAAATTACCTAAGTAACTTAAGCAAACATAGGCATAGAATAAAGTTTCAGGGCGTGATTTTTAATTGTAGTTTATTTTTGTTTTTTTTTTTCTTAAAAATTTTATTCAAAATGGCAAGACAATGTGTCTAAATGCGATTATTTTTTTTTCTTAGGGAACGTAATTATTTATCCCCGCGTAATAGTGTACAGGGGTAGGGTAATCCAATTGCTGTGTACGTATCTAATTCATTATTCTTGTTAAACAACTAAAAAGGGATTTTATTTCCACAATTTTTATATGTTCCGGAAAATCTCAAAGTTGTTTAGTGAAAAGCATCTTGGATTCGAATATTCTTATCAATTTTGTCAGTAATCGAACTAAATACTCTTTACGTGGAAGCCAAATGCGCTCTTTTCTTCCGCATGAAGATTTTTTACATTGTAGAATTATCTCTGTTTCAATCACGTCTGAAGAAACATCTCCTTTCTCTTCCTTAATCTCTCCTCCTTTCCTTTTTCCTCTTTCCGCTTTTTACCTTTTTCCCATTGGGTAATAGTTTTGATTTAAGGTAATTTATAAACAAATACGTTTATTTCTATTTTTATATATTTTTAACTTTTTAATCTTTTTTTTTTCCTATTGAATATGTTCTGTAACTTGAATTATAAAAATAAAACTTTTATTTTATTGGTTGGTTGGAAGAAATTGCCATTTGGCAATAAGCCCGCCAATGTACAAATAACATTATGTACAAAAAGTTAAATAAATAAATAAATAAATAGAATAAAATATGGAAAATGTCTTTATAATTTTTTTATTTTTTTATTTATTAATAAACAAATTAAAATACAAAATATTACAACTAAATATTTTTTTTTAACAATAATCAAATACATATATTCACATTAACGTTTCCTATTACGTAAAAGAAATAAACAATTCTTGTGTACATAATGGGGAGTGACGTCTTACAATAGATTATTTTATTTTAATCAATAATATTTTTAAAATAACATATTTAAACTACAAAAGAGATGTTTTCAATCAGTGTTACATAAAGAAGAATTATAGATGTATTTTTTTACTTCTTTCTTAAATATATTGTATTCCTGACTGCAATTTTTATTATCTTTGTTCATTTCATTAAAGAAAAATGTTCCTCTGTAAGTATAATGATGTTGTGCAGTAGTTGTTTTTAATTTAGGAATTAAGATATAACCACCTGTTCTAGGTCGCGTACTTACGTTTTGAGACCTAGAAATACTACTATTTATTTTATCTTTATGTATTTGAAGCAAACAATTCTTTTTATATAGCAATTACATATCTAAAACCTTAATTTTTTTAAATAATTGAACAGTGGGAAAAGTAGACAGTTTTTTCAAAATAACTTTTATAATTAATTTTTGTATTTTTTCAACTGGGAAAATATTGGTTTTAAAAGCACCACCCCATCCAATTATTCCGCACTGTAATATGGAGTGCAAATTTTTCAATTATGCTTATTTTGTGTTATTTTTTTTAATACTACTATATTTCACTATTATTTTGTTGATTTTAATGATACCACTATTTTGTATATTTGATTATGTCTGATTCTTAATTTGTAAAATTTATATTTTAAAAATTATTTCTGATTATCTTTTTTGCATTGTATTCTTTGGAATTTGATTATTTAATACATTTACCTTTTTTTCTAGATTGTGATTCTATGTCATTATAATTTGATCTAATTTATTTTACTATGTATTTTTATTGTTATTTATTGTGGCTTGACACGGGCACAGCCTAAAAAGCCTTAATAAGTTTATAAATATTTAATTTTGTAATTTTAAATGAATAAATAAATAAATAAAGTAAATTGATTTTAATTTTTCGATGGTTAATATTTTCCTTAATTTAATAAATACATATATAAGTTTTCTCATTCTATTAACAATATTATTTATTTGCTCCTTCCATTATATATTTTTATCAATTAAAATTCCAAAATATTTAATGCTATTTTTTTCAGTTATTTGAAGGCAATTATCATTATAAAACTGATATCCTTCAGTGCATTTTGTTGTGTGTATACAAATATTTATAGGAGGTATAATTTGTTCTTTCAATGTAAAAGTGATGTAATATGTTTTTTTAGTATTCAGAGACAAAATATATGCTCAGTTTATATTTTATTTCATGCTAAATTAATTAGAGAGTCATCTTAACTGGAGAAACCTATTCTTAGAAGGACTATATAGTTTAATAATTTATATACATATTTCACATGTCACTCATTTGAGAAAAAAATGTATGAAAAAGATAATGAAACACGAGTTGTGATTTTACAAATGGTTTGCGATAATTTTTTAGCGAAGGAAACAATTTTTTTCGGATTTATTATACTTTTTATTTATTTAATAATTCAACGTATCAATACAAAAGTAATGTGTCCTCTGGAGTAACTGATGCTGAGTAACCGATGCCGATTTACAAATGATAAAACACATATAATGTTTAATACACATGCAAAAAATTTATGAAATATCAAAACCATATTACTTTTTGTTTTAAAACACGTAAAAAAAATGTCTCTCATTTATCTAAATATGATATTTATATTATAAAACTCATTGAGCTTTTTGAAATCCAACATTTACTAAAGCATTGTAGAAATTTCAAAATTGATTTAGTCGAATGACACAATCCATTTTACGAGTACTTCTCCCCGCCTTCGCCATCCATTTTTTATAGCCTTTATAAACATTTTCTCTTATATTTGAGTTTTTCCAAATGTTTGTAGACAAAATATTGGATTAGTGACCTGAAGACCCCGAACGAATTCAATTATATTAACATCATCGATATACTCTAGGTCGCAGAGTTTTCGGGAGGAGGAGATGGATATTCCTCAATCTAGAAGAATTGACTTCATTAAGATGAAGTCCATAAGGATTATAAAAAGGAACGGCGCAAGGTCGCAACCTTGACGAACTCCGGTGTTGACCTCAAACCAATCTATGATAAAAAAGTTAATTCTGATTCGACATTCGCTACTTTAGTGAAGGGTTTTAATTTTCAATCAGTTTAATAGGATAAACAGTGAATTCATTATAAAATACACGAATTGGTTTTAAAAATTTATAACGATCTTTTGGCATTTGAGAAACAATATTCTAGTTTCTTGTACGATAATTTATTCTGATCGTGCATACTTTTGTGCTCTTTTCTAATCTTATAAATGAATTCGATCTTTTCTTTGTGATAAGTACGAGTCGCATGCATAAACGGTTCTTGTCGCCTTAAAACATCTTTGAATTGTTCTTGCTTCCGTTGTAAGCTTCATTATTTAACCTCAAAAAAATTAAATACCATTTATTATTCACTCAAGTATACCTGTATATCGATAGTTTTTTTTTAAAGCTAATTCAAGCAAAATTTATTATTTTCCTTGCAAAAAATGTATATTCACGCTAATAATACATAAAATCGTTTAAATTATTCCACTATTATGAATACAAAGTAATATGCACATACAAGATTCGATGCAAAGACAATATAAACAAATACATACTCATACCACATTCTGTCAAAGGCACCTTGAGTATTATGCGATTTAAATCTATAACCTGCTTCCACTACCTATTAAAACAATAACTAAAGAGAAAATTAACAAATTACAACGGGGATGGAGAATACCTTAAAGAAGGTTATACGGAAGTCTAGGCATTTACAGGGCTTATGATCTGTCATTAGCTGGTTTTAGTGGCCACTTAACATACTGTGTAACATTCACCATTTTGCCTACGTTTGAACATCCATATTTCTTCAATTCAGCTCTTTAACTTCACTAAAATCAACAAATGGAGGAGAATTAAAGAAAAATGGATGTTCAAACATAGGCAAAATGGTGAATGTTACACAGTGTGTTAAGTGGCCACTTAAACCCGCCAACGACAGGTCATAAACCCTGTAAATCCTAGACTTGTAATTTGTCGATAAAAATACAAGTTTTTGTCCACAGATTTTATAATGTTTGTGTATATAAATATAATGTTTTTTTTATGGATTCTTATATAATGTATAGGTATCCATCCGTCGCGTTGAAATTTTGCTACACGCTTTAAGACTATGCTGTGAATTGTTTTTTGAACTTATGAATTTGGTTTCAACGTAGGATGGCAGATTTTGAATAACTGTACCCGGGTTACGCGGGCTTCCACTAGGAAGTTTACTTAACCGTATAAATCATATCGTTTATGACTTCTAAAACTAAATTTTCAAGCTAAGAAGATGCTCCCGCGCGAGTAACTTTCCCGCGTGAACAGAGATGGCGCCTTTTTTCATTCCAGGGGAACGGAAACTAGAGTAAAGATAACGAAATAATAAAGGTTACGATTCGCAAAGTTTACTTTAGTAAAAGTTGTGCGTGATCTGAAGCGAAAATGTTTATTATGATGTCGATTTTCTTCTACAACAATTATAACAGCTCGCGTGATGTTGATGAATCAGTTTTTATCTCCGATCACCGAAATCGTTTTGCAACAAGCATTAAGAAATTCTAGTCGTAAAATTTAGAAGGAAGACATCAAAAAACGTATTTAAATTTTGGGTAGTAATTTACGAATTTCATCAAAAATTGCTTTTGTTGAATATAAATTATCATTCTAGAAAATGATTCATGGAATAACTGAGTGTATTTTTGAACCCCTTTAACTACCAAAATATACCTCGATATAAAAAATAAAATTGTGGTATTCTTTTTTGGGTTAAAATTAAATATATCGATTTAAAAAAAAAATGTTTGAATGTTTAAACAAGGATCTTTTAATTATAATAATAAAAATACTTTCCTACTTAAAAAATACCTTTAAAAAATAAAAAAAATACATTACCGACATCGTCAGACCAGTCTGACGATGTCGGTCACGACGAAACCCGGTCACTGGTAAAAAATTAATAAAAAAATTAAAAATAAAAGTGGAATAAAACTATAAAGTATTTTTATTATTATAATTATAATGCAGTTCCACCAAGAAATGTCAGCATAAAAACTCAATATATTAAGGATCTTTTAAAAATACAAAACAAAACGGTACAATAAAAGTAGGTAATCTTGTCAAATAAACAAGTGAACTTTGAAATTCGAGATGACAATGGAAACCAGAGGTGGGTCCTTAGAATATGCATAAGTACAGTGCACTGCCAAGTAAAAATATATATAAATAAATGAGTAATTTACAGTAAAAATATGTTACACAAAGAAACAGGGATTTGTTATCCGATTATACTCGCACAACATTATATTCAATACTAGCGCCAAAAGATCTAGCGAGATCGACTCTGGCGGACGATTTTCTCATCTTGTCTGCGCATGCGCAATCGTCACTTATATAATCTACTTTGCACAATCGTTTCCTGAATTTGTATGAAAAACATCAAATATGCTAAAACTTAGATCTGAGCGAGCTAGACTGCACTTCATACCAGTGAATCGTGCGTTAGAAGAAGACAATATACATCATGTTAGCTCGTATAAAACAGTACGCAAACAAAAACAATGGCGAATTTAGCGTTCCTGGTTCCGATGCACGGGCCGTCATATTATTATCGCCCGTTTACCATGTCAGACTTATCATATTGTTGTGATATTATTAAACTTAATATACAAGTTGACAAATTGTAAAAAAAAGCACTGCCAATGTTTTTGGTCAGGAGCCGGCAGTGACGGAAACTACTCGTATATTGAAATACTACCTAAATCGGTATTTTTAAATATTGATGTTTTTTGTTGATATTTCTTGGTAAAACTCCATGGTTAATGATTTTGATAAAATTATAAATAAAGTTATCAATGAAACTTCTTGGTTTAGTTTGATTTTTTATTATTTTGACCAATGAGCGCCTTAGCCTATCTTCGCCTATCTATATCTACACCAGTCTTGAAAATGCCTACCTAGGCGAAAGCGCTCGTTGTTCAAAATAATAAAAAAATAAAACTAAATCAGAAAGTTTCATTGATAATTTTATTTATAATTTTATCAAAAAGGTTTTTTTTTGTTTGTAAAAATAATAACGACCATTTTCGTTAAAAACTGAAGATCTTTTTAAATACATGTTAAGTACAGTTGGTTTGAATTTTTAATAAACCTATATTATAGTGTTAGTGTCTGTTGATGATCATACTTTTTTGCCTGAGTAAGCACGCACAGGTAATTAATTTAAATGAAAACGTTTTGCTACTCACATACAAGCAATTTGCATTGAAGATTTGAATGGAGTGTACCTATATTGACCTCACTAACAAAATTCATTTACGAGCCAAAAATGTTCATCAGACCGTATAAAAAATTCAAACATTTTGTAGAATCTCTACGAAAAAAATGATCACAAGTAAAAGTTACTGGGATTTAAAAATATTTCTTAAAGCGCCAAAGTAAAATATATTAGAATAGTTATATATGATAGCAATAAAGAAATATAACAAAACGTAAAGGGTAGGTAAAAAACTTGAAAGAGCTCAAAACCTTTTTTAAAACCACAAGATTCTTCGTTACCTGTAATTCTTTACCCTGACAGGTACATGGCGCACTTTATTTATTTACAAAACAATTAACAAAATAAACAATAAATAATCATATATGGATACAGATAGAGTACATGCAAAAATAAAATACATGATATGGTATTTGAAGCAAACTTAGAATTCTCCATCAAAAACGAAAAATTAGTTATTGATGCCAAAATAAACTATACATAAAAGCATATTTACTTAAATAATAGTGTAATTCACAACCGTCTCTAAATCTTGCAAAAACAGATTTCAATTATACTACTTGACACCGCAAACTTGACATTCTCCGTTGAGTTAATGAAGCATACTTAGAAATCTCACAATTCTTTTTTCAAACTTTTTCCCAAATATCTCAGTAACTTCTTCAATGAAGATTTCCAAGTTCGCTTCTAATACCCACATATATATACTTTAAAATGTTCTTTTGTTGAAAAAATCTATTCATACTCATGCCAGTTTTCAAATACCTATTCACCCCAACGCTTATTTTCCGTATTTGAATATTATTGAATACCTACCTACCAGGCACGTTCCGTCCATAGATACTGTGGACGCTGCGCATCCCTTGAAAGTTTAACAACATGATTTTTTTTAAATATATTATAAAAACTAAATAAAACCTTCAAATATGTATTCCTAAAATTCTCACTGAGAACGTTTGGGTGCACGCGGTTCAAACAATATCTTCAGTATACATACCTAGCTACATATGCATATTTCCTATATCAACGTACGTACTGAGTATAGGTATCTTGTTCTTGATAGTATTCGTTGTATTCGCAGGATGCTGCTTGTCGAGTTGCGTCTAGTTCCCATAGCAATTGTCCAAATTTTGGCGCACGCGCTTTAGGTTCATAAGGTTTTGGATTTTTTTTTTCGAGACTCGGAGAGATAAGAAGCATCCAATTTGTAAAGTTCAAAGAAAAAACGACTCTAATAACGTTTATCATAAAGTTTGAAGTAACGCATTATTGACACTTGGCCCAAATTTAAGAACGGTTGTCTCGGGCCTTGTTTTAGGTGTTTTGATGTCAATATTGTTTATCTTTTTTTCACACATACGGAGACCGCCCTGGAAGACCGTCGATGGTGATCTTTCGCCTTTATTCAGCGGAACTAAGGGACGCGGATTTGAAGTTGGAGAAGGCAAGAGTGCTGGCTAACGATGAAGTCTCCTGGAGGCGTCTAGTGATGTCCACATGCTCCACTTTGGAGTGGAAAAAGAAAATAAGAAAAGTTATAGCTTCCCCTCAAGACGCGATTGTGCTCCGTCAGTTTATTGATTGTTAACTATTAATTATTATTATTCTAATGGACAACTTATACAGCGTATTAAATAATTCTGTATAAACCTACTAAAATTAAGAACATGATTATTTTTTGTCAGCATCCTTACTGATAAAAGTCACCGCACGCGCCTGCTTCATGTCATTAAATACTATTATGAGTACTATTAAGGGCATTTTGTAGCGCTGTGAACGCTAGGATCAAGTGGTACTAGTTATCGTGCCTGCGGTGCCCCCAAGTGGCGACGAAAGAAAGTCACGAAGAAGGTCGCGTGGTAGACGCACTTACCGGCAGCAATGGGAATATATTATGGTGCATTATCATAGTAATACTGTTGAAATACTAAAGTTTTCTTTTATAATGAAATACACAACTCTAACAGTGCCTATTTAGTTTTATTCATATAAAATAAGTGAAAATCGTGATATTACAATTGAAAAAAAGCCAATGTTATGTAATGTATTCTGATTATATTCCTGATTATCTTTTTTGCATTGTATTCTTTGGAATATTATTATTTATTAAATGTACCTTTTTTTCTAGGTTGTTATTCTAAGTCATTATAATTTGATCTAATTATTTATCTACTATGTGTTTTTATTGTTATTTATTGTGGCTTGACACGGGCATAGCCTAAATAGTCTAAATAAGTTCATTAATATTTTAACTAGTGTAATTTTGAATAAATAAATGAATAAATAAATGTAAAAATATTCGGTAAGCTAAATCAACATTAAAAACGAAAAAAGTATATTTTTTGTTGATTAGCACATGAGCAGTCAAAGGGTTAGAAACAAGGGAAAATATTAATTAATTTTATCAGATTTAGTTCATATATTATTTTCCTCTACAATATCAATGTCTTAGTTCTTTTGAAAAAGCATGAAATTTTAAGTAATTAAGGCTGAATAAAGTACGAGTAGATATTAGATATAAATGGTAAATCACTTAAAACAGCAAATGACAAGAAAATTATCATCTCTCAAATCTTTCAAACCTTTCAAATCAATGTTTCACTTCCATCCACTTTTCCTTATTTATTTATATTGAAATATATGATGACACATACAAATGATATAAGATAGAAACATAAAAGAATATTTAAAAAAACTCAGTCTTAAGAAAAAGTTTATTTTTTATTTCATAAGACAAGATAATAAGACCTGTTGATTTTTAGACTTACATATTTAATTAACTCTCAAAAATATTCTCCATCTCCGATGCAATTTTTTTTTGCACTATAACACTGTCGTTCAATCTCTAAGCCGGCGTTACTAAAAAATCCACTATAGAGAAAAACGCAAAAAACTTTTCAAGAAAATTGCAATAATACTTTTCTTTTGACCAGTCTGTTCGGTTGGCTGGAAAATAATGCTTTTGGCAATAAGACCGCTAAAGTACTCATTCTTTGTAATTGAGGTTTTAAATAAAAAAATATTTATATAAATCTTTTTTTGTCGATTTCATCAATGTGAGATAAAAGGGTGTCTTGTAAGTTTTTTTTATTTTTAAATCGCATCAGTTACTGAGGCAAAAAGTTGCCCAAAACTAGTTTAAATACATTATTAAAACTTGATACTGCAAAAAATAATACTTTAGTCATTATTACAGCCTAAATGTGGTATTTCATAAAATTTACTGCGTTTTAGTTGGTTTTTGAAGAGAACTGATAACAAATACTTATTTGGAGTATAGGAAGTTTAAATTAAAACACACATTTAAAAAAAAACGTAGTTTACCTATCAAATTATAATGTAAAAAAAAACACTAACGTTTATAAAAATAAAACAGATAAAAATATTTTTCAAAAACCGCATTTAAATTAGTATTTTAATCTATTATGGGGTAAAAACTTAATGTTCCTGCTTGGGTAGGTTTTAAATTTACAACCTTTCAGTTGTTGCAAAAAAAGAATTGAATACATTTATAGCTAATTTGATAATGATTACAAATCAATAAATAACCCAAAAACGACCAAATATGAGTTGCGGCGGTTTAGGCTCTGCAGAACAGTCCAGGAGGCCCTACAAAAGAACTCCCAGACTTGAGTTAAACACAATAATTGTGAAAGAATGAATTATTCCTTTTGCGACCTCCCTGGAATCTAATCCGGAACCATTCGTGCGCCGATCAAGGGTCTTAACCATTACACTACGGGGGCTGCCAGGGGGTAATGGTAATGGCTGTAAATAAATAAACCGGACAATCGGCATATCAGTCGACGAAAAAAATAATATTTATTATATCGGTTGGTTCAGAATAGTCGTAAATTATGTAAATGTTTTATACGTACTTAAAAATTGAAATACTGAAAACGAGTCGGCAGTCGGCAGCCATTTCACATTTCACATTTCAGTTTCATGGCCGAAGTGACCAACGATAAAGTACGAGTAGTAGAAAATTTCAGTAAAGCCTATGTAAAGCTGTAAGCTGCAAATCCTCGCAAACTTTGTTTAACCTCTCATAACTTTTAGTCCAGAATTATTTAGGGGCACAAAAAGTTTTTAGTAAAGCGATTTGGATTACTTTGGGACCATTACATAATTTCTTGAATTGTACGATATGAAATAAGAAACTTTAATAGTGGATGAATTTTTTATTAAGAATATTTAAGAACTTATTTAATATTAGTTTTTCTTGTTTTGGCAACACCGAATACGCGCCTGTGTTCGGGGTGAATTAAAATGTCATAAATATAAGCGCAAATGGCATTCATGGCTCTCTCTCTATAAATTCTTTAATAAGTCTAAAGTTTCTTGATTTTAAGCTATTGGCTCCAACGAGGTTAGTTATCATTTTTTAATTGTATTATATTTATACTGGCAATTAATAAAGTACTAGTAAAAGTCATAAAATAAACTTCAAGAGTTTTAAATAGAGCGAAGGCGTTTTTATTTAAAAATATTATTACGTATTAAAAAAAATTTAAAACGTTATAACGCTCATTATAAACTTTAAAGACTGTTATAAAATACATGTCACACACAGTCAATAGATGAAAGAGTTGAAGAAATGTGAATGTTTAAACAAAGGCGGAATGGTGAATCTTTGACAGTGTGTAAAGTGTTTACTTAGACTAGCCAATGACAGAGCATAAGCCCTTGCATGCCTGGACATCCATATTTGTTTCTCAAAAATGTGTTCCTTCTATATGCAAAAAAATTTGCTTTGTTTAATGTCAAAACACCAATAAAAGTACTTCCTCCACATACCCAAAACCGTTTTATAGACCGTGGGCTTTTCTATCGATTTCACTCATTCTTTTTTTGTCAATAAACGAGTTATTTTTTTCGAGTTTTCAATTTCATGTATCCAGATTTTAATTAAATTTAACTACATTGGTTTACTGCCTCTTTCACTGTGAGTTTGGCAAATAGCATGGAGGGCCCTTTTCGGATATTGTCATTCATTCTCATGACTATATTGCAAACATTTAAAATTTCTAACTTCCGACGCCCTTCGCATAACTCACTTGTTAGTTGGTAGGTACTATGTTTGACAATTTCAACACCAAGGGTTAGAAACACTACTTTCCTTTGATGGGAAAAGACGGCACAATATATTAGTTCAGCCCATACTTAGAGACATTGGGCTCCCAGAAAATAAACAAAATTTTATTTTGATTTTTCAATCATTCTACTCATTCTTTCAAATACAAACATTTTACAAGTATCGGTTACTATACTATAGAGCACATCTGAGAATCTCCCATATCTCAACCCAAAAGCTAAACAACTGAGTAAATAATCTGAATTTCTTACTGTTATTAACAAAGTCAGGATTGCAGACTGGTCTGGTAACACCCATCAGACCGTCCGACGTTACTCCCCTTTCCTCATTCAGAAAGGAACAACACCAATGTTCAAATAGTAAAGAATCGATGAGAAGAGGAAAAAGTACAATTTTAAAAAAACCAAACACGTTGACTGCTTTGTCAGTCACCGGTGACTGATACTAAACTATTTCAATGGCGCCGTGTCAGTCATCAATGTCTGATACTGAGTACGAACTTTCAACTCGTTATTTAGCGCTGTTGCATCAAAATCAAATTATTTATTTTTTATACATTCTATATTAAATTAAACTTCACAATAGAGAAACGTTTTTTTTGACCCTTTACAAAAAACCTGACGGCATTCAATGTGATAAATATAATATTCAAATAAATTCAAAGTCTAAATTTTTCGCAACATGCAGAGAAAACATTTTTAAGAAGGGAGTATGGAAGTCTAGGCATTTACAAGGCTAAGATCTGTCATTGGCTGGTTTAAGTGACCACTTTATAAACTGTGTAACATTCACCATTCTGCCTATGTTTAAACATTAACACTTCCTAAACTCTTCCATCTGTTGACTTTTGTGAAGTTAAAAAGCGCTGAAACCTTTATCATGTGTGTCAGATTCATCTGGCTGAACCAATTCATCTATTAGGCAACTACCGGTTAGTTCATTTTACCAGTTAGTTAGTTCAATAATGTTTTGAGTGTGTACAAATGTTTACAGACTGGCTGGATTTCCTCCCTAGGGAGTTATATAGGTCTAAATTTGATGCAACAGAGAGGGAAAACATTCTGGAGAAGGGAATATGGAAATCTACCATTATTAAACATAAGCAGAATGGTGAATATTACACAGTGTGAAAAGTGGCCACTCGAATAAGCCAACCACAGGTTATTAGCCCTGTAAATGCCTAGACTGCCATATTCTCTTCTCAAAGATGTTTTCTTTCTCTGTTGCAACAAATTGGGATATAAATAACTCTCTAGGGAGGAAATCCAGCCAGTCAGCAAACATTTGGACATACTCAAAACATTGTTGAAATTCAAAGTGATTATGCCGCTGAAAAATAACATTAACGAGGAAACACGAGATTGTACAATGAACCTTAATACCCTTTTAAGCTAATATGGGACCGGCGAATGCTCACATTGCTCACAAATGTACAAAAGATGACAACATGATATGAAGAGGTAACTAAAGCCAAACAATCTTACATCCCTATTAAAATATTATTATTTACTTTTAAATCTGGAAGTAGGGCACACATGGGCATATTCATATGTGTGCTTTAAACAAAATAATATAAATGTATTAATTTTAATAAAAATTTTATTCTTAAAAAAAAATTACTCATTTAAAATGGGAAAGCAGGCAGTTTTTCAATGTTTATTTTTTTTTTTTTCAAATGGATTTATGTAAATATATAGATTAATTGATTTCTAGTTTTAATGGTAACGACATAGGATTTAGATATTTGAAGGCATTGGAAGTAAAGATAGCAAACTCCCGTTTTGGTGTTTTCGAGAAAAATAACAAAAACTGCTACACTAATGCTAAAGAGAGTCTTTAGGTAAGAAATGTTATTTTTACTTAACTTAAATATTAAGATACTAATAAATTAGCTTTAATAGAAGCACAAATTCAAAAACCTTTCTTAATATTTGTATGGCACGGCCATTTTGAAAATTTAAATCTCAACCCTGTCATTGGTCGAATAAAATGACGAATAAAGGATATTGCTTTGTTTGCTTAACACTACTTTCAAACCATCAGAAGCATGATGCTCTACTTATGTAGCTCTTAATGCTCTTATTTGTAGTATATTTATTTTTTAATCTGGAAATACATAAACATATTATAATATGTGCTCCAGTAATAATACTGTATATTTGTATCTCATTTATAAATCATTCAATAATATGTATTATGTCTTAATTGTAAGTTTGAAAAACTATGAAAGTATATTAAAATGCTTTATTTAGGTAAATTAGGCTTTATTTAGGCGGCCTCCGTGGTGTAGTGGTCAAGACGCTTGACTCACACACGGAAGGTTCCGGGTTCGATTCCCGGCGAGAAAACAAAAATTTAATGTGATTTTTCTTAAGCCTGGGTGTTCTGTGATGTAATTCACCACTGTAATTGGGCTTCTTGGCCTGTTGTGGTGCAAAAAAAAAAAATACAAAATACAAATACAAAATAAATGATAATTATGACAAAAATATTTAAAAAAAAAACATTATTTACTACCTTAGAACGGAGAAGCTATCCCTAGTTAGGTATTATAGATGACTCATCAGCAAAAACAAAAAAAATGTAAGTATACTTTTACTACTGTCTAAACCTATTGTACAAGTAATTAAATCTTAATCAGAGGATTCTTATTAGAGTTTTTACAGGACACTGCAGATTGAACAAACACCTCGTTGGAATGAACCTTTCCGAAACTTATAAATGTAGGTTATGCAGTGCAGATGAGGAAACACCTATGCACATTATATGTGAATGTGATGCTTTACATCACTAAAGGAGCCTCATCCTCGGGGGACCACTGGTTGAACCTGAAGATGTTAAAGAGCTCGCCCCCTACCCAATAGCCCGATACTTTACGTATCTGGGCTTAGAGGGGAAGATTTAGCAAAATGTAAACTCTCGCCTCTCGGCTCATTATAGACCTGGGCTTGGAGGGCGAGAACTATTCACGGGGACCCGTCACTATAGATCTTTATAAGTCGCAGTGACGTCAGAAGCGTGCATAGCACTGACCCCCACCACTAAGAATAATAATGTTAATTACTGTAATAAATTCGTCAATATGTAAATATTAAATACAAAATTAAATAATAATTCGATGAAATGGCGAAAGAGAAAACGATTGAATATTTTTGAGGTAAGTACCGAATAAAAATGCCGCACGAACCCCAGTTCATTGCACCGCGGGAAATATTAACTACTCACTAACATAATAATTTATAATCAGCTAGGAATCGGCATTGCATCAACAATTAGATGAGCAGCAATGAAGGTCGGTCAGATGGAGCTAAATGAATAATTTCTGTCGAGTCCACTGCAACATGGTGGCCGCAGAGTGACCACACATGTCAACTCACTAATAGGCCGATAAATTCCGTTGCATGCGACTATGTTGACAGATAGGTAACTCAATTTATTTTCGTTACATAAAATATCTATCAGCAATATATCATATAATATTTAACTCATTTCTGAATTTAGACAGTACCAATTACGATATAATTGGGAACTATCGAATATTGACTGATTAAATACTGCAGTCATAAAGACCTGTGTAAAAAAGCAACGGGGTTTTTCTTCTAATTTATGAAAACGAGACACTTTTGCATACCCTTATCAATAAATCTATTAATAAATACCTAGTACTTTAGAACCTAGATTGCCACGGTTTTTTTTTTTTAATAATTAATAATTTGAAATAACAGGGTCCAAAACTGAAATTAAATCATTTTTTGAACATTAATTTCAAAATAAATATTTTGATTTCATCTTGTTACTATAAATAATAAACAGATTCTTTTTTTTAATACCGAATTCGTTTTTAATCAATACAATAGATTCTATCCAGAATTGTTATATTTTAAGTAAAGTTTTTTTTCACACGGTAAAGAGATTCCAATGTGCATGTTAATCCGTTACAAGAACTCCTTCGAAACGGTATGCTGTAGTAACGTGAAAATTGGGCATATTATTCCAGATCCGATTTCTAAGTCAACCGTTTGATTTTCAAGCTAACCATACACCTTTGGAAAAAAAATTAACTCAACGGTACGTCGTAGAGAGGTGAAATTTCCAATATTTCAAAATTTACCACTACTTTGGGATAAAATTACATAGCACGGCATAGAAAAAAATCGAATCAAAACAACGAATGAAAATTGACAAGATTTCGATTATACTCTAATTTTTGTAGACTAATACTGGAATTCAACCCCCTTCTGAAATCAATATTTTTTTTATTGAGTTGTGATTATTGATCCTGAGCAAATCTGAGTAACAAAGATAGTTGATTGATAAATTAGAAAGCATTGCGTAGGTTTAATTTTTATTTTTGATTTTTAAAAATGTTCTAAGCCTGTATCTAACATAAAAATATTGTTTTAATTCTCACAAAATACAAAAAGTAATTCTGATTGTAAGTAACGAACTAGCACGCAATTCCGTGAACATATGAGGGTAGAAAATCTAAATTCAGTAATCTTATTAGGGAAACAACCCTTAAAGAGCTTACACAATGTATGGAAATCGCTAATACAATACGTGTAGATATTTTCACATGCACAAAAGCTCGATGTATATTTAAACATGGTGTATTGCGAAGCTTTCAAAAGGCTTTTACGAAAAGCTCCGAAATTCAGCTGCAAATTTTTAAGCGAAAGGATGACTAATGCAAACCTGTTTATAAACATAATAAAAACTACCCTGGCGCCGAAAAAATACACTTGTAGCCAGAAAACCTAGTTTATTATTTAAGTGTACTTAGGGCGAGGAGGTTTTAGGTAGATTGAGATCAACCCTATTCGGTAGTAAAGCCTATTGCTTAGGAGACGTTTACTTGAGGAACTTAGTACTTACTTTCCTCTACATTGTTTCTACAGAAGTGGTTTGCCTACAGTTCTGGGAAGGTTAAATAGCTTTGTATAATTTCTTTGCTAAAAGCTCAGGAAATGGTCAGGTCTGGATTACCTGTATTTAAGTCACTACTTAGTAGCATGTTAAGTTGTTAGTGTGTTGTGGGTGGGCCAGGAAGACGATAAAAATTAATGTACCTTTGGAACAGGTAAAATACACTGATAGAAGGTAAAATATTGTAAATGAAGATACCGGTAAAGTATTATTTCATCTGGGCTGGTATTCCAAACGCATTTATAGCGCGTTTTAATGTACAAAATACACGCTTTACCGCGCTATAAATGCGTTCGGAATACCAGACCTGGGAGGCTTTTAGTATCTAACTTTAAAGTATCAAATTTTATTTGAATTTAATTTTTTCTTTCAGGAAATCAAATATTTATTTTAAATTTCCCTTCGAATCAATATTAAAAAAATAATGAATTGGTATTCTGCCAGCAGTATTTTATATTTTAATTAACATTAAAAAACGACTTTCAACTTAATTGATTTGCAATACATTTAGAATCTGTTTAGGAGGCAGTTAGGTGTTTCATTTTTGATTTATTTTTATTTGTTAATAGACCATCAAACTAAACCAATATTTTTATTTTAGTATTTTTATGTATCATATTATAAGCGCTGTGTTTTTGTAATTCTGAAATTACTTCGCTTAAGGGGTAATAAATTCTCTTCAGAAAGTTTTGCTGATTGGTGAATTGGTTTCCCGTAAACAGGACATCTATCACAAACCTATGGTTAATTCGGAAAAACGACATTGTTCAAAGCAGTTTGTTTTTATTAAAATCAATAATATTTTTTTTGAATGCATTTTCAAGAAACTTCGCGATACAATTTAATGCTTGAATTTTTACCGCGCGTAAGAATTTTTTTTTTTCCAATTTCTCTTAGCATTGAACTTCCTTTTTAAAAAAAAACATACCTAAAAGACATAAAAAGAAACTGAGACTGGTTTTACTATTTAATTTTCATCATCGTCATTACCCCTTTCGCACCCAGTGGGTCATAGGGCACTGCATTGGTTTATCAAAGCAGCGTATCTCTATATTTTTTTTTACATAAAGGTAAGACGATCAATTTTATGCTTCAGGTGGAAATCCAGGGACTATGAAATATTGCAGTGAAAAAAAAGATTTTTCAATAAATATTTCATGCCAGCCGCGAAAATCGAACCTGAGACCTCTTGGATGGTAGGCAAATGCGATGACCATTAGACCACGAGGCAGAGAAATTGTTTTAATAGATATTCATGCTTTAATTTTAAGTAATTAACCTTTCACAGCTTCAAGGAAAAAAAGCATATTATTATCATTATTCCCTTTTCGTATCTAATGATGCATAGGGCACTGCATTGGTATACCAATCGCAGCGTATCTTGATCATTTTTTGTAACGTGAAGGTAAGAGTATCAGTCATACGCTTCAGGTACCAGTCCAGGTACTATGAAAAACTTTAGTTTGAAACCACCCTTTTGAATAAGTATTTCAAATCAACCATGTCGAGAATCGAGCCAGAGACCTCTTGCATGGTAGGCAAATGCACTGACCATTACACCACGAGGTCGAGAATAATTCAACATTAAAATAACTAATTTCATTAAATACCGAATATTTATCTGAGTTGGCGTTAAGTTAAGTAGACTTTTTCTTTCGTGATGGTTATTTGAAAATTTCACTTTTTTTTCTTTAAATACTAATAGTTAAAAATGAATAACTCAAACAAAGCTTGGCTAACATCTGCTTAATTATTTAATTTTTATTTTTTGCAGGGAGAGAAAATGTGAGTGTCTATGTGAAATTTAAAAATAATTAACAGATATTAGTTGAAACTGACTGTCTTGAATTTATTTCTGCGGAAAATAAATAACTGTATTTCAAGAATTATAAAAAACTATTAAAAAACAGGTCGGTAAAAGAAGGCCATCCATAGATAGCCGTGTCTACACATAAAAATTGATTATTATACTTTATTTCAACATTTATAAAATTTATTGTTATTTATTTTGGGATAGCTTACTAATCAGTAAGTTATTAACTAGAAACAAGATAGTTATAATGAAATTTATAAACTTTAAAATCGTCAATTCTGGAATTTATAATTGTTGAATTTTCAATAATTATTAACATGAGTAATTGATATTTATATTAGCTTTGTTGTATTAACTATGTTAGTGAATAATTTCTACAGAATATTGTTGATAAAACTAACTGGTATAAGAAAATTTTTAATCATTTTAATCGATATCGAAATCTCAATATCTAAAAATTTAAGCTTTTCCTTTCTCCTTCTTCTTTCCTTCCCACCCCTTCTCCGCTCTTCATAGTATGGCGTAAATGTTTAGTTCATAATTGTTTCTATGAAAAAAAGTTGTATGTTTTGTTTCATAATAAAGTTAAAAGATTTAATATTAATATACCTAGAATATGCCCATATACCTACTACTTATATTCAAAAACTAAACGATTAGGGTAGGTTGAAAGAAATTGCTTTAAGACAATATTTTATTATATTTTTTATGCTTAATTAAGTTAGTTCCTAACATTGTAAGAAGTTATATAAACTTTTGATAACATTACATTTTTTTATCAAAATTTCTCAAGAACATATTTTTTCAAATTATTTTTTTTTAATTTCAATGCTTTCTATTTTTTTTTATTTCTCCAGGTAACTCAGTGAACAGCTTCAATCCCTTTCACAATGAGTTTTAAGATTTTGTTTTTCTCCTCATTAGTAATCTTTTTTTTATCCCTAGTTTTATATGTATGACATTGTTGGTTAAATTATATTATGTTTTAATTTTATTCATCCCCATAATTATTTTACGTATAAAAATTGCTACATTACATTTTATTTGTTGTGGTGTGAGCAAGTCAATTTTTTGCGCATTATTTGTAAATTAGAACACACATTTCTTTTGAATATAATCCTCATCGCCCTTTTTCAAAGAATTTGTATATTTTTAATTTCCCTTTTCATTACATAAAAAAGAATGGAAGATATGCACGCCATTATTTATTTATTTCATATATATACGGCCAAAGCGATTTACAATTACATTAAGAACCACATGCACAAAAAACAAACAAAAATAACATAAAACTATTTTAGATAATACGAACAAGGGCAATACAATAATGGTAAAAAATCAACATATAACTCTTCGAGATATGCCACGCCAATTTATCTTCCTTCCGCACTGTACTTATTTTAAATGTATATGAATATAAATTGTTAAATAAATCAATAAAATAAGAAGCATGAAAATTGAAATGTATCGTGGTATCGGTGTATGTTAGGTGTTTGGTTTAGTGGGCTTTTCTTTTTAATTTTTTTGTTAATAAAAAAAGTTACTGTTAATAAAGCGGTAATGACTTTTGAAAAAATGTGTATTGATTATCCCCGCTTTAAATTTCAATAAACAGGATTTTCTTAGTAAGTGAAACAATTTTGGAGAATTTCACCTGTATGTACAAATAAGAAAAGTAAGATGTCTTTATTATTTACAAAAACTGGATGCACAAATTTGAAATTTGAAATAATATACATAAAATTGCCCCAATTTTTGCGAAACGAGAATCGTAAAAATATGGCCATCCCATGACAATGACGTGCACTAAAATTACGTAGATATTTTGAAATGCATTGATTTCATTATTAAATATTACGTATTTGCAATTATCTGTAATGCACACTTTAGGACACATTTTTTTTACTTAACATCCAATAAAGTAGTTTAATTGATATTGGGAGTTTTTTATTTTAACTTTAAAAAGGCATAAAATAAAAATATAGTGATATTATTAAGTTGAGTTTCTGCCATGTTGCATAAAACGTAGTAACATATATGTACCTACTAACAATTTATTGTGAATTCGCTGATATTTTTTTTTACAATTGTAAATTAATTTAATGGTCATAAAAACGAATACAGGCATTTTATAATATCACATAAAATGTATTTTTAAAATAGTTCACAATATTTTTTAAGACATGTAAATATTTAACCTACCTTTCAAATGTCACGTGTCGTGTTAAAAGTTTCCGGCGAATGAAAAATGTTTTTCACTCTTTACACTAGTTTACAATATTGATATTGTAAATTCATGAATATACTATAAAACTAGTCT
Source organism: Micrasema longulum (assembly GCF_059751315.1). Classification (NCBI taxonomy): domain Eukaryota; kingdom Metazoa; phylum Arthropoda; class Insecta; order Trichoptera; family Brachycentridae; genus Micrasema; species Micrasema longulum. The sequence goes on from NW_028277280.1 coordinate 114,035, forward strand.
TATAGACACAGATAACCACACTCTCGCTTGTTTTTGTAATAGTTTTTTATTATTTACCGATTTTATCGCGCAAACTTTGAACAAAATCTCTCTACACTTCCCACGGCGAACGTTAGGGGATACTGAAATCGGTTTAAAACCAAAACAAATATCCGCGCTCAAAATGATATCAGACTACGCATGCGCACGATTCGAATTGGCCAAAACACTGCCATCTATTTTCGACAGAAGGTAACCGACTGAATGGACATATTGACATCTGTTGTTATTTTAGTGAAACTTATTAAATTCTTTAAACACGCAGTAAGCTAAAGGAAAACGTGTCGTCTTAGTTTGAATATATTTTCATAGGTAAAAGTTTTTTCTAATAGTTGACGGTGTTTGACGTTCTTGTTCAACTGCGCTCTTGAGTCTTGACTGCTAAAATTCTCAATTCTAAATCTGTTTAATTATTACTGTTACTCACGGTGGTCTGCATTTGCTTTGCATTATTTATTAAAATTGTTTGTTCTCTGTGTTCATTCAATTCAGTGTCGTATTCACTTTCTGCGTTCAATTTCATTACTTTCATATCTTTGCGTGTATTCATTCAGACTGCTAAAATGGTGTATTGTTTTCTTCAATTGTTTTAAATAAATTCCTCGCAAATTTGTGATATAAATCATTTGAAAATGTTTCGTCCGTTGCGACTGGTTGGAAGGAATGCAGTCCAAATTGTATCAGTAGTTTCCCAAAGATCTAAAGTAATATTCACCGAATCTTTTTGGATAAGGCGGAACGCATGAAATTATGGAATACTGAAAATAAGAAACTGTTTGGACCTCTCACCAAGGAGAAAAAGGCATCACAGAAGGATAAACGGAAAAGAGGTATTTATTGATCGTCTAGTCCTGTGACATTGAATGTGTTAATTTACTGTGCAAATTTACGGATTCCGGTAGTTCGACCTTTCTTGTGTAAAACAAGGTTGGATTTATACAAGAGTATAAGGTTTCATTGCCTTTAGGCCTTCATAACTCGAGAAAGCAAGGATTAATTCTTATATTTAGCTGTCACGAGTTAAATTGCGTCTATGTTTACTTCCTCGTGTAAAAGTTCATATGATCACTACGTATAAGTATTTACAAACCTTGAATTATGTCTATTTTTGTATACATTTTTTGTTTCATCTATTTTCTGATGGCGCCAGGCAAATTCATCATAGCTTGATCTTATAATAATAGGTATCTGGTCTAGACGTATTGAGCATTCTGTGGCACTGTCAAAATACTCAAAAATTCATAATTTATCATATTGTTTTAGAATTTTTCTTCCATCACTTTTGTATACTGAAAAAATTTATGCATTTTTCACAAGAGAAATGCATTTTTATTGGAGAAGTTTTTTTTTAAGGAAAGTAGTCATTGCCGTCTGCCGTTTAAATGCTTAAACTATTGATAGTATAATTAAGTACACAATTTATTGTTTTGTTGTTTTTATATAAATAAGGCTTTCAGATATCGAACAAGATTTTAAAAGAATGTACATAAACGTTCCTGAATCAGTACAAATGATAAACAGTTATTTTACTTCAAAATGTATTTTTACTATCATGATAATATAATTCAACTCAGTCATCCAAAATCACAAGCAAATAAAATTCTCGTCTCACTCAGAAGTTTTTTCATTAGGGATGCATCCAATACCGATATCTTAGAGATATTTTTGTGTTTCCTGTATATCCGAATCGGCAATATTTGTTTGCCGATACACGTTTAGAAAACCCAGGTGATTGCGTGGTGGTGGAACTATTATTTAGTCTTTTGCACTCTGTAAACTAGGCTCAGGAAATACCGAGCATAAATTGAGCATTTTATTAATCTTAATTATTACTGATTTCTGAAAGTTAAATTCTCTTAAATTTTAATTTTCTTTCTGTTTATCTTTTATTCAACCAAGTTGATGTCGTAACTTCGTTTATGTCTTATTTGCCGTTTAAATCTTTTTTTAAATTCACTCTCCATATCGGTGTTGGCAGATGCGATGTATTTTTGTTTTTTATGGTAATTTTTCTTGAGAACGTTTCTACGATTGACTCGCTTCAGCTGCAAAAGTCATTTCAAATCAGGATGATTCGTCTATTCGTCTATCCGTTGTCTATTTATTAGTGTTTGAAGATTTTCCTAAGTATCTACTTAATAATTAGCTAGCTAAACTGTGATCTTTTAATGCCAGTATCTGTGTTATTTAACTTAGAACATTTATGGATCTCCATAATTTTTTTTTTTGTTAAAGTTGAAGCGTCTTAGTACCTACCTAATATTGTTTTTAGAATAATAAGAAATTGAAATAAATAAAGAACCTTAGCAAACTTTGCCACAGTTTTTTTATATCAATAATGGTAATATAAAATATTATCTTAAGTGTAGGTACATTTAAAAAATAAGTTGAAAAAGACACAATACGTAATATTAGAATTGTTAATAAATATTTTTTTTTTAAATTGTTTAAACTTTCTACTGAATATGTTGTAAAATTTTTAGGTTAATTTTTGTTTATAAATCTTGTATAATTTTTTATAAATCTTGGGTAAAAGGAAATTTATGTTTTAAAAAAAAAATAAGCCAAATATGTTTTGTTATAAGGCAGATTTGCCGTTTATGTTAATAAAATAAAATGGAATGATTTTATAATTTTTTTTTAATAAAGTTATTTTAATTTAAATAAATTATGTTGCGTATGTTTTACATACTTTATTAGATGTCCATTTTCAATATAAAATCTTAAAAAATACCGTTTTTGACAAAAATAATTTTATAATTTGGTTCCCACTGTTTACCATCTAACATTGGATTCCCTCCAAGATTATTTCACTTATGTTTACTACTTATCTCGTGACTGCCTATTATCGAAATATTTACCCCAGATGTCTGAGCCCAAGTTGTAAACTAACCCATGATTTATATTACTAAGCATATCCTCTTTTGTAATGGACCAAAACAATAACACGCAAGGAAACTAAGATAATATGTCGCTAGTTATATATTGTGCAAAGTATCAACAATTCAAATATCTAAAATACTTTGGACTCGTGTCAAATTGTTTTTTTGTGATTATTGTAGGTATTTTTTTTTAGTGAAGTGCAGACATAATTCATTAAGCAATATGCATTGAAAAAGAATGCTTAAATTGATTGATCCAAGATGGTCAATGGTCCAAACCATTTCAATAATCAAATACTGAATAAACTTCATTGTTTAGATATACATATTGCATTTTACTGTGTTTTCATTCTGTGTATCAATAGCGTGTCTAGCTTGTGCCATGTTTTAATTCCTTTGCAGCCATCATCTGAGTAATGCTATTGATACCATAAAGCTATCCCCGTTCTAGGTGAAATCAAATATAAACGAGATTTTATTTTTTATTTGACATGAATTCCAAAAAACAAGCATGAATCATTTTTCCACATAGTTCCCGGCTTTGAAAACACATTTTCCCCAACGAATAAGTAAATTTGTGATCGTGTCCTCGTAAAATGAAGTTGTCGTGTCTGCAGCCAATTTCGCACATACGCTTCCACCCCTGCATCATCGTTAAACCTTTGGCCCCCTAGAACTTCTTTAAAGGGGCTAAAGACATGAAAATCACAAGGCGACACGTCGAGGCTGTAGGGAGGGTGTTCCGGTGCTTTCCATCCGAGTTGTTGCATTTTTTTGTTAATGGCTGCTGTGTAGGGACAAGTTTTGTCTTGGAGAAGAATCATTTCTCTCATCGATAAATTCTATTGTTTTCGGCGACTTCCTAGTCTCACCTCACTCAAAACATCTCAGTAATGTAATGTGCGAAAAATCAATGTGCTACATGCCACGCTGGTCGAAAAAAACCATCGCAAATGTTGCTGTCTGTGATGGCGGTGCCGGGTTGGCAATCATGTCTTTCATTTTGAACGAGCCCAAGACCTTACACAAACTGCTTGTGCCGAGCAAACACTCGAGCTCTTGAAAGAATGTCTTCCTTGAACTGATCAGTTGTCTCCTGAAGATTTCAGCAAGTTTAACACTTTCCCGAGCAAGAAACTTGATAATTATGCGCTGCGCAATAAAGAAATGTACTTCTTACTCAGACATCGCGACTACGAATAATAACGTGCCCAACACACCTAAAAGCGGGAACCTTCACATTTCAATATTGGGCGCCTAGCGTTAAATGTTTTTGTTCATATTTGATTCACCCACATCATTATCCTTTTTTTTTCAACGTGCAAAAATAATGTTATTTTATGAATATTTTTAATGAAAAATCTTTTCTTTCAGTTACTAAATCTGCAAAGCAATCCAAAAATGAATCAGCAGCAGCTATTATTGCATCACCACAAAATTCAGGGAATGAAACAAAAACTAAAAAAACACAAACCAAATTGACAAATGAAGAATTGATGTTTCCAATCGAAAAAAAAATCTTGTTGACTAATGCAATCAATATGCTTACCACAGATGAATCTCCATTTATTAAAAGTATAAATATTTCTTCATCACCTGACAAAATGCAGCAAGTTGAAAGATTTTCACCAATCATCAAAACTGGAATGCTATCATTAGCTTCTAATACCTCTGTGCCTTCTATTATAATAAGAAATTTAAGACTTTTCCCAATGATGAGCAACCAGAAGGCATACATTGCGGATAAGAGTTCCGATGAATCTCCAGAAGAAAAAATACTCCAAGTGAGATCCTCGAAGATGGAACATCAGAAGTTTCCATCTGTTACCAAGATCTTGGAGCAGACTTTGTCTCCTGAATCTAAAGAGGCATTAGATAAGTGGAAGAATGAAAAAATTGCTGAGCTTGGACTTATCGAGTTTGAGAAATTTTATAAAGGTAAATTAATCATGTTTCCTTCCTCATAGTATTATACTCACCTTAAGTTTAAGTAATAGATAGCGTTTCTCTACTGACGTTTCTTGGTGGAACTGCATTTGAATCATAATAAGAAATGTAATAAATTAAGTTTTATCCACTTTCATTAAATTTTTTTTTTTTTACTATTCACTGGGTTTTGCAAATATCTTATTATAGTATTTAGTAATAAGAATTTATTTAGTTTTTCACCAGTCTGACAACGTTTGTTGCGACAAAACATGGTCACTGGTGAAAATTCTAAAAATTTGCTGGATATAGGCCTCTTTCAAATTTTTTCCTGTCTGTTTCCATCCATGTCAAGCGAATTCGACGATGTCGTCAGTCTATCTCCTCTGTGGTCTCCCCACTTTCTTTTTATTTTCGTAGGGTCTCCAATTTAGTATTCTGGGGGTCCACCTATTAACTTCTTGTCTCGCCACATGACCCACGCTCTGCCATTTTTGTCTTCCCACTTTTTCTGCAATATCGGTCACCTTCGTACAGCATCTTATCTCCTCATTCCTTATCGGTCTCTCAAGGAGATGCCCAAAATTTGTCTTTTAATAGACCGCTGAATGCACTTACTGGACACTTCTGGCAGTGAGTGACATGGTTTCAAGACCGTATGCTGTCACCGGCAGAATACAAGAGTTGTAAACTTTAGCCTTCAAATTTTTTGGGTTTCCCTTATTTCTGAAAACGTGTTTCAGAGTTTATGATTCCTATTTTTTTTAAAAATATCAAGTATACATCCCTTTTGTTCTGCTCTTCAGTTTTCCAAATAAAAGTATGATTTACTTACTTAATCCTTTTATGGCATTCTTGATTCTCATTCTACAATCGAGTTATTTACGACTTTTTTTTTTCTTCTTAACAATGGACCCAAAATCTAAATATTTGGGTAAATCGCCAAATGAAGCCAAACATTTCTAAAATCTAAATGTGTGCTATTTACAAGTATTTATAATCGTCGTGAATGTGCAGTAATTGAAGCGGGCTGTGGTCCCGTAGCTAGTGTTGCGGACTCACAGATCAGGGGTCTGAGGTTTAAATCCCACTCTACCCCAACTTGACTCCCATTTACTAATAGTGAGTTATTTACAGCTTGTTAAAAATTGGAATATTTGTGTACATTGTAAGAATGCAAATTTATTTATTTTTAATTTGTATCAAATCTCAGCATCCTTATCTCTTTTAAAAGTTTGAGTACTTACACTTCAATTGTCCTCAAACATTCTCCTCCATTTCCACTAATATGTAAAAAAAATATTTTTTTGTTTTTATTTATTAAAAATAGAACCCGAATTCCGGACGTGTGTTACTGACTTAATAAGTACTCTCGGGTAAAAACAAAACCCATAAAAGATATAGAGCAGAGATAGTCCACCTCGTAGTGTAGTCTTTCGCGTATTCGACTACCATGCTTAAGGTCCCGGGATCAATTCCTGGCAAGGTAGATATGAAATATTGTTATAATTTTACGCTGTAATATTTTACTGTTCTTGGACTGGGAACTAAAGCATAAGATTTATTTCCTTACCTTCATACAACAGACTATCGAGATACACTGCAATTGAGAATCGTGAAGATACCTGGTGATTAGGGTTTAAAAAAAAATTTAAAGCCAGTATCTAGACGCATCGATTAACTAATCGACTGAAAAAAACTCACTAAGACAAATTAAAAACCGGCCTAAAATAATCTCAAAGTCTTATCATTTTTTTCAAAACATTAAATATTTTATGGTGTATTTATCGTTAATTTCAATCATTCATATTGGGTGCTATTGAAATATGAAAGAAACTTATAAACTTTATATAAATTATAAATTAGATTATTCAGGCTTAGTTGTAAGATGTAAATTTTAAAACAAAGTTCGTTCACATGATTTGGTTCTCCTGAAAATTTACATTTCAAGCGAATGTCGAGTTTTGAAATAAAAATGCTCCTCAATTGTAGTACCAATGCAGTGCCTTATGGAAAATAACAATTATTTATTTTATCATAACATAAATACTTACTATTGATATATTTTCAGCTCAATTGGAATCTGGCTCTAAATTCCACGAACAAATTAGCAAACATTTGCTTAATAGTCAAGATACATTATCTGTCGATAAGGAAATCCAAGGAGTATGGTCTTCTGTCGCTCATGTACTGAAGAATATCAAATCACCGAAAGCCATAGAATCTCATGTTGTACATCCTGTTCTTAAATATAAAGGAGTGGTCGATTGCATCGCTGTATACCAGTAAGTATTTTAATTATTTACGTATGGTGTTATACTATTTAAGGAAAGAAGAAATAAAAGCACAGCGCCGTATCTAACCGGATCTAATGGCCCGTCACTTACTGAAAAGGGATGGGAATATATTATGTTTTTAAATCAAGTTATATGTTTAAATATTTTTCTTTTTTTTTTCTAAATTATTGATTGATCAATATTGCGTTATAAGGCAGCAAATATCTAATTAACAAAGTGTGGATGTTTTTAATTTCAAACTTTTTTCTCTTTGTGACAACATTTTACATCGTTTTGTTTAAACATTTGTATAGATTACTTTAATTTTGAGTTATAATTCAAAGAGATTTGAGGTTTTTTCGTAATTGTCAAGACTTCATACACGAGGACTTAAAATATTTTTTTTTAAATACAAATAAATTGGCATATTTATTATTATAAAAGTAAATCTTTGTTATTAGTGTTAGTCAATTTTTATTCTTATACAAGAACCCTACTACAGTTTCGGGAGAGCACTCCTCCCATCGACGGGTGATATAAAACTCACCAAATTTTCATAATAATTTATAATGAAGTGTTACGAAGAAAATTCCGATTCAATTAACAATATTATATTGGCATATGTTTATACAAATGTACTATCAAAAAAGTATAAAGTGTATATGAATTTCACAGCAAATCTTTCTTCTGTATTGACATATCCCAAATAATAAGGTATTTTTACATTAATTATGATACCATTTGATTCTTTCTAATAAACATAAATTATAAAGATATCTCCCTAATTAAGTTCCAATCCGAAATACAAAATAGTATTTTTGTTTTCACACTGGATTGGATTTCTGTAAAATTATTATTTTTCTTTTGTCTTTCTTTGGCATATTGATGGTGCATTCATTGATATTAGTATAGCAATGTACACAAACACGTGTCTCTGTGTCAGAAATAAATAGTAAACATGGCATCTGCATACATATCTAGTAGTTCATAAATAACCAATGGACCTTTATCTATTGTTTATATTGTGTATGAATGAGGAATTTGTTGACATGAACTCTTAATCTTATCTTCATTATTGTTTATTTATCTTATTATTCATACATAAAACTGTTGCATTAATAAAAAGTAACTTTGACTGTCTAACTAGGGTTAGTAACCCTGCTATATTTTTAAACTCATAGTTTCAGTAAATTTTTTACTTGAATTAAATATGCATCGATAAACAAGGACTTTGGTGTCTAAATCGGTTTGCTATTAATATTTTTACAAGTAAAGATAATTGACAAATTAAATAATAGATTAAAAAAATATATTTTATTTAATACATAATTTTATTATAGCACAATTATAATTTTTTATTTCCCGACTTGATAGATAATTCCGTGTTAAGCCGGGACTCAACTTAACCTCAATTTCAAATGTAATATTTAAAATCGATTTGTGCAGAGTAATATACGCCATTTTATTTTACTATGGATATTTGGTTCAGTTATATTTGACCCCAATTCATTTTTATTGTTACTGTTAACTTTTATTTGGTACATTGTAAACATAACTTTTCTTTGAATATATTTTTTTATTTCTTTATTAATTTTTTCATTTTGATAAAATATTTTTTTTATTTAATTTTACAATACGCCCAAGGGGCATTTACAAAAAATATACAGGTAAGTACAAACATAGTGCGTAAAAATTAAAAAGATAAACAATGCTTTTTTGTATACATTTAGAAACAATAAGAAGCATACTGCCATGCAAAATAAAAAGTGAAACTTTACATAGTAAAAAAGAAAAAAAAAAATAAATGGATATAATAAAAGTAATTGAATTTAAAAGCAAATTGTAAATAACTTGTTAAGAATTCAAACAAAAAAATAAATACATTTTCATATACTTATAAGTATAAAAAAAATGGTATTAACAAATTATTGTTAAAAACAAATAATGAAAATTAGTTAACAGTAAGTATATATGTGAAAATAATATAATATACAGTACACAAAAATATTTGATAAATTAATATCAGAAAGAGATAAGATAATAATAATACACATCAAAAACAGAGAAAGAATTGTATGAAAAAGAAAGTTTTATTACGACATTAATAATTTGTTTCAAACAGTGCATTTAAGAACGTTTTAAAATTGATAATTGTCATATTAAAAATGTCTATTTCACAAGTAAATTTGTTGGCTAAGGAATGTAAACGCGGAATATGAAACATTAAAAACACTGTATCTTCACTGGGGTAACCTGTGCCGATCATAATTTACAAATTGAATGTGTTAACTAGTTTGTATTTATATTTAAAATTCAACCTTATTTCATAGTTTAAAATTATTTCTTATAAATGTAGATTGATTTTATGAATGTCTCATACAAGAGGGTTTTGGATGTCAACTTCAAAATGAACGTCCGATATCCATGGGTAGTTTTTGCTCATACGATGCAGCTTAAATTTTTTAAAAAAAGAGGTATATCAATGGTAATTTGTCAATATGTACTATCTGAAAAATGATGTTTTACAGGAGTGAATTTAAACTTATTATTAGTTGAAATTTAAACATTGCAGTCCCAATTGTTACTTTCTAATATTTTAGGTATTCAATCATGTAATTGTTTCATGCACATCAGTAACTTAGCCTTTTTACTTAATTAGTTGATAAAATATATATGTATACAATGTCTCATATAATGTAAATATTTAATAAATTACAGGGACAAACCAATGCTGATCGAGTGGAAGAAATCTGATAAACCAAAACCGACTCTTGCCGCCACGTACGATAATCCGATTCAACTTGCGGCTTATTTCGGTGCCATCAGCCACGACCCTAACTACAAGGCTCTTAATGTCAGAGACGCCCTGCTGGTTATTGCCTATACAGACGGATCCCCCGCAGACTGCTTCCACCTGAGCATGGACCAGATGCGGCAGCACTGGGCCGCTTGGCTCACTAGACTGGAGAAGTTTATGGCAGCTGAAAAGCCAGCAGAGAAAAATGAATAAGTCTCACATTTTAATCTTACTGAAAAATATATTCTCAACTGTTTAAACTTTTATATTATTTATCACCATTAATGTTTCACCATTCAATCTCCAATTTAAGGTCTATTTATTACCATCAAATTGTGAAGAAATATGTTTTTGGATTTAAAAATTGATTTAAGTCTATTAGATAATAATTAACTTAGTTTACTATGTACAAACATGCATAGTGTGTCGTGCCTTCATTTCACGAAGGTCAATAATATAATATGTTGGTATCGTTTTAGTTATTTGAACTGTATTTGACAAACAAAACTCTTTTGACTCGTGAGCTAGGTGCGGTTATTCAAAATGAGAAGACTCAATTTTGTAACTATATTTCAAAGTATGACAAATATTAAGTAAATTACATTTGATAATACTTAAATTATTTTACTTTATAGTGTACAAATACTTTTCATTGTGACTCCTCTTAGAAAAATCATACTTTTAATTTACAGATATATCAAATGTTATTTTTAGTTGGCAGTTCAACAAATGGAAAAACAATTCGAACTTCTCTTGTAATTGCTCTCTAGATCATTCACTTACAACATATAAATCCGGAAATATAGCATTACGAAATTGTGTCCATTATTTTGAATAACTTTGTAAATCCTTTACTAATGATGTCAAGAACCATCTATGACGGGTCACAATTATTTGAACAATATGTCTGTTGATTTGTTGTTTAGTTTTTCCAGGGTTTGTCTACAAAAACAACTACAGTAATATTTATATTTATTGTGGACCTGTTTGTGTAGAGATTTTTGTCACATAGATGCCATTATCTAATGCTCTAATTCTACTTTGTATTTTTCGTATCTAAAATATGTAACCTGCATGAAGTGACTGGAAAAACAAGTGAATATGGGCTGTGCATACGAAAAATTTAGAAAGTATTGTTTTTAGGCTGTTATTAAAGGAAAAAGAAAAAAGAAATATAATATTTCACCTATTTTTTGTGCAGAGAAAGATAGTTTGCAGTATTAAAATATGTTGGTTAATTGATATACATTGTACTATGTTTGCCAAGAGTTTACGTGTTAAATAAATGACGCATGTGTATTCAAGATGTTTAATATACAGTGTAAAATAAGACATTATATTTGCAACATTAAAAAAAAACTGACGTTTAGACACGGTTTGTTGTACCAAACACCTTTTTCTGTGCCTTATATATTTTTTTATTTCAACATACCGTCGGTCAGCGTGCAATACCGCCAATCTACATTTTTGGCAAAAATGCTATTTTCATATGGGGAGATTTTTAACTCTTATTGGATATTCCCTAATCATCCAACACGCGTGGGACCTATATTAGACGAAGTTTCTGAAGGAGAACAGGGATGGGAGTAAGTAATATGTTAGATTCGATTTTAAAGACATTTTTTACTGTCTCCTAGAAAAAGTTAATTCAGTAGATTGGCGGTAATGCACGCCGATCGATGATATTTTATTACTTCTTAGTAAGATGAATGATTTACATGTTCGCGGACACTTTTCTCATAGGATCTGCTCTTTTGAAATGCTTAACAGTTTTCTTATTTTTCGGAATATTTCATATCCAACTGGGCTGTAGTTGATGGTTTGAAGTAAAGATGCGGTGAATTGTGTTTTCTAGCTAAAAGAAAATCGACAGAAATGGTACTTACCAAAGATATGACAACCATAGCTATCTATGACACCATATAATTATAGAATTATTATCATGCCACAAAATAATATCCACTCCGTGGGCCTCCTCGATGGGCAGTTTACGCCTGACTGAATAGAAAATGGATGAGAACATTGACAGCTATTGCCATCTTTTTCCCTCTGAATGCATTCTATTCAATAATCATATTATTTAACCTTTGGGTTATTATTCAAAAAGTAGGTAAAAAATCCTCAGTTTTTCTTTGTAAGATTTCTCAATATTATTATCAGTGTACCAGACAACATTTTAAAAAATACTCATTTATGACTCTTTTTTATATCCTTTGCATGTTAGAGGTTCTAAACATAAGATGTCGCTGGATATTTTTTGTAATATTCTATTGAAATTTTTTTCAAATATATATTGTATTGAATGTAATGCAAAAGAGGTAGCCAGCGATTGTTGGTGTTCAAAATGAACACCGACACCTTTCCTTGGGCCATTTTTCCATTGCACTTTCAAGGTGAACTGCCAAATATGAAGAGGCTTGTGAATTATGACCTTTTACCGATTCCCTCCTCATACAAACAAAACATGATCACACCCGTTATCTTCGATTGACCTCGAAATGAGTCAAAATACTAAACTTGCTGTATAACGTATTGTATGCGTAGGACGAGTAGGACTTTGACGCATCACGAGGGGTTTTGTGGTTGCGGGTATACTTTTTTATACCTGGACGTACGGGATACAGCTAGTTGCGTTCGGGCAATAATATCGCGGACGTATCATGTATGTTTGTATGGGTAGGGCGGTTAACTAATACTGGGACACTTTCATTGCTGACTGTGTTTTTATAGGGACTTAATATCTCCTACATTATAATTATTTCAGTTTTACGTAGGCTATACCCCTCTTTTCACTACCAGTGTCTTTCGGACTGATGACTTTGGCCATTATTTCCTAAATGGGAAATGTGATTTTGGCGACTATTCCAGTTATTCCAATGAGTTAAATTGCTTTCTTTGCCACGCAAGTCAAAATATATAAGAGAAATACACTAATATTATTTCATTTTTAAATTTGAAATTCTTAATATATTTTTAAAATTTAGGTCAAGATAATATGTGTCAATCTCATATTCGTTGTTGTATTACATACATATTTAAAACTAGTTTTATGAACATTTGTTAGTAAAACATCATGCCACAAATATAATTCTGTCTTCCCTCTTTCAGAGTGTGTGACTGGTGTATCAATTATTTTAGCTGTTGAAAATTGCTCATATTATGGATTGAATAAAAAAATAATAAATATAAAATGCACAGGGAAATAAATACTAGACCAAATTAGACAAATTTGGATATGATTTTCATATCAGAAATTTATTTAAGGTTAATATGCGAATGGCTTATTACAGTGTTACATTTGTCCTAGGTTTGTCAACCATCCCTTACTTACATACCTTGATAAATTTATGAAAATTGATTATAAAATCTACGATTATAGTTTGTTAATTTATGTATTTGTTAAAATATACAAATGGCATCAAATTACCTGAACCAAAACAGTAGGAAAAGAAACAAATATAATTAAAATGTCCTAACAATGTTTATTCAGTATTTGTATCTTGTTTGCTTGTTATTTTTATTTGTGGTATGTATTTATCACTAGAACATAATATATGATAGCACCACAGCCTTTAGGTTTGTATTAGAATAAATGCCTTATAAGTTATCCATTTTAACAATAGTTACCTTATCATTAAATAATAAATTTATCCACTGTTTAAAAATATGTATTCATTTTTTTTTTATAGGTTTTCCAAACTTTACCTTTATTTCTTTCTACATATTAATAATTTTAATTACATATTAATTGTTTTTAAGTGTGTATAAACACTTGCATCGAAATCATTGCCAAATATTTTCTTGTTGAACAAAAAATACATGATCACAAGACCTGCGCTATATGCCAACTATATTAACAGATTTATGTTAATTGTTTATTTACCAATTAATACTAGCTGCCCAAGAAATTACTTTATATTATTTAATAAAAACATTTACATGTTATTGTGTAAAATTAACTTGTTTTATGACATCTCATTGTATGGTAATTGGACCTATTTTGTAATATTGGTTAGTTTGTATTTACCATGTATAAACCAGTCCATGCCTAGACTTCCATATTTCCTTCTCTAAAATGTTCTCCATCTCTGTTGTAATATGTTGATGTATTTAAAATTACCCGTGAATATTTCAATAAATTCCAATAAAAATATTTCAATCTGTTCATTCATTCAGTACTATTATTTTACAAAAAGGCACAGTTTATTTTCAATTTTCATTGTATCATTCTACTAATAGACAAAGATTTTTGGTTAAAATTGCACTTGTAAATGGAACTTGGTTTAGTGCCAATTTCTACTCGCTTCTTGCTACATATCTTTGTGAAATGTAATTAATATAAATTAAATGAAATTTGTTTTCTAGTTTTGACTGCTTTTATTTGGTATTTTCAGTGACCAGGTCGTTCCTTGACTGACATTCTTAAGACTGGTGTTATTCATGGTGAGATCCGTTGACTTAAAAATTCCAATTAAATATGATCAAAACTTAAAAATTTATTTTATTTATTATATGTAATTAAAATGCACTTCCACTAAAAAATGTTATTAGAAAAACTTATTAATCAAAGGAACTGGATGACATAGAAATTACATTACAAATTTTACATTGAGACACAATACAATACAACTCATTTTATTAAATTTTAAGATAAATACCGTCGACATGTGTATTCATCCCATATTTTCTCTGTAGACACGAGAATACTAGCCAAATACTACCCTGAAATGTATATCCTTAATCCATTATCAATTTACCGATCTTGCTTTTGTAGAAATCTATGAAACATTAGTAAAAAATAATAGTTTTTTGTCATTATTTGGATGCATTACGTTTTAACATTATTTAACTCTTTAATTATTAATTTATCTTTGTATTTCTAAATATTAAATTGTGGTAAATCACTTACATCAGTAGTCCATTAGTTTTTTATTTGCATATGTCACATCGTAATATAACTTTGTGACCAAATTTTGAAGATCCTTACTGAATTTTTTCTTATTGCAATTTTCCTCCTAGTTCAGTTTATTGGTCAACAAACATTTTTATTTTTTAATAATCACAATAAGTTTTCTCACAAAATTAATAATTTATCAGGGCAACACTGGAAATATGGTTTTCTATATCTATGATACTAAAATATATACATACATAATATCTTTATTATTGATTTTACAAGACTGCGTATATAATAGTCATTACTTACTGCTAGTCTTATTTCGATTTATATTAGTTCTCATTAGTTGATTTATGCTATATGTAGTTTTTTTTGCTTTTGTATATTTTAATAAACTTTTTTTAAATATTAATTTATATTATTATTTGTGCTACAATCATCATAAGTATTCCTTTATTCGAAGATATGTATAGTAATATTATTTTTACTTAGTTATAAAACATTTCCTGCAGCTTGAAGGTAGTCCTATTTCTTTTCAAATTCGTAAGCATTGTCAAAACTAGAAATCTTTCTAATATTTATTACATTTTAGAGATCAAATATGAAATGGCATGCATTAAAACCACTCTGTATGAATACCTGCATTGGTTTATTTATTGTACACTGTAATACATAAGAGGCATACATGTTTACATATAAAAAGGCATACATATTTGCGTGTAATAGACAGAGACTCACCCTATGATGGATTTACGCTGCATTGGTGTTTACCCAATCTCTAATAGACAGGAAGCACACAAATTTACCCATTCTTTTTATAAAGAAGCATTTGCATTCTTTTAATTTACCCGAATATTTCAATTTCAGGAGCCATTTTCAACATGTTGTAAACAACTTACTTTTAGAAAATGGGAACTAGATTGTGGTAGAGAAGGGTTTGAACCTCGGACCTCTCATCTGTGAGTCTGAAAAACTAGTTACGGGACCACAATCCATTTCAAACTTCATTTTGAAGGACAAGCCGCATTGACTTTTACCCATTCTGTAATAGACAGTACACATACATATTAACCTGTAATAGACAAGAGGCATACACTTACATATTTACCCACCCTTTGAAGAACATGCTGCTTTGATGTTTACTCATTCTGTGATTGACAAGACGTATACATATTTATCTGCAATATACAAGATCCATACATATATTTTTTGGAAATTAAAAATTTCAAGTTGATAAAGAGTTGTCACTGTAGTCACATGTTTACTAAAAAACTTTTAGTTCAATTGAAAAATACTTAGGTCCCCCGGAATATGCCCAAATTCTTGTTTTTTTGTTGAAAAATTTTTAAATATTAAATAACAGTGTTAAAAAACAATGTGTCTATCATGTAACGTTGAGGTCTCCCAGATTAGCTGCAAAATCATCAATTTTTACATCAAATTTAGGTGTTGTCGACAGGTAAATTTTTTTCGTGTTAATTATTTTCCTTAACAATTCTCTTGAAAATCATACATGTAAAAATTATGACAAAACTTACAAGGGTTAACTTCTTCTTCTTCTAGTGCCTTGCCGGGTCCCCCCGACGTTGGCGATCACTACAGCGAAAGCATATGTATCTGTCCTGCGCTAATTTTACATTTCGCAGCCAGGACGACTGCTCATTGATGTACTCGCCATAGTGATTCCTGGAAAAAGATGACCAGAGTGGTTTCCCGTTGCCTTCTCTGGTGAATTTTCTGTCGGGGTTACCTTCCCTTAGCTGGTTGGTTTTAGTTTTGAGGCGACAAAAACTCGCCTTTCATCCTCTCGTTATCAGCTGTAATCACACCGTTATGAGTGTGATCCCATTGCCCGGGGTTCGCAACGTGGACGCTAACGAGTTGGACTAGTCCGTAATGTTGCCGGTGGAATGCAACTAGGCGTTCGCAGCATTTTATAGAATCACATCCTTCAGCAAGATGTGACTCACTGCGAACTAGACTCAACTTATTTTTAAAATAAATTTAGCCTATTTTTGAAGCTAGAAAAACTAAACTGTAAGTTTAAAAATAAATATTTTCTTAAGATAAAAAAAAGGGATTACAATATTAAAACGCTTGCTTTGAAAAATATAAAAGTGTTTAAAAAATTACGTTATAATGTTTTGCGGTTTTTGTAAAAATGCAGATACGATATCATACTTTGGAAAGACGTAAAGTAAAATATCGTATGGGTGACATACGATATTATACTTCGTAAAATTCGTTAAATAATATAACTTATGAATGACATACAAAACCTTTTACATCAGGAGTTTATTCGAAAAATATCATTGTAGGTATGTGTAACATACGATAATCATTTGATACATGAAAACGATGTAAATAATCGTAAGAAGCAGAAGATAGCATAGCTTAGTAGCGCGTAGTAGCATGGTGTAGATTTTGTTTCTAAGGTAAAATAACAGTTTTTGTGCTCTAGTAAACTCAATTATTTTGTTTTTTGCACCAGCGGGATCCATTTTGGAAAAAAAAAGAATAAAAAACAATGCACGCGGCAGATGTCCGACCAGTCCAGAGAGCACAATATTGATACTTACGCCGCTTCCAGTCATCTCTTTCGTCCCACGAATAGCATCACAAGGATGCTTACAATAGCATACTTTGTAAAAAATATGAGATACAACAATATGCGTCCAAAAAAACATAACTAATTGCTGAATTATTTTTATTCTTCGTTGTAAATAAAGATACATTAAAAACTAAAAATCAACGATTTGTGGGTTACGGTATTATACGTAGGAAGGGTCGATATGTAGGCCTAGATAGTTTTGGAGATGCAGCTCTTGCTCGAAAAAATTAGGAAAAAGACTTATAAACCAGAACTCCCTACCTGAATGAATGCATCTCTTTTTTAATAATATTTTCACTTGACTAAATTCTTGTACAAACGTAATGAATGAAAATAAAATATTTAACCCACTTAAAACCTTAGAAGTGAAACAATTATGCTTTCTTTGTTATTTTATGAAGACAGTTCAAACTTGAGAAAAAAACTTAAAAGAAAAATTATTATTGTGACCAACTTTGGCAATTCCAAAGTTTAAATGTCTTTATTTTAATGTTTTGTTTTCGTAAAAAGCGCAAATAGAAAACTATTTTCTCATCTCGTGGTTTTGTATAAATTTGTCTCTTTTTACATAGGACTTATTACTTTTCACGAAATTTAATTATGGGGTTTCCAGGATGCGACAGTTTGAAGTACCGACGCTGATTCCTCGGCCTGTGATAGATAACATCCTTCCGGTTCGACAATGGCGTCTCGTGGAAATCAATATCTCGAAATTCAAGGCAGGTTTTCATATTATGTACCTGGGTAGGTGTTATATTTATATTCGTGTCCCGTAATAAAATACTTTGTGTACATAAAATATTGGTTTCAGAAAGTTGCCGTTGGCGTGGGATTGAAATAATAATGTATCGCTGTTTTTATGTGTAGGACGGTTTTTTACTTTGTACCAAATCATGCAAACATCGTAAGACGTATTTCGCTTTGCAGAAAGCGGGTATTTGAGTTGTGTAGAATCGTATTCTGCAATCTAATTAAGTTTTTTTTAAAAATCTTTTTCTTAATGGATATATTGATTTAGTTAAATGTTTTACAATATTTATGTGTATCATGTCATATTTATGTATGTGTTTTAAAATTATGTTTTCTTACTAGTTACATTGTAGGAATATGTATTATTTGAATGTACTAAACGCTAAATGTTATTTCTTACTTTATATATTTTATTTTCGACCAGACAGTTACATTAACATTTTTTTTTAATATATTTATTTATATTTTATACATGTCCCATACTTGTAAAAGCCCTCCGGTGTTTATGTGAATTAAATAAATAAATATAATGGCTACACTGATGATAAAACATCAAATGGTGTAAAAACTGCTTTAAAAACTGAAATAAAACTAATACGGCTGGGTCAATTCAACCTAATAAAGTATTTTGGGTGATGTTTAAGGTCGCAATAATGTTTTAAATTAAATTCATCATGTTTGATTTCACGAGTTCATATTTTTTTTAGGTTTTATCTTCAGTTTGCCCATATTAGAAATAAAAATTAGTCGCATGGAAAAAATAAATATCCCCAAATTAACTACTCTCTAGGGGATAGAGAAGATTCATAATTGCACCCCAGCCAGCCAAAGTAAGAGAAAGAGAAAGCGTAGCATTTAGTTTGCATTTCCTTTATTGCGATTAATTAAACGAATGGCAACTAAGTATCTAAGGAATTTACGGCACGCCGTAATATTGAAGCGGTAGGCTATTACTGTAGATTACTGAAATCGTAATAAAATACAGACCTCCGGGTTGTAAAATTCGCACTTGTGTTCCTGTTTACTAGGTACGTTTTCGTGTTCTCTGTATACCTCCCGTACATATTTTTTGTATATACATTACTAATCATATGCTACACTAACATTAAAAAACAAATGCTATATTAACGTATTACAACGGATAAGAAAAACATTTTAGAGAAAAGAATATAAAAGTCTAGGCATCTACAGGTCTTATAAATTGGTTTGGCCAAATAACACGATCCATTCTAGTAAGATTATTTTTAAATTATGTTAATGTTGTAATAATAAATAATCAATTAATTAGTCAATGTTAAAATATAACACATAGCATTCTGGGATCATAAATTAATCATATTTTAACTATATTTAGTGTGGAAGGCGTGTTTTTTGAGTAAGTACCGTTTTTATATTTAAAAAAAACAAATAAACTTTTTGATACAATTTATTTTTACATGAAGGACCACAGTTTTGTTTACTTTTCCACATAATTACCAAGAATATTAAGACACTTGTTATGTAGAACTAGAGCTTATGTATTCCGTCGTGCTAGTAGTTTGCGGCCAAATGCACCAAATCGTCATTGATCAGTAAGGTTTCCCCACTCTGTTCCTCGTCATGAACATTCGTTCAGCCGTCTTTGAAAGCTCTGACCCATTTGCGTATCATTCCATCATTCATAATGTTTTGTCCATACACTTTACAAATTTGACGGTGAATGTTAACTGCTTTCACGCCTTTAACACTGTAACTTGGCTTGAACATGTAACTTGAATTATAAAAATAAAACTTTTATTTAATTGGTTGGTTGGAAGAAATTGCCATTTGGCAATAAGCCCGCCAATGTACAAATAACATTATGGACAAAAAGTTAAATAAATAAAACACTATGAAAACTTATAACTGCGCGTATTTCACAGTCGGTGGGATTCTCTATCGGCGGGGGCATTTTAAATGTGCAAAAGCAAATGTAAACACGATTGACTGATGCCGCAATGGGGTATGTAGCTCACCAAAGAACGTAGGTACACAGTGCGCATGCGCGGGAAACCGACCGCAGCGCTGCCGTGGCGGAATTTCAAAACCGTAATTAATTTTCGAAAAACTCGCCTCGTATACAAGTAGGTATATAGATTTTGGTAAGATAATAACATTGAAATTATTACATCCTCGCTAGTCAATTCCATTCCATTGAACCGCCATTTGAATTCAATGTCTTTCTGGGGAAAAATGCGATTGTTGTCACAGACTCTTAAATTTCATAACCCACCTGCTGCCCTCTCATGTCGCTACCAGCAGGCTTTTTCTGTCACCATTTCGTTTCGTAAGTTCGTTCGTTCGTCATATATCCATCTCATTCTAAAGCAATCAAAATCATATTTCGCTCGCATTCCCTCACATACGAGACAAATGAATTTACGAAACGAATTAGTTGTAACTATGGACTGTGGCCTTATGTTGTAGCATAAGGCCACAGTCCATTTTCAACGCGCCGCAAAGGTTAACATGAAACTTGATGCCGAATGACTTCCGCGTAGCGCGTACCGGTCCCACAAAGCTGAAATCTCGCAATCGCGTCATTAAGACGTTATGTGTCAGGATCCAATTTGAAGTGAAGCGCTTCATCTGTAGAAATGAGAAAGAAGCCAGGAACAGGTTAGTGGCCATCCCATCCTAGTCCATCTTCCATAGTCACGTTTGTGACCAAAGATTGACACCGGTGTTGACACCACGCTTTACTTACCGCATATCCATATCGCATCATCAATTAAATTTTAAAATGCAGTCCACTTACTCCTGCACTAAATTCTAAAGCTGATAGACCTCGTTTACTGGGAAGATTTGAATTCTGAGTCGTTCCCCGTTCAATTTCCAATTAACGTAATTATTCAAATAAATAATTTTGAAATAGTATTTTACTGTCATCAATAATATGAGTTCATTAAAAAACAAATGAATAATTTAACGAACATATTACAACAAAGATGAAGAACATTTTAGAGAAGGTAACGTATAAGTCTAGACATCTAAAGGGCTTATGACCAGTCATTAGCTGGTTTAAATGGTTACTTTACACACTGTAACATTCACCATTCTGCCTATATTTTTTTTAAATATTTATATTTCTTTAATTTTTTTGTTTTTTTACAATAAACATAAGAGGTAAAACAGAGTATACAAAAAATAAGGGATAATTACATAGCAATGAAATACACATTAACAGTAAAAATAGTAAACAAAAAAATCCCACAAAGGCATGGCCTGTTCGTGGGGTGGGTACAAGAAATGTTTATGAATTTTTGCTTCTATAATAAATAGACGGGTATAATATTTTTGATTATTAAGAAAGAGATAAGAAAATATTCTGTAAAAGATTATAAGGTCCTTTTTTTATAGTAATTAAAAAACAGAAAATATTTAAAAAAAATATCGTTTTTTCCTTATTAAATTTTAAAGGACAAAATAATCCAGGATAGTGCGTGTTTTTTAAAAGAAGGAAATTTTTAAAGTTTGGGTTCAATGAAATATTATAAGTAAAAAAAGAATTAAAAATTTTATGCCTATAAAATATGCATGTCACAAAGAACATAAATATATTTTTATTTGTTGATGTTTGTGAAGTTAAAGAGCTGACTTCTTTATTTATGCGGGTGAGATTCATCTCATTGAATTATTTAACGAAGTTCAACTTATGAAGGTAATATTTAATGAATAAATACAAAGGCAATTTTTTTGTTGTTGATATTTTTTGTTTTTCATCTTGTTGATAATCACAAACTTATGAATTAAATAACGGCTTTTAGTTTTAACCGGCTTATAGGCTTTTGCATCAAGTGTACAGGTTTTAATATTGTTTTTATAGAGCTTTCCAGAGTAATTATCTTTTGAACCCGTGTCTATGCTTTCAAAGCTCAGCAGGCGACGCGACGCCAACAATTCAGTGACTAATTAAATACACCGTTCAGTCCACTGAAGGTTCGGAATTCAATTAATTCTGTTGCCAATCATTAGAATTGGGTTTATGCTTCCCAATTTACAATGCTTTTATCTAGAACTATGATGTTTAATGAAATTATTATGCCCGCGTTGTTTTTGTTTCATTGACGCGACGGTTCAATGATTTTATTGGCGTGTACTTAGCGATTTTATAACCTCTAACACGTATTACAGTCGAACTCTAATTATCCAAACTCCGACTATCCGAATCGCTGATTTTTGTGTATTTTATTTATTTAAATCTTAAAGTAGGGCACACATATTATACATATTGTTATGTGTGTTCTAATAATAACATTGCAAATATATTTAATTTATAAATTGTTTATCACATATGTCTTGACCATTATTTTACATTTTGATATGTTTTTTTCTTCATAAATATTTTTTTCCATTTCGTAATACTTTTTAATTGCTTTAAATAAAATGAATTTTGTGACTTTGCCTTTTTCCTAAATGGAAGTCTAATTTTGTTCTTTTCTCTAGTATTGTGATCGTGTTCATGCTGGTTCCGATAAATTTTTTTATTAGAGTTTATAATTTTATGAACAAATATCATTGTATTGTAAAATATTCTTTGTTTATATGTTAATAATTTCATTTCATTTACCATCGACTTTACCTTCGTGTATCTGATTATCCGAATCATTTTCAGAATTTAAGAAAAAAAAACGTACTGTGGTTTGCAAAATAACGACTTGGCTACCCGAAAACGGATGATGACAGTCAAACAGCTTATTTTGACAGAAGTGTTCAGCAGGCAATGACTTTCATTTACTGTACGATACGTAATAATGTACACCGCTTGTAACTGCGCTTAACATGTAAAAGTGTTGCCTTCTCATTTGATCAATTGAAAACTCTTCTTCATTTTCATTTTCAACACACATTCAGTAATTAATTAAAACAGACCCTTTTTAGGAAAAAATCATATTTTCCAAATTCATTATGATTCAAATGAGGTCCGGTCCCAATCGATTTTAATACTTGGAAATCTACTGTATTAATAAAATCTGAATACATTTACATAGAGAAATGAGATAATAATTTCTCATAGTAATCATTGTCTATAAACAATCTGTTTATAATTTTAAGTAAATAGTTGTAAGATTGTATTTTTGTTTGAAGTTTGCTGTATGTTTGAAAATATTTTTTTGCAGTGGTTTACAGCTTCGATCACTATGCCTAAGTTTCTGGCTTAAATATTAGTCAAAATCAACTAAATGCAAAAGTAGTTTTCCGTTTAAAATATAAGGATAATATTTTTGAGAAGGGAATGTGGAACTTTATTCATTGGAGAAGTTATGACTTATCATTGGCTCATTCTCACTTTACACAATGCATCGTTTACGATCCAACTATGCCCAAATATTTATATTTCTTCAAAACTTTCATAGCATCAGCTGTGGTGGAAAAAATAATTCCCACGTGGATGCGGGGTGAGAAATAGCGGGGGCGAAGCACTTGGGCTTCTACGATATAATTTAGCGGAGTGGAATGTAATAAAATTTTAATGAAATAAGTGAATATCCTCGATATGCGGTACGCAGTGTCATCGGTCACAACCTCAACAAATGAGATGGATTAGGAATATATGCCACTAGCCTTGTTCGTTCTTGATGGAATTTCTGTGGTCCGACTGGTCACTTGCGAGCGGTACCAGCAATAGGACAGGCCCCCGATCTGGTGCTGAACACTGGCGGTTGGTGGAAACAAAGTCTATGATGCGGTACACGTTTAACTAAATAAACGCGCGATTGACGACACGAATCGATTTTGTTTACCTGTAGACATTTGCGACTCAAGCGTCCATGTTTTTCGAGGACAAATGAGGGGGTTAAATGCAAAACCGCCACTGTCCATAATCACTGTATTTGCGAAAACCAACAAAACCAGTAGCCAAATGACTTTTTCTTTTAAGTTTTTTTTTTATTTGAAAATTTATTTATAAACCCTTACGGATTATTACATTCATTTTACAAAAAAAATATAATCATTTTTCATTCATACTCTGTTGTTCAAAATAATATTTTTTACATCTTTTGAAAAGTTTGTCTGAGTCTTTTGTTTAGTTTTGTCTGGTAGTTTATTGTATAATTTCAGTCTTTGGTTCATTAGTCTTGATTGTCTTATTGCTTAGTTTTTTTAAAAAGTTCTCTTGTTGCAGTTAGATAGGGAAGGTCATATACTAACTTTAATATTTTATTTTAATTCTGACCAAATATTTTTTTTTGTTTTCTTCATTTCAGTAATCCTACAACATAATTTAAAAAATGGTATATTGAATTTCCACAATGATTTGCATACTGAAAACATTATTATAAATACTATTGTGAAAATATCCAATGATAAATATTACTCTTCGTCCACTATGAAGTTAGTCTATAATACTCCTGTCGAATGTAATGAGAAATGAGAAACTCAATAAACGCTTAAAGTACTAACTCGCATAACTCGAGCAAGCGTAAAATATTATATGAGACTTATTTTATGATATTTTTGACAGTGAATGCCGTAAATATATTTTATACTCCACCTTAACGGTATTTAGGCATCTAGAAAAGTGTCACAGATATTCCTTATTGTGTTCCAGGAAAACTCCCTTACGTAGAATTTTATTGAAAGCCGTATTAATATAATAAATCTTAAAACATATTTCAAATATGAACATTCTAGTTTGCTGAAGATTTATTTTTTTGTAAGGTTTTTTTGATATCTTTCTTGATGAAAGATATCACGAAAGCGGTGAAACCGGCAACTGGTTGTTCTAAATTTTTGTGTTGAGTATGATAAAATGAGCACATTTGTATTAGTTATTACCTACGGACCGCATGTTTTAAGGTCTCCAATTTCTTAATTTCAAAAGGAATCAAATCATGCTTTTGTTCGATTGAATTGTAATTTAACCCTTTCGGTGCCAGATATAGTTTTGACGACAGGCACCTGTAGGTGAGCCGTTTTTACGGCTCACCTACCTACCTAGCTACCTACCTACCTACCTAGGTACAAAAATATTGAAAAAATATATAAAAGACATTTTTTAAACTCATCAAAATGGGATGTTTTTCAACATTAACCATAACTTTTCATCATTAAAGTAAATAGTAAGAGTAGAAGTTGTCACTTATTAATGAGTATCGGAAATGTATCAAAAAAATATTTTCTAAAAGTTTTTCTAAATTGCTACAGTATAATTTGAATAAAAAACTATTCTATTTAACGTATCAATAGTTTAGAATCTTATTTCGACCATTTGAATGTCAATTTGTTCTATGAGGAAATTCAGCCCTGCGGGAAATTGGAAAGAAAAATGTTTTTTTGCGCGCTGTAAAAATAAAAGCATTAAATTGTACTGTAAAATTTCCTCAAAATAAATATTTTAATAAAAACGCATTACGTGAACAACGTCACTGGTTCATATGAACCAACCAATAATATGAGATCTGTGAAGGATATCCGGTTTGCTTACCGTAAACGAACCAATCGGGAGAACTGACAGAGAAGAACCTCTGACGTCACGCGCGGCATTATTTCAGATATAAAAAAACAAAACAAATCATAGCGCTTATACGACTTATAAAAATATTTTTTTCAAATTTTGTCTTAGTTTGAGTCTATAAACAAATAAAAATAAAATAAGAAAAACACTGAACTTCCTCATTGATCGATGTAAATCATAAAAATTATCAAAAATATCCGAAGTCAAAACCTGTAAATACTTGCGGTTGGGATAAACACGCGAGGTGATTCCCAAATACGCGTTATTCCTCTCTATAGAGAATATATCTTTTAATAAACTTTTTAAGTGCTAACCCTTATGTCTTCCAACAGCCGTCAAACTTATAATTTAACTAGATTACAAATCCCCGGTCTGAATTCGGTAAACGTGTGAATACATCCTCAAATCGGGTTGTGGTCCCGTGGCTAGTGTCTCGGACTCACAGACCGAAGGTCCGTGGTTCGAATCCCACTCTACCCCAACTTGATTCCATTTTCTAATAGTGAGTTATTTACAACTCGTTGAAAATGGCCCTCAAAATTAAATATTTGGGTAAATCATAAGAACGCAAATATTTCTTTTTTAAAATAAAAATAAAAAAAAATAAAAAAAAGATGTCGCTAAAAGTTAAAAATGTACAAGGGTCGATAATTTTTTACAGTTAGTACCTAATTTATTTTTTACCCCGTAAAGTACGAGCGAGATATTTCCCTCGTGGCCTTATAGCTGTAGTCCGGTAAAACACACGCAAAATGAGGAAATCATACGATTTTTCCATTTTAAAACGAATGTTTTTTTTTAATCGCGCAGTAATAAAAACGTAAATAAGAAAAAAACAAAAGATACCGATGAGGGCAGGTATGAAGTTTATAAAAACGGAAATAAGATATTGTTACAAATTGAATATTCCAACCAGAATTATCTTAAATAGGTGCGAAGGTTTTCACGGTCACTGTTATAAATATTAAGTATCTTTTTTGGGTGATACCGTGTATGTTGGATTTGATCCGACGTTTCGGCTACCATTGCAGGAGCCATCTTCAGGGAAAACTGAAGATGGCTCCTGCAATGGTAGCCGAAACGTCGGATCAAATCCAACATACACGGTATTACCCAAAAAAGATACTTAATATTCAGAATTATCTTCTTTAAAAAAAAGAATACAATTCCATTAAAAAAGTTTCAACTAAAATATTTCAGTTTATAAAAAAAAAAAAACTACCGAAGGCATAATTTTACGTAGAAATAAAGGAAAATGTCACAAAAATGTATGCGATTTAAAATGCTTGTATTTCTTTTCAAAATCAAAAAATTTAGATTTTGCTTAAAGCACTTTCATGTTTAATTTATTATCTTTAAATAATTGTTAGAAATTTTAGTTCAATACTTAGTCTTTATATGAGAACCCAGATACCTTATTTTAGTCTTAATTTGAAATGCCGTAATCTACTGGTCTAAAAGTAATTATATTTTAGTTACATAGAACTTATAAGTATATTTTTTTGTAGAAAAACTTTTTTACTATTGTTTTTATATAATTTAAATAATTTTTTTCGATTTAAAAAAAAACTTTCTTTTTAAAATGGTAAAATCGTATGATTTCCTCATTAAGCGACACAACAGCTTTCGCGAAATATCTCGCTCGTGGCCCAAGCGGGGTTAAAAGGCTCCTGCGTTACCGAAGCCTGCGTAAACAAATAAATGCATTTCATGAACACTACAGGTAGAGTGACAAGTTGTTTACTTTGTAAGATTTCCAATGTATCGCCTGACATTAGCTGGATTTTGCGATCAATTTGAGTAATATTCTCCATTTTGCCTATGTTTTGACTTTCGCATCTTAATATTTTCCTACATTTCTATTTTCATGTAAGAGCTTAAAGTTTAAACCTTACTGATAAGATTTCAACAAATCATAGCCTAATAGAAAACGTCAATCTACCAATCTCGATAACTGAATTTATCAAACGCCATAATGTTAAATCCAGTATTTTGTCTACGAGACATTGGACTCACTCAAAATATTTTAGGACATTTTATTTTAGTAGCAGTTTTTCAGAAAATAAATACAGTATTATAAATTTAAAGCATTAGATTTAATAAAGGGGTTAATGTTTCTTTGTCAATACAATTCACAATAATACGCGGATTTCTCGTGTCCCTAGATAAATTAAAGAGCTTTGCAACAAACCACACCATGAAAAGGCAAAATATCGCAAGTCGTAAAGTTTAACGACATGGATGAGGGTTAATTATACTTAATTTTGCTATAAAGCTTAAATGTATTGGAGAATTGGATCGCATGAATGGAAAATAAAGTTTAATTGGCAAGTAAGGTATATTCAACTACAAATTAGGAAATGTTTTATCTGAAATATAAAATTATACAATTCTCTTGGATGAAAACAGAATCAAACCTTTTCGTAACATTATTTATTATTAATAGATTAAAAAGAATCTCTTATCATATGATTAAAAAATATATGCAACTCATTTAGATATAATATAAAAAGATAACACTCTATACAAATCTTAGCTAAAAAGTCACCCCCAAAGGGCAGGGATTGACCAGCGGAGATAGCAAGTATCGTCACGTCGACTTTGACAAGCAAAACAAGTAGTACAGTAAAAATCACGGATTGTTTACATTGGTCTACTGTAAATTCTATTTGGTATGTTGCCCCCTTCAGCATACGGGTCACCTTTGTTTGTCGTTTCGTTTTACGACCGACTAACTGGGCAGGACGGAGACAGAAGATAACTCAATTTCAAGATAACAATTTGTGGTAGAGCAGAGTTTGAAGTTTTAACCTCGCGCCTCTTGGTATGGAGTCTGCGACGCTACCGCGGGACATCAACTGGTTTCGAGAACGCAAGAATTCAAAATAGTATGTATTTAAAATATTCGCAATCTGTCATTTGCTATTATTTAACACTTTTTATTAATGGATCTTTAAAAACGGGATTTTCGATATATATTTTTAACAGAAATTCAATTTTTATAGTTTTCTTGGATCAGTTGGTTTAATCAACAATATTTTTAGTTTGTGTAAATGTTTGTTGACAAGGAATTGATTTTACCTCCTAGAGTCATTGAGATGAAAAGGAAAATGTAATATGTTAATAATTATAACTTCCAAGGGGGTGAAATCTAATCCTCGTCTACAAACAGATCGATAAATTCAAAATATTGTTGAGATAAATTAAATCCCAGCACGTCCTTATCAAAAATTTTCTGTAAAGGTGTAGAATTACATTTCCTAATAAAATCGTAGAGGCAGAATATTTCATCCGGTCTATAAGCATTATGTAAAACGATGAAAAAATACTTGAACTTCAATATTTTAGTTCCGTAAAATCAAACAAACGAATGAATATTTTTTTAATGAGAATTGGATTTTTTTTTCTGAAGTATTTTCTGTAAAAGTATCTGATACTTACAGTATTTTGTGTTTGTCCAAATGTTTGTAGACGGTGTAATGGTAAATGTTACAAAGTGTGTAAAGTGGCCACCTGAACCAGCGAATGACTGTCTTAGTTTTTAGTATTAGTATTTCTTTAATTTCTTAATTTTATGCTGTTTTTAATATCAATTTTTTTTTTACTTGTGTACAAGTGTTTTGTATTTTCTTTCACTTTAATGGTTTTTTATTATTATTTTATACTTTGTTAGGCGTAAGCCGTCGATTAAATAAATAATCCATATCTATGCCTAATGCATAGACTTTCATATTTCCTTTTTCTCTAAAATTTAATCCTTCTCGGTTGTGATTTGTAAAAATTCGATATTATTTTAATTTTCAAAATCAATTCACTTCAATTTCACGGGATGTTGTTTACTGAATTATCTTCACCAATCCCCTAGCCATACCAAATAACGCATAAATAACTATTTTAGTTTGTCAATCAATAATCTGGATACTGGATGATTTTAATTTTTTCAGGAACATTAAAATACTGAAGTTAAAAAAACATGTTTAATTATTTTTTTTATATATTTTGGGACCGTATATTTTTTAACAGACAGACTGTTACGTTGTTTTCATTACATAAAAAAACTTTATTGATTTATTGAATAGTTTGTTACAATTATTATAAAATAAAAACTTCGTAATGGGTTAATAATATTGGCAAGTTTGGTAACATTTACCTACTTGATGTGTTTCATAAAAACAATATATTACGAACAATGTTTTGAGTATACTTATTTTTTGTGGACAGGGAATAGATTTCACTCCTTGGGGAGTTACGAATACATAAAGATTACGTAATATCATATCCAAGATTGCGAACACTTTAGAGAAAGGATTTTGAATGTTTGGGCAAATGCCAAAACTTTAAAAATCTTTAATAAATACAGAGCTGACATGTCATTTATTTATTTCACCGGTTTAAAAATGTATACAAGTTCATTGTTTAAAGTTCCGACTGGCCAGAGATTTTCCTTTGTTTAGGCAGGACCAGTGGCAAGTTTAAGTGGGCAATTTATAAATGGGTAACATTCACCATTCTGTCCGTTCATTCGAAATCCATATTTCTTCTATTCAGTAAAGTGTGCAACGATTTTTTTATGGAGGATCAATATATACAAAAATTTCTTTGAAAGTAGAAAGACTATATGCAAAATTGTCTTCCCAAACCCACAATCCTCCATTCACAAAACCAATCGCCTACGGCTAGGCTACAACGCTAGAAACATGACAGATTCGAATGGGCTCGAAGCTTAATGTTCATCACAGAAATAAATCTCAGAGAAAAAATATTTTAAATAAAAACAGCGGTTCTTACAGCATATGAATTTAATTACACCAAACAGAATGCCCCCAAACCAACCAAGGGAAGGCAACCCCGATGAGAAAATCTATTAGAGAAGGTAACGGGAAACCACTCTGGTCATATTTTCTCAGGAATCGCTACAGCGAGTAGGTATACAATAAGCAGTCGTCCTGAGACCTGATTTC
This sequence comes from Micrasema longulum, assembly GCF_059751315.1. NCBI lineage: Eukaryota > Metazoa > Arthropoda > Insecta > Trichoptera > Brachycentridae > Micrasema > Micrasema longulum. Next base: position 144,651 of record NW_028277280.1, read on the forward strand.
AATGGGAAGTTAACAGAGTTATCTTTGACTGTCTATTAAAGAAAATCCGATATTTGTATACGAAAATGAGTATATTTGCATCAATATTTAAAGTATCTTCGTCGGTAACCTATAATTGAACATGTTTAGAAGAATAAAATGTATACATATTCTGCATTCATTGAAGATAAATGTTAACTTTCCAATACTTTCCATGGTAATCGGGGCCCTGGCTGCGGAATATAAACGTAGCGGGGGACAGAAATGTTTTCACCGCAGTGATCGCCAACGTGGGAGACCCGACAAGGCACCGGAAGAAGAAACATCATGTCAATTTATTGAAGTTTTATGAACTACCTGATTCCAAAATCCATTAAAAATACTACCGAATCTATTTTTAGTTGAAAATATTAACTAAATGAATGATTTGAAACCAAAAATTGCATAAATAAAAAATGGCGACGCGTTGAACTCAGAGTTTTTTTGGAAATGTTATCTCAGCTGGTTGTATCAATTATCCTGAGTGTTTATTTTATTTTATTTTGTTTATTCAGAAAAACAACAGCAATACAAAAAAATATAAATAAAGTCAAATAAGTTTTCCATATAAAAACGATTATAAAAATCCAGTTCAGTTAGATATTAATTTATAGAAGTGCATGTGTGCGAGTTTTTTTGTGTTAGGATACGTGTGTCAAAAAGTGGATTGTGGTTTTGGTAGGTATGTAAATATGTGTGTGAGGGTATTTTTATGGACAAGGATATGAGTGAATAGAAACAACTTAAATTTATAATGTAAAAATATTTTTTTTTATAAAGAAACATAATTTTTTGCATATGATAGTTTTTTTAAATTTTGGTTTTAAAAGTGAGTTTACTGCAGTTAAATATGTCTATTTCATTGAAAAATACATTACAATTACGCGTCAAGCGAATCAGAGGAAAGTAATCTAAAATTATTGGTCAACTGGTTTAATTAGTCATCAAGTCTAGTAGATTGATGCTTCAATTTAAAGCCATAACTTCATAGCCCGGAAAATTATTTGAAATAACACAGCATTTTGACGACTATTACAGTTTCTTGGTTTGTTATATTCCAAGTTATACAAAATCCTTTTTTGTATCAATTTTAATGTTGTGTAGTGATTAATTTACGGATTATATCATTTTAACTTCTGATCCATTAATATTGAATCCATTGAAATACAAAACATGACACTGGCCATTTGAGACAGAGTTGTCACTCCATAAATATATTTGATAAATATATGTAAATAATATAGTGTATAAAAGGGGGGTTCTATGGATTTCAATGAAATATTAATAGGATATCGAAAGACGTTCGATCGGCGTGAATTAAAGTAATTTGAAACACTTACACACTGTGTAATGCCTTTGGTCGAAGAGCGCTACCCGTGACTGTCCATTCTGTTCGCGTCTTGCCACGTAAGAAGGCTTAGAGAAAACGATATTCGGTAGATGCGTTCGCCATAGACAAAATCAGAAAGATATGTCGCAACTGTTTTCTGTGATGAGTAGCAAATGTTACCCGTTAAATGTATAAGACAGTTTTCAGGCTCTCATGATTTCGTTTTTTCGTTATGGTTCCATCGTTTTAAATAGGGAAAATTTGCAGATATTTTTGAATAATAAATACACACAAGAAATAAGATTTTAAAAAGTTTGTTTTACCTTTCTCAAACAGTAATTTATGCAACGCCTGAAAGCGTCATTCCAAATTTCCATCTAGATTATGAAAAAATTTAATTCAATAATGAAAGCTTTCGTTGAGGTTTTAGATTCAGTATTAAAATTAATGTATGGTATATGCAATCCACGAGAATATTTTTATTACTATATGGAGTACTCTGAACAGAAATATAGCTGAAATTATGACCATTACCAGAAAATATTTCCGGTTTTCCCTTTATAACGACCCATAACGTTATCGCAACAGGCCCTTCACTTAAATTCGTCAATTTAATGTTATTTACGCTTTTCTGTATTATGAGAACTTTTTACCGTAGTAAAACGTATTATGAATATAGTTTATTTCAAAGAAACTTTTTCTTGTTACAAAAACAAATACTTCAACGGTCCCTACTTATACGATCAAATCTGCAGGAGAGCTAAAACAAAATTTTATATTTTTTAAAGAAACTCTCAGACACTGTATGTAGAATTGCCTAACATGTAGTTATTGAATTTTTTTATTTTTTTAATTCAGATAACAAATAAAGATACAATATTATTACTAAATACATTTTTTTACATTAATTTAATACAAATATTTACGTTAACGTTTCCCATTACGTAAAAGAAATAATTCTTGTAAACGTAATGGGGTGTCACGTCTTACAATAGTTTATTTGATTTAGTTATTAATATTTTTAGGATAAAATATATAATTACAAAAAAACAATAATACTTAAACGGTGTTTTTAATCAGTGCTACACAAAGAAGAAATATAAATGTAACTTTTCACTTCTTTGTCAAATATTCTACATTCCTGACTGTACTTTTTATTATTATTGTTCATTTCATTAAATAAAAATATTCCTCTGTAAGTATAATGATGTTGTGTAGTAGTTGTTCTTAATTTGGGAATTAAGATATTACCACCTGTTATAGGTCGCGTACTTCCGTTTTGTGACCTAGAAATACTTCTATTTATTTTGTCTTTATGTATTTGAAGCAAATAATTATTTTTATAAAACAATTTTATATCTACAACCTTTTTTTTTTTTTTAAATTGAACAGTGGGAAAAGTACATGGTTTTTTCAAAATAACTTTTGTAATTAATTCTTGTTTTTTTTTGACCGGTAAAATGTTTGTTTTATACAACTGTATTTCAATACAGTTGTATTTCAATAAAATAATAATAACTTGTTGTCGACACGCGCGCGCACTCACACCACGCGGGTGACAGGCGGTCACTAGACGAACGGAAACACCCTCGGTTTAACTACTGCTCCAGTTCCTGGCTCCGGGTTAGCGACAGCAGGACCCTGTAATCCGCCGTGAGACGAACACAGGGGGCGCATGTCTGGCTACAACCTGCGGCTGTCGCGCAGCCGCGGTCGTCCCTTTCGAAGGCCGACCGCCCATACCCTGATCTGAATCGTGGTTCAGAGGCCTGCAGCGCAGAATCTCGTTGTTTATTCCGTGAGTCAATTCCGTCAAAAGCCTGGCTTACACAGCGGTCCGCGAGCGGGAGGAACATCTGATCAGGCTCTAGACGCGGTTAAATACGGTCGCAGGGCGGAGCGCTCGACGATCCTCGGAGCCTGGAGAGGAGAGGAGTGAATTGAAGGTCTCATGGAAGACAATTTTATAGTATCTGATGGCTTCTTAAAAGATTTTTTTTAAACTGTTTCAGCGGTTTCTAGACATTAACTGTTTTCAAATAACTACGTTATTTTTAACCATCTCCAGTAGTCTTGTATGAATTGGAAAATAATAATATTTGAGACGTGGAGTTATATTTTTGCACAAAACAAAAAAATTCACAAAAGTTAAATAAAATAATTAATAAACAGATAACGTATCCAAATCGTTATTTATTTTGTGGCTTCACTGACAGTCGGAAACTTCTCATTTCCACCAATAATGGTGCTCCTATAAAATAGTCAACAATGATCGAATTGATTTGTTTCGGCTATTCCAAAGTAGTTTTTTCTTCCCATCCAATTTCTCAACGTCAATAAATCGAAAATGGTTGACGGTCTATCTTTGTAAACTAGCTTTTTTCGTATTTGTAAGAAAGCCTTAAAGAATTGAGTGTGTCTATTCACTCTTTCAGTAAGTAATTTGTACTAATCAAATTTTCTTATATGTGTATACATGAACTTTGACCTTTCGTAATTTGATAATAATATGACGATCATTGATATCAGTTACAACCCACATAGGTCATTCAGTTCTAAATGAGCAAGTCACAGACATTATTTATATATTCATTAAAACATAAAGTTACAAATTACTAAAAGGCATTATTCAACCATAAACTGTTATAAAGGAGGGTTGTTTGTCATAAAGAACGATTAATAATTAAATAATAGACATGTTACAAGCGAAAAGAAAATGCCTTATCAATTCATTAGGTAATCACATAAATTTTGCTTTTTAAAATAGTTTTGTTCAAATCCTTTATTATGGAATTACGTTATTTGTCTTTTTTTAAAAAAGATCATTTTGTTCGTAAATATTTTATTTTTTCAGCATGTTTTTGGCAAAATTTTAAAATTCATATCGGCTATTTGACGGCACTAATTTTGTGTTATTAAAATGCTTGTATATCTTTTTAAAAACCAAAATCACTTTCTTTTAAACATTCATCTTTAACATATTTTTTTTTTATATTAACCTTTTTTAGCATAAATAAACAATTAACGTTACATTCAGTAAAAAAATGGGACCCGTAAGGTTGAACTTGCCAAAAAAGAGTCTGGCTCTTGTGTTTGGCAAGCTTACAAAATAACATAAAAAATGCAAAACAAAATAATAATAAAATAAATAAAAAAATAATTTTTAAAAAATTGAGAAAATATAACACTAAAATATATTAAATAAAAACACAAAATTTATAAATTTAAAAACACAGGCACATATTAAACATACATCTCCATTTTCAAAATATAGTTAATGTTAATTATGTCAAGAAGCTTTTCTTTCATTTATCCTTAAATTTTCCGTAATTTATTTCTTGACGTAGATTTTGTGGTAAATTATTTAAAAGCTTCCGTCCTATGTAAGTATAATGATTTTTGGCCCTGAACAAAAATGAAGAACATATAAAAGAAGGTAATATAGAAGTCTAGGCATCTACAAGGCTTATGACCTGTCAATGGCTGGTTTAAAATGCCACTTTACACAATGTGTAACATTCACCATTCTGCCCATATTTTAACATCTATATTCCTTAAACCAGCCACTTAAACTAGCCATTGACTGGTCATAAGCCCTGTAGATGCCTAGATATCTATATTACCTTCTTTTCTATGTTTTTAATATTTGTTGTGATATGTTAATATAAACAGCTTCCCGAGTTTAATCCAGTCCTTGTCTACAAAAATTTGGACAAATTTTAAAAAAATAATTTAATATCTTTAAATTAAAAATTTACTTTTGTATGAATATATTACAAGAGAGATGAAGAACATTTTATAGAAGGGAGTTTGGAAATTGAGGCATTTAAATGGTTTAGTACCTGTCATTGGCTGGTTTAAGTGGCCACTTTATACACTGTATAACATTTATCATTCTGCCTATGTTCGAACATCTATATTCCTTCAATTCTTTTATTTGTTAATCTTTGTGAAGTTAAAGAGCTGAAACCTTTATTGATACAGGTTAGATTTTGACCAAATTATTTCACCTACATTAAAGGGAACGCCTGAAAATACTTTTTAATTTTTACACTTCTTTTTGAACAAAAAGGTTTTAAAAACAATAGATTCTCCTAATTTTGGTAGATAATAACTAAAATTAACAGTATATAAAATGCTACTAAAACCAGCCAATGGCATGTCATAAGCCCTGTAAATAACAAGACTTCTCTATTCCTTTCTATAAAATGTTCTTCATCTCTGATATAATTTATTGATATTGATAATTCCCAAAGGGGTTGTATCCAGTTCCTGTCTACAAAAATTTGGACAATCAGAAAATGTTTTTACTTTTGCCTTTACATGGGTTCCAACGTACCTAAGTTTAGTCTAAAGGCGTAATCCGCTAGTTGTCAAATAATCATATTTTAGTTAGATAAAACTTTGAGTTTTTTTTTTATTTGAATGAAGATATTGTTTTTATCCTTTTTTATATTTTTAATGGCTTAATTTTGAACGGACAGCTTATATCTTAAGAATAGAAAAAAATATTTCATTTTCATACTTTTTATCAGGCTGTAGCCCCCCCCAACTTTTCAGTTTAATTTTCGTACATTTTCAAAATTTTAGCCGTACAAATAAATTTTCCTGGTATTTCGACAAAGAAAGCATTTTTCTAATATAATTCCTGGTAGCGCTAAACTTTCTCCTTCCTCGTCGCTTTTTTTACATTCTTTATTAAAATTGGTTTCTCTTTTCAATATCTTCTTACAACAAAATTGTTGGAAAGAATCCAACTCAACAATCTTATTATTCAACATCACGACAGTTTTCAAATGTTCCTATATAATAATTTTACAAGGAAAAATTGTGAAATAAAACAAAATAAGCTCTTAGTCATTTATATCTTAATTGGGTAATTCACGAAAGTTTACAAAATATGTCATTTTACAATACATTATTATGCTGGTACAGTCAATTGGCATAGTGTAAATATTTATGATTAGTGTTTTTCTTTTAGTCGCCATTACAATGCATCTTTTGTTCTGCGAAAAAATACATACTGACTTTAATAATTAGAAAGAGTTTTGAAAACAATTTTCAAAGGCGAATAATAATGTTGAAAATTAAATGTTAAAAATCATGAAAGATTTAATGATTAGCTTTATGCATATATATACGTATTTTATAATATTGAATAATTTTCATTATAATAAATAAAAAGCGTATATTCTCATATAAGTTTTAAATGAAAAAAATTAGATTCGACATGCATATCTGTACTTATAGGATAAAACACGGGAGTCCAATTTTTGCCGCTTTGAAGTTAAAAATGCAGAAATTATTGCAATAAGCTATTTTATTCGTGAATAACGAAGTCCATTTTTGTCATAAAAATGCTTTTTAAGGTCGAAATAAAAACGTGAAGTCCACTTTTACCATCAGTTGTTCCAGATACGCAACTTTAATATGGACTTTATATAAAAATAAAGATTATTTTACATTGAAAGTTGAATGCGATTCTCGTGGTTTTTCTTAAAAGTACAAATTGTATATTACCATGGTAACAGCAATAACAACAATACTTCAGACCATACATTCCATTCAATGAACTTTATCAGTAATTCGATTGTTACAAATTTTGAACTTTACCTTCGGAAAAAAAGACTTTAATTTCTATACATCAAACCATTTAAACTGCTAATTCTGGAGTAATATTTTAAAACCATTAATTGAATGAATAATTGACAATGACGTAACTACCAGGACCATTGACCATTTATAGACTCGATTATGCACAAATCTATTTTGTATTATTTTTCTTCTTTGATGTAATGTAATCTCTCATGATTTTTGGTGTATTGTGTTAAAAAAAATAAATGAAATAATTTTGAATTAAGTGTTACAATAAACAAAATGTGTGTTAAGTTACCAAATTACCAATCCAAAGATGCCAGTTAGAAAGTGAATGAGCTAATCGGTTAATTAAACAAGTAGAATGACGCCAGTATTACGAAGCATTCATTTATACTTCATATGAAAATATTACGTGTTCAAAAAAATTGCAGAATGTACAATAATGATATTTTTTGTTGAAGCCTAATATTTGGTTTAGTTATAGGGGAATTATTTTTTCGACAAAAATGCTATAACAAATCATTAAAATATATTTTAGAATATAAAGTAAATGTATAAACACTTTTTTTGTTCATTGTGAATTAATCGTGAAATCAATCAAAATTTTCAAGTCAATAACTATATCGTTTGTTTTATAATTAATATGTTAACATCATTGATCTCTTAAAGAGCTTAGGGTCTTCTATTTATGTATTCAACATACATACATCTAAACATTTTTAATACATACATACACACATTTTTAAATAATTGAATATGATTTCCATTAACAAAATGTCTCACATTTATATTCTATTTTCCCTATATGTAGTTTATTTAGTAATAACCATGATTTTTTTTTATTTTTTATTAAGCATATATAAAATAAAATGCTTAAAAACAAATCAACAAATTGCAACGACAAACAAAAATACAAAATAAACAAATCAAAACAATATTGCGATCAAAAGCTTTGTTAGAATCAAAAATTTAGTTATATATAATTGAAATAATTGTCATGAGACGACATTAATACGAATGCAATAGTAAAAAACATTTTCCTTTATAATTTTCAATACATTTTTAATGCCTATGTAAATAATAAAAGCAAGGGGTAAGTTTAAGTATATTTTACTGAATAGATACAAATTACTATGTAATAATACTCGTTCAACAATTTAATTTTAATAGCGTAATACATAATTTTAAATAAAACGATAAAACGTGTTTTTTTTTCAATGCGAAATAACTTCAAATTAATAAAAAAAGGCTAATATTTCTTGGAATGAATTTTTTTTTATTGTGTTCGACATAATCAAAATACAATATTTAAGTTATAGGTAGATAAAACACAAGCTTAAATTAGAAATACAATAATTATGGATGCTTTCTGTAACGCAATTTAGACAAATATAATGGAAAACATTAGGCCTAACACCAGATTTCTAATCACCTACATATTATACGATAAAAACACACATTTTCTACTAATAGGTATATGTATAATATGTAGGATTACAATACTCATCTAAAAAATTATTACACAACTCCCGGCATATAAATTAAAAAGGGAAAAACAAACAAAACACCAATTAAAATTTATACTTTGAATGACTGTTTTTCTTATATGTAAAAGAACACATTTTTAGTATCTAGTGTTAGGTAGTCGCTACAAAACTTGACAGAAATACATACAAATATTTAATAAATAAACTTATTTGATAATTGTACAAATGTTTTATACAGTACTGTACATACTAATTGAACAAACTTAATTTCTGCATTTTCAACTTAGGTAATAATTAAAAAAAAATAATTTGGCAACACACTCGTGATTTGCATGTTTGATAAATATCAGCATGTATCGCAGCTTATGAACGCACGTTTTAAGGTGTTTTACTAGTTTTTAATTTTTTTGTCAAAATTTTTTTTTTCTTAAATCAACGATTTCATCAAAGATCAAAAGACAGATCCATGACTGAACGCAAAATCGCACTTTAATAGTACTGGATTAACCATTTTATTGTGAACAAACTCATTTGTAAATCTATAGGCAATCTGTAAGAGTAATCTCTTTAAAGTCTATTGCATCACGATGGAAAAACTCATTTGGTCTATGATTCTAGTATGGTTTTTGGATAAGAAATTAGTCTTTATGCAAAAACCTTGTCAATAAAATGTCTGCTTGAGACCAAAGGAGGTTACACTTCGTATTTATTTGTGGTGATAAATTTGACAAATAAAACATTTTCTCAAACTATTTATCTTGTTTTAATTAATCTGTTTGGTACTGTATATACATATGTTGTGGATTTGTTAAGCAAAATGAAATAAGGGCATCTTATCCTCGAAGCTCAACTTAAAGCTTATCTCAAACACCAATCAATAAGAACGAAGGTCGCTAAGACAAGTATTGTACGCGAGAACTTGATTTTTCAGTTAGGCTGTATTCTTAGGGTTTCTTATTTAGTATATCCTCTCAAAAGTAACGCACAATTTTATAAATACAAAAGTACAAAGTATGAACTTGGATTGTTTTATCTGACTAGTAAGAGAGAACTGATAAAAAAAAATGTTTACTAAATAATTGTTACGTTTTTGTTAGAATAAATTGCGTGAAAATGGTAAGTTGAAAACAATTTATTGTGCTCATTTTCTAAAGATCCCAACAATTATTTACTTTCAATTTTTTTTTAATTTTTGGCGCAACTGACCTTAAGTCGCAAATCTAAGAATTTAATTTAAAAAAAAAAAATACTTCAAAATAAATTTTGTAGGATTCATTATGTTATACGTAAGCAAATTTAGATCAAATAAGTCAATAAATATTTTTGTGTTTTAGAAGATTCGAAATTGCCCGATTTACACTATTTAAACATATTGAATTTGCCCTAGGTCTGATTATCCTACAATTAAGTCAATTGTATTGGCTTAAAAGTAATATTTTACACAATGTACAATTTTAAATTAGTGATATTAAGTTTAAGTACCCAGGCGTGTATATATACTTTCGTAGGTAGGTCTATTTTTAAATCAACGTACACTTGAATTGACTTCTTATGATGAAATACGACACACATACATATGCGTACCTACGTTATTTCCACTTGAGTTGAATAAAAGTATAACATCGTGGCTAGAATTTTGTTTTATAAATGCAAATAAATAACTAAAGCAACATATTTTATGAGACGTATTTAATTTGTAATGTAAATAGCGTTCAGTTTTGATTAATTAATTCTATTTTGGTATGTTCCAGTTTTCCTAAAAGAGTTTTTGGTTGGATCCGATTAACGGCACATTACACAAAACATTCGATAAATTCTCAATTAAGGCATCAAATACATTTAACATCGACGATTATAGTTTATTTTCTATGTTCACATTCCTAATATAAGCATTTCACGTACGCCCCTGATAAAACGAGACGTTAAATTGACACACTATTTTCTGGAGCCCGCCATTTGCTTGTGCGCCATTTCGAAGAAGCCATTTTGTTTTGGCAGTCGCCATTTCACTATGGCTACCTTTGAGGGTCCCCTGTCGTTCACGCTGGTGGCGTCGTGTTCTTTTCAAATCCTTTAACCAGAGTTTCTATGATGAATTTAATGGTGACTTTGTAGATACTCTCAACGTTCGGAGTATAACGGTCCCCCAGTGTTGTTTCTACCGCTTCGAGGAATGGCTTCTCGATCCGCTGTAAAAGAAATTCGAAACATGAATACATATTACGTTTAATAAAACGAAATTCTGGAGAGCGCGATTTCTAGACGGGAAATTGCCTCTACGCGCTTTTTATCGTAAATTCATCAAAATAAAAGCTTCCTTTGTTACACCAGGTGGAAAATATAATGATCGCAAATAAGCCAGCCCAAATTCAGGCCCAGCTAATGATAAGGGATGTTTTACGTCAGATAGAAAGAATTTACAGAAATCATGAATTTGGTGAAGAAAATATTCCCAATAAATTGGAATGAAAAGTTTTTTTAAATTTGTCCGAGAATTAAAATAGTTTTTCGTAAATGAAAATGTACTGATAGCATATTTGTAAAAATACATCCAAAACGGCAGAACTTCCATGAAAAGTAAAATACGCCCTTTCGGTATTAGGTTAAAAATTTTGATTATTTTATTTGCTTTCTAAAATGGAAAAAAAAAACAAATCGGTTTTGACATAACGGAAAAATTAAGTACATGATGTATTTACAATAAACTTTTTTCGAGACGTACCCATCTCTGCGTCAGGACACTTATGTGCAAACTCTAATACACGCCTTCACCACTGTAATTACACAAAAATTAAAAACCCAACATGCTTATAGGACACATGCTATTAGAAGCTAACACCGTCGACTGATTATGCAGCAGTTTGCTTAAAAAATATTACGAGTGGAAGGGAGTAGTATGAATTTACTAAGCTAAGGATCACCATTACAATGGAATGTCGGCGTCGTATCGAATGTGAGTATAGTTCATATTCTGACGAAGAGACGGGTACGTGTTGAAATTGGTAGGAACAAAAATTCGGTAAGGGGTTATACGAGTACACAAATTTCTCATCACCATCGTTATCTATCCACACCTAATGGTGCATAGGGCACTGCATTAATACACATATATCAGCGTATCTAGTTCATTTTTTTGTTACATGTAGGCAAGACGATCTGTTTTATGCTTCAGGAGCCAGCCAGTCCAGGGATAGTGAAATATTCTGGTCTGAAAACACCCTTTAAACAAATATTTCATTTCAACCATGTCGGGAATGGAACTTGAGACCTCTTGCATGGTAGGCAATCGCGCTGACCATTAAATCACTAAGTGGTCGCATATCTGGAGCTACTAAAATACGAGTAGTCATGTTAACACAGTAAATATTCTAAACTTGTTGCAACAGAGAGGGAAAACATTTTTGAGAAGGGAATAGAAAGTGAACATTTTTAAATACGTATAAAGTAAAATCAATTTATATGTACGAAAATGTGTATATTTGTATGAAAATTTGAAGTACTTTTGTTGGTAACCTGAAATTGAACATGTTTCAAAACCAATTTTATGTGCATTATAAATTGTTTACGCTGAAAACTCGATTTTATTTAATGGACAATTTAAGAGAATTCTGTTACCGTCCTATTGAAATACGAACCCCGGTCAGAAAACTAATACTTCGGATTGGGTATGGAAAAGACAAGATAATTGTATTACAATAAAATTGTCAATTAAATATTGTGACCTATTTTTTGCAACTAATTGCGCATTGTTTGATAAAGTATATTTCTTCTGGAACCTTATTGGAGAGTTTCTTAGTGAAATAATGTTAAATTAACTAAGTTCCTAACGACAGTACGTTAAATCTTTCTACACGAACTTAAGTGTTCGAACTAAATCACAAAAAAAGGATTAAAGCTTCTACTGTCCCACTTTCTTTAGTGGAAGTTTGGCGTTGTGTAAGTTTCTAGAGCAAAAAATAAAACGCCATGTTCTGGAATTTTAGATGATTCTAAACTGTGAAACTGGATGTATCTAGGAGTATTTCAACTTCGATTTTTTTTAATGTCTCTTTTCTAGATAGTAAAGAAAATATTGTACAGTGGCTTGCCATATTATTAGACTTAGTGGAATATCGGGAAATTCTCCAAAATAGACTGTTGCCACAGTTATCACAATGGTTCCCCAATGGCGAAAATTACATTTTTTGCATGATGGAGCACCATGCCATAAGGCCAAGTCTTACGTAACTTTGCGGTTTAAAACAAAGTTGTTTAATTTTTTTAATTATAATGAATAACCACAAAGTTAGTGCTTCAATGATAAAATTTATAAAAATAGTTCTTTAAATAATTTAGGTGTTTACCAATTAAAATACAATTCTTGTCCTTCTGTTTACGTTGGAAGAACATCAAGAAATTTTGATATTCGTGTCAAATAACATATGAGGTGTCTTCACAATAACAATTTCTCCGAACTTGCAAATCACATATTCAATTTCAATCATGCCATTAAAAAAGCTTTAAAAAATTATGTTTCTTTGATCAATAACCAAATAACCTATCAACAAAGCCCGTTATATGATGTTTCAATGTAATGGTCACCCTAAACCTATCAAACTCAAGCTCCTTCTTCCATTCCCTCTCCTTTTTTTCAACTATGTATTTCTCAAACAATAAAAAAAAAATATCATCTTTTTAGTGCATGTTTGTTCTTATTAGTGCATATGCTTAATTAAATTCATGTCGTTTTGGTTTTATATTTTTGTTAAACAATTATGGTGATTCACTTGTTGGTTTAATTGGTGTATTGACGAAGAGACGGAAAGACACAGAAAAGTCGGTAAATGGTTAAATACAAATATTTGATTTCATTTATCAGACAATTTCATTATATAAAATAATTATTTTGGGCAAAAGTAAAAAAAAATCTTAACAGACTACATCAGTACAAAAAAAAGAAGCTAGCTTAAAATTGTCTTCACTACAGAATATGGAATTCTTCCAATTATCTGCATCCACAATAAACACAATTTATTTATCATGCGCTTTATCGCAGTTACGTGGCCGTGTAAAATTAATCATATTTTATTGTGATCGACCAAGTTATTTAAGGACTTTTTGACCACGTTAAAAAACGTCTGCAATTAAGCTGTTACTTGTGGGAGGTATTATCGGGGATAACGGTAGTGGCTCCAACATAAATACGTAGTAGTTAATAATTTTATTTTTTTAAATATATGCTAAAAATACTAAAAGTAATAATGCATGATAACACTTTGTTTACGAACATAATAAAATAATCCTGTTTTATTATTCGCATCCATTACAAATATGAACATAGTTTACTTTTATTTCACGTGTTCTAACACAATTCTGAAAGCCCGAGAAACATTTGCAAGGACATTTAAAGTTTAATAATCCTAAATCCTGTAAAACATTGCAAAATTTAATGGCTTTTACGGCTTAAGATGGTATTCCGTAAAGAAAAATACCCATTTGTACTCATTATTTTTGCATGAAAAAATCGTTGAAATATTTTAAGTGTAAACGAGAAGTATTTTCTCATATATATTATTGCGATGCTTAAGCACCTTACAGACAAATGCTAAGAGTGTTTATTTTTTTAAACGCCATTGTACAAAAAAAATTCATCCTACTTTTGTGTTTTAATGAAACACACTTTTGTAGCATATATTTTTTTTTTTTTTTAAAAAGAAATATTTGCGTTCTTATGATTTACCCAAATATTTAATTTTGAGGGCCATTTTCAACGAGTTGTAAATAACTCACTATTAGAAAATGGAATCGAGTTGGGGTAGAGTGGGATTCAAACCACGGACCTTTGGTCCGTGAGTCCGAGACACTAGCCGCAGGACCACAACCCGATCAACCCGGTTTTAGTTTTTGGTACCGCCAAGGGAACTCAAGACTTCAAATGCGGTGTGCGGTATGTGGTGGACAAGCTATTTTTTTTACCTTGTGCATTTCTATACAAATTAATTTATCTAAATAACGATTGTTGGCTTACTAGGGCACAAACTCCATTAGCCAAGAAAGGAATACAATAATCATTGCATTTAACTGCATATTTGTAATTGGTTGAATTATAGACATCATCGAATAAAGCGTGTTTTGATTTCACATTTAGCTAAAAATTGACGCATTTTATGACTTTCGTTTACGTATAAATGAACAACTATCAAATAGACTTGTAGCACGCACTCAATGAAAAGCTCAGCGGTGGTTGATAAAAAAGCTTTCAGATAAAGCTTTATAAGCGGTTCTCTCAATCCTTCAGGGAATTGCCTTTCTTTGAAAAGATAGCGCTCACTTTCAGTCTCACTCTGCCAAGAGCGTATTTTCAAAAGAACGCTAAAAGAGCAGTTGAATAAATACTTCAACGGATTCATAAGCATTAAAAAAGCAGCAATTAGTTCTTGAAAAAAACGCGAATGAAACGAGATAAAAAATAACAGGATTAGACATGATTTTTAAACTTTCTTGCAGCAAAAAAAGATGACTATTAAATTAATTAACATGCAATCATTTAAAAAACTCATTTTTGCAATGATTGTTGTAGATAAATTACAACATTTTATTATTTCTAGTTTTTAAACGATAATTTCCAAAACAAATAATGTTTTTTATAACGATAATATATAGGCCCTTTTCACACATGCCACGCAAATCCACCCGGCCCGGTAACTTCACCGCGTTCATCCTACAAACGCATATAAAACGTGTCGTAGGGTGAACCCGGAAAATTACCGGGCCGGGTGGATTGACGTGGCATGTGTAAAAACGGCCATACTCGAATAAAATTTCTTAACCTTTTCAGACCGGAGTTAATTCCTGTTGATCAAAAAAGTTTTTTTATTCTGTTATATTTAATTGTTTTGTTTTATTTTATAAGGAATTATTTAAACATTTTTGGTAAAATTATTTTTTTTTTCAGCTTTTATACTATGGAAACTATTCGACGTTATTTTTTTATGAACTTATATTCAACCGACATTTTTTTTTTTCATTCAAATGTGTTATTATCATACATAATCATCATCATCATCATCATTCCCTTTCCGCACCTAATGGTACCCAAGGCGCTGCATTAGTACACCAATTGCAGCGTATTTTGATCTTTATTTTTTGTAACATGACGGTAAGATGATCAGTCTTACGCTTCAGGTACCAGTCCAAGAATTATGAAATATTCTAGTGTAAAGACACCACTTTAAATAAATATTACAAATTGACCATGGCGGAAATCGAATCCGAGACCTCTAGCATGGCAGGTAAATGCGCTGACCATTACATCCCGAGGCCGACACAAGAGTTTTCTGTAAGCTGGTAGCCTTGACGTCTTAGTGCTGAAAAAAGGTTACTGTAAGAAATTATTATTATTTTACAATATTTATTTATTCAATCAAATTTATTTAATTTAACCAAAGTATGTTTCGAACTCGCATTACATATCATTTATAAGGACGACTGGAATTCCCTACAAAAAAAACCAGTTGGAAGCCAGCTGTCAAAGTTAAAATCGAACTTTTCTCTTTAATGCCGATTACAGACGTATGCAAAAACAAATAGAGGCGAACTTAGGAGTTTTAGTAATTAAACAAAAAAACTCGCCGCTTTTGAATTTCGGTAGGTACGAGAGTTAAAAATCTTTTAATTCGTGTATTTTAATAAACAGCCGGGGTGAAAGACATACAAAGAAAAAAATTGTTTTTTCTTTAAAATGCATAGCTTTTTGCATGCATTACAAAGAAACAGTAATTTTCGTAAATTGTTTAACATAACTACAATGTTAGTGAGCAAAATATAACACCTTAGAATAGGTAGTTCCATATAGTAGTGTAGGATTTAGCTTGTTGGTGCAGGAAGCTCCTACCTCAGTTGGAAATGTCAAAAGAAAACGCGTTTTACTTTTTTGTATTTATTTCATGTTGAATAATCTACAGAATTTAGTTTTGCGCAAAAGTAATGACCATAACTGGATTGAACTAATCTTATATATTATTATTTCTAGGTCTCAAAACATAAGTTCGCGATCTAGAACAGGTGGTAATATCTTAATTCCTAAATTAAAAACAACTACTGCACAACATCAGTATACTTACAAACAACGAACAAAGATAATAAAAAGTACAGTCAGGAATACAATATATTTAAGAAAGAAGTTAATACCTTTTTTGTAATTTAAATATGTTATTTTTTAAATATTATCGATTAAAATAAAATAATCTATTGTAAGACGTCACTCCCCCTTATGAACACAAGAATTGTTTATTTCTTTTACGTAATGGGAAACGTTAATGTAAATATATGTATTTGATTATTGTAAAAAATGTATTTAGTTGTAATATTGTATTTTAATTTGTTATTAATAAATTTAAAAAAAAAATATAAAAATATTTATATAAAGTGTTAGGTACACATTTTTTTTAAATTTACAAGAACATTACTACAGTTTCAAGAGAGCACTCCTCCCATCGAAGGGTGATATAAAACTAATATAGTAAACTCAGAATTTTGTTTAAAATGTCATAGGCAGTAATATGAACAATTTAGAAATAATAGAAATTGACAAAAATTTAAATTCTGAGAACAATTTAAATAATAATCACACATTTAATCACCCCTCGCCTTTGTTGACTATGTTCTCTTTGTGACCTCCCCCCTCCCCCCCTCCCCCCCTCACCCACTGACCCACGTAGACCCGCGTCTGTTAACACTCTCTTAGCCGAGTGCTGTCCTCCCACATAGTAAATCTTAGGCTTAATTATTGTAACTTCCACTTATATGCTAAATTTTGAGAAATAAGTTCTACTAAACGTTCTTTCCCTCATTGATCATGTTTCTACATCTGTACTTTAGATAAATATCCATATATATGCTCACACCTTAGATAATTGGAATAAAAAACCCCCTGATTTAAGTTTCAGTGATTAATCTGTATATTTTTTGTTTAAATTCAATGAAATTGTAAAGAATATTCTGTGTTTATTATATTTATTTTATATCACCCGTCGATGGGAGGAGTGCTGTCCCGAAACTGTAGTAGGGTTCTTGTAAAATAATAAAAATTTTGTAACACTAATAACAAAGTTTTATTTTCATAATAATTTATAATGAAGTGTAACGAAGTGAATGCCGATTCAATTAACAATATAATTAATTAATTATAGTTAGTTAAACCTTAAGGTTTAAACCTTATCTTTTATATGTTGTTTTATCATTTCGACTGTTTGTTTCTGTAAAATAAATAAGTAATTACGTGTTGCAATGTTAAAATTATTTGTAATCAAGTAAAAGCAATCAATGAATCGAAGTTTTTTATTCAATACCCAAATAACATTGGTTTTATTAAGGTAACAAATTTTATTTTGCTGCCATTGAATCATTCTAAATTGAATTGGATTCCAAAACATAACAATTTTCTCTTAATGATGAAAATAATCTGCCATCAGGTAATACTGTATAAATTTCTATTTTGGTAGTGTTTTTTGTTTCATTACGGAACCAATTTTGTAAAAAGTGTTAGCGCGTATGTTTTACACTAATTTACATAGTTTATCATTTAATCACGAGCCTCACGACAAACTAAGTAAATTAATTCTATAGTTGGTCATATCTTATGTAATATTTTTTTCATTGCTTGAATACGTTACAACGATATTTATTTATTTTATTTATTTATTCATATTTCACTCTTACAAACTATAAACAATAATAAAAATAATGACCTCACTGGGGTTACCCGTGCCGAAGACACTTACCAATATACTTTTTTGAAATGTTTTCACATTTGAGAATAAACAAAAAAGACTAAACTTATAAAAATATATAATTAACAAAATATTCAGAATGTTTTAAAAACTAGGTATATTTGCTTATTTATATTATTTATATTACAAAACGCACAATGAAAATAACAAAAACCTAACATAAGCTATACACTTGTGGAACAGTTGATTCAATATTGGTTTGGGCGAATGAGACAATCCATTTTACTTCTACCTAGCTCCACTATCCATTTTTTTATATTCTTTTTAAACATTTTTTTGTTACTAATTGTTTGAATAGATAGTTTAATATTGACTGAATATGCTACCCCACGCAAGTTTTATTATATCTGTCATATCATATGAATTTTTTTTTTTACTGAAATTTACTGCAACAGAGAGAAGAAACATTTTTAAGAAGGGAATAGGGAAGTTTAGGCCTTTTTACATTGTGTAACATTCATCATTCTGCCTTCGTTTAAACATCCAATGAATAGTTAATTAAAGCATTATTATGTGTTGTGATTTATTTCCCGTTTCTGGGTAGCCATGTTATTGACATTTTGTTTGGACTATTACGTGGTTCTCCTTTTAAATATCAGAAAAACTCACAGACTGAACTCGTGTCGTCACGGGTGGAATAATTTAAAAATCACAAAACTTAATAGCGATGACAATATGATACAAAAATATAAAAAATACCCTTATTATGGTTAGTTCGATAGTCTATCAACAAATAAAAATGCATAAAAAATATATATATATTGCTCATCCGCAGTTTGGTTTATATCTAAATTTAGGACTTTATTTAAATACAAAAAACATTCGTCGTAACGCATTAAACATTTAAATTATGAAATTGTCTAAATTATAATCCACTTTAAGTTAATGTTGCTGAATTAATCCAATAATTGACAGCAGCCTTTGATTTTAGATAAACATTCAAAGTCTCTTAAAATCATCTTGCTATAATAAAGTTTCCTTTACCATATTTTACAGTTGGCTGCGTCAAAACATTTATTAGCTTTGCTTACAAAGTCTACTAAGAACTTTGATCAATTGAGCTTTGAAACTTTATCCTAACATTCTCAACAAGTACATATATTTTTTATGTTAATCAAATTGAATTATTATAGTGACAGTGTCTTGCTAAAATTACAAAAAAATTAACTATATACTATGTTTTATTACAGGTACACGTTATGTTATTGTATTGTAAACTTTTCAAAAAAAGCATAAATTGTAAAGGTAACAGATTAAAATAGTATAACATTGAATTGAAATTGAAAATCTGAATAAATTTGAAATATTGAGTATTATAACAAAGATAGAGAATATATTTTTTTAAAAGTCAATACGGAAGTATCAGCTTGATTTACAGGGCCTAGACCTGTCATTTGTTTGATTAAATATTTAGTTAGACAAACGTTTTATTTATTTTACTTCATAAAAGTAAAAAAATAGAAATATGAAATAAATAATAATGTTCGAACATAGGCAGAATTATATAAAATATATACCAAAATTGAACTTATGTTGTGCGTTAATAAATACATTTATATTGATACAAGTCTTCAAAAGCAAACAGAAAAAATAAGAGGAAGAGAGGATTTAAAAAAAAAAAAACATAAAATTGTCACTATTCAGGCAAAAGCCACTAACCCGAAAAATTACAGTTTTGAGCTCAATTCTTATATTTTCTTCTTTTTACTACCTCTCATAGATTGCATTGTCCAGATTATAAAGAAACAAATCACAAAATTTAAGCCACCTTGTCTTATTGAAATTTTTCTAGATATTTTTCGATGTATCAGAAGGAAAAAAATACCCATGGAATAATTAAACATACATTAATGAATTATGTTGTGTGCAAAAAACCTCTAAAATACAAAAATCTGATTTTTCCTTGGTCACCAAACTTTCAAATTTGCGATTTCTCAAAATGATGTGTTTTGGGTTAGTGACCTTTGCCTGAATGGCGTCAATATGGTTCTTCAGACGTGATTAAAAAAAAATACTGTTCTAAAATATTTAAAAGTAAGTGAATAATTAATATAATGATAATAATAATGACTTCATTAACATTCAAAGTATCTTTGTTATATTTGAATTAAAATGCTCTTTTATCTCCATTCGTTTATGAAATTTGTTGTTTTATTCTCATCAACATTTAATCAAATGATTTATTAGCTTTCATTGTAAGCCAGTCTTATCAGATTAAAGTTTACGATTTAATTAAAAAATCTAAGTTTTGCGGGAAACATTTTTATTCTCTAGTGTCTGTACCACGTTAGTGATGAAATGATTTGAATTTTAGATAACAGAATAAAAACCCAATTACATTAATTTGAATACCGTAACCCGGGGTGACTTTATACCATAGCAATGATCGTGAATATTGGAAAATCTTGCTCAATGTATCAAAAATAAAATATAACACAAATATTTTTAAAAAATGAAACGTACGTTATTTACATTTATTTAAATACAAACATAAAAATTTTAAATTTGAATCTGAGTATCCTACATGGTGGGATACTTTGCGTGTTGTTAAGATGTTTATTAAAAATTGTGTTTGAGTAACAATTTTTACTTTTGGTATTTAAAAATATGCATGCTTCCACTATCCATTATTTTGTTTCCCAAATCAATACAGGGATTATTGCCTCATAGAGTTAGGTATCCCTTATTTTTGTATGAATTAATAAAAAAATTACAAAACCAAGCAAAAATCATATTAATAGTGTTTTGACGCTATGTATACTTTTGTGTCAAAACATTTTCTATCAAAAGTGAGCGCATGTAAAAATGTTATTGCATTTTTTTATTTTATTTATATATACGTCCAATGGGCATTTTTAAGGACATATTTATACAAAGAAAATTATTATAAAGGAAAGTAGAAATACACAATGGTACATAGTATACTTGGTGGAAGTGGAAGCGGGAGAGATGTGTTATTAAATTTGTTTCAGTGATCGTTTGAAAGAAGACAACTTGTTATCAAAGAAATTAAAACTGGTATGTTTGTTGGCAAAACCATTGTTAGTTATATGGTTATCGGTATGAAAGAGTAATTTTTGTCTAGGGTTTCTAGATGGTATATTTAATTTTATTGAGCTCAGTAGTTCAGGCGCATAAAAGAGTGAGTTGAAATAATAATACTATTAAAATAAAAATATCACGTCGACAAATTATTTTAGATAACTAACAACCTCAGGGTATCCAAATATTTGTTGTTTACACGTAATATTATTCGCAACAAAGTATAATTTTAACGCAAAGTATACGAGGAAGGCGTTAAGTCACCCCGGTTTATGATGTTTAAAATGGCGTTTATTACAAAACAAGACATTTTGAAGATTTAACCATTTTTGTAAATTTTATTTAATACTTTCAAAGTCTTTTCAGTAAATAAATGGTGCGATAAAACCTAACCTCAGTAATCTGTTCTTGCCGCGTTAAGTGTTGGTCCATAACAATGACAATATTTTTAACCGTTTTTGTGAAAAGAATCCCATTTTGGTGGATTACTAAGGTAGGAAAGATTGAAAAAATTAGAGAGGAGATTTGTCTATGGCTAAAAATTATAATCGCCTTGGATTTTTTTGGATTGATCGGTAAGCCGTTTTATTTGGACCAATACGAAATCAGAATTTAGATCAGCATATTAGCATCAGAGACAAGTTGCAACATCGATGTTGTCCCAAAAACTCTTCCAAAATAAAAAAAAAACTTCACACATTTAGTAACTGATAGAAAAGGAATATAATTCATCACTGTAATTGGGCCTGTTGGCCTCTTATGGTGCAAAAAAAACCAATTAAAACAAGTGTGTAATTAGATACAAATCTATTCTGGCCTTTAAATTCTTGTAACTAAGTTTACCCCGGAGAAACTCACCGAGAAAGAGGCATGGCTAATTTCTCAACGTATCCTTCTTGAGAATAGATCAAGCTGGTTCATTTTATTATTACAGCGGGTTTATTAGGGTGATGTTGTATTTGTCTTAAGGCAGAATTTTTCCGAACGATCCTTTACAAATGTTATCATTACTATGTAAATGATCCACAGAACCTTCTCGACTTTGGCTTTGACCGTATCAAGAAAAACCGTTTCCAAGAAGAGTGAGGAATTCGATATTCTCAGTAATTTGTTTTCGACGTCTTGATAATAATTTTTTTTCTCTTCGGCTAATAAAGGAAAATAAACCCACGGAAAATAAAAGACTTATTCCACCTTGACAAATAATAATAGAGGCGCTTTAATGTTTTGCTTTTACGTCCAATTATGTATTTACGAAATTTTGTGTACTCGCAAACATGTTTTCTTTGTCTTGATGGTAAAAAAGACTAAGTGAAAATATTTGAAACACGTAAGATTTATACAAAAAAAACACAAAAGTGTTAATCGGTCTGTGTATTAAATCACCATTTTTTTGAACCCAGAACTTGATCATTAGGTGCAAGATATGTACATATTTGTATTTATTAAGATTTTTTACGACTAAAATTATGTGTCAAAAACATTGCATTTAATGAAAATACATTATTATATATTAATGTCCCAAAACATCGTTTTTGATGTAAAAACAATATTTTGACATTTGAATCTCAAGTTCTCAGCAGTGTGTTAAATACATTTGTATTCCAAAACATTGTACCTGGTGTAAATACAATATTTTGGCGTTTGTCATTTACATAAACATATTGTCAAGTATATACATTATTTTTGTTCATAAAAAAGGGTAAGGAACGGTTTGCTTAAAAATGCGATATTTTTATAAATTAAAATATGAGGAAAACTGAGAAAGACATGGCATGACCAAATCCAACAAATATTTGAAGATGGACATGTCAAAAGTCGGAACAATCAGCGCGCGTGTATGAGAAAATGTTTAAATGAAGAGGTAGCGAGATCTGTGTGCGAAGACAGAGTGATACCCTCTCTGCCTAACCTTACGGAAAAACGACATGATGGTTTGTTTGTTTGTTTGTTTTGAAAATATAGATTATCTTTAGTACGTTTCGGTACAAATTTTTTGTAAAAAATTGTAGATACAATATTTTAGCTTTAACCCATCTACATATGTATATACATATAATAAATTTAAATTACATTTGCATTGATTTAAAAGCTGCTGAGTGCGGGTAACTGGTAAATTCAATAATTTATTAGTACTATAATGATTACTGTGAAATAAAACATAAATCTATTTGGTCTATGTGGGATGCAAAAATTGATGAAATTTATCAGCTCAGAACAATCTATTTTATATATTAGGAGCCGTGTCGAAATTGGAAAATACTACTACTACTACCATCCAGCCATTTCCCCGTAGGGGTGGGCAGAGAGAATGAACCGCCACACACGTCTATCCTGGCAAACATTTATAGCTTCTTCCACATTCATCCCACGTTACCATTCATTTTCGCCATATATACTTGTTTCCCATTCTTTCGTCATTTATTAGTTCTACATGACCAAATTATTCCACAGACTCTATCTTATTAATTATATTTGACTCAGATTTACACTCTCGCCTGATTTCATCATTCGTATCCCTGTCACACATTCGTCTAAGAGATCGCATTTCCACGTTCACTCTCCTTTCATCCTTCCTCTGCCATTTCCATGTTTCACTTTCATACATAATTGGGATTAAACCTTCATTGTTCACTGCCAGTTTAGCTTCGATTGACATAATTTTATAAGTATTTACCGTGCTTAGTGCGCCGTTCATTTTGTTGCCCACATTCACTTTCCTTTCAACATCTTTTTCTAGTCTTCCATCTCTTGAAAACATTCTTACCAAATACACAAAGCCTTCTTCTTGTTCAAAACATTCGTTGTTTTAATTTATTATGCAATCAGTAACCTCACTTCCCCTTTTAAATACTATTACTTTTGACATAATTGCGTTCATCACCAATTCGCTCTCTAGACATACATCATGCATTAGACGATAAGACTATTTGTGGTGAATCCTCCAAAGACATTCCGAAAAAAAAGTCGCCAAACTAAAGGCAAGACGTGAATCCAGTGCAAAGCCTCCTATCATTGGTGCTATATGGGCCTGCCACACACTCGACAAGTGGCATGGGAAGTAGCGAGGAAAGGAGGCATAGACGTAGTGTGGTAACATTACTCGTCATGCCGCTCGTCATGCTCCTCGTCGTGCCCATCGCTCCCTATTTTGTCGGTTTTTTGAGCGCGAGTCAAAGGGCCGGCAATATGAGCGCGAGTGGGGCCACATAATCGCGCGGTCGCAGTACGCATCGAGCGCTCACACAAGACGCGCACGTCATTTTTAAATGATGTATATTTCTTTGTATGACATTTCTTTTACTATTTTTGTTATTTTTTTTTTTTTACAATATACAGAAGAGGTGAAACAAAGTACCTATTAAAAAAAGGATAATCACATTTAAATGAAATACATATTAATGAAATTATATTATTATTACTGAAATTAAATTATTGTATTATTATTACCTGTGAAAATAGCAAACAAAAATCCTACAAAGGCATGGCCTGTTCGTGGGTATACAAGAAATGTTTATGAATTTTTGCTCCTATAATAAATGGACATATGTAATATTTTTGTGTTATATAAAAAAGAGAAAAGAAAATATTCTGTTAAAGACTATAAGGTACTTTTTTATTTTATAGTAATTAAAAAAGGAAATAAAAAATATATAAAAAACATAAAAATATTCCATCATTCCATATTAATATACATTGATATAATTAGCAGCACTAAAAATGCATAGCGCGCTCGCTGTCACAGTTTCATCGTCCATTGTATAGAAAAACAAATGACAAGCGCGGAACGTCGCGATTAATTGCGCGAGTAGAGCAGTGTGTGGGCGGAGAGGGCAACATCGGGCGAGAGGGCGGCAGCGCGAGGGGCATGGGCATGAGCAGCGCAAGGAGCATAGTGTGGCGGGGCTAATAGTGCTCGGAGGCAATTAATATCGATTTCATGTGTGATTATCGCATGCATTTTTTTTTAAATTCATAGTATCCAAATTCGGAGCAGTTTGTTGAAAATATTGTTTTACTATTAATTTGTTTAAAATGATGGCATTTGTACGGTTTTTTTTTTTTTTTTAATATTTTATTGTGATTTTATGTTACATGGCTACATTCCCAAAAATTTTTATGTGCAATAAATATTTGAAAATAAATTAATAAGATTTTTTTTCCCTAATTTATTCCATATTCGGTGTATCTTCTCTCCTAATTATTCATAAATTAATTAGGAAACATAAACATTTGGATATAATTGTTTTGTTGGTAAACCTGGAACACGTTCTAATAACAACCGAACAAAATATCCGGGACATTCTATGTAGTAATACTGAACTAATTGTGAATAAGTTTATTCTTACGATAGCGTAACTCTCGAACAGGCTTTGAATTTATATTTCTGTACCGAAACAGCTCAAATATTCTGACATAAGTAATAAGTTCTGTGGCCGTCCTACATTTCTATTCCGAAATAGTACGCCATTTCGCGTAATATACAGTTTAGCGGTTAAAGTTTTGTCAGGCGAGTTGTTTGGTGAATAAAATAATAACTCAGGTATTCATAATTTTGCAAACAGGTTATTTGAATTTCACGTGTTTCGACTCAAACAAATTTCGAGCTTTGAATTATTGTTGTGGAAAATATTTTACGAAAAAGTAGTCAAAATGTTTATTTAAATTTGTTGCAACAGAGAGGAAAAACATTTTTGAGAAGGGAGTTTGGAAATCTAGGCATTATCGGGGCTTATCACCTGTCATTGGCTGGTTTAAGTCACCACTTTACACACTGTGAAACATTCACCATTCTGCCTTTGTTTGAACATCCACATTTACTCACCTCTTCCATCTTTCACTTTTGTGAAGTAAAAGAGCTAAAACCTTTATCATGTGGGTGAGATTCATCCGGCTGAACCAATTCACCTACTAAACAACTTTGCAACAAATTTAAATATGAATAACTCCCTAGGGAGGAAAACCAAACAGTCTGCAAGCATTTGAACATATTCAAAACATTTCTAAAAATATTTATTTACTATATATGTTCGTACTAACTCTCAACCAAATCCATATCTACCTACCCTTCCTTCCCATTTCCTAGCGCACTCCATGCAACAATAATTCTACGTGGGATTGCCGGTAACAACATTAAAAATAGCGCATATAGATTCCATAATAAAATACCAAAGGGGAAATACAATTTCTAAATCTACATAATTTGTCAAAAGCATTGAATGTTTCTATCTATCCATTAATATGTTTTTCTTACTTGTTAAATACAAAAAAAAATATACAAGCATTCTAACACAGTTTTGTTTCCGATAAAAAATAAAATCACCCCAGAACCTTGCGTTCCATCCAGTGATCATAATAAAAAAAGGTTTTTCACTGAATAGAAAATATCCCAAATGAATTTTTGGTACGTTTCTAGGAGTACCATTTATTTATTTGTTTGAGAAAAATATATTTTTGGAGATTAGAAAAAAGATGAAGTACCTTTGAACCAATCAAATCCAAAGTCTCCCTAAAATAACTTTATTTTCCCTCATATTTTCATCGCGGGGGATAACGTTTATAGAATGACGTTTGAATAGCCTTCATCTAGAAACGTCATTTCTGATATTCCTAAGGGATGAAGTACTATGAAAACGTATAAAAGTTTATATCCGTGTTGATAGTACACGATATATATTTTAGATAGGCAATATTTATACAAATATTTCAACAGAGACGAACGAATTATCATTGGTAGATATCTCAACCTAGGAATCATTAGATTATGTAAAAATCAAAGCATTTACAAAACTTACCACCTATTGTTCAAATAATAATTTCTCACACTGTAAAACAATAATTATTCTGCCTACATTTGAACAACGAATGCATATATTCTCCTACCTCTCGTTAATCTGCATAGAGTTAGTATTCCTTGGAAATAAAAAAGTCAATTATACTTTATGTGCAGATGGCTATGTCAGGTGCAACAAGGACTTTTATTTAAATCAAACGAGTAGTGGAGACGATTTCTGGTTTCCTAAAGTGACACTGACTGGAACTTAATAAAAACCGGTTTGATTGGACTTCGTAGTTTTCAATTAGTTGCCAGAAAATCTCAGAGAATCTCAGAAACTCTCAGAAAAACTAGAGACGTCTCCACGTTCTGTAAATAAAGCGTATGTTATGTACTTTTCGTTAATTTTTGTTTTTTATTTTGTATAAAATTATAAGAAAAAGTACAATTCCTTACATTATGTCCATGTACTTGTCATTTTCTCAAACTGAATGGTTTGGTTAAGTAGGAAGAAATTGCCTAAGGCAATATGCCCGCCCCTATGTGTTTATTTATTATATATATTTTTATTTTTATTTTATTAGGGAAATCAACAGTTCTACATACATATTTTTTTAGTAAACAAACAGATATAGTGTATAAGCTCAGAACTAATAACAGATTTCCACATAGTATACAAAGTTAGTAAAGAAAATATATGTTACATATCAAATAAATACATATAAAAATGTTATTTTCATGTACTCAATAATCAAAGATTTTTTAAATATTAATTTTAAGAACATTAAGTTACTGTAAATTGGGCGGGATAAGGACAAAAATGCTTGAAGAGAGGATAAGGAGGGGGGGGGGGAGATGTACATAATTATTATTATAATGTCTACTAAATTACATAATGCATTTTTAGTGTAAATTTTAAATCTGACAGAGTGATGTTTGTATAATCTATATTTTTAAATTTTGTATTGTACATTGAAAAAGTCCTACGAAAAAAAGCATTTTTAACATACGATGTTTTACTTATTGGTACATGAAACAGGTGGTACCGTCTACAAATCCTGGCTGGCACATGTATTGTTATTAAACCAAGCAGTTCTGTACAGTCAACCATTCCTGTCACAATTTTGTAAAGCAGTAGTTGGTCCGCACACACTCTGCGGTATTGTAGAGAAATGATTCCATGGAAGGTGGAGGCAGTGGGAGTAGATACATAAGAAATACCGGTTTTGTATTTAAGGTACTTTATAAATTTGTTTTGAATATTTTCTATTCTACTTATATATATGGCATACTGGGGATTCCATATCTGAGAGGCGTATTCCAAATGGCTTCTGACAAATGTATAATATAATAAAATAAGGGCCTTTGGATTATCAAAGTGTTTACTCATTCGAATTATGAAACCTAACATGCTCAATGCTTTGGAGGTAATTTTATTGATATGCGATTCAAAAAGTAGTTTTGAGTCTAAAACAATCCCAAGATCTTTAATTTCGTGCTTTCTCATTAGTACATTATTGTTTAGATTATAATCAAAATTAAGAATTTTTCTTTTCCTTGTGAATGTAATACAGATACATTTATTTATATTCAAAAACATTTTATTTTTAATACAATAGTCAGTTAGACGATTAAGATCGTCTTGAATCATTAGGCAATCTTCTTGAGATTTAACTTTAGCGTATATTTTCATATCATCGGCATAAAGAAGAAATTTTGAATAACGAAAGCAAACATCAATGTCATTTATATATATAAGAAATAATAGGGGACCGAGTAGACTTCCCTGGGGAACACCAGAGGAGATTTCTGCCCAGTCAGATTTATACCCACCAATTACTACCGATTGACATCGATTACTAATATATGATATCAGCCAGCGCAGAAGATCACCATGTATACCTATAGCCAAAAGTTTGCGTGTTAAGACTGAATGATCAACTTTGTAAAAGGCTTTACTGTAGTCAGTATATATAGCATCAGTTTGGAAACCACTTTCCATTGTGTTTAAAATATCATTTGTAAATAAAGTAAAGTTTGTAACGGTCGAGCGTCCGGAGAAAAAGCCATGTTGTTGAGGACAGATATAGGATTTTACTGCATGGAATAATTTTTCATAAATAATTTTTTCAAATAATTTAGCGAATGTCGATAGTATTGAAATTGGCCTATAGTTGTTTGCGTCATTTTTTGATCCAGATTTAAATATGGGTGTGATGTTTGCTTTCTTCCATTGAGATGGAAAAACACATTCCTGGAGAAACTTTTTAAATAATATAAAAAGTGGGAGAGATAAATTTTGGTAGCCCGCTTTAATAAAAATAGGAGGGATCCCGTCTGGTCCACTACCTTTATTTATGTCAAGTTCCTTAATGAATTTTTTACGATTGCTTGGGTTATATCCGCATATTGGATATCAGCTGATCCATAATTAGAGTTATTTTGATTGAACAGAATAGGTATTGTTTTTGGAGTAAAAACGGATTTAAAGTAGTCGGAAAATAAATTGCATATGTCTATTCTACTATTTGCAGTTTGGTTTAGGTAGATAATTTTATTAGGAATAACATGAGAGGTATTTTTAGATTTTACATATGACCAAAAGGATCTGTAAGAATTTCGCTCTCAATTTTTTTATTATAATTTATATAACTAATATAAGATAAATGTTTTAATCTTGATCGTAATAATGAGAATGCTTTGTAATCAAGTGGGTTTTTATGTAATTTATATTTTGTGTGGTATTTAAATTTTTCTTTGCTATGTACATATATAAAGTGTAGAATAAATAAATATGTCCTTACATGGTTAAAAACTAGTTTCAAATATTTAAATAAACAAATTGCTATACTGTTCCAGAGAAAACGAGGACAGAGAAGATAGAAAACCATATCACTCTGTCTTTGCATACAGATCTAGCTTTCTCTACATTTATTTATACAACTTATGCACGCGCGCCAATTATTTAGACTTTTGACATGTCCATCATCAAAGATTGTTGGATTTGGTCAGCTGTGTCTTTCTCGGTCATTTTTTTTAATTAATAAAACACACCAAAAACTTAGTAAAAAAAATAAAACACGCACATTCTACGTGTTTTTATTTATTAAAAGAAGTTTTTTTTTTAATTTGATAAATATATTACAAAGTTTAGCGAATTAAATACACAATTTAGTAAATAAAATTCACCATATACAACGAACATCTTACATGTTCTTTTGACAAAAGAACCTTTTTTTAAAACAATAAATATACGTAAATAAAATAAACTATAAATGAACAAATAATATTTCTATAATATCTGCTGGTGGATGGATAGTGAGCTTTTATATCTCCTTAATATTCATTGTAACGAAAAATGTATATTACAAAAACGATCAAAATGCATAAATTTTATCACACTGTTTGTGAAGGTTCTAAATGCTAAAAGAACCATAAACGACTGGAAAAGGGCGTTTCATTTGCATTTTACTGTCATGTCAGGTTATACCATATATTTAGGTCACTGTCCTAGCGTGCAAGTCTGGAAAATGTAACATTTTGTGTTTATTGTGATATTTATACAACGTTTAAAGTTTTAGTGGACAAGTAATTTCATGCATTTGTGTATTCTGTGTTTTTGCTATGCAAACTCAACGGAGGCTTTAAACTATTGTTTGAAAAATAAACCTGTTATTCCGGAAATGCTGGTTGAGTTTTCACTAGTGACGCCACATTTTAAGAACAAAAGGAATTAACGATCCTTAAATATTTTCAGCTAATCGAAATTAAATAAAATCAAGAAACTCGATTTAAATAAATAAATAAGGAGTCGTCCATAAGGTTATTCGGAGGATACTGATATGAATTATTTCAGGTCAACACAAAATATTGTTTTAAGAGTAGATAACTTTGATTGCGTATAAAGTCTCGACTTAAAACTGATATTTTTTTTTTTATAAAAACTTAATGATTGGAAAAGAATTTTTTTTTTTGATTCATTAGTCATGCTATATTTTTTAAAAAATATGTTGTCTTTTGTCTGTGTTTGGGTCAAAAAAATTCAGTTTACTCTGTGAAATATAACCAGAATAAAGTTTTATAGTTTTAAAAAATAATAAATTAATTAAAAACCCACAGAACTTCTTCATCCAGGCATTTGTCTGCGAAACACATTCAACCTAGAATCTCTAAAATAAAATGGTGATGTGGAACAAATAGGTGGTGAAAGAAAAGTAAAACTGATATGTAATAATAACGAAGTTCAGTGGTTTTTTTAATTTTTTAAATTTTATTTATTTATTTACATACAAAAGTTTATTGTACATTATTTGAGACATAAGTCCCAACTCCATGGGACTAAAAGTCCTGTGTTGAGATGGGACGAGCAATTTTATGACACAGACACATGAGTATATCACCACAAATATAGGATTAGAAACATAAAAAAAAAACATAAAAAATATTTAAAAAACATATATATTGCTTCTTTTAGGTACAGTTGTCTCATATCCAGCACCTTCATGTATTGGAACAGCTGTTCTGACGGGTATGTTGGAGGGCGCCGGAACATTATTCTCAATAATGATTTCTGTGAATTTGATAGTATATTTGTTAATCTATCAAACTAAGCCAAAATTTTTTTTCTTCAATTTCATTTTCAAAAGCGCTACGAATTTTTTAAAGTTTTGTATTTCTGAAATTACTCCGCGTGTGAAGTCAAAGGTTCTTTTTCGGTTATTTTCGATCAGCTCTTTCTATTAATCTATCCACGGAAGCAAACCGGAATTCTTCCATAACTCTCATTTCATAGGTTAATTCATATGCACCAGTGGCTGTATTAAAATAGTTCATTTTTATTGAAATGTTTTTAATTAATTTTTTGTACATTTTCAGGAAACTTTGCAGTACAATTCAACGCTCCAATTGTTACCGCACGCAAGAAAACATTTAAGTTCAGAAAACCGCGCGGCGCCGCGCGTGGGTAGCATTCACATGACAGGATATGTACGCTGTACGCGCGGCAGTCTGGCATCAACAATGAGTCTTCGCTACTTATTTTTCTTTGATCTATACGTACGTCCGTCTCAAACCGCGCGGATCAACTGAACAGGCAGATAAAAGTTTGTAAAACTTGTACCGCGTGCTGCCGCGCGGTAGCGCGCGGTTAGGTAGACGACAAACACTGTTTAGTATGATCTTTTACCGCGCGGTCATCTGAACTTAGCCTTATTGTATCCGATTCCCCGTAAGGCTGAAGTTCTTCATTATGAAAATAAATTGCAACGTAAAAAAAGACGTGGAGCGATCAGATAAGTCTGGTCATGTCAAAAGTAGACGAAATCGAACGACACGTGGTTGGAAGAAGTTAGAAGTTAGAAAAATAAGTTATGTCAGCGGATATCCTAATCAGTCTTTTAAACGCATGCTGTGGTTCTGTCCCTTTCATCCTTTCTATGATTACCGAATGGAGTTTCTCGCTATTATCCGTGGCCCTGTTATAGGTCCTGTCAGATATACAGATCTGGGTGCTTCTAAAAATAATATCAAGATTTAAAAAAAGTTTAATAACCATTTCGGAGAATTGTTTATGCCCAGTCAGTTTAATCCCAGTCAGTGAAGAATTCACTTCCCTCTTTTCTCAATCAAATGAAGTGCATATTATTTGTTTCTGAATTACCTTATTTCAGCAATTAGATGCTAAAACTACCAGAGTATAGAAAGCTACTTCGAGCAGCTTTTCTCGTTTGGCAGTGAGAAATTTTTCTGTGTACGTGGGCACTGCCAAGGAGACTTATATCCTCAGATGCGGTGTGCGGTATGTAGTGGGCAAGCTGTTTTGTCAGGTTTATACGAGTACATAAGACGCGAAGTTTTTTTAAAGATAAACAGAACGCCAGAATTTTCTAGTATTGTATAAAATAAGTACTAAGTAGTAGACTGAGGACGTGTGGGATAAAATAGAGTAAATGAAGGTTCGGATATCAACCATTTGGGTAAAATATGCACAGTCATTTGAAGGGTAAAACTCACCACATACATATACCTAAAATGAAAAATTGTTTTAAGGGGTTGAAATGGCGACATCCCTTAGGCGTCTTTTGACAATATGTTATGTCTGAACGTGCCCTTTTTTGGGTAAATTGTTTCCTTAATACAATATTATGTTGATATGAAACTATTGCGTATGTAAGTGCTTCGAATGGAGAATTGATTCAATTATTATATTTTTTTCACCCAAACAAATGTATTTAAAAACGTCAAAAGTATCTTGATATAGATAAAGCGCTCCTTATACACATACTTGCTTAAAAAAATATAAAATTTAATTATAATTAAATTCATTATAAGGCATACATTTCGTACAAGATTAGTCGTATTAATATAACATAAGTTGTAGCTTTGTCTTAATATTTCATCTCATGGGGGTATAATGATTATTCTTACGCATATTTTTTTATATAACGCAATACAATAAAAAATAATATTATTAATTGGATCGGCATTCACTTCCTTACACTTCATTATGAAAATAAAGCTTTGTTATCGGTGTTACACGATTTTATTACTTTACAAGAAAACTACTACAGTTTTAGGAGAGCACTCCTCCCATCGACGGGTGATATAAAACTATCACGACGAAGCGAAAAGGTATTTAAAAATTCACATGTTTACTCCATCGACAAATGTACACAGATTCTATAGGACGACACTTTCACCCTAAATCGAAAATTGGAGTTTATATATTTTTTTTTTGCACGATAATTATTGATTTTTAAGCTCTGTGGTCTACTCTGCCTAACTATCGCAATAATTTTTAAAACATTGAATGGTAATGAAGGAGAAATTGCTTAGTTCTAAAGTTTACGGGGAAATTCTAAAATTCTATTTAATCACGTATTATTTTAATGATTTCAAACCCACTTTGGTTTCTAACTTCCGCGATTTCGTAAATTTAAATTTATCTTTGAGCTTAAGTTGTTTTGAGCGTAGTTGTATGAACCTATGTACGTGTTATACAATATTAAATAAAGGGATATTTTCTGTTAACTGATGTAATAACTTCTAACTTTTAGTTATTCTAATAAATTAAGCTTCTTATTTCGAAAATAAAGCAATTTAAATGCTCCTCATAAAATATTGAACAATCAACAAGAAACAAACAAACCTTTTCAAAAGATACACGGAAATTCATGGCATTTAAACGACCTGATTAGAGGTGTCTTCTGTGGGTAGTTTTTATTAGATGCATATTTTGGTGTGTAGAACTACCCACAGAGGGTACTTAAGTGAAACTGGTATTTCCATGTCTCATGCTTTCCCAGCTTCTAAAAACAATGTTCTCTATCTGTGGATACCTGAAATCAGTTTAAATTGAATTCTTCTAAGAAGTAATATCTACAGCGTAGCAACAACGGCTCTCAATACTAGTCTACAGCTACAAAATGAGAAGGAAGCTTTTTATTGCCATGAGCTAATTTTCTTTTATAAACTTTTTATACATAATACTATGATTTTTGAGGGGGTAAAACACACTTGTGTGGGTGTATCAATACACTATCTACTCAGTGTAGGTGTGCGTAGGTGGGTACTGAATAATTTGATACTATATCATCATCATCGTCATCCTAGCATCATAAGGATCGCTAATTTGCAATCATTTTGATTTGTTTAAAACAAATAATTTTAAGAATAAATATTTGAATAATGATTTTCCATATTTAATAATAAAACTAGATATTTAAGTCTTGAATTTAAGTTTGTAGTGAATATTATTAAACTGGTATTTCCATGTCTCATGCTCTCCTAGCTCCTAAAAACAATATTCGTATTCACCGTTCTCTATCTGTGGATACCTGAACTCAGTTTGAATTTAATTATCCTAAGAAATTATATCTACACCGAAGCAACAGTGGCTCTCAATACTACAGTCCACAGCTACAAAATAAAAAGGAAGCTTTTTTTTTTTTTGTTAACTATTTAGCCGATGTATTTTGAAAAAATATACATTCCTTCAATACTTACATGCGTAAATTTGTTTATGATTTCCTCGTGGTTTTAATAGGTTTTGATTTTTGATAAATATTTGAATCAGAGTGTCTTTAGAATTGCCGGGGTAGCAATGGCTAATGAACTAACATACCCATCATCGTAAAAAAAATCAAAATAAGATTAATAGTGAAGGGTAAATTAATTTATTATGGATAATGACTGCGATACAGGTAGGACATGGAGAGCGGTAAATGTAAATTTTATTTTACACAAACATTTTTATAAAGGCAAAACTTGGTATTTTATGATTCATCCATATATTCCTAATTAAGTGCCCATTTTCAATGAGTCGTAAACGACTCACTATTAAAAAATGAGAATCAAGTTGTGGTAGAGCGGAGAGCGAACCTCGTACCTTTGGTCCGTGAGTCCACGACACTAGTCACTGGACTACAAGCCGATTCGAACAAACAAAATTTTTTGAGTAATTAACCGTTCATTAAAGTTATAAAATTGATTTTGTAATTTGCAGATCTGAAAAGAAGTCACAAGGCTTATATAATTGATCCGAAGAAGTCAAAAATACGATATATTATTAAACTTGAAACAACAATTTCTTTCCGTATCAAATAATAATTCAACTTTTGATTTGTTTTTCTATGAATTTTTCCACCATTAATTTATAGATCTTTCATTCTGAAAAAACCTTTATGTAAACATTTCAAATTCTCGCTAAAATCTATAAAGCTATTTTTTCTCGTAATCTTTGGGGTGAATTATTGAAATGCTTCCTTTCCACATACTGACGTTTGAATAAAAAAAATTGAAGAGCAAAGCATACCGTTCTTAGTTTTAGCAGAATATGATCTGATGGGAGGCTGAATTTTATTTATTTTATATTTATTTATTTTAAAGAAACAAACAGTCGACAATGGTATTGTAACATTGAAAAAAAACATTAACATTTAGTTATTAAATACATTTTATATACTCATGTTTAATATAACTTTCATGTTTGTAAAAGCCTTATGGGCGTGAAAAAATAATAAAATAATAAATGAAATTATAAAATAATACAATAGTACGTATATTAAATAAACTAGTTATGTTTCCCAAACTTCATGAGACCAGAACCCTGTGTTGAGTTGGATACACCATGGTGAAAAAGTGGGTGCATGCGCAATTAAAAATACAAAAATTGAAATTAAAATTAAAGCACAAATAATAATATTTACAAAGTAGTCAGAAAAACTTAGTACATTTCTGATTTGGGCAACTAAAATGATACTCAAAATCAGACAGCTGAGAGACTATCACTCCCTCTCACTTCTGTTCTCTGTACCTAATGGTCCTTTCGTACCTAATATATACTTCCGTGAAAAATTCCACGTTTATCGGGTCATGGTTTATCTCTTCGTTCTAATTCTCAAAGAACCCTCTCAATACCCATCCACAATTCCTCTTTCTTCTCTAACTCTTAAAGTGTCCGTGCGGCTCGACTGTAGAATCATCTCCCATCCACAATCAAAGATGTTACTACAGTATCTATGTTTAAACCACGTCTGAAAAATCATCTTTTTTCCCTTCTATAATCTCTCCTTACCTCTTTTTTAATTATTAATTTTTCCCGTTGAGTATTAATATTGATTTAAAGCAATTTATATACATAAACAGTTTTTTTAAATTTATTTTATCTATTTTTTATTTTATTATTATTTTCTATTAAATATGTTTTGTAACTTGAATTATATAAATACAACTTTTACTTTATTGGTTGGCCTCGTGGTGCAATGGTCAGCGGGTTCACCTACCATGCAAAAGGTCTCGGGTTCGATTCCCGATATAGTTGGTATGAAATATTTATTTAAAAGGGTGTTTTCACACTAGGATATTTCATAGTCCCTGGACTGGTACCTGAAGCGTAAGACTGGTCATCTTACATTCACCTTACAAAAAATATCAAAATACGCTGCGATTGGTGTACCAATGCATTGCCCTATGCACCATTCGGTGCGGAAAGCGAATGATGATGATAATGATGTTGATGATTTTATCGGTTGGTTAGAAGAAATTGCCATTTGGTAATTAGCTCGCCAATGTACAATTTCCTTTAGGTTCAAAATTTGAATAAACAAATATTAAAAAAAGATTTTATTCGCTGAAAATAAAAAAAAAACCATATTTAATGTATTTATGTTTTTTTCTTACCCAAAAGTACTCCACTTTAAATCCTGGTATTCTCCTATGACTAGCTCCGACCTGGTCAAGGAACTCGAAAAAGGTATCGAGATCATCCAGCCCCTTGATTCCCTCATCCAAAGTCTGCATCACGTTGTTGGCATGCTCCGCAAGCTCCATGGAGTTCGCTTGCTCTTCTTTCGTCTTCAGTTCTCGAAATTTGTCGAACATGTTTAGAAGTTCACTGTGCTCTTCAAATAATCTGTGAATAAGGAAAAATAAGTTATAAGATTTTTTAATTTAATAACACTTAAATAACACACAAAAATATTTTCAGTTTGACAAACGTTTGCAGACAAGGACTGGATTTATTAAGATCGTAATGAGTCGTCAAATTTTTCTTGAGAAACATTTTAACAAGCTGATTTATGGAAGTACGAGTAAATATAATCCAAATACACTAAAATATATCAGTTTGTGCGTTCCCAATAATAATACTGATTCTAGATCTCATGCCTTGTTTTACACACCCAGAAGCCGCACAAATGCAAGTCAGAATCCACCCAATAATAGGGAAATTCACTTGCTGAATACGGCTTCCATCAATTTTTCCGTACAAATCGACAGCAATCTGCTTTCTATTAATGAACTTTAACCATATATTTACAGTATACAATACGTAACAAATTAAACCGTCAAAAGTTAAACAATGCAGACTACGATTGTCAAATAAATAAATTAAGATTTCATATTACCATAGAGATAAAAAATGTTTTAGATAATGGAATAAAATGGAAGTCTAGGCATTAACAAGACTTATGATCTATCCTTGGATGGTTTAAGTAATTATTCATTACACAGCAACACTTACCATTCTGCCTGCGTTTGAACATACGTATTTCTTCAATTTATAAATGGCGTTTTCGTCATTTCCTAAACATGTTATCAAAATAATGTTTATTAAACAATAAGTGATTTTAACACATACATATGTTAAAATAAATCTAATGAAAAATTAACTAAAAATCTACATTATACTATGGAGAGAGGAGTGGGGTGGAAAGAAAGAAAAAACGTAAAGAAAGAACTTAAATATTTTGCTCTTAAAACTGTAGTAAATAATTTCTTTGTTATCGGTGACATACCTACAGTGAACATACATATATGATGGGCTCATACAATAAATCCTAACAAACCGGTGAGACGGTATATTCTAAAGTTCAGACATTAAAAATAAAATGGTGGCATATTGTTTTATATTTCCTATTCCATAATTTATAAAAATAAGCATATAATTTTGCCCTGTTATAGCAAAATAAATTTAAAATAATAAATACGCCGCTCATATTACAAAGTGTGTGTCCCATCACTGCCGACAACTGACTGAATCTGTTTCACACAACATCGGCCACAGAATAGCGTCTCTGTCTGCTTTATTATGAGTTCTATCTTTGTGCTATCTCTCATACATATGTATTGCTGTACTGGCGGAGATTCAATTTTCGCGTAGCAAAGATAAATATGTTTTTATTATAATCAAGTATAGATATACAAATTTCATTTTCTTAATACGATGTTCAAATGTTTCTTTAAAGATTACAGAAAATGAAATTCCATTATTTTAACAAATAAGAAAGATATATCAAGTCTTGTATCGTATGTAGACTAGTGTGACATCATAGCCACAGAAGATATAGGGACATTTATACTTAGTCCTTAGTTAGACACTTAGTCCCATCTCAACACAGGACTTTGGGACTTATGTGTCAAATAATGTACAGTTAACTTATATATGTAAATAAATAAATTTTAATTTAAATGTTCATAAATAAAGGGCGTCTCTGATATTAGTAAGTAGATTATTTCACAATCGAGCAGCTACTACTGTGAAAGAGGAAGAAAAAAAATAAAGCGGTGAATGGGTATTAAAAGAGTTCTCTCGTTACTAGAACGAAGAGATAGTCCATGTTGTGATGAGTTAGAGAACAAGTAATTGTGGATGGGAGTTAAGAGAGTGCTTTACTTAAACGAAATTCGTATTTTTTTTTTTCAAATCCATTCATTTGAAAAGAAAATTGTATTCATTACAAACTTAAATTCAAGACGTGAATATTTAGTTATTTAATTTAATATGGAAAATCACAATTCAAATATTTATTCTTAACATTATTTGTTTTAAAGAAATCAAAATGATTGCAAATCAGTGATTCTTAGGATACGAGGATGACGATATAGTATCAAATTATTCAGTACCCACCTACGCACACTTACGCTAAGTAGATAGTGTATTGACACACCCACACAAGTATGTTTTACCCCCTCAAAGTTTATAGTATTATGTATAAGAAAGTTAAACACTCCAGATTAAATAGCGGCTTAATACGTCCTAACCTCCCACGCATAAATTGGAGGAAAAACGTGAGAGCAAAAGCCTGCAGTGCACCAGTTTAGGCGATAACTCAAGACGGAGATCAGTGGGGAGGGAAAATGGTCACTTAGGTACTTACGGGCGATGTAGGCGTTAACCCTTTCGCAACTAAAATAATGTATATTTTTTTTATTAGCTACACATGCTCAAATGTTTATAGACAAGTGTTTTGTCTTGCTTTAAATTATTATTGATTTAAATTTGATGTATTTTTGTGAATATCTGTTATTGGTTTCATTTTAAGTTTTTTCATTTGGAAATTTATATTCGCTGTACTGTTGATATCCCAAATTAAATCAGTTTTTTTTTTTTTTTTAATAATTATGATTTAGTTCTCGGTTTTGATTTAAATAACAATTGCATATTCATACTAATAACTCCCTGACAAAACGTTTTTCTACGTATTTGTCAAGTTTGAGAAAATAACTTAAATCCCATTCGGACGTGAGTAATTAAATAATAGCAATAAATTATTTTTAAGATTATTTTAACGCTTTATTGAAAAAAATTATAACAGTATATTCTTCATTGTATGATAAATAGTAGATAACGTTTTTTTTGTTTTAACATTCTCAGAATTTAGGTTGTAAAATTTATTTGTTTTTTCCGAAAAAGAATTACCGCTTTTTAAAATAGAAGGAGGTTAGAATATAGACTTACATCAGCCAACAAAACATAATTTCCTTTACTGCCAGTGTTCAAATCACGTTGTGTCCACAGAAAAACCAAAATTACCATTTACAAAACAATTACACGAAATGTATTGGCATATGGGTGTGAGGCGTTAACACTGACAGTGAAAATGGCTGAAATGCTGCATACTTTTAAACGAAAAGTATTTCGAAGAATCTGCAGACCAGTGAGAGGAATAATCAGTAGCGCATTCGGTATAGTGAAGAACGGTACAACATATACCAGACCTCGAGCATCTCGGCACGTATGAAGTTGCTTAGATTAAGATGAGCCGGTCATGTACAATAGGGTGGGCCGATATTTTTTTTTTCCGAATTTCGAAATGAAAGGGATCTAAAAAGTTGCCTTTAAGATTACTGGGAATGCAAAAAATATTTAAAAAAATATTTGATACTACTTTTGTCCCTCAGCCAGAGCTTGAAGTTTTTGAAAAAGTTGATTTTTTGCCCAAAACCGGCTGTCATTTCGTATTTAAGTAAGAAAATCAGTCCAATTAAATTTTATAATGTGCATTTAACCTTATTAAATCAGCATCTAAGGGCATGAGTCGCACTTTGTTTTGTAATAAATGGGTAGCATTGTTTCAACGAGACATTGTTTTCGTCAATATTCACCAGGCGCTCGACGGAATCAGTTGCGCGGGGTGTAAACTTTTTGCATTTCGGTAGTTTTAAATCGTGTTTGAATTTGTAATGTGATAAAGATATATATTTACTAAAACAATATCAATATAGATAATTAACAAAATGTTCAGACAGTGATAAACTTCAAACCTCGGTTGAGGGCCAAAAGAAGTATGGAATATTTTTTTTAATGATTTTCATGTTCAATGTGATCCAAAATGCAACTTTTTAGACCCCTTTCACTTTCATGTCTAATAAAGTACAAAACTTCATACATCATTGGCCCACTCTAATGAACAACGAACGCCTGATTCACACGTCCTTAAAATATTGATAAGCAGACGCCCGGGTGGAAGGAGATTAGTGGGAAGACCCAAGCTGAGATGAAAGGATAAAGTGAAAAAGGATGCAACGCAGCTTATCCAGAAAGCGAATCGAATCCTAAGGACAGACATAGCTGGAGGCGAAAGTTGCAGAAAGCCAAAGCTCGATATGAACTATAGCGCCATCGGAGAGAGAGAGAGACTACAAGTACTTAAATTAAACCATTAGAAACTCTTCAAAAATTTATCTTAAAAATAATGCTTTACAAAAATCGCACTTTTTCCTCTTTCTAATTGTTCTCAGAAGCAAAACTTTTGGAAGTAAGACAAACATATTGTTTTCAATGTTTAAAATATATATTTTAGAACCAAAATGTATTTTCTAGTAATTTAAATAGATCTAGTCTAAGAAAGAATCTCGTGCACCTTGCAAAACGATGCTAGCATGCATATTTTATAGGCCCAAATTTTTTTAGTTCTTTTTTTACTGATAATATTTCATTAATCCCAAATATTAAAATTTTTCCTTCTTTTAAAAAATACGCACTATTTTGGATTCATACTAAAGATATTAACTCTTTTTTGCCATGATATATTTTTTTGCCCTTTTATAATAAGAAATATTTTCATGTTTTTTCTGTATTTTTCATTTCCTTTTTAATTACTTTAAAATAAAAAAAGTACATCCTTATCTTCAACAAAATATTTCCTTTTTTTAAAAAATATTATACAATTATATTATACCAGTCTATTTAGGAGCCAAAAATTACATAACATTTCTTGTATACTAATAGGCCATGCCTTTAATGGATTTTTTGTTTACTATTCTTACTGTTAATATGTATTACATTGCTGTGAAATTGTTCTTTGTTTTTTAATATAATGTTTTATTTCTTCTGCATGTTTAAAAAAATATATTATAATATATTTTTTTAAATGATAAAGAAATGCCTTAACATAAGCATTTTTTGTGCATGGGAAAACAAAATAGCAATGGGGTTAAAAAAAACATTTTTTTTAGGAAAGAATTTCGAAATTGCTGTGTCATGTTACAAGAAATAATTTTAGGAAAATGGGAATTAAGTGAAGGGTAGTTATTCTTTTTACGTACTTAGTTAATTTTATATTTATCACTCACGCACCCACACATACGCATAGTCGCTCACCACTTTCCATAATATATTTTTTTTAGATAAAAATAAATATTTGCCTTTTGCTGATTAATCCAAATATTTCAATTTGGAAGGTTATTTTTATACAGTTGTAGATAGAATATTAGAAAATTGGAATAACATTGTGGTAAAATTGGGTTTGAGCCACAACTGGTTCATCTGCAAGTGCGAGATTTTTTATTTATCTGTATAACTTATAATATTCATGTTGTACATTAACGAATTAATAAATTAAGATCCTAACATTTTGTTAAAATAATTCTTTGGTATTTTTTTACTTCCTTTTTCTTTTTTTTGCACCACAATATGTCAAGAGGTACAACAGCAGTGGTGAGTAACAATAGAAAACACCTAGGCTTGAGAAAAATCCAATTTTATTTCACAATTATGCCTATGTTTGAACATCCATGGTTCGTCAATTCTTTCGCCCGTTGAAACCATTCCTATTTCAATTCAGTTCAGAGCTACATATTTTCATTCATTTATGAAATTTGTTCGAAATAGTGTTTTGCTTGGTCATCTGTAGATTTCTGTATTTATAAGTACAATTAAAGTAATTAATTAATTGCTCTTTATAGGTTGTGATAAAAAAAATCTTTGGGCGCGGCGCAATTAACGTCGTGTTACATCAAGCAAAATACGAAATGTTCTGGAGTATAAATATTTGAAAAAATTAACCATATAACAATAATTTATACAAATAAAAATATAAATTTTGGCCTTTTATGGCAAAATAAATTTAAAATCATAAATACTCCGATCATTTAACTAGCGTGCACTCCTACGCACTGCCAATAACCGACTGATTAAACAAATGAGAAAAATACACACACCTAATTTTTTCCTTGTTTTTTGCATAATACATCTATCAATCGTATTTTCTGGATGCTTTTGTATCTTTCGCCGGCCATAGAACAGCATCTCTGGCCTCTTTGTTTTAAGTTATATTTTCCTGCTCTTTCTTATTCGGGTAAACAGATGTATTGTTGAATTGGCATTACTTTAATTCATATAATTATTTTTCGCATGGCAAGGATAAATATTTTTTGTTTTAAAATCCTTCATATTTCTACAAATTCTGTTTTCTAAATCCAATGTGAAAATGTCCATTTGAAGATTGTAAAAAATACAACTTTTTCATTTTTTTATAAAGACATATATCAAGTTTTGTATCCTATGTAAACTCGTGTTACATCATAGACACACGAGAGTTTATAATAAAATGCAAAATGTATTTATATAATATTATGAAATATTTGTAATTTACTTCATCTCTTTGAAAATACAACTAATCTAAAAGTTTGACATGTGTGAGAATATTGAAAGGGAAGAGAAGGGAATGAACGATTTCATTTAACGGAACGCGTTTGAAAACTGGAAATGAGATGTCAGAAAATACAAAAGATTTAAAGATAAATTAAAAATAGAGTGAGTAAAGCTAAGGCTTAGTTAGAAAATTCAATATTAAGTGACAGGCGGTCACAGAACGCGGGAGAATTTATAATTATTTGTTGTGACTAGAATTTAACTTAAATTTATTGAATAAAAAAAGACGTAAATTTAATTTCATTCAACTTGACGAAATGTAGTCAAAGATAAATACGCAACAGTCAAAACATATTGACAATTTAAATTTTAATAACGTTCACCCTTTTAAGAAAACGAATTGAATATTATTTAAAAACACAAACGCCTAGATAAGGTTATATTTTCAATAACGGATCTAAGAAATCGAATATTCTTGGTTTTGTTCAAAATGACCGTCTCAGCATAATATACAAAAATGCAAGAATCTCGACATTTGCCCACCCATTATACAAAGTTTATCATATATTTGCCTGGCAGATCGAATATTGAAAGCATTCAACAAAAAGTTTGACAAAAGTGTATTATCTTTAAATACGGAAAGTACTAAAATCCTTTAATTTTTTATTAACAAAACAAATTTAGATTCAGTAGTAAATAACTAACTGCGATGTCACATGTTCAGTACTTTATACAACATATTAAATTAATTATCTTAGTGAATACATGGACCAAAACTTTAAATGGTAAGATTATATCA
This sequence comes from Micrasema longulum, assembly GCF_059751315.1. Classification (NCBI taxonomy): domain Eukaryota; kingdom Metazoa; phylum Arthropoda; class Insecta; order Trichoptera; family Brachycentridae; genus Micrasema; species Micrasema longulum. The sequence continues at coordinate 189,125 of NW_028277280.1, forward strand.
GTGAACTAGTTAAACGAATTAGAAAATGTATATACATATTTATTAGATTAAGGAATATTTAAAAAATCAATCATTTAAAAATAGTTCATTACTCAATTGTACAATCTTTGTTACAACATGGTAATATAGAATGGAGTGGTGCATATGCCAATTTATTACCAAACCCTCTTAAAATAGCACAAAGATTAACTATTAAAGTAATTTTAAAGAAACCCTCAACATTCAATACGGAAAGTCTACATAAAATATTTAAGGTTCATACAGTAGACACTATTTATAAAATAAATTCTTTAATACAAATTTATTAAAAAGAAAAAATAAAATAATTTGAAATGAATAAGTCACTCAGATACCAACATGATATTAAAATTCATAAATTCTATACAAGTCATGGTCAAAATAGCTTTGTCTTCAAAGGTGAAAAAAATATAATAATCTTTCTAAAGAGATAGAAAGTAGATATGTTTAGAATTTCACAAAAACATGTATTTTTTATGAAATTTATGAATAAAAATTAAAAAAAAAAAACAGTTTGTGCTAAATATTTTTCATGTTTTATTTTTTCTCAAATAACGTCGAAATTCTCAAACATGGAATGGAATAAAGAGTTATCTCCGCGTTTAGAAGAGAAACAAGAAGGAAATTTGTTTTAGAACCCTGCTAAAGTTTAAGAGCCTACTCTTAAATATCTCGTTACATATAAAGTGCTGGGTACACGTTTACTGCGCCAGATAATATTTGGAGGAAAGATAGTGCGAATAATTCACAAATGTGTGGTGAATATTTTAAAACAACTGAAGACTCCTGAAAATAGGAATTGTTGAATTCTTCCTAGGAAAATATGTGAGAATAAGTTGATAGAATACTCAAATTAAATCTGAATGTACCCATTATACATATATATTAAAAGACATGTTAAGGTAAAGCAAGACATTTATTTTTTAACATATAATGTTTTTCACAGAATATAATAATATTTCATTCTTTTTGAGTTTTTTATTGAATGAAATATGCATCAAATATGCACGTTCCTTTCATATATTTATAAAAATAATTGGACGTTTAAAAAAATTCGTCTAGATAAACTATCAACAAGTTTGTCATCGGGTGCTCAGACATTAGTGTCAATTATTTTTAAATGAGAGAGTACAGGCATAATATTTTATAAGTAATATTTATTACATAAAAATGATTTAATATATAAATATGTTATGGTTTTGTAAGTATTCAAAATATGCAATAAAAACAAGATTTAAAAAAAATTAAAACATTTGTATTGTGTTAATGATGCTTGTAAGAGATGTCCAACAAATTTAAAAAATAAAGTAAAATTAATGAAAAAGTAAAAATTTTAATCCATACAGGTACAAAGAATTAGGAGCAGGCAAAATAAAAAATAAATAAAATTTCACAAAACACATAAATAATAAATCAAGTAGAAACTTTTTTAACATATTACAACAGAGATGAAGAACATTTAAGAAAATGTAATATAGAAGTCCAGGCATCTAGAGGGCTTATGACCTGTCAATGGCTGGTTTAAGTGGCCACTTTACACACTGTGTAACATTTACCATTCTGCCCGTACTTGAACATCTTTATTCCTTTAATTCTCTCATCCGTTGATGTTTGTGAAGTTAAAGAGCTGAAACCTTTATTTATGCGGGTGAGATTCGTCTATTTGAATTATTTCACCTACATACTAGGCAACTCCTGAAAATGATATTTTTTAAATGTTCTTCATCTATGTTGTAATATGTTAATATAAACAGCTCTTCAGGGAGTCGAATCCAGTCCTTGTCTACAAAAATTTGGCGAAACTCAAAATATTGTTTAGAAACTTTCTGTCTTCTAATAATTTTCAGATATAAAAACATAATTTTATTACTATTAAGACATGTTTTCAAGTCATGGTCACATAATGAAAATAAAATAATAATAATAATAATTTGTTGTAAGTGGAAAACAATAAGGACGGAAATGCATAAAAAGGGATATATAGGGAAGGAAGAGTTTAAAAATATACATATGTATTTATTTAATTTAATATTAACAAGGATGATTTTTACTTGTTCCAATATGGTTGACACCTCAGAGTTTATTACTCTGAGGTCAAAACTGTCTCGCGTAGAATCACGAGAGGGTATTATATTGTCTTGAAAGATGTACGTAGAGTCAAGTGCGGGTAGGAAGGTGCAAACTCTCGTGTCTTAACCCGGTCTCGGTAAGAGGAACACTTCAGACTGAATAGCATAGGTACCGCTAAGTCTAATCCCGAGCTTACATAGGAGCTTTTACCTACACGTTTCTTAGCAAATATTCGCTGACAAAAATATGAAAAGCGTTTTAACTGCATTATTTTGCAATTTAATTACAACTCTGTTAATGTAATTGTCGTATTTCTTATGTAACCCTGGGTAATTACACTTAGTACCTATATGTATTTGATAAAATTTAATTTACTAAAATTTTAAAAAAAAGTCATTTTAAAATTTTTTTAAACACAATAAAGGGATATAAATGAACACGATTTTTTTTCAGAAATAAAATAATAGGTTTAAAAGTAACTGAGTAAAATTTATCTCCACATTTCAACCATTATATCGAAATCAGAATATCTTACGGCGTGATGTAAGGTAATTTTTGTTGAAAAGCTTTATTTTATTTAAATTTTACAATATTTTTACAGTAAATATTATTGATATACTAAAACATCACAAATAATAATTTTGTATTATCACAATGAAAGTAAATAAAAAAAAGATTTTTGTAATTAGAATTTCATCTGGTAATTCATTCATTGTACAAAACTAAAGTATAAACATTGTCAATATAGCAATTTTAAAATAGAAAAAAACTTTCTTGAGTTTGTTTAAAAGTGGAACATACAAGTCTTGGTATCTCGTTAGGGCATATGAATTGTCATTAGTTGGTTTGCAGTATTTTAAAATTTCTTGTATTTAAAAATATAAATAATATTATTTCTAATGTACAGAACCAATTTAAGAAATGTCAATATATTTATTCAATTCAAAATTTAAATTGTATTTAAATTTAAAATAAATTAGATTTACGTCATAATGTTTAAACTAGGAACTTGTATCCTTATCTTGTGATTGGCTACCGTGACTTATATCCTGTAAGTTCGATATCCAATATGACAATACTTACGTTTATAAAATACTTAACAATATTCCAGAACTAATTGTAACATAAAAAAACATATTTTAATGATATAAAGCATTGCAGGAGACTTCTGCGAGACATTGGATAGATTAATATACATATATATATATATACTTATATATATATATACTTAATATACAAAATACTATTGAGCGGGGGGCCAGATGTTTATTGAAATTTACCACAGGACCACAACCCGGTTCCCGAATAGAAAACATTTTAAAGAAGGGAATATTATGAAGTTTAGGCATTTACAGGGCTTATGACCTGTTATTGACTGGTTTAAGTGGCCACTGAACATACTGAGTAACAATCACTGTAAATGCCTAGACTTTGATATTCCCTTCTCTTAATTGTTCTTCATCCTCAACGACTCAAATCCTTACAGGTCATGGAGGTTTTATGAGCTATCTTCACCGTTTTAAGTTCTTAAAAATCAATAGCTGTCCATGCGATGATGAGACACCCCAAGATGTTCCTCATTTGTTGATGCATTGTCCCATGTTCAGCTTAGAGCGAATGCAGCTAGAGGCGCGATGTAAAAGTCTGAATGAGGATATGGAAGATATCCTAACAGTAATAAGTCATAAGAACTTATCGCATAAGGTAATATCATACATGGTAAAAGTACTAAAGGTGATTGTTGAAATTAATAAAAATAGGACACAAAATGCCGAACGCTCTCAAAGTGGAACGGAAGGTCTGTTGATGCCTGTCAATAGTCCGGCTTCTCCTGTATGAGTTTTTACCACCAGATCTTAACACTATAGTCAGAAAAGTTAGAAAGAACATACCTCTTGCACTTAATATAAGCCTTGTACATAATAAGCAAGGCAAAAAATAGGCAACTGCTTTATTTAAAATAAAAAAATCTTAATGACTCCCTAGAGGGTAAAATCCAGTCTTTTGTCTACAAACATTTGGACTAACTAAACATATTGTGATAAAACCAACTAGTCAAAGAAGAAGTTTGTATGTTTGTATGTATTGTTTGTATTTCAGTATCAGGCATAGAAGAAACATTCACATTCTATCACTTCTTCACAATATTTTAAATAATCCCACTTCGCCTGTTTATCTGAGAGAGCTCATCCAACCTCTTTCGCAAAACGGACTATCTCTTCGTTCTAGTTACGAGAGAACCCTTTTAATACCCCGTCATCGCTCTCATTTTTTTTCCTCCTCTTTCACAGTAGTAGTCGCTCGATTGTGGAATAATCTACCCACTAATGTTAGAGACGCCCCTTGTCTTGAAATGTCACTATCTAAATATTTAAATTGTTCCGTTACCCTTTTTCTTTCCTTCCCATCCCCTCTCCTCTCTTCATAGTATAGTGTTTTTTATATATATATATAAATATATTTTTTCGTTAATCTTTGCTTTTAATTTTTGTACAAAATTGTAAGATTCAATATGTCCATGTATTTATAATTTTCTCAAACTGAACGGTTTGGGTAGGCAGGAAGAAATTGCATTAAGGCAATATGCCCGCCCTTATATGTATATTTATTATATATGTATACAAAGTGTCAAATAAATAAATAAATAAGTTTGAACATTGGAAAATCGTTTTCAGGCATTGCCTAGCATGTGAAATAATTAGATCAGATGGATCTTTTTATAACAATAAGAGTTTCAGCTCTTTTACTTTACTCAAATCAACAGATAGAAAAAATGAAAAAATATGGATGCTCAAATATAGATAAAACGTGGCCGTTTTAACCAGCGAATGGCAGATCGTAAGCCTTGTAAATGCCTAGAATTTCATATTCTCTTCTCTTAAATGTTTTCCGTCCCTGTTGAAATTTGTTAATTTTCATGACTCCCTACGTGGTAAAATCCAGTATTCTGTCTCCAAACATTTGAACAAACTAAAAATATTGTAAGTTTCACAATAGTAAAAAAATGTGAGTGACATAAAAACATTATTTGTTTTTGAAAATCAATGATCAGCAAGCAAACAATAATCCTGGAAATATTTTCACGCGCACGTTTGAATGTACCCTCCTCTTTCAGGTGGGTTTTTCTTAAACATCATTTTATTTACAACGAATGGAGCTTTTGTGTGTAAACTGGGATCCAAACCTCAATTGAACTTCTATGGAAACTCTTCAGTGACAAAATTGAATTTCTAAGTTTACAAAGATAAGATTTATCGATACAAAACATAAAGGAATTTCAGATGGTTTAATATGGAGTATTCAACTAAAATAATAACATTAACATATTTCAACATAGATGAAGAACATTTTAGAGAAGGTAATATAGAAGTCTAGGCATCTACAGGGCTTATGACCAGTCATTGGCTGGTTTAAGTGGCCACAACAATATTGTTGATAAATCCACCTGGTCCATGAAGAAGTATAGAAATTGAAAAAAATATAAATTTTCAGGCGTTGCCTAGTATGTAGGTGAAATAATTCAATTAGATTAATCTCACCTGCATAAATAAAGATTTCAGCTCTTTAACTTCACAAAAATTAACAAACGAAAGAATTAAAGGAATATAGATGTTTAAATATGGGCAGAATGGTGAATATTACGCAGTGTGTAAAGTGGCCACTTAAACCAGCCAATGACAGGTCATACATAAGCCCTGTAGATGCCTAGACTTCTATATTACCTTCTCTAAAATGTTCTTCATCTCTGTTGTAATTTGTCTATGTTAACAGCTCCCCAGGGAGTTAAATCCAGTCCTTGTCTACAAAAATTTTGACAAAAACAAAATATTGATAAAATAATAACGTTCAAGGAATACCGTAAAATGGAACAATCACGGATCTATTTGGAATAAAAAAAAGTTTTTTTATCATCACCATAAATAATAATTTATTGAATTATTTTTCGATGTAATAAATGATACTCAATGAGAAGAAAAAAATCGCAATTAAAAAAAAATCTTCTGACATTTAAAACTTAATTAAAATGAGAAAAATATATTGACGTATTAGAGGGAAGATTATTCCACAATCGAGCAGATACTACCGTGAAAGTGTGAAAAGGGAGGCAAAAAATTGAGCCATGAATATCTACTGAAGATTGCTCAGCCCGTTCTAATTTGGATTTTTTTTGCAAGTTAGTTTTTGCTTGTTTTTATATTGATATGGATATTATTTATTTTAAATATAAGAAGAACCTAACTTGTAATGATTTCAATATGCTAAATGTATTTTGAACTAATCTAATAAGTTGTTTTAGGGTTAGTTTCATTAGTAAATTGATTTCATGCGTAGAGTTCTCGTTGGCTTTTAAATAATTTCTACCTCCTACGAGTTAATTGGCTCTATAAATGGGCTATCTGCACAGTCTGATTTAAAAATAATTTTCAAACACGAATGTTCAAACAAGTATTTTCTTTAAATGTTTTAAATTTATTATTTATCATTATTTATAAAAAAAACAGTAGTATGATAATATATTCAGTTCAATAAAAGTGTTTTTTTATTTCTATTAAAGGTAAATGGTCTAAAATTATTTTGTTGTAATCTAAATTAATTTCAAAACATTTTGCGTTTTTAACAATACATGATTATTAAATTCCCTACAAATTTTTCACAAATACACGTCAACGGTCAATGCACGTAAGTAATAATGATGATACTAATCTTGTTTTTATTCGAATTTAAAAAGTTGAATTCAAAACAGCAATTGTCATAAAACAGTAGATACTTAAAAATATAAATAGCATATTTAAGAATATAATGTGATTTTTATATTGCATATAACAAACTTTTTTTCTGCATTAAAAACAACATGACGTCCCACAAAACGATACGTAAAATAGTTAAATGATATAATAGTTGATTTTTTTGTAAAATTTGTCAAAAAAATGTTTTATCTCACTTTTTCACTCAACCTATTTCGTATATTAAAAAACAAAAACATTTCGTTACTAATCTGTTTTTTTCAGTAAAGTTGACTTTTATGGCCGGTTCAACCAAAAAATATGATTTTAAATAGTTAAAAATGAAATAATTAATACGTTTGTATGAAAATGAGCAAGTATTGGTAATTAATCATAAGTAATTTATATATATTGAGGGCCATTTTCAACAAGTGGTAAATAACTCACTATTACAAAACGGAGATCAAATTGGAGTGGAGTAGGATTCGAACTACCGACCTTTGAGTCGTGAGTCCGAGACACTAGCCACGGTACCACAACCAAATTTTATATGTAAGTTTGCTTTTTCAAACTCTCAAAACAATGTACAAAATATAAAAAACTGTTGCGACTGTTTCTTAATACAAAAACCAACAATATGCGATGCCTGTCGGCCTCGTGGTGTAATGGTCGGCGCGTTTGCCTAACATGCAAGAGGTCTCGGGTTCACTTCCCGACAAGTTTGTTTTGAAATATTTATGTAAAAGGGTGTTTTTACAGCAGAATATTTTATAGTCCGTGAACTGGTACCTAAAGCGTACGACTAATCAGCTTACCTTCATAAAACAAAAATGATCAATATACGCTGCAATTGATTTACCAATGCGGTGCCCTATGCACCATTAGATGCGGAAATGGAATAATAATGATGACGAATGCTAACGATAACACATAAAATTTTAACATACTGGTACCTATGTCTAAATTTTTGTAGACACGGACTGTATTCAATCCCCCTAAGGATTTGTAATATTGAAATATTACAACAGAGATGAAGAACATTTCATATAAGGGAATATAGAAGTTCAAGCATAGTCAAACGTCAACAGGTAGAATAGCCGAAGGAATGTAGATGTTAAAATATAGGCAAAATGGTGAATGTTACACATTGTGTAAAGTTGCCACTAAAATCAGCCAATGACAGGTCATTAGCCCTGTGGATGCCTTGACTTTTATATTCCCTTCTGTAAAATGTTATTCATGTCTGTTGTAATATGTTAATATTAACAGCTCCCTAAGGGGTTGATTCCAGTCCTTGCCTACAAAAATTTGGACAAGGTCAAAACATTTTTGATATATTCACGTGGTCTGTAGTATGTAGGTGAAATAGTTATATCAAATTAATCCACCCTCAACAATAAAGGTTTCAGCTCTTTAACTTCACAAACGTCAAGAGATAGAATAGCCGAAGGAATGTAGATGTTCAGATATGGGTAGAATGGTGAATGTTAAACAGTATGTAATGTGGCCACTTAAAACTGCTTATTACAGGTCATGAGCCATCATGTTGGTTGTAATATGTTAATACATGTATGTATTTCACTTGAATTATTTTTTTGGATAAAATAAAACAGTTATACATTTGGTGTGTACGGAACAGTATACATTAACAAGTTTCTAGTTCAGTGACGCTCCATGTCAAATACAGGAAGGCAATTTACCAATCATTAGGTAATTTACTCGTAATCAAATGCTTACGACGGGCAATCATAACGAAGCCATATCAAGTAATAAATAATAACTATTCTATTATCAACTTTGTTAATTTTAAGAGGATGCATTTATTGTAACGTTCGTATATACGTTAGTTAAGTCTGTGTCCGGGTGGATTAGGAATTTTAATGTTTCTCAATGTTGTATTTTGTCATACACTAGATTAAAGCATTGAAAACTATTTTTTAAAGATAGAACCTTCCGTGCGTGAGTCAAGTGTCTTAGCAACTAAGTTTCCAGGTTTACACATAGATGGCACTAGCGGCACGTGTAGTGAACATACATGTCAGAAGTTGCGTTTGTTTTATAGGCTAAACAGCTTTCAACAATAATCAGTCGTAATATCAACACAACGAATGATTTGTAACACGACACGCTCTGTGCCATCGCACTTATATCGTCCAGGATACCATCAAAACACTGAAGGTTCCAGGTTCAATTCCCAGTGAGAACACAAAAATTAAAAATGTGATTTTTCTCAAGCTTGGGTATTCTGTGATATAATTCACCACAATAATTTTTCCTAGTTTGTTGTAGTGTATTAAAAAAAACAGTTATACGGCACTACACAGGAACATCAAATGAGGCATACCTTGATTACTATTACATTTGCGTGGGGTGATCAGTTATACGTTTTAGGTACCAGTCCGGGCTAAGTGAAATATTGCAATATCAAAACCATCTTTGATACAATTTTTTCTCTTCGACCCTGTCAGAATTTGATCAAACCAGGAATCTCAAGCATGGTTGGCAAATGCACCAACAACTATACTACGAGGCCGAATTATCCCCACTCGATTTCAATTTCGGGATTTTTATCAGACTATACCCGTCGTGTCAAAAGCTCTCGTCCAATGTTCTGGGTCTTTTTCAATCACAAAAGTTTAATATTTATAAATATTATGAATTAAAAAACGCATATAAGTGGTTTTTAAACAAAAAATTGTTTATCTTAAGCAAGTGCTTATAAATTATTTATAACAATATTTTTTTTACTATAAATCCACGATGAAAATATTGAAATATGTAGTTAAGCCTATTGTAATAATAAACAGTTTTTTTTTATTTAAAAAAAACTAAAATGGCAAGTATATTTTTATAAATCTTTTTTAATTAAAAAAGAATTATTTTTTGTACGTTTAACAGACTAATCGGATATTATTTTTTTATTTGTTTATACATTCAAAAATACAACAAATAACTGGATAACTGCATATTCAAAGGAGGTTTTTTTTATCTGAACAATTTTTTTTTATTTTTTTGATTTTTCTAGTGAAATTTTACATAATCTGATCACAAAATATCAAGGTCTAATTAAATAGAGATAGTGCTTCAAAGAACGATAGTTCAAACTATGTTCTAAAAATGAGCTTTGTCGCGTCATGCCGTATCAAAATCGCCGTACAAAATATGTAGAAGAGTAAAAAAGACTAACTGTCCATGCATGTATACTGTGTATTTAAAACTGTATTAACGATGCTTCACATTTACTGACGGCTGGGCATAAAACACCCTTTTCTACCAAATACAAGATAAATCTCGAAACCTTTGTTGAATGAAACACAAGATGGGTGCTTAGTGCCATATTTAGTTTACATAGGTAAACATCAATGATCTAGACATTTAAAAATGAGTGTCTCAACACCTACTTGAGTTTTGAATATCGAATAATTTTCGTTTTGTCAAATATGGAACGCGAATATTTTGCAGTTGCCATCAGTAAAAAAATTAAGTCTAAAATAAACAACGCATATAAATTGAAAAATTCTCTCCCGAAATGACGAGAACTTTCCAGAGACAGATGATTCGAAAACGTCGTACATTTTTCAGTCATCATTATGCGCCATCTCAAGCCGCTGTGAAGAATTGAATTAATAAATTTGAAACTCTTGGCTCCGTTGAGGATGTTAAAGCAGATGGCCGATAAAAACATTGCAGCAGTTATAAAAAGTCTACGCAAACTCCCATCCACCTCTTATCGTCATTGTTGTAAACAATTAAACATTTCCAAAAGCTTTTTGCTACGATTTTCAACAAAAAAATCTGTACATGCTCGCTTACAAGATTAAATTAAGACAACATCTTAAGCTGAATATTTAGCAATTTAATAATGGAGCATCGTCAAGTCTAAGTGATTTTTCCATTTCCACTTTCAATTACGTCAATAAACAGAACTGTCAAATTCGGAATACCGAAAACCCACGAGCGATCCATCAGCAGCCTATGCACCAACCGCGTGTGACCGTGTGGTGTGGATTTTGGACTGGCAAAATCATTGGCCCGTATTTTTTGAGAATGCAACCGGCAATGCAGTAACAATCAACGGTCTTCGTTATCACGTCATTTTTACCTACTTTGTGTGAACTGCGTTGGATGAAATTGATGTTGATGACATTTGGTTTCAACAAGGTGATGCAACCTGCTACACTGCTGCAGAAACAATGCAGTTATTGCAGACAAAATTTCCAGGATGAGTTATCTCACGGCGGGGAGAAAATAACTGGCCACCAAGATCGTGTGATCTGACACCTCTGGACTTTTTTCTTTGAAGGTTTCTGAAAGGAAAAGTGCATGCAAATAATTCACAGGCAATTCCGGAGCTGGAAACGGAGACTCGACGAGTTATTGACGAAATTCATTAAAATTAAGTAAAAATGTGATCGAAAATTTCTTGGAAAAGGTGAACGTTTGCCAACAAAGCCAAGGCAAGCATTTGTCGGATGTTGTATTCCACACGTAACTTCCATGTCCAAATTTTACATTGGATAGAAAACATCCCCAGAATTCAACTACACTGTGTTTTTTAATAAAGCAAGTTTTGAGATACCCGCACCCTTTATTTACAATTTAATTTTTTTTCAACAGAAGTTTATACTTTATCCAAAGGTTATCCAAAGAGATTTAAAATAAGGAAGGGTTTTATGTTATCACTCCATAACTCTCTAAGCGAGTTAGGTTAAACTGACCATCCCTTGGAGACCAACAACTTATCATCCCTTGTCACGGTATATTTAACTGATGGAGAACCCTAACAAAAAACAATTGCCCAAACTTTTTGAATGAGGGAAATTTCATTTTATGTACGTTCCATATTTTATTAGTTTTATGTTTTCGTATTTACCTTGAGGGCGATTGTTCTGATTACGAGTAACGATATACTTAAAGTATATAGTTATTAAATGAGATGAAACCTGACGGGTTTACTTGAAAATCGATAATTACAATTATATTTCACTAGTCCTTTATGTACGTAGGTACTCCAGAGTCGAGTAATTTCAAGAATTCTGGGTTTAATATAAAAAGGGGTTGTATATTTATATGACATTTATGTATATAAATGTAAATTACTCTGCTGAATCCCAAAAGGAATTGTCCAACACTACAAATGCCCTGATTACAAATGCTATCTTCATCGGTACATATCGAAATGGTATACTTACATAACTTTTCTGCTATCTCTAAATACCTCGGTATGGCGAATTTTGATCTACCGACATGTCGATACGCGATTTCATTACGTAATCTCAGACGTAGTATGATCGATTTAAGCCACGTTTAATGTTAAATAGATATGAAAAAAAATATTTTTCTCACTTTAAATAGGCTTTTGTGATAAAAAGTATGACCATGATTTTTGTATGACTTAATTTATGTATGAATGCAAAAAAAAATCTAGTATATCTATCTACCTCAATATTACAAAGCCAGCTCTGTTAATAAGTCGAAACGTGCTTTAAAAAAGATAGGAAAACATGTAATATTATTATTATTTTTTATTGTGACAACATTTTTTCCAAATCTCAAAGGTCAAGCGGTCTTACTTGTCATTACTCCTAATGTTAAGATTTCTCTGCAAGATGGTGCTGTTAAAACTGTAGAAAATTTAATGCACTCTTTATTACATATTTTAGTAAATTGATTTTATTTATCTTTCGTATTTTAAAAATAAAAATGTGAAACGTGGTGTTGGAAAAGAATGCTCCGGATTCCATGCGTACAAATGGGTCCATATTGAATTATTTAAATATTTGGAAACGGTTGTCAACTATAAGTTACAGGTAAAATCTACAGTATTTTAAACACATCGCCAGGAATGAATGAGAGAGCCTCGAAAATCTTGTTGTGGTGGGCGGAGTGGAGAGAATAAGATCCAGAGGTTGCTCACCTACTCGATGGAGCGACTTAATTAAATCTACGCAGCGGTGTTCAGTGACTGATGCTCTTCGCTCTGCCCAGTACTACCCAGACTACCTGGAAGCGGACCACAAAAATAGTGACCTGAGTCCAACCGCCATCCTCAGTCATGAGAGAAAGGACGAGAATATTTTTAAAAGCTTATAAGAAAAAAAAGCCACCTGAAAACGATTAAAAATTTATTTAAATCGGTATCAAAGCAAAAAGTGCTTGATGGAACATAATTTTTGTCACCCGTAATGCTTTGAAATGTATACCAACGGGTACTTGATCCTTCGGTATATATCGATGTATATACAAGATACAGGGTCGGTAGCATGCGCGGTCCGTCCATAAATTAGATGGAACCAATGCTTCCATACAAATTTAACAAATCAGTTGTTTTATTTAATAACTTAACTTATTTTTATAGTCAGTACAAAATATTTTTTGATTAACATATTGTTGATCGTAGCGGTCTTACATGGTTCGATGTTAATTCATTAATAACTTCTAGAAAATTATAAACAACTACTAACTTACTAACAAACTGGCTGCAAGAATTGCGCTTCGCCTAATAATTGAATAGGGAACTGCAAAAGTTAGCTGGTTCAGTCATTGATGCGGTCGGTTACTACTAAATTCAAAGATCTGCGCATGAGCAAATTGATATCTTAAGAAGCTCTGTGGAAGCAGTTCTAGCAAATCAATCCACGTTTGTTTTTCATATATTGTGACTATTTTGTAACAAATTTTACACTTAAATCGTTATGGTATTAAATCGACATGATGGTATTTTAGTATTCAACTTTGAAATACAACACATTTTTTTAGCAAGAAATTTTAATTTTAGCATAAAATCTTTGTTTGTTTTTTTAAAATAGTAAACTTAAATGAACGTCAATATGTTTATTTTTTTAGTGATACCGTATTTGTTGGATTTGTTCCGACGTTTCGGCTATTAATGCAGTAGCCATCTTCTGGGTAAACTGAATGTTTTGTAGAAAAAGATTAAGTACTAGTAATTTGTACCGTGTCGTACTCATTCCCAAAAAAGAAACATATTAATAACGGTGACCGTGAAAACCTTCACACCTATTTTAATGAATGTGTTGGTAGTAGGTACAATTTTTTTTTCTGCGTTCTTTGTATTAAGAGACTGCTTCCCTTATCAAAAACTTCACCGTACGCTCCTGGTTCGTAGTTTTTCTTCGTTATGCTCGGAAGATGTTATTTTCAAATATGCCGTCATAGTGAAGGTATGCATTACGTATCTTCTGTTAGTAATTGCTCCCCAGAAGTCAAACTAAAGGATGGGTCATGAGGTTTACAATTTAAATGACGTGTAATCAAAACCAGACAAGTTTACGATTCGAACATTAGGATTGTATTTGCGAACTTTAAACATTTTTGGAAATATACGAATATTTTAAGCTGAAAAAAAGGTATTTCTTAAAAGTTTTCTTTCTAAAAAAGCTTACCTTTTTTGTCCTTCGTGTCAGACTTCGAACACTTTTTGAACTTTCAAATTTTCTTGAGTTTGGAAATACCGCCATCATAAACCACATGTGACACTTCGAACGCCTATATTTAGTTTCATTTTTTCGTAATCCCAAAATGGATAACCTCGTAAAATTTATTGCATCAAAATGTAGAGGGTTTTCAGAGAGGCGTGGAATTTCATAAAGCTTTTAAAGACGTTTTATTTTTGTCAAATATGAAGTAAAAAATACCCTCTTGGTAGACTTACTTACTTATGGGTTATTAAATTATTTTTTTATTATTTATTTTATTAAAAAAATATTTATTAAACATTTATCGAGACAGAAGTCTCAACTCCACGGAACCAATGTACTTACTACGTAAAACAAAAGCATTATTTAAAATACATGGAATATCAGCATAAAATAACAAGCAATAAAAAAACATTTAAAGTGAAAAGTTTATGTAAACTAATTGTATGGGGTATAAGATTTTTTGCATTTACACTCCTTTATCATAAGTTCGAATAATTTAAAAGAAACATTACATTTTCCCCGACATTAAAAATTAACCAAAATTAATAGGTACGTATTTTAAAAGAGAAACACCCTTTCTCCTCATTGAATGCGAATCGTGACACCTCAAAAAACCAAAACTGCAAAATTCTGAATTTTAAGAATAGATTTCTCAGACGAATCTTGGGTGTGAGTGCTTTGACTTTTTAGGAATAAAGTAATAAGAGAACGGACGCAACAAACTCCGGTGACAACTGTCATCAAACAGAGGCAATACGGTCGGCATGTACTATGGACGTCTCCTGAGAGCCTTGACCACGCTTGCCTACTTTACAAGGCATCAAGTTCTCGACGTCCTGGACGTCCACTGCTGACTGTTTGTCGGCAGTGAACGCCAGAACTTCGGGATGCTAGCCTGACCTGACAGAGATACCTGGGGGATCTTCTTGGACATCATATGCTACAACGAGGGAGCGGACATGGAATAATAATGAGTGGCTACATAAAGTGGACACTTAAGCCAGCCAATGATAGCTCATAAGCCCTGTAAATGCCTATAATTCCATGAAATGTTCTTCATCTCTGTTGTTATGTATTTTTAATAACTCCAAAGAAGGGTTAATTACAGTTCCTGACTACAGAAATTTGGACAGACTCGAAACATTATTGATAAAACCAGTTGGTGCAAGGCGGCCTCCGTGGTGTAGAGGTCAAGACGCTTGACTCAAGCACGGAAGGTTCCGGGTTCGATTCCCGGTGAGAACACAAAAATTAAAATGTGATTTTTTTCAAGCCGGGTTGTTCTGTAATGTAATTCACCACTGTAATAGGGCCTCCTGGCCTGTTGTGGTGCAAAAAAAAAATATAAATAAAAATGAAATGAAGTTTAAAAATCGAAGAATATTTTCAGGCGTTGCCTTGTATGTAGGTGAAATAATTGATTCGGAATACCATCCGCATCAATAAAGATGTAAGCTCTTTAACTTCACAATAATTAACAGATGGAAGAATTGAAGGAATATAGATGTTCGAACACAGGCAGAATGATGAATGTTACACAGTGTGTAAAGTGGCCAGATAAATCAGCCAGTGACAAGTCATAAGGCCTGTATATGCCAAGATTTCTGCATTATTTCTATAGAATTATCTTAATCTCTGCTGGAATATATTAACAAACATGTTTGAATTGTTCTTTTTTTGTCAATTATTTATTTTTAGATTATTTTTTTATGTGTTTTTTCTAAAAATATTATTTTGAATGTTTTTGGTACAAATATTGTTTTTTTTTAACTGACTAGCAATTGTGTTACTCTATTATAGCAGTCATAGCAACTTTATTTACTAGAAGATGGACATGTCAAAAGTAGGAAGCGTGCATGAGAAGATGTATGAATGTAGAGGAAGCGGGGTCTGTATGCCAAGATAGAGTTTTATGGCGTTCTATCCTCTCTGCTTACCCCTACGAGGAAACGGCGTGATGGTTTGTTTGTTTGTTTGTAAAAATACCATTTGATAAATAAAATGTGCATGAACAATGAATTTAATAAAAACATGTTGTTACTCTTTTTGTACATTTGTTAATTTTTAACCAACATGTTTACTACGTGAAACAGTAACATTTTGGTACTGAACCTACTAACAATTAGCGGCCTCCGTGGTGTAGTGGTCAAGATGCTTGACTCACGTACGGGAGGTTCCGGGTTCGATTCCCGGTGAGAACACAAAAATTAAAATGTGATTTTTCTCAAGCCTGGGTGCTCTGTGATGTAATTCACCACTGTAATTAGGCCTCCTGGCCTGTTGTGTTGCAAAAAAAATGTAAAATGTAAACAATATAATAAACCAACAGAAAACATCCTGTACAGTAAAATATCATGAACTAAGCATTCGCAATTCATTTAACGTCATAAATTTAAGTGTTTATCGCAGTTTTGCCACCCGACCGAATAAAATTAAAGTTCAAATGAATGTCTCCATTTCCCATATAAAGTTCGGAATTAAGAAACTCCGTTACTGCCACTTAATTGGAATAAAAGCTCTGACATATTTTATTCCGTTAGTGCTCACTGTTCAAAGAACTGGCGAACTCAAAACCGAACATTTCAAATTGTTTTGTTGGTGCTTTTTTGCAGTTTAATTTTTATTCATAAATCACAACAATGCAGAATTGATTATTTACAATGTCAAAAAATACCTAAATGATCGTGTATCAAACGACAATAATTATTCAATTGTTTAAAAAAACACAAATTACACGAATCACATGTGAAATAATTAAATACTTTATAAATTTGTGCTTTATTTTCTGTATTTTTTTTTGTAGCGCAACAGACGGGAGACCCAATTACTGTAATGAAACACATCACAAAACACCCAGGCTTGAGAAAAATAAATTTAATATTAATATTAGTTTTTATATTTCACCGAGAATCAAATCCAGAACCTTTCATGCTTGTGCCATACTGTTATAATGTGTTTTTCTAGTATTCTTGAGGTGAATATTGAAAAACACTTAAAACACGTATAAAAAATTACATTATCTTATAATACGAGTTTATCATTTATGATATTTTATTTTCTCAGAAAATAATTTAAAACAAACTTCCTTGGGTAAATAATTTTATTTAAAAAAATAAATATATATTTATTAGCTTTCTTATAATTTACTCAAATATTTCAATTTTGGTGGCCATTTTCAACGAGTTGTAAATAACTCACTATTAGAAAATAGAAATCAAGTTAGGGTAGAGTGGGGTTTAAACCTCGGACCTCCGGTTCATGAGTCCGCAACACTAGCCCCGGAACCACAACCTGATTAAATTAAAGATTGAAAAGAGTCTCATAATATCATTTAGTTTTTGTATTAAACATAAATAAAAATGTATTATAATCTCGATTTAAATCCCTCGTAATAATTATTTTTATACTGTAAATCTTACATAACAATTTTTCTGTTATTTTTTTAAATTTTTTTAATTTTTCACTTTCATTGGTATCAATTGAAATTGTTTAAACAATATCCAAATAAAGTCACATGCAATAATTAAGGTTCTGTCTTAGTACGGAAAATTCCTACCCAGTTATGATCCCAAAATAAAGCTTCTCTACATTGTAAACATAATGAGATACATAAAAAAAAATATTGGTCTACCGAAGTCCCAAAAAAATGTTTCAAGAGAAAAGAAACGAATTGATTGAAAATTAACAAAAAAAACAGTTGTCGGCTGTTTTCGTTTTTAAATGCAATACAGTAATGATGGATTATATTTGAAAACGCACACTTGGTTACGATTTCCTTTGGGAAAACTCAGATAGCGTAATGCATATACCAATATTGTCAGTCCGCCTAGGGTGGAAGCCCCCTCTGTATTTTTATACCTCCCTATAGAAGGACTCTTCTCAGTTTTATAATATAATTGAAAAGGTGCGGCTTACTCTCTTGCCTCGCATGAGGGAAAATTCTAAAAGGCAATATACCAGTTTAATTCAAACTGAGATTGTCTTTTAAGGAGCCTCGCTGAGGAGATAAGAAGATAATAATTTAGTAGGCTTTTTCTTTCATGCCAACGCTAAAAACTAGTTTTTAATATGAAAAAAATTTAATACCAGGAGAAATTTGGATAAAATTTCTACGCTTATAGGTTACCGAGTATTTTTATTAAAATATGTTTTCGTTCCGGAATTCCACCCAGCCATGTTTTTGAATTCAATTAACTAAATTAAAAGAGTTTGATTTTAATAGCGCCTTATTGGGTTTGGGTCTATAGTATTAGCATGGTTATCATTTTTTTTTTATTATTAATAAATTTCATATTCAATCAATTTCATTTTAAATACGAGTACATGAGAAAAAAAATTAAAACATAGGATATACCAAGAAAATACATAAAACAATAATACTAAATAAATATAATGTAGTTTTTACACGTGTTCAAAAAATTTCTTTGGATTTACTTTAAATTAATTTATATATATACTATTTTTTATAGTTTTTAGTTCATTGGGAAGATTATTACAATTTTCTTCACCTTTGAAGACAAAGCTATTTTGACCATGACTTGTGTGGAATTTAGGAGGTTTAATATTATGTTGGTATCTGAGTGACTTATTCATCTCAAATTCTTTTATTTTGTTTCTATAACATATTTGCATTCACAGGGCGTCAATGAACCTGGGTGTAAAATACCCGGCACATTTTCAAACGCTTTTTTTTTTTTTGAACAAAAAATTTACAAAGTTGCATTCCCTCTCATTCAGTAGCTGGAGTAAAAAAACTGACTTATCGAACATTTGCTTAGTAGTGCCTTGCGCGTGGGCTGAGAAAGGTGGGTCAAAAGTGCGTTCAAATTCATGATTTGTGTAACATTTTCGGGCACGTAAAATATAAGAAGACATCCCTCAGTAAAAAAAATATTCGAATTGGATTTATAGAAATTGTGTTTTTGAAGTAAGTGACTTCTGCCTGAACGGCGATCAATTGTACAAAATCAATATTTGATAATTTTCTTCCTGTAGTAACTTAAGTCCCCCAAACTAAATGAAGCTTTTTTTCTTTTGTAAAACGTCATTCCCAGCGTCTAGTAAGAAAACAACGATCTCATTTTCTTCGGATTATAAGATTATATCCATAAAATGAAACGCACGTGTTTTTGCTAGAACCAGAACAAACGTACTTTAAAGTGCTTGTGAAAATGAACCCACTCTTTTATGTTTCTTGGGATAATCCCAGAAAACTGTATTTATAGAGAAAGAAATTCATAACATTTAATACTAAACATGTTTTTTGTATTTACAATTCTCCGTACCAAATGTTATCAATGAGCTTCCTTCCTCTTAAAACTCATTTCAGCATATATGTTTATTGTAAATTTTTTATTTTATTTTTATCAACTCACTTAATGAGACGACAATCAATTTATTTTTCATAAAACCTACACACCTGTAAAAAACGGTCATCAATTATTTTATTAAGCAAACGTTTATTCTATGAGAATGACTTTTACGGGACGAATCAGTACATTTATCAGATTTTAAATCGAGATAAACAATTTATTATTTGTATTATTATTAAAAAATAAACTTTGTATTTATACGTCGCAAACGAGTTTATTATAAACTAGAACGCATATTTCGGATATTCAGAATTACCCATCATCAGGTGAATATACAAACTTATACTTAACTCAAAGTTCAAAGTGTTTTATTCATAATATAATAAAAATGTTATTCCACAAAGTAAATGCTTACACTACATGAAATCCAGCCAATGACAGTTCATAAGCGCTGTCAATGCCTAGACTTCCATATTCTCTTTCTAAGGTATTCTCCATCCCTGTTGTAATTTGTTAACTATATTAGCTGTTAATATAATTTGTGTCCATTTTTTTCATTCAAAAGTAAAACAATATGATAAAAAATATATGTTATTCGTAAGAAAATTTTCGGTTCTACCATAAATCGTATTTGCTTTAACGTTACATATATGATTTAATCTGATAAAAAACCTTCAAAACGGAATGTCAAGTAGACGAAAGTGAGCATTTTCGACACCTTCTGTTTGCGTTCAATCGAGGAAATAAATCCGCTGAAGTTGCTCTTGATATTTTCGCAGTGTACGGGAAGATGCAGTAAAAAAAAACAAATAGAACTAATGTTTACATCCGATACATTTAGACAAGGTGGCTTACAAATGAATTAAATGAACTAGATATACAAAATACAAGAAAGAAGCGAAAAACATGAAGAGACATTTAGTTCAGGGCTCTTCTCGTTTGCAAAATTAGGTTGTGGTTGTGTGACTAGTGTTCTGGATCCATGGATCAGAGATCCGAGGTTCTTACTCCACTCTACTCCAACTTGATTAATTTACAACTTGTTGAAAATGGCCCCAAAATCGAAATGTTTGGGTATATCATAAAAATTCCATGTGAAAAAAAAAAACTAAATACCGAAAAGTGTCTCTAGTTCAATATTTCCGATCTTGTCGGAAAGACTTGATCGTTTGCAAACTAGACACAACTACACATGATCACCCGTTTATAGTTATAAATACGTAACAAGTAAATATCAAACGTAATAAGACTTTATTTCTACTGTTTTTAGGCTTTACAGTATAACCTTACATTTAGTCTTTTAAACATAATTAGTTTACTTTTGTCAAATTTCGTTTTTTATTGTGAATATAATTAAGAACCCTAGGTTATTAAATAACTCAATAAAGCAGGGCGAAAAGCTCAAATCTTCAGGGATAAGACTGATAATAGTTGGACCATCCGCATCCCTCGGAGACAGAAAACACCGATAATGAAAAGGGTGCCATACTTTATGAAATAATTAAAGGGAGGCTTTAGATTTACTGATGTAATTTCAACCTTCTGTGCTTTTATTGTAAGAGAAAGGTTTTTATCAGCAAAAGCTGTACTGAAAGTGCCTACAGCAATTATTTTAAAGAATTACCAGCCAAGTTCACATTTCACAAGTTCGTGTAAAACGATTTTTTTTTAATGTTTGACGCGTTAACAATTTAAAGCATAATTGTTATAAAAGCGGAGGACAATAACATAGGATAAGTTTATTTTTATGCCGAAAATAAGAATATGAATATTGTGTTTTTTTTTCTTCCCGTTATGTTCGAAATCCTAATATTTTTTATTTACCTTTTGTTTATACCTAGCCGTAATTTTAAATACGTAATTTTGTTTGTAAAAATATAAACAGTAGATTTAAATAAATAAATTAGTACTTAAAATTACACAAAGCAGGAGGGTAGATTTTCACGGTAACTGTTTTCGATTCTTCTTTTCCACATCCGCTCCTAAGTGGAGCATGTGGACATCACCAGTTGCCTCCAAGAGACTATCGCCAGCCAGCATTTTTGCCTCTTCCCACGTCCTCGCCCCTTAATTCCGCCGAATAAAGTCTAAAGATCGTCATTGATGGCCTTCCAGAACGGCGTGAGCCCACAGGTTTAAAGAAGAGGCAATTTTGTCTTAGGTTCTCCTGAGGCATGCGCAGCACATCTCCAAGCCAGGTCCATCGCCGCATCCTCAGGACGCTGTTATAAATACGTATGTTTATTTTTTTAATGATCCCTTTTAAGCTGGATTCGTTCCAACATTTTCGCTACCATCTTCAGGGTAAACGATATGTTTTGAAGAAAAAATAGGTGTTTATATACTAGTCATTTATACTATGTCGCAGTCAGCAGTAGGTACGATATATTGCGCGTCATTTTTGTAGTGTGTAGTGCCGGGAGCCATACTTAATTGGTCTAAATCTAGCAATTATTTGAGTAGGTTAAATTTTTCGTAGACTATGTTGCATAAAAGCTTTTTCTGAGAAATACACTGATGATGAACCCAAAAATAAAAATGTAGTATCTAATTGGACTAGCTAGAATTGAACATGTTAAATACTCAGGATTTACAATAGACAGACAATTTACATGGACAATTCATGTCAACAATTTAATTAGCAAAGTAGAAAAATTATCGACTCTTTTTTAAATCGAAAACTTTGTTTCAAAAACGGAAAAAAATCTTATGTACGAAGCCAATGTAAAAACTAAAATATGTTTTATGCAACTACTACGGGGAACAGGAAATCAAAATGACATAAACAGACTACAAAGACAGCAAAATAAAATATTAAAGTTACCGGAAATACCCCTGCTAAAATGCAATAAATACGATTTTTTTTAATACATGTCATTATGATTATAATGGGAATGTTTATAAAACTGTTTCATAAAATTTCGAGTTTTCTGAGATATTCATCCTTTTTTTCATAAAATACTGTTGCGAGAGGATGCTATATGGCATCGCGCTGCTCTCTCTGTCATACGATCTCTGCGATTTTCGTCTTTTCCAAGCATATATAGCTAAAATATCTTAATAAAGAAGGTAAACCAAACTTAGGTTCAATGTTTCCAAGTGTTCGGTCACGTCTTTCACTCGGGCCTAAAAACTATTTTTCGCTACAAAATGAATGATCAGAATCTGTACGAACATCGAATGTTAAGGATCTGGGCGTTAGATTTGTAAGCACCTTGATATTTCATGAACAAATAGAGACAATCAGTGGTAATGCATTGAATATGTTAGGATTTATTCTGCGTGCAATTTAATATTGCAAAGTAGACTCGAGAGTAGCTCGATGATTTAGGGGCCACATGAACCAAAAATCCAAAATAAGTTTCTAAGATATCTCTGCAAGATAAACTGCGGGTATTATCCTTGGCTCTACCCGACCGAGTTTCTCCAGGGTATGCTTGGCTCCAACAGTTTAGAGATTAGAAGGAATATGTATTTGACTAGATATTTTTATTGTTGCGCGGTATGATTGATAAGTGTGAAATTATTATGAACATTGGTTTGTATGTTCCTGATAATTACCTTAGACAGCGTCAGCATAGATTGTTTCATATTCCGATATACAGGACCAACCTGCCGATGGTTATGCCTGTTAGAAGGGCTACCGCTATGCTGAACGACATCGCTGTGGATGTTGATCTGTTCCATGTGTCCGAAGGGGTTTTCCGGAGCAGGATTCTCCTACTACTTTGACATGAGTCTCTGTGTATTATTGTCTTTTTATAATAATTACGTATTAAATTTCAATTTTTAATGTATGTGTTATTTTAAATAAATTAATTCAAAATCATCACGGTTTTAAAATCTCGCTACGTGTAAGCGCGACAGTACGCGGGGAGTCAGGAGTTGGAATACATGTAAAAGTTTACGCACGAAATCCAGTTTTTTGTGGTTATGTAAAAAAGTACACGTGATGACTGACCAAATATATCAAAAGCAGACAGACGCCGTGGTGCAGTTGGTTAGACGGCCAACTGTGAAACAGGCGTCGCGGGTTCGATTCCCGCCAGTTGAAGGAAAAAAAATCCAAGAAAGATTTTTTCTTATTGGTCTGGATGTTGTAGTGTATATTTCATTACCTTCTTCCATATTCCCTATTTGCTACCTCTAAATAAAAGCTGAGTGGGTTATTCCTTTTACAAAAATAAAATAAAAAAAGAGTATTCAACTGTAAAGCGCTGAACTGAAATGTTTGTTGTTTGCACGGGGGAACGCAGAGACTAACGTAAATTATTATTTAAACACTAATTTTAAAAAATTATTTTGAGACATTTATTACATCATTGGATGGGTTTAAAAAAAAATTATTTTGTCTTTTATCGCCCAGGAGGCATTAAAAAAAACTGCATGCTTACATACCTAAATATAAAACACAAATTAGTAAATTTACAGAAGAAAGATACAAAAAATTATACAAAAAATTAAATCAATACAATGGTTTGCTAAAAAGTTTTCAGAAAAAGATGCTACTTGGGGGACCCCCCTCAGGCCCAGAAGAGTTAAGAAGATTGGAACATTTATGAGTAAAGTAATTTTAGTTACAATTTTTGTCTTTCAAAATTTTTACAATTTAATAATTCAATAAATTATTTTTATTTATAAAAAATGACATGAAATAATTTGTCGATTTCTATTTTAAGTGCAAATTATTTTGCTATCGCATAAAAATTATTAGAACACTTTTCAGTAAATTAGATTTACGTTTATTTATAATTGTATTATTTAACTTATTATATTAAACGATCGGAGTTATTTCAAATGATGTATTGATTCACCAATAGAAATGCAATAATAGTTCGTTAGTTATATTGGAAAGGGCATAACAATAGTGGGCGATAATTAGAAAAATACCACAAATTATATTTATGACCCAATAAATGTATTTTATCTCGTTAACGATTGGCTTTGTATCATTTCGTTCCTGAAAATACAATTTTAGATTACGTGAAAACATACGCAATCGTACATTTGCGAAAATAATTATAATTAAAACACATAGTTCTTTATAACATTATTTTTCTAATTTACACTAACTGCAATTGTAACATGATTTTTTTTTTATCCAACTTAATGACTTACCTTTTAATTTTAAATTAAGATATGAAGTTTTCAACAATATTTTGAGTCTGTCAAAATGATTAGATGAAATATGACAGAAATGAATTATTTTTATGTGTTTAGATTCAATTTTTTGTTGAAATTATGGATAAGAAAGGCTGATTTGAACTGTGTTTATTAATGAATAGCATAGCATACACTTTTATTGTAATGTCCTCATTTATATTGCAATAAAAATGTGTATTAATATGAGCCCTAATTTTTTATTTTTTTATATCTATTGTATTCTTCCAGTAACCTTTATTGAAATTTGAAATAAAATGTATACCCACACACAGGCTATGCCATTTTTTTGTGTTTATGTTGTAGTCTATTTTGTACTTGTTACTTATGTTTACCTATTGTGAAATGCACAGAAAAAAATATAATAAATAAAAATAAATAAAACAACTTTGTTTTTAACTACTATTTTTTTTTTTTTCCACCGACCGGTTTCAAAGCAAACAAGCTTCTTCTTCAAGGTTTACGTAACTAATGAATTGATTCCTATTTTATTTTTATCATGTTCATTAAATACTACACGTGGACTCAATAAATCAAGTCGTTTTTCCTTACACAGGTGGTAATTTGATATCACTATTTTCGAAGTTAGACAGGAGAGGGCTAAAACAAATATTGTTTATTTGGTTATTTATTATTGTTTTCTTATTATGAATCGGTTTTTTAATTTCTTAGATTTCTAAGTTGTCAAATTTTAATATTTTATTTTCAACATGAAGTACTTTTAATCTAGTGTCTTTATCAAAGTTATGATTATTTTCTATTACAAATAAAATGACCGGACTTGGGAAGTTACAAATAACACTTTACAGCAGATATGGATAGTATTAACAAGAAGGGAATATGGTAGACTACTTATTTAAAGGGCTTTTGACCTGTTATTGGTTAGTTCAAGTGGCTAATTTATACAATGTTGTTAGTCATCATTATGTTTACGTTGAAAAATGTATACATCTAAAATTCTTCTATCGGTTAGGTAAGTTCTGTTACGCTGAAGGGCTGAAACCTTTATCGATTTTTATTTATTTAACTTAAAAAGTTAAACGTAGTGCAAAAGCACACACATGTTATTCTTCCCTGTAAAATTAACAATGAATAATAGAACATTAAAATTAATTCGACAATGTTTTGAAAATGTCCAAACGTTTGTAGACAGGCTGGATTTTTTCCCTAGAGAGCTACTAAGATCCAAATTTGTTGCAACAGAGAGGGAAAGTGGCCACTTAAACCAGCCAACGATAGGTTGTGAGGTGTTCTCAATGCCTAGACTTCAATATTTCTTTCTCAAAAATATTTTCCCTCTGTTGCAACAGAATTTAAATTAAATCAATAATATTGATTCAGCATTTTAAATTAATAAACCAAGATCAATGATTCATTTTTTATAAGTTTTTGAATGGCTTTTTTGCGTAGGTATCCTTGTATAAATATGACATATTATATAAAACCACTTACTACCACTAGACAGCTCAAATGCTATTACAAAATTACATTTTTTTATCAACAGTCAATCGTGTTCATTCTTCGTTTTTCCAAATCAGTTCGATGTATCATTTCATCATACGAGTGTCGGACTTATAGCCTGCAATGAGCCGCCAGTTGAGCACCCATTGACCCGTTTTAGCAACTTCTAATATATGGGCTTACAACAAAAAAAGGGAGTAGGTTAAATGGGAAGAATGGATAAAAATTACCCGGAAGGAAGTGATAGTTGTTCAAGTGTGAAATGAGGAGAAAAATATGAAGGTTGTGAAGTTTATGGCAACTTTGAGAACAACGCAATATTTGCCAGATCTAGTATGTGATTATAACTAAAGGAATCACGCGTCATTTACACATATCAGTGTAGATATTGTTTGCTGCTACACGTTGAATAACAATGATCTAAAGTCACGAAACCCGTTAGCGGGAAGGCTGATCTGGGAGTTGGAGGGTAAATGCATGTTAAATCCAACCCACGAAATCCAGATTTTGTAGTTATTGCTCGAAATAAGCGGCCAAAAAGAAAGAATCACACACGCAAACTGACCAACGTATCAAAGGTTATTGAACTATATAGCGAAGAAATTGAGATGTTAACTGGAAAGCAAAGACAAATGTGGATTATTATTGAAAAAATTCAGCAGACATGTATTTTTAAAAAGTTGCTGAAAAATATATGCTACCTGGGGGACCCTCGAGACCCGAAAGGGTTAAAATCATCAAAGAGTTTTAACTTAAATCCCCGCCCTTAAAAAAAACAAGTACTGAAAATTTGTTTCGAAAATTTATTTTGTCATTTACAGCTTAATTACCGAAGTTCGTCCAAAATATCAAACACTCTCACAGCGTTAAAGGAAATGTGCCTTGCGCACAGCGAAAGCCGTGTGGATTTTAATTAAGCAAAATAACTGTTTATTTTATAATTCGTTTCGTTAGCTTTTGAATTCGCATTGTGTAGATTACATTATTTATAGTCATGCTTCTCTGTAGGGAACTAACTATGTTAGAGCGGAGATACAAGGATACAACATACTCCGTATTTCAATTCACCCTGTGCACATCCCATAGCGAAACAAACCAGTTGGGGTTGGGGGATGATGGATCGATATTCACCCCTTCCCCATCAGATTCTAAAACTTTTCAATGTCCTACTCTTTAACGGCACTTGCTAAGCACTTATAATTCTACTAAAAAGACATGTAAATTTTAAAGCCACATTTTACGCCACGAAGTTCTCCCGGATATTATTTTGAAAGAAATCGTAGAGTGTGAACCATAAAAGATCAGTAGCTAAATCTCAAATAAATGTCGACGTGATAACAATGTCTCACCATGGTTGTTTATCATATTCGCGATCACAATGCAACATCCTTGAATACCTTATATTAAATGTCAAAATATTTACTTTTCGCGACGTATAATCCTGCTGCGCAATCACATATTTGAATTTTACCGGTGTAAATATGGAAAATATTCCAAAACTGCTATTTTTATTTATTTATTTATTATTTATTTTGCTATTGATTGCATTTAGCCAGCGGTTAGCTAGCCAATTGTCAAAAATAGCAGTCACCATAGTAATTGTAATTTAATTTTCACTTTTTTGTATAAGATACTCTTGCTATTTTGCAAATGCAATATATTTTTTTTTATCAACAATATTTTGAGTTTGTCCAAATTTTTGTAGACAAGGACTGGATTCAACTCCCCGGAGAACTGTTAACATTAACATATTACAACAGAGATGAATAAAATTTTAATGAAGGTAATATAGAAGTCTAGGCATCTACAGGGCTTATGACCTTTCATTGGCTGGTTTAAGTGGCCACTTTACAAACTGTAACATTCACCATTCTGCCCATATTTGAACTGAAGAAATATAGATGTTCAAATACGGGCAGAATGGTGAATGCTACAGTGCGTAAAGTGGCCACTTAAACCAGCCAATGAAAGGTCATAAGCCCTGTAGATGCCTCAACTTCTATATTACCTTCTTTAAAATGTTCTTAATCTCTGTTGTAATATGTTATTATTTTTTATAGTAAACGCTGATTTTTCGCCGCTGAACTGTATTTATTTACGAGGAAAACAAAAAACAAACACGACACGAGCGTCGACTTAGAGTTTACACACGCGTTGACTAATGACTACGATAACTTGAGCATGTTCACTGTGATCGCTCAAATGCTTAGCACGCTTTTAAGCACGTCGATAGTTATTTGTGATTGAGCTACAAGCAGAGACTACGTTGATCAACTTTATGAAGATAATTTAAATTACATTTCTTGATTTGTCGATTCGACAACTGCAGCTCCACATGTAAGCAAACAAACATGGAAATGTAGGTTTATTTAACAATGTTTAAGTATGTCTGTAAATGCCTAGACTTCCATATTTCCTTTTTAAAGATGTTTTTCCTCTTGTTTAAATAAATTTATATAGGTTTATTTAATTTATCCTTAAACACAAAGAAACAAACACACCGTTCGCTGCCCTAGTTCTTGTATGTTCAAAAGACCATTTTTAGAAAATTGAGTTATGAATGCCAAAATGTTTATTATTTTATTACGCGCTCATGTAGCTTAAGAATTATTATTTTTTCCGTTAATTAATAGTGTTTTTAGCATTTTTTAGATGCTAATCTCCCCCTACTGATTTTATTATTTGGCTTTCAAAACAAATAAAACGTATTTTGTAAAATGGTATTATGAACATTTTGAAATATGAAACCTTTATCATGCGGGTGAAATTCATCTGGCTTCAGTAAGCAACGCCTGAAAACAATTTTCCAATTTTGTATACTTCTTCTTTTACCAGGTAGTTAATTCAACAATGTTAAACCAGCCAAAAACAGGTCATAAGTTCTGTAAATGCCTAGACTCTGTTGCAACAAATGGAAATATTCTGAATCAGACATTTTTATATAAATTATTACTTGTTATAGTTATGTATCAATCACATGCCGTTTTATGCTTATCAATCGCGTTTAAGAACGCTAATTAATATTGACAAATTGATGACTATTTACATTTTGATAATTTAAAAATTAACTCTGAAACTTAATTAAAATGATTATTCACTTTTTATGTAATTTTAGTCACCTGATCCTTTGAATAATTTACGAACCATGTTTAAGAACCACTGTTCCACAGCGCCAGACCCAAGCGCAAAGCAAACGAAAATACCTTATATTCAACATGTTACTATCGACGACATATTTAAAATAAAAATAAAATATTCAACAGTTTATTGAAGCAAGAAAAGTACATGGTTGACAAAATTACTTTTATGAAACTATGGTTGAGCGATTTTCATTTTTATCATTTTTCTGAGTCTTTATGGAAAAAAAAAAATATTTCATAAAACAATATTATTTTACATTATGAAATATAAAATATTAAACAATAATTGTTTCGATTAACTAAAACTAATATTATTGTCGGGCGCTCAGACAACCAGTATGTAAAATAAAAATATTTTCATAATCTGCACCCAATTAGGCACAGGGGACTACCCCAACAGCAGCGTATCGTAATCATTATTAACATATTACAACAGAGATGAAGAACACTTAGGAGAAGGTAATATAGAAGTCCAGGCATCTACAGGGCTTATGACCTGTCAATGGCTGGTTTAAGTGGCCACTTTACGCACTGTGTAACATTCACCATTCTGCCGATATTTGAACATCTATATTCCTTCAATTCTTTCATCTGTTGATGTTTGTGAAGTTAAAGAGCTGAAACCTTTATTTATGCGGGTGAGATTCATGTAATTAAATTATTTCACCTACACACCAGGCAATGCCTGAATTTTTAATTTTTTCAATTTCTTTTCTTCTCCATGGACCAGGTGGATCTTTCAACAATATTTTGAGTTTGTCGAAATTTTTGTAGACAAGGACTAGATTCAACTCCCTGGGGAGCATCTATCTATCCATCTGTAGATGCCTAGACTTCTATATTATCTTCTCTTAAATGTTCTTTATCTCTGTTGTAATATGTTAATATGAACAGCTCCTCAGGGAGTTGAATCCAGTCTTAGTCCACAAAAATTTTGACAAAATTAAAAATATTGTTGGTATTCATTATTGTTATATGAAGGACAGATGATCAGTACAAGGCTTGAGTCACCAATTTGGGGACTTTGAAATTATATGGAGTAAAATAACCCGTTAAAAATATAAAAATAGTATATAATTTTGTACATATTAATAATTTAGGCTAGAGTTTAATTTTTAAGATTATATTTTTTACTCAATTTACTTGTTTTACGTGCTTTCTTTAAGAAAATGGCTTAATTTTACAGTTTTCGATTTTGAAAATTGAAAAATCAATATTTTATTTTAAAACAATTTAAAAAAAATATTTATTAAACATATATTTTATATACTAAAAAAAAAAAAAATTATCAGCCCAACGAATGATTTATTGGTTTATCAAACTGAGTTTTATAGACGAAAGTGTCAACCTGAAATTCTTTTTTTTAATACATTACATTGAACTTCCACCTAAAAACCTAAAAACAATACAGGTCTGTGTGTGTACCAGAACTCTAGATGGGTGCTTTGACTCGATGGCTACTCTCAGGTCAAACTTCTGAAAAAGAAAGTCGAGTGGAGATAAGTCTGCCTCTTGGAGTAGGCGCATTCGCCTACCATGCTTGAAGTCCTGGGTTCGATTCTTGACAGAGTGGACATGAAATATTTTATTTAAAGGTAGTTCCACATCCACATCCACACTGAAATATTTTTAATTTTCTGGACTGCTACCTGAAGCGTAATACTTCCTCCTTAACTTTAGGTAGCAAAAATGATCAAGGTTCACAGCAATTGGAGCTCCAGTATTTACATACATTGCAACAAAGATAGAGAATATTTTCAAAAAGATAATATGGAATATTTTATTAGGGAGTTGTTCATATTTAAATTTATTTCAACAGAGAGGAAAAACATTTTTGAGAAGGGAATATGTAAGTCTAGGCATTTACAGGGCTTATGACCTGTCATTGGCTGATTTCCCTCTCTTTGTTTTCCCTCTCTGTTGAAATAAATTTAAATATGAATAACTCCCTAGGGAGGAAATCCAGCCAGTCTGCAAGCATTTGGACATAATCAAACATTGTTGAACTATGGATATCATTGAAATACTTGTAATTCAACAATAAATATCGTGATATGCATAAATCATGATAGATATCAGTATCAATACTTTGGACCCAGGTCAAAACTAAATGACGCATTTGACTAATAAATTATAATCAAAATGCAGTTCCACAAATGAATATCATTGAAGAAATTTAAATTCTGGAATAAAACTTTATAAGTATTTTTATTGTTCTTCTTCTCTGGTCTCAATCCTGGGATTGGGCTGGCAGCAATTACATTCATTCTTCTCTTCCATTCCTCCCTGTCTTGTGCGGCTCTTTTAAAGTCAACATATGATGAGCAGCGCACGTCCTCTAATAGGTCCTCCAGGTACTCTCGGCGTGGGCGTCCCCTAGAATTTGTCCCCTCGGTCATCCCCTATAATATGACATGCAGGAGGCTTTCTTGACGTATTTCATGGCCGATCCATCTCGCTCGCCTTTCAGACAAGGTCCTGAGCAGGTGCCTTCCACCTTTGATTCTTTGAAGAACCTCCTCATTTGTAATGTGGTCACACCAGGAAATTCCTATAAGTCTTCTATAGGACCACATCTCAAAAGCCTCTAGTCTCCGTTTATTTCTTTCGGATAGGCAACATGTCTCGCAGCCATACATTAAAATACTCCATACATAGGTCTTGAATAGGAGTATTCTTAGTTTTAGGTCTATATTATTTGATTCAATTATTTTTGACCTTTTATTAAAGTCTAGTTTGATGTATACGGCTGTCGACCTCGCTCTAAGACCGACCGTCCCATGTTATTTTGCTCCCGAGGTAGACAAACTCCTTGGTGTTCTTTAGTGGTATTCCTGATATCACTACTCTCATCTGGTGTTGCATTCGGCCTACAGTCAGGAACTTTGTTTTGTCTTTATTTATCTTCATACTGTAGTTATTTTGAAGAATGCTTTCCATAGTTGTTAAGGCTTCTTGCAGTTCTTCTTCACTTTCAGCAACCATATCAATATCGTCTTCATTCAATCATACCTGCCTTCTTTGGTAATGTGACAATAAGGCATTTCTCGAAGTCCTCCGATATCTTTCCAGTCTTATACATTTACCTGTATCATTTTAAACAGGGCATATGTGGTTCCTTTTCCTGCTGACTTAATGAGTTCAGCCGGAACGTCATCGATTCCGGGTGCTCTCCCGTTTTTGAAGTTTTTCAGTGCTAGGTCGAACTCTTCTCTAATGATTGGATCTCGCAAATCATCCGCGTCTACCTCATTTTCTCTTTCTTTCAATGTTTCATTGTCAATATTTTCCTTTCCAATGTAAAGCATTTCGAGATATCTTTTCTACCTCTCTCCTGTTTGGTCTTTTTCAAATAGTATTTTGCCGTCTTCTCCTTCTATTGCATTACCCTTTCCAATTCTCATATCAAAAAAGTCTTTCACCGCAGCGTGAGCTCTTTCTACATTTCCTCTCTTGAGGTCCTCATTAATCTCATCGCATTTATTTTGATAATAGGTTTTTTTTGCTATTCTTGACTCGATTTATTTTATTTCTTAGCGCTTTGTATTTCTCTTGTGATTCAGCTCTTTTATCATTTTTGAGATCTCTTCTTTCCTTTATCCTGTTAAGAATTTCATCGGTTATCCATTCCTTTCTTGCTTGGGGTTTTTTCTTGCCTATAATTTCCTCTGCTGTAGTTTTTATCTTCACCTTTATCTCTTCCCAGATTGCATTCACGTTGTCTTCTTCCATTAGGTTACACTCTTGTGTCTTTTTCCTAAAGCTGTCACTGACCTCTTTTATCTTTAATACTTTTGTATCCCATTTGAAATTATTTCTCTTTTTTAATTTTTTCAGTTTTAAAAGACTTTTGGATATTACCATATTATGATCGCTATCTATATCTGGATTGAAATAACTTCTACAGTCTTTTATTTGTTTTTTAAATCTATATCTCACTATTATATAATCTATTTGCAGCATTTTTATTGTTATAATCTATTAAAAAGGTTTTAAAAAATTACCCGTTTGGGCCTTTTTAAAAACAAAAGCATATTGTTCATTTTACTTTTACATTTTTTACTACGCATCTATCCCAGTGTGGAAAAACATTTCAAGTAAAAATATTTTATGCACAAGTGAACTATAAAATTATTTAATCTGAATTGTGAATGCGATAAACTCGAGAATTTTTGAAACGCTGTCCTATTTTCAAAGTACTGAACATAATGACGTAACACCCCCCTCTTTCGCTTCACCCCCTTTCAATACAGCACCATACCACCCCTCCCCAGGGATAGCGTGAAATCGTTCAGCGGAAAAACTTATACAAATAACACAAAATATAAAAATGATGTTATATTTTGTATATCACATAGGGCCTTACTCATAAACATGAAATAAAGTTACGACTTAGTGTAGTGGTTTAATTCGGCATAAAGTTACGCCTAAGTGTAGTGGTATAATTTGGATAGAAACACCATCCTTATTACAGTGGTGATGGTATTCCTATCCGAATAAAACCACTATACATAGGCATAACTTTATGCAAAGTTTATGAGTAAGGACCCAAGTTTTAAAATTGCGTTTATTAAATAAAAAATATTGTTTTTTATTTTCAAATAAATGAGTAAAAAAATGTTTGATCCAATGACCTTTCATTTACTAATCTTTTTTACTTAAATACATATAAAGATAATTTTAAATGAAATATTTGTTCCATCGAGATAAAACAATGTTCTACATAAAGTTGTAGTTTTTTTTCTTCCTCTGAATGAAATTTTCCAAACGGTTTAAAACGGTGTTCGAACAAGGATTGTTTGTTTATTATTTTTTATATATTTTGGTATCTAAAAAATACTAGATTTACTTATATATTTTTTTACTTTATTTTGTTGATATATTTAAGATTTTTTTTTTGTGTGTACATTATATTGTGTGAATATTTTAAGACAGAAATCCCTGTAAAAAAACTGCTTTTGCATTTTGGTGGGAATTAAATGAATGTTCAAAAAAATGCTCATGTAAAAAAATAAATAAAAAGGCCACGAAGAATTTTTGCACTTCAAAGTATAAAGTTCTAAAGCAATACACTAAAGTATTTTTAATTCGTTGACTGTTATATACTAGTAATGTTAATTGCTAGTTATGAAAGGGATTATTGTGAAACAATTTCCTAATCTAATTAACACAGTATTATTTTATCTATAAAGCAGTACTTTCGTATCCATTAGCTAATATGATGATTATTATGTCAGATATGTGTAAACGTAAAAGGTGTACAACATTACCTAAAATTCGATTCCTTGCACCTTTTATGTGAAAACATACCTACATTTTACATATTGAGTGTTTACAAA
This sequence comes from Micrasema longulum, assembly GCF_059751315.1. Classification (NCBI taxonomy): domain Eukaryota; kingdom Metazoa; phylum Arthropoda; class Insecta; order Trichoptera; family Brachycentridae; genus Micrasema; species Micrasema longulum. The sequence continues at coordinate 223,791 of NW_028277280.1, forward strand.
TAGGAAATTGGTATAAAATCAATCAAGGCAAATCTATAAAAATGGGGTTGTTTAATGAAGGATCTATTTTGATATAAAAGTATTGAAGTTGAATTATTTACAAAACTTTGTTTACTCATAGGTGTTAATGAAAGGTGATCTAAATGAAAATTGTTAAAGCGATACAAATAATAAGAAAAGATGTGGAAATAAAATAAGTCATCATCGTCTCCCTATTTCAATCCAATGGTGCATAGGGCACCGTTTTGGTTCTCTAACTACCGCGTACCTGGATCACCTGGAACGTAAGGTGATCAGTCTTACGCTTCGGATGCTAGTTCAGGAACACTGAAATATTGCAGCGTTGAACCACCTTACAAACCAATAATTTACTTCCGCTCTTCCAGAAAATGAGCCTAGTACTTCAATAATTAAAGCCGAAATAACAACCACTACACAACGAGGGGAACTTCCGTTCCAAAAAGTGTAAAAATTAAAAAAAAATATTTTCAGGCGTTACCTAGTACCTAGTATGTAAGTGATTTGATTCAGTCAGGCAAATCTAACTTACAACAATAAAGGTTTCAGCTCTTTCACTTCACAAAAATCGACGGAAGGTACCATAAAAAAAATATGACTGTTTGAATATTTGCAAAATGTTGAATGTTACACAGTGAGTAAATTGGCATCTCAAACCAGCCAATGACAGATCATAAGCCCTGAATACAGTAATACCTAGACTGCCATATTTCCTTATCTAAAATGTTTTCCATCTCTGTTGTAATATATTCATCTAAATTTCCAAATTAAGTGTTAAGGAAAGTAGTATTAGGAATAGGCACCTGTTTAGTAACAGTTAAAATTTGGTATATACAAAAATGGTTTTAGAAGCTATTGAACAAAACAAAAGGTATTGAACAAAAAAAATAATTTAAATATTTTTTAGTCAGTATATTTGATCTACTTATACAATAATCATACGGTAAATTAACACTTTACCATAAAGTATATTTAGACATTTATTTGTAATTGAATTTAAAAAGTATTGGATTTTGTACATACATATACAAGGGTCTGTCGAAAACAAAAAAAATGCAACCTTTTTTTTTCTACATAAATAAAGTTAGTTGCATGTAAATTTTTAATTTCGTGATATGCGTCAAACTTTTTACAATCTACACAGTAGTAACTTTCTTTGTCAGTAGCAGGGAAGACAGCTTTCTGTTATTGAATTCTTAAATGTAGAAGGTGAAACACCCATTCGCATTCATAAAAGACTGAAAAATGTGAACGGCGATGCAACAGTGGATGTCAATACTGTAAAATGATGGGTTTATTGCTGTTACGAAACTGATGGACAAACACCGTAGGCTGACCAAAAACGAAGCAGCAAGCCGTTGACTGCAGTGATTTTTGGTTGATTTTTTGAAACAAGGATTCACAATAAATTCTGTCCAATACGTCACAACCCTTAAAAAGCTTAAAACACGTCTTGAGCGGTTCGCCCAACAAAAGCTGAGGCGTCTGTTTGTCTTTTGCATAGCAATGCAAGACCACCCACAGGCAGTCACACCTGTGAAAAAAATGTGAAAATTTGATGAGTAGTCTTGCCTCATCCTCCATACATTCCAGACATTCAGATTTTCATATATTCGGGCTGCAAACGAAAGCTCGTGTTGGGATTCACTTTGAAGATGAGCAGGCCATGAAATATTCCTTGCGTCAATGGTTTAGAAAGCAGGACCGTGCTTTTAACCAAAACGGAATACACCCCTCGATAAAATTGGACCAAAACTGTGGAAATGAACTGAGATTATATTGAAAGGTGACAAATTAATTGTCAATACTGTGGTCTTTGACCTATGTAATTGAATTTTAATTTCTTGACAATTAAAAAGAGGCATATATTTATGGCTGACCCTCGTACATAAATAAATATGTAAAATAACAAATGATAACTTCATATTTTCCAAATCAGTATCTCTAAGAAATCCTTGTTTTTCATTTTTTAACGCTTTCTAGAGACAGTGAATAATATATAGTGAGCATTGATCCTTTTTTCACTTTAGTAAAACTTGTAAATATAAAAATAACATTTTCTTCAATTCGACTTTCATTCAATTTAACCTCACGTAAACCCCATAACAATTATTAGAAAAATAATACGAACTGGGTGAACATTTCTCGAATTCGTTCGCTTCCCTTTCATTACATCAAAATGGGTGCTTGAGAATAATACTTACCCTTCTGTATGTATATTTATAACCCAGCTTTATATTTTATCTTTGAATGCGCGTTTTTCGTTAAATAATAAATTGTTTTTCTTATGTAACCCTAAAATAATATTTTCGGTTAAGTAATCTCTAACATATTGAAAACCTAAAAAAAGGTATTGAACGTTGTTTAGAATTATAAGGTATATTTATTAGAACAGATATCGATATTATTTTTGAGAAGGCAATATATGAGTCCAGCCGTTTATAAGGCTTCTTACCAGTTATTATATTACTATGTTATAAAATATAAATAAGATTAGTTTTTTTTCAATTATGCATATTTACGTATTACTATAAAACAAAATATGTCAGAATTTATTTTTCTACTTAAAATTTTTGAGGCAAATATATTGTTGGGTGTACTGCTTTACGTTTGATTTTCTTACCAACCTAATAAAAAGTCATTTTTACTTAGTACAAATTTAAACATTAAACATTAATATGAAGTGTGCTTTAGTTAGTTTAGTCTCCATCAAACATCGTTCAGCCAGCTCTAAGATGGAGATGTTTTTGTGTTTGAAATTGCTATTGAAATTGCTTGTTCTCTATCAATATAAAAAAACTATTATTTCAAAAACTAAAAATTCCATCTTATTAGTTAACAACTAACCAAACATAATAATTATTGAATAAACAGAATGTTTGATCACAAATACACGACGTTTCATGGCCAGACCGCAAAACTTCAGAGTAACGTTTCTCAGGGTAATTTATTTTTTAAATCCTTAAACAATATTTACAAAAACTTGTTTCTTACAATACAAAAAAATAATTACAAAATTTAAAAATTGAAGTCCTAAATGTCTCGGACTATCATTTTTTACATAAACTCTTACTTCTTTCCTACCCAGCCGCTTCTCTAGTCCACGTCCGGTGCTTATGCCTTTGTTGTTAAAATTTGTTTTAAATCTCAGTTTTTTTTTTTAAATTTTCAAATGTAATTTTCCGAAAAATTTACTTATTATACTTGTAAAACTAAAATATTTCTCAGAAGTTTGACGGAATGGCCCTGAAAAACCGCGAATGTATTATTTTAAAACTATTTCTTATGATCAAACGACCGGGCCAAAACTTTGTTTAAATTATGTTGTTTTATTTTTATGTTCTTGAAGTAAAAGTTCCTGGGAATAAAAATATATAATAAAATACTTCTTTCCAAACGTACCTTGAAAAGTCAGAATTGGATTTCAAGTCAAACTTTCCCCCTCTTATTGAAAGCTTTCAAGAAAATCAAGATCAAGAAAAAACCCGCGTATAGTTCCCAAAGGGGTTGGTTAATAATCAGTCCGGCGGAACATTGATGTTGGGAAATTGGGTATTTTACTAATTCATTTTCTGGATATGGAAACCGAACAAAAACCTTTTTTTAAAAATTCATTTTATTTATTTACTTATTCATACAAAGATACATATTACAAAAAAAAAAGTGTATCCCTAACTCTATGAGGCCATGGATCTTGTGTTGTGTTGAGATACAATTACTCGTAAAACAATATTCTAAACCAACTGAAAAAATATATATTTAAATAATAATCTTGGCTCTTACATCATTTTTTATTTATTTCCAATCCTTAAAAGGACTCTTTTATCTGCGCTGTAGCAGTTATTTTTTACTTACTTGTTTTCTCCATTTAACAATGGTATATACATTTCATTATTATATAAACATGTACAATTGAAATAAAATATAGCTTTGAAAAATTAAAGCTATGAAAAAAAGGTGTCACTTAAAGCAGCCAATAATAGGTCATAAACCCTGTAAATGCCTAGACTTCCATATTCCCTTTTCAAAAATATCTCTAGGTAGAAAATTTAGCCTGCTTGCAAACATTTGGACATACTCAAAACATTGTTGCACCTAATTTCCTTGAACACGTTTTAGGAAAAAGTAGCCTTGCTTGACAGTCCCAAGGTTACCGAAGGAGTTATTGAAAAACTCTCTTTTCCACGTGCTGACAAGCTTTTAAAATATAGGTTTAGCTGGTTATTCCTTTTATTCCAAAAAACAGCATAAAACTTTTAATTTATTCGGCACAGACACGGAAAAATCCGTACATACGCTGGTAATACAAAATGAAGTTATTCACAGAATGAAATTAAACGTCACTTTTCTTGTTTACACTGGTCACGTATACTAAAAATACGTCTAAAGTTTTTTCATTACAATATTTGATAATACATATTTGAAAGTGTCCCGAGTTTTGCCAAAGCCTTTGGGACATTTTTGTATGCATTGTATGTAAAGGACGACGAAATTTAAATCAGAAATATTTTACATGAATAAGAATTTTACTTGTCAAAAGGGTACCGTTGATTGAAAGCAATTCTATGGCGAATATTCATTCAGTACATTTATTAAATACTTTTGTATAAACCCACTGGAATGTCAAAAACGGTAGGCCGGTTTATTGAAAAAATATTCCGATTTACAAATAAAAAACTCAATTGAATGTAAAAATTGAGTCACTGCGCTGTAGATATCATATTTATTTTTTCTTTAACATCAATAAATTCTTAATTTGTAATCCCTTAAACTACCGTTTTGTAATTGCTGATAATGTGTTGGTTGAAAATTGTTGAATTGAAAGAATCTTTGAATTAAAATCTATATAGGTAAACTCGTACATAAAAGGTAATGTTCGAATGGTTCTCCTCGATAAACTGAATAACTACTGGGTCGATTTACGTGCGATTTTCAGATAAATACATCATTCCCCCGAAAAGTTTTATAGCTTATAAAATCTTCAATTTATTAAGTACAAGTAAATTAGGAGCGAAAATGTTTTTTTTAGCGGTTAACATGGTTGCATTTGTCGAGAATGCACATACAGAAATAATGGAAGGATGTTGTTTTTTTGTGTTCAAAAAAGTTTTTTTTTATGCTTACAAAAAACATTCGTTTTTTATTGATACCAATCAGATTATTTCCATAAATTCCTTATTATTTCTACCCATTTATTTCTTTTATGTGGATTTTTGGTAAAACAAATATAATATTAACTGACATTCCAACATTTTTGAAAATCGTATTCCTTACTGAAAGTGCACCGCTGAGCAGAGTTTGACATTTGCTAAAATATTTCTTTATTTAAAAATGAATTATTTTTTGTTTTGGAATTCAAACAAAAACAAGTACTAAGGTATCTATTTAAATTCAGTATTTTAAAATGAATTATTTCAAGCTCTGGAATTCAATCATAAACTAGTACTTACTTACCAATGAAAAGTTACAACACCTTTTTTACGTTTATCCGAACGGTTTTTACAAAACATTTTTTAGTCAAGTTTTGTAATTATACTTAGTAATGTTTAATATTAAGAGGAAACGTATTCCGTATTTTCTCTCTGGATATACTTTTGAAGTGATTTTTTAGACACTATAGATATTCACCACTGGCGTGACTGAATTGTTTTGTTTCTTAAAAAAATGGTTTATTATGGAAACTAGAACCATCCAAACACCCGTAAAAAAAAACATTTGTATCTGCTGTCTTCGAGCGCATGATATACAAATATAATAGTTTTTGAAAAATTAAAACGCAACGATAAAAAAAAATCTGATAATCTGTCTTAAATAAATGACCAATATGGTTTAGTTTTGAGGTGCGGAAAACGGGACAGCAAAAGGTATGACATGTAGTTATCTTTTTCGCGCAGTTTTGGGAGGCATCTGCAAGACAGTGACAGGAAAACAAATTTCGAACACCTATTTATCAAAATTTTCTGTCCTCACAATTTATGTAAATCGAAACACAAAATTAATAATGATTACTTAAATATCTAATTTGGACTAAATACAATAATTAATATCAAACTTTCGATTTTGGTCATTTAATCTATATACCAGTATGTACTCATATCTAGCATAGCAAAGCATTGCCAGGTTCAGCTCGATACTAATAAAATTAAAGTTGATCTGCTGTAATAATAAAAAACTCACGATACGTTAGAACAAATCGTAAAATAAAGTAAATACAGATAAACGTCGTTTTACGCAGGGGTTTCGTTCCGAGAGACACCGGCGTAAAAACAATCGGCGTAAAATGAAAAAAATATATAATGGAAGAAATAAGATTAGGTTTCGAGTCAAAATTCTAAGAACAATCATTCATATTTATTGAATACATATCCTATATATATTCAAAATAAATATATTTAATAAATACAGTTATATTTCGTAAAAAAATAAATAATTATCCGTTGATATAAATAATGTTTTTTTTATAATAAATACTAACTCACGGTACTAAATTAAATTCTCACACTTTTTTGAAAGAAGCATCCAATTTCATTTGGTTTGATTGTTGCTTTCTTTTTTGCTAAATCATAGCACAAACTTTAAATATTTGAATATTCTTTTAATTTGAATAATAATAAAATAAAAAATATTATCATACCTTTTTATTTTTCTTAAAAATAAAACAAAAGCTTACTCGAAAACAATTTCACTCACACAATAGGCTGCTCGCGTATACGGTAATAGAATAAAACAACGTGTAAAAGTGTGTTTGCTATTAGAATCGCGGCGCCTACTGTCGTCTGGTGTCGGCCGAACTGTGAAATCCCACGCCGGCACCAACCGGCGTGATTGTAAATCAGCGAAAATCGAACCAGCGCAAAACGAGGTTTAGCTTTACCTTTGTTTGGATTTTTTAATTTGAGGTGAATTTAAATTATGAATTCGCACAATTCAAATGAACAAAAATAAAACATTGACGAAGCGTAATACGCGTTGTGGAGATTTCGAAGTTTACGTTTTCTATAGTCATGATAATTAAATTTAGAGAAGGAACTCCCCAAGGCAAATGTAATTTTTTGGAAATGCACGAGGGTCATCCGGAAAGTAGTAGTTTGGGAATATGAAAAAATCTAATAATCATTAACATATATTAACTTTTAATTTGTAAAGAACATAACTACTTGACTTTTTATGGGAAGAAATATAGAAATACAGGTTCCACAGTGGTATATAACTTTAAATTTTTCAATATTCAAGCACGTTTTTAATTCAGTCATTTTCTGCTAGGATCATCCGGAAAGTAGTACCCGTTTGGGAACATAAAAAAATGTTGTTTGTGTAAAAGAATATGAACGTTTTATTTGTAGTGAAAATATCTTAATTTGCTTTTCTACATAGTCATCTAGCAAATTTAAGCATTTGTCGTAACGTGTGACCAGTTTTTTGTATCCCAACGTCCTATTCTTCCGCCGCCATTGTATTGAAATACGTAGTCACAGCTGCTTTCAGCTATTTGTCACTTTCGAATTTCTTTCTTGCCAAAAATTCCTTGATTTTTGTAAGAACATGGTTATCAGAAGGAGTCAAGTCTGGGCTATAGGGTGGATGGTTGAAAGTTTTCACTTTGAATTGGTGCATAAGTTGTTATGTAATGTCAGCCGTATGAGGCTTGGCATTACGGTGGAGAAGGATGACGTCATTAGACAACATATTTTGGCAGGAAAGAAATTTGAAAGTGATAAAGAGCTGAAAGAAACTGTGACTACCAGGCGCGTTCCGCCCATACATACAGTGTATGCGGTGCATCCTTTAAACATTTGATAATAATAATAAAACGTATTTTTATTTAAATTAAAAATTACAAAAATTCCTAAAATTACCGGAGACAATTTTCCGAGTGCACGCGATTTAGAAATTCTAACAATAATTTTAGTAAACATACAGACATACGTATGCATATTTTCCATATCAAGTAACTTTGGCCCTAATAGCATTATTTAGATACTATTCTTTATTTTAAGTCCAGTCCAATTACAAATGTTCGAATTTCCTCGCACGAGCTTTAAAGTTCATAACGTTGTCATATTGTTCTGCGAGACTCATTGAGATAAGAGCATCCAACTTGTGTAATGCAAAAAAAAAGACTATATAAAAAATAACGTATAGCATAAAGTTTTAAATAGCGGAGTATGAAAATTTGGCCAAAATTTAAGAAAATCTCGAGTCCTAATGTTTACAGCTTTGCCACTAGCCGCGCCTGATTCTGTGCTCTATTTATTTATAGACGATCAACTAATAATAAAATGGAAAATTTATAAAGCACCATTTTCGTAATATAATACCTCAAGCGCGCTTTAAAAAAGGGATTATATGGAACATTCATTTTAATTTAACCTAAAATTTAAGTAAAACTAACCAGAAAAACAAATTATTTTGTCATCACAGGCTCAGGATTTATTCAAATGACAATTTTATAGCAGTGTTAATTTACAAACACGTAACTGATTAAAAGTATACATTTTATGATATAAGTAGATACCTACTATCATACCTAACAAAAGTAAGAACGTGATTCTTTTTTGTCTGCATCCCTACTAATAAAAATCACCGCACGCGCCTGGTGACTACGTATCTCAATACACTGGCGGCGGAGGAATATGACCCTTGAATACAAAAACTCGTCACAAGTCACGAAAAATGCTTAAATTTGCTAAGTGACTATGTAGAGATGTAGTTTAAGGTATGTTGTTGACAAATAAAACGTTCATATTTGTTTATAAACACTAGATCTTTTTATATTCCCAAACGAGTACTACTTTCCGGATGACCCTCCAGTATAATATGACTGAACTAAAAACGTGTTTGAATATTGTTCCTTTTCAAGTTAAATACCACTTGGAACCTGTATTGCTATATTTCTTTCCATAAAAAGTCAAGCGTCTTAAGTTTACAAAGCGTAGATCGCTGATATCGCGTCCGTTGTAAAATAAAGTTTGCTGAAACAATAGTTCCCTAGTTAGAGTAATAAAAAATATTTTTTTAAATACCTATTGCGTGTTATTTAAAAATAAATTTGCTTTTTACCAAAACTTTAAATTAAAATCATAACGCGGCAATGAAATACGTTTATATATTTTTGTGTATTATGTTTCGATTTCGGATACAATGTTAAGATTCTCAGGCTTCGAGCATATTAAATATACAAAAAAACAGTTATTAGATTTTTAAAAAAGGAACCTTTTTTAAAAATTTATATCATTTAAAAATACCAGTTGAGCACAATACATGTTTTAAAAATCATATGCAAAAATTTCTTTGAAAATATATTATAAAGTACATTCATAAAAAATAAAAAAACTAGCATTATTACTGATTCTCAGAATTCAATTTCAATTCGTTATAAAAATACTAATGTGGTTTTCTTACATTTTTTTCAATAACGCTTTTGAACGTAGACATATAAAGTAGGATGGAAAACAAGCCAATGGCAGGTCATGTTCCTTGTAAAAGCCCTGTAATGGGCACACAACTTGTGTAATGTGTGTCAAATATAAGGTACATCACTTCATAATTTCGAAAAAATCTTATTTTGAATCTGTATGAAAAATAACTAAAATGTTTTTTTCATGACTCTGGAAAATAATATCAAAAAAATATGTATGTATATCCAAAAAGTAAAATATTAAGTGATTTTCTGTCCCAATAAACGATCAACTATTATTGAGATATTTCAAAAGTGATAAAGAGTATTTTATTGAAAGGACTATGGAAGTCTAGGCATTTACTGGACTTATGACCTGTCATTGGCTGGTTTGAGATACCATTTTACACACTGTGTAACATTCATCATTCTGTTTACGTTTAAATATCTATATTCTTTCAATTCTTCCATCTGTTGATCTCTGCTAAGATAAAGAACTTTACCATTACCTTTGTTAATGCGAGCAAAATTCTGACCGAATAATATCGTACATAATATTACATACATACATATAAGGCAATCCTTGAAAATCTTTTTCAATTTTTATGCTTCTTCTTGGACCAGATGGTTTTATCAACAGTATTTTGAGTTTGTCCAAATCTTTGTAGACAAGAACTAGATTCAGAAGTTATTTATATAAGTTTACAGGTATACAATTTGGATGAAATTTGCACAAACCCAAAATATTATTAGCTATTGGTTTGCCATCTAGAGTTACATAAATGTTAAAAAGAAAAATATGACAGAAACCATTTTACTTATAAAAAAATAAGAATAAATAATGTTTGTATGTGCATGCGCATAGGAATATGTTTCTATGTGTATGCGCATAGGTACATATACAATGTGTGTATATATAGACATATATGTATATATGTATACTAGTAAGTTTATATTTAATTTGTCTGTTCTATCTTTCAAATAAATAAACTTGTCAATTATTATTATTTATTAAAATGCAATTGCCTGGCATAGAAGGGGGTTTGTACGAGTGTATGATAAAAATTATAAATAAATCAATTATCATAATACGTTTAATGTGTGAACAATAACAACATTAATAGTTTTGAAGAGTTATGGTAAGCAATAGTTTGGTCTAATACGCGATCTATTTCTTTTGTACCTGCTTCCATAATTCATTTTCTAAAAGGCTTTTTGAACAAATGTTTGTTATTTATTGCCTTAATGGGCAATTTGAACTGGTTATAGTTCTTGATTGCATAACACTTAAACTCTCCCTGGTGCAAAAATGGTCATAAAACGTACAAAATGCGCGCTGTTTACGGTTTTTCAGGGCCATACCGTGAAACTTAAGAGGAACATTTTTTATGATGTGCTTTCAAAAATATCGCAGTTTTTTTTTTGGAAAGTCGTATTTATTTATTTTTTAATAAAAAAAAATGGGAATAAGTAGACAATTTCAGACGTTTTGTGCATACATAATTAATAATAGCGTTTCTACCTCTCTAATAGAGTAAAAACTCGTGTTTAGAAAGGGATTTAGTTTTATATTTATTTTTATATGTAACAAGCGGACCCGACAGGCGTTGTCCTGCCCAAATGTTAGCTTGCCTGCTATTACCTGCTATTGCCTGCTTAACAGAAAGGAACAACAATATAGATACAAACAATAGACAAGAAAAAAATGAGTCCAAGAATAACATCAAAATATCAATTGTAGTAATAAACACATAAACCAACAAAAATTTCAACATACATTGAAATAGGCTCTAACAGAAAAACCCACCAAAACCTGATAGTGCTTATTTAACAGAAAAGAGAAACTCACAGTAAAATATTAGAAGGAAGATAGAACTTAATAACTCTAGAAAAATTACAACAAAATATTAAAAAAATAATCTTATATTAATGATAAATTATAACTATTAAAATTAAAAATTTAACGCCAGGGAGTAATGACGACGTTAAAATATCTTACATTAACCTATAAATGTAAGATAAATTCATTAAAAAAAAAATAAAGAATTAATTTAAACGTAATTATTTCAATGAAACAAATATTACAAATTATAATAGGAAACCGTTTGAACATAAAAAAATATAAACAGAATTGATCAATAAACAATTTGTACAAGAAAAAAATTGAGAGAAATGAATTGGAAAGGTTATAAAAAACATAAGTAAAATATCAAATAATTTTCTCCTCCCAGTCATTAAAAGATATGTAAACAAATGTGATTAAGATCTCCAATGCCTCCACATTCGTAGGCATTGGAGTCTAAAATTTTAATTTTAAACAGATGGAACGGAGTGCAACAGTGGCCAGACCTGATACGGCAAAAGGTAACAATCCTAGACCTATTGAGTTTACACGCGCTATTCTACCAGAAAAGATAGGTCGACGACATTGCCTCTATTGCGGTAAAACGTGGATGATGAAAGCGGGTGATAGGAAGGAATGGAGACGTTTGGATGAGGCCGCCATCCAGCAGTGGAGAGATAAGGCTGCAGAAGAAGAAGAAGATTCTACCAAGGTTTGGAGGGAATATCAGGATGGATATAACTATAAAAAAATCCCTTTGATAATTTAGAAGAATTCCACTCCACTTTCCAAGAATCAAAATTAACTACTCTAATCGTGACACTTGCAAAAAGAATTCTGTATTTGGGAATTAATTATTTGATGTTTTCAAATCCAACCATAAACAAGTACCTAGGTACCTACATACCAATAAAAAGTTGCACCATCTTTTTTACGTTTTTTGATTAATTGTTAATTATGGGAACTAGAAGCATCCAAAAACCCGTAAAAACGCTTAGTTTTGTCTCCTATCTACGGGCGCACGGTAAACATTATTTTTGAAAAACCCAAAAATTCAATTCTGAAAATCGATTTTGTCTATTTATCAAAATTTTCTGTCACCTCAAGTCCGGCTTATTTTTGTAATCAGAAACCCAAACATAATAATGTATAATATGTACATACCTATTTTCAACTAAATACAATAATGTATATCAAACATTCAATTGTGTCTATTTAACATTCTCGTATATACAAGTTCTCAAATCTATCAATAAAGCATTGCCGAGTTTAGCTCGTTTTTTGTAAAAAAAAAAACAAAAATTTTTAATCGTAATCCAATGACCGCATTGAAAATTCTTTAAAAACGTTCTTTTTAAAGAAGATTTCAATATATTTCTGTGATATAAATTTACTTTTACGGCAAACTTATCGATCCATTGAAAAGTTTCCAAAGTTTTCATTGTTGAAAAGAAAAGAAGAATGAAACTGCACATTATTCGATTCCACGGGGTCTTTGAATTTACAAGTCTAGGTAGAAAATGTGTCACATGGGTATGAACATTTATATGTAGACGGTCCTTAAAGTTAGACTTCAGAGTTTCCATACAAAGTAGGAAACAAAAGGTCAAAATGGCATAACCGTATTCATTATTTTCCAAAAATGGCTGATAAAAACTAGGTTACTTGAAAACATGGGCTAAGCTTTTCTTTCTTGTTAAAAAAACTCAAATAATAACATCATATTATTAATATTTGAAGCACTAACTTTGATGAACATTATTATTCAATATTATTTCAATGAAATAACTTAGTATTTTTTAATGTACCACTTTATTTTGTAAAATTTAATAACCAACTGGTTTTGGCAAAATACTATGCCTTCTTCGGGTTTATTACAAATGCTCAAAATATGAAATTCATAAGCGAGGGTAGAGTGGGTGTGCGTACATAATTAATTTTTCAAATATTTTTTTAAAGAGTTACCGGATGATTTATGATCGGCATATTACACAAACTGCACTATAGGAAATAGACTAAAAAATACGAAAAAAACTGATTAATTTGATAAATAAAATATTAACAAGTTAACTTGTCACGATTGAAATTTATTATTTATTGGAAAAACATGACGTTCATTAAAAAATTGAGTTAAAGAACACACGAGATGTCTTAGAAACAGTAATTTTTCGGAGTTAGCAGAACATATTTTTACAGCTAATTGCTCATTTAACTTTGAAGATGGTTTAAATATTTTACAGGATAAACAAAAAAAGAATTTTTATGATATAAATTTAATTTAGAAATATTAGATTTTCTAAAAGTTGTAAATAACAATTTAAATATTATTAACAATCAAATAAATTTAATAATTAGTTATATTTTAAATACGTTGCCTTCTCCCAAAATCCAAACATAAACCCCCAGTTTCTACCCCCCCCCTCTTATCCCTTAGCCACACCCACTCTATTTACACTGTGTAAATATTACATATATTATCTTAGTTTGTAATATTAACCTTAAAGAAAGCATAGTATTTTGCCAAAACTAGTTGGTTAATAAATTATTTAAAAAAATATTAATGTTTAAAGCATTAACGTTATGGCCAAACATTTTAAATAATGTAAGTAAACATAAGTAAATAACAACTTACCGACTTTTTTAGTCTAACGGTTTCGAGACGTGCCCATTGAATTTCAAAGCACATTCTCAATATGAAGCAAAAAAAGGTTTAGAAAAAATCATTTATGCTAAAATTTCAAAATGTAATATATATAAAGAGTAGTGTTCTTATATATAAAACAATCATGTGTCCACACTTAAATAACTGTTCTTCCATTATTTTTTTACGTAATTCAGGGGGAATTAAAATTTTATAAATTCTTCAAAATAAGGCAATGAGGATTATACTCAAAATAAATATGTATTCTTATGTAAAAAGAATGCGCAAAAAAATTGGCTTGCTCACAGTTAAGCAGCAAATAAAATATCATGTAGCAATTTTTATGTATTACATGAAATAATTGAGAGGATAAATACAATAAAAAGATAATAGCATTTAACCAACAATGTCGTATATATTTATTTGTTTATTTATTTATTTATACATTTTATCATAAATGAAATTTTATTTTCTCTTTGCCCAGCTAACAAGGGAACATACTTCGTTCCAAGCTAGGTAATAACATTTTAACACATGGTAATCATTTACAAGTTTAATGGAAAGCAAAGACTAATAAAATATAAACTTACTCGTATTAACATTTTGATACACATATATACATACATACACATATATACACATATATAAATATACATATTTGTAGATGTATATACATATATACACATACATATACACACACACACATGAACATACACCCATGCGCATACACATACATACATTCATAAAACATAGACAATTTATTCAATATAAATAAATAAATAAATAAATATAATGCAAAATTTCATGATTGCCATTATTTGTAAATATATATATTTTTTTTAATTCCTTTTTATTTTCATATTTTATTTTCAACATCCAGTAAGCAAAAAAAAATTAAACAAGGGTTAAAAAAATATAAGATTGCCAATGAAGAGAAAACAGAATCCCAAAACTCATTGTACAGGGGATTGAAGCTGTACAATGAGTTACCTCAAGAGATAAAATAAATAAAAGGAAATTAATTATTTTTAAAAATATGTTATTGGAAAATTTTGAAAAAACAGTAATATTAACAAAAGTTTATATTAGTTCTTAAAATGTATGAACTAACTTCAAAAAGCATAAATAAATAAATATTGTAATGGGCCATATTATACGACATGGTCATTTTACGCTGACTTTCCCTACATTGCATAGAGTAACAGCATGTAATCATGTGTATGTGCATGCTGTAAACTATGACGTATTGTCCTCGTGCCGCGGAAACTTGAAGTGCTCTTCTATTTCTGCATAGTTTTGAGACAATCCTTAAAAAACCGTATTGTGCACATGTGGTAGTGTTTTTTCATACGAGAACTGTTTGGCATATATAATATTTATATTTTTAACGTTATCAAGCTTTAATTTATGCTATAAGTGATAAGTTTGTGTATTTTATACATTTTTTTTTAGAAAAAAATATATCTAAAAGAAAGGGAGATTTTATTCATTGATGGATATCAAAATATGATTGGAGTACACATTTACTGTGAAATATGGACGTCTAGCCAAAGGAACTCACATTTCTTATTGGGTAGTTTGAGTGATTACTTTATACGCTGTGTTACATTAACCATTCTGCTTGTATTTAAACATCCAAGTTATTTCAAATCTATCTTTTTAATTTTTTTGTTGGTAAATATGGTCACATGAAAAGATTTTAGTTTTTTTTTTATCACAATCTACTTTTACATTTATTCAGTTATCACAAAGCATTAAAAAAAAAAGACTAGCTCTTGTGCTTGGAGAGTGGCTTACACTGTTTGAGTTTTTATAATGTATTTAAAGTTAAGTTATTTCAAATTTTTTAAAAAGTATGGCAAATTTTATTTAATGTTACAAACATACACATATTTATACACATACGTATATGTATATTTAGAAGAAAAAATATTAATTTTATGTTAATAAATAACACTCGAAAAATAAATACTTACAAAAAATTATTAAATAGAAACGGAGAGTATAATAAAAATCTAAATATATATTAAAGGTGCAAAATATATATTATAGGGCCAACTGTTTGTGACACCTGATTTTTATAATTCGAATCATTTCTATCAAACTTATACGTTATTCTTATTTATATAAATTATGTAGGTGCATATAATATGTATTTGTATGTTCGTTTTGAATCAACGTTGGCGTATTGTCAAACCTTGTTATATTGTTGACATTATATCGTATTTACTGCATTTTGTGGTTACCTACCGTATTGTATGGGACTCGTCGCACATTATTCATTCAGTGTGTATCAGTTAAATTTTAATATAAAATGCTTTTTTTCAGAAAACTAAGGCTAAGAATAATGCCTGTATTATATACACGTCTTGTTTTGCACATGCCTATACTTACAAATAAAATTATATGTAAAATTTGTTTCAGTTTTGATGATTATTGATGCCTTAATCAAGGTAATCAATCAAATAATGTATTTTGGTAATACTCGTACAAAATCAATTAATAATTTCAAGGCTATATTATCAAAGTGAATTATTTTTTTAATAAGACGAAAACTGAATGTGAACAACAAAATTATAAAACTATCATCGTTATTCGGGCACTTCATCATTACGCCAAATACAATATATTACTATACTATACTGCTTACAAGAAGGTGATGTTTTATCCATCATGTCCGGTTATATATTATTGAAAATCCAGTTAGAAATTGCTAGTGGCAATAAGTCCACCATATAACCATGTATACCTTTGTTATTATTTTTATATTTATCACATTGTATATTATGGTAAGAACAGATTTATTATAATTATTATATTGCTGCATAAATAAATACCATATTTCGATGTTGCCAGGAATCGAACCCTGTACTTCAAGGATGTTAGGCTAAGGCGCTTACCACTACATCACGAGGTAAACAGTAATAAATACAATGCCAAATTATTTATATCACGTATTTATTAAAAAGCAGTAATTGTTCATTTGGAATTACGAATACATTATCCAAAATCTAATCATATATAGGTATAATAAAGTAAACAATTATCAATATTTATATTATGCAGAATTAGGGAGTTGCAGGAACAACAGTTGGAACAGGATCAGCAGCCCTAATAACTACGCGATCCTCGAACTTGATGGTGATCTCTTGGGTCTTCATGTTCGGAGTGAGGAACTTCGCGAGGGTATCAACTCCATCCCTTCCAACGCGGTCAAATGGGTATCCCATAGATCTTTTGTCTGGGTACTTCTTATCCTGAATACCACAGTAACTGTCAGCATCATTACATATTCCAGTTATGTCCTGAACAATTTTGTCATTTTCGTAGTTCGAAACCATAAAAAATAGGTCGAACTTCATTCCAGCAGCGGTTCCTTTAGGAATCAACATGTGTTGAGGCCAACCGCAGCCGCAGAAGTTAAATCCGTAAATTGCCGGATCAGTGTCAGCTGGACGGTTCGCATCTACACTGCGGAAAGTCCTCTCGAATGGAATTGTTACCGAAGAATCATTTGAGTTGTTTCTAATAGTATTGTTTCCCGGTACAAGTGTTACCCTAAACTTGTCAATTTCGATCATGAATTTTCTTTGTTCGTTAAAAGGCATAGCCACTCCGCCCTCCTTAAATTTAGGAGCAATAAAAACTCTCGCATAACCGACCAGTTGGGTTGTCGAAGCGTTTCTAACCACGGCAACAATATTAAATGCCTCTTGCTGAAGGTGAGTAAATCGAACCAATACTGCACTGCGAGGAGTAAAGTCTAATCCACGAGAAAGATCAACATCGCTTTGTTGCCAGTGAGTAATGAGAGTATTGGCAGCCTTGTTTGGTATTGTGACTTGTACACTTGTAACACTGACATTTGTAAACTCCAATTGCGGCACAGTATATTTCGGCATTTTGTCTTTGTGAGACACAAATACATCATTTACGAAATTATGCCAACGATAGAATACCGGATCTCGCATAGCAGTTGCGGTGTCTGACATTACTCCATACGGTTCCAAGTATCTTCCATCAGGGTCATGACAACCAGCAATCACCATGTGTCCTAGATTATGAACTGATCCATAAAGAGTTTGGTTCGGTGATAACATTGATGCTTCTACTATGTCACCTAGAATATCAATACCTGTTGTTTCCGTTAACGGTACTGTAGTTCCAGCTGCATTTACAACCGAGCCCTTTACAATAGCATCCTTAATATTTTTAATGTTTGTTTCTAGAGTGGCAAGTTTGATAATGCGATCACGATCTATATCGCTGAGCGGCGTGTTAGCTTGTCTACCGGGCCAATTTTGACTGGCTACTAAAACAGTTAATTTTGGAAAGTAACCTTCTTTAATAGCGACCCTTAAATTATCAAAACTAATAACACGAGGAAGATCGTTTGCAAAACGTTCGGCATTGTATCTAGCAATGACTTGTTGGTGCATGTAATAGAACAGTTCTCCTCGTCTATCTTTGGCAACAAGAGTACGATTAGCCGCACCTCCCGGATACACCAAATGCCAGTGCCAATGATGAAGATTGATGCCAATGTCCTCACGGAAGTAAGCGATTTTCTGTTCAGGTTCTTTGGAATTAGCGGTATATTCTCTAGGAAGAACAATTGGTTCACGAACAGGAACAGGAATAACTGCTGCCTCTGCACGTGCAGCGCCAAAGATTGTATTATCAACGAATTTTCCAGGGAAGACTTGTAGAAAATTAGGAATTGTCACATCACGGGTATCCTTTCTATGGAGAATGGCAACAGACAGCGCATAGTTGAACAAGTATGGATTCATTCTGTCGTGACAGTAGGCTGCCACACATATCAAATCGGAAACGTCTTTTTGATCCATGAATATTTTTATTAGTTTCTCGGCCATCTCAATATGCTTATCATTAAACAAACTTAATGGATCCTTCAAACCCATTTTCTGGGGAACAGAAATATCAGGAAGACTGATGTTCTTTATTGGGATTTTTTCTCTTGTATTATTGTCGAATCTCTTTGTAATATCTTCACGAAGCGTTCGGATCCGATCCTGCAAGTACGAATCGGGAACGTCGAATATCGCCCTCGCATCATCTCCTCTCGGTGTGATCATTGGCTCCGTTGGCCGTTCAAACATTAGTTGTAATATCCCCTTATGAGTGTAAGAGCACCCCGTATCGGAATCCACATCGTCCATTTTTTAAAGATTTACTATTCGAGAATATAACAAGAACAACTGAATTAAGTTTATGGATAAAGATGCTTGCTTTGCTTATATACTATACATCTAAAAGAAAACGTAGTGCTTTGTGCAAATTTACACACTTCTTGAAAGTTTCTGCGGTTTAAGTTTGGCAACCGCAATCAATTTTCAATTCATATCACTTAAAACTCCATGCAATTATTTTTTTTTTTTTTTAAAGAAACACTTTAGTTTATAGAATTTACACAATTATTTCAATTTTGGTGGCCATTTTAAATAATTTGTAAAAAACTAACTATTATGAATCAACTTGTAGTAGAGCGAGGTTCGAACCTCGGACCTATGATCCGCGAGTCTATTTCATAGTACCTGGACTGGTACCTGAAGCGTAAGACTGATTATCTTACCTTCATGTAACAAAAATGATCAAGATACGCTGCGATTGGTGTACCAATGCAGTGTTCTATGCACCATTAGGTGCGGAAAGGGAATGATGATAATGATGATGAAATATATTCACATGAGTAGATTGTAATAGAAAAAAAAACACATGTGTGATTTTATGATACTATGTTAATTAATAAAAAAAACATAATTGTATTAATAAAGACAACATCACAACAATAAATAAAAAAATTAAAAATTCATGAATGGTTTCGTATCCTGCGGTTTCGCAAATTCAATTATCAAATTGCATTATCTTACCTATGCCGTGCTCAAATCTTTCATTTTGTTTTTAAAAACAATCGTGTTTTTTTTCAATTTAACAAGGTCACAGTTACTTCCTGCCATAAAATACTACGAAATAAAAGATATAATTATTTATTTGCTTTGATTATAAAATATCAGAATCATGTTCCACAGGAAGTAAATAAAATATAAATTATCAATTGAAATATTTGAATATACAAACACAATAATATTAGGGGCTCAGAACACAACATGATCAAGTCCACATTTCTGCAAATTTCAACTGCGTATGCCACAGTATTAGCGTCCGACCGAAACAAGATTTTCAGCTGAATCCGAAACCAAATTTCGGCTTTTGGTCAAGTTTCGGTTGAAATCGAAACTTATTTAAGTAACAAAATACTGGATTTCACCCCCTAAGGAGTCATTTACATTAACAAATTACAAGGGGGAGAACATTTTCGAGAAGGGAATATGGATGTCTAGGCAGGGCTTACATTATTTTTTTACTTTTTATTTTATTTTATTTGGGATTTTTACAGCTATTACATAAACAAAATAATTAGAAAAATCTTAACAATACTAAAGCCAATTAAAAAAATCCACTGTAAATATAATGACACATAATATTTAAGAAAAGAAGTTTAGTAATTGTATTTGTGTGACGTTTGTATTCATGTGTATGTGAATGTGTGTATGCGTGAATGAGTGAGGGAGAGGATACATGTGCGTGTGGGAATGAATGAGGGAGAGGGTGCGTAAGTATGAAAAAAATAATTGTTTCAAACTTGTAAATTGTATTAAAAATGGTACAATAAAGAGCTTAGTAAAAGTAAGAAACCTTTTTGTTAAAATTCAAATGACGAAATGATATAAATTGGTTTTTTTTTTAAAGTATGTTAAATTTCAAAACCGTATTCTGAAAAAAAAAGCATTTTGTTTTAAAATTTAACTGATACACATCGAATGAATAATGTGCGACGAGTCCTATACAATACAGTAGGTAACCACAAAATGCAGTAAATACGAAATAATGACAACAATAATATAAAGTTTGACAATACGCGAACGTTGATTCAAAACGAATACACAAATGCATATTATATGCACCTACATAATATATAAATAAGAATAACATATAAGTTTAATAGAAATGATTTGGATTATAAAAATCAGGTGTCACAAACAGTTGGCCCGCAGTACGGGGATACATAATTATATTAAAAGATCTTCTCACTATAAAACTTATATTTATTCAGGGATAGAGAGCAACGGAGAGGAGGACGCGGACAAAGACAACTTATTACCTATGGCAGTTTTGATAAATTTAATATTTTTGGTAAATATATCTATTTCGTTAAATTTCCTGTTATACGTATCCATAATACGGTTAATCGTAGCGTTTTTTGACGAATTTGTTACGACCTATCATTGGCTGGTTTAGGTGGCCATTTTACACAGTGCGTAACATTCACCATTTTTTCTTTGTTTGAACATCCATATTTCTTCAACTATTTCATCTGTTAATTTGAGTGAAGTTAAAGATCTGAAACCTTTCTTGTTGTCGAGAAATTCATTCATCTGATCGAATTATTTTAATTTGTTAATCTTATGGATTTTTCAGAGGTGAAATCAAATAATGGTCAAGACATATGTGATAAACAATTTATAAATTAAATATATTTGCAATGTTATTATTAGAACACACATAACAATATGTATGATATGTGTGCCCTACTTTAAGATTTAAATTTTAAAAAAATTAAAAAATCCAGTTTTTTGTCTATGAACATTTAAACAAATTAAAAATATTGTATTAAAACCCACTGGTACAAGAAGTTAGAAAATTGTTTTCAGGCGTTTTCTAGTAAGTGAAATAATTCGATCAGATGATTTCTCTTTGCGACAATAAAGGTTTCAGCCCTTCGAATTCACTAAAATCAACAGACGGAAGAATCGAAGAAATATGGATGTTTGAACATACAAAAAAAGATGAATGTTACACAGGGTGAAAAGTAACCACTTTAACTGGCCAATGACTGGTCATAAACTGTTAAAATGCCTAGACTTCCATATTCTCTGCTCTAAAATGTTCTCCATTCTTGTTTTAATATGATTATTCATATACCTAGCTATTCAACTTGTGCTCTGAACACAAAATTCAGAGCCCAAGTTGAACAAGTCACCATCCTTTCGAAAAAACGGAATAATTTTAGTAGTTAAGAGAATGTTTTTATTTAAAAGTAATTAATTTGTGAACTGTCTAAAACATCATTATTTTATTTGGGATACATACAAAACATATACATGCGAAGGTTTTCACGGTCACGGTTTTTTTCTCATCAGGATGCTATATTTTTATCTTAATAAACTGGTAAAGTTGCTTCACCGGAATGCTTAAACAATGCTTAAATAGGATTGTGTCATCTTCTTTGCAATTTTTTTTTTATTATTGTTTTTTTTTAATATTATAATTTTACATTTTTACAATTTAAAAAAAAAAACACTTTTTATATTTTTACTAAAACTAAAATCCCACCAAGCCACTTTCTGTAGCTTGTTGGTGATCTTTTTGAATCTTTTTGATTTCTTTATTTTCAATCATTAACTTGAAAAGTATTTTCAGAAGATCGTAAATTCTAAATGTAAGATCGTTCGTCCGTTTATTTATTTATTAATTCATTCAATAAATAATTCATTTAAAAGAATTACTGCATTCGGAATTTCATTCAAATGATTTAAGTTATGTTATGGTTCATTTTAGTAATATAGGTTATTATGATCTACGGGCAAGATACGCACTGGATAGTGGAAGATGGATTTAATATACCGAATCCATTAAGATTATGAACTAAACTTTCGAGGAATATACAAAAAACCGGTCATTCTATAACCTAAAGGTAAATGAAATGGTTAAAAAGTTTTAATACCTAGAACAAAAATGCCAAAAATAGACGCCTTAGAAAAACAAGTCAATATTCTGAATAATGTTATTGATAGCCTAGGAACGCAATCAGTCTAAACAACAGGTACGTATGTATGTGCATATGAAAACGAAAACAAAAATCCATCTAAGATGATAACAAAAATACGTGTATTCGGATTTCGGATTCCTATTGCACCGGGTGATATTATTCACATCAACAGGATAACACGCAAAATACATATAAATCAGCCGAACACTTCCGATGGTAGCCGAAGTGAACCGAATGTCGATAAGCAAAATAATTCGTCTGCAAAACTAAAAGCAGAGAAACATACGAGTAGTAGTTAAACTATCAAACAGACGTAAAGACAGGCGGGTTTACTGGCTTACTAGCTTAATTCGGCGCAGTGCAACAACGGAAGATTTATCAGTGACCGGACAAAGGAGAAGCGGAGCATCTACATTAGTGATCAATTAACAACATTTAATAAATGATTTCTTAAAGAAGCAAATAATATAGCGAAAAAAAGCGATTTTTTTTTCATTAGGTAAAAAACAGCAATTTTTTTTCTCAGAAAATTAAAAAAATCTCCACCTCTATACATTCAATCATCCAGTGGTTTGAAGAACAAACTTTAGTGATTTACCACCTGTCATCTGGAGATTTTAGTAAATCTGAGTGTACATTTCCTTATTCTTTACCGTTTCTGATTAATAAGTGCTAAAAAGAAATTATTTCTCTCACCTTCCTTTTCCCGAGATTTTTATATATACGCTTTATGCTTTTTTTCTAGAATTGGAATAAAATTTTATCCATTTGCATTTTTGCTCTCTATTAACATAAAAAAATTGAAATTAATATCTTTATCGCAATTCTCTTTTTCGAATAAATTTTTTAATTTTTTAAAAGTAAGGATTTAAAAAAAAATTAAATTTGATTATTTTTGATAATTATAATTATTGGTATTTACCTTTTTTTAGGTGACTAATGATACTTACGTAATGTATTATCAAAATGTGAGACCTGCTTGCGGTAAAGTATCAGAAGTAAAGTAAAGTATCGGTAACTGTTATTAAGCGTATCGTTGAGATGTTTATTAAAATTTATCTTTACCTTAAAAAAAATATTTGTAGTATTCTTTAATAATTTGCATGCTTCCACTTTCTATTCTGTTGCATCCCAACTCAACAAGGGGCTCCTGTCCTCATAGAGTTAGGGATACGTTATTTTTGTTATATGTATCTAAAAAAAAAAAAATATATTTATATATTTTCGAATGTACTCATTAATGACTCGATGTTACATGTTTGACAGATACTTGGCTGATGGACTCGAATCTCTACGATAGTTATTTTGATGACAAATGTATATCGGAGATATTAAGTTTCTTCTCAGGACTCTTCAAATACCACGAAAAATTGAGCCTGATAGCAGTTAAAACAAATATATGTTCTGTAGAACAATTATCTGGGACTCCACTAGAAGAAAGTATTTGGGTAAAGATCAACATATTCGGTATGAAATCAAAAAATATATTTTGTTGCTATATTCCCAAAATAACTCTAAAATTGGAATTCTCACATTAATTATGTATCAGAAATTTTTCTAAATTGGGCCGAAAAAAAAGAATTATTTTAGGAGATTTCAATTTACAAAGTATTTATCATCATAATTATTTGCTTTCTGTACCTAATGGTGCATAGGGCACTGCATTGGTTCACTAATCGCAGCGTATCTTGATCATTTTTCTTACATAAAGCAGTCTTTCAAATCAGTACAAAATATTACTTGAAATAAAGATGAGAACTCAAGTTATTACTCGTATATCCCATTATACAGAAACAATAACTCTTTCGTATTACATCTAGATGACTTATAACATAAAAAACAAATTCAATTTATTAACAAATTTTATTTAAATTACGGAATCCTAGATTTAGCAATTTGTAACAAGGGCTTATAAGTATCATCTTCTGATTGCCCTTTGGTAAGTGTAGAATCTCATTATAAGGAACTTTTTTATTATATTTCGTTTTTGTATCAAAGAAGAGAATCATTGCACTCAAACGAGGTTTAAGCGACGATTCGTTTCAGCCAACTACGATGAAATTAACGATTCTTTTTCTAAAATTAACTAGGAAAATTGATTAAATGATCTTGATACCAAAAATGCAGCGAATGAATTCTACTCAATTATCAATAATACTATTGATGCATATGCCTCATCTTAATTATTGGGATTCCACAAATCTCCTCCATGGTATTTATCTAGCTTAAATTAAAATTACAAAAAAAAAATCACTGTTGTTTAGAAGAGGGAACGATATAAACGCCAATCATGAAATCAAACCTATTAATTATTCTGATTTCGTCAAAAAAAAACGGCCAATCCATACTACAATAGTTTATATATTGCAAACTGAAAATGTTTTCAAAGTTAAGTTAAGATATTTGTGAACATTCATTAAGTTGAAAAAAAATTATGTTTGCTCCGTAAACGCACGTTTTAAAATAAAATAGTAGCACAAAATGGCCAAGAAATTTGTAATGCATTTGTTATGTTTTTTTCTATTAGTTTTCTTTCGGGACAGCAATATTTATAATATAAATAATATTCTTTTAAATAACTTATCTTCATATGTTTGCCCAATTAATACCCAAGATGCCTTGTTTAGTTCTTTTTATAGATTTTTTAAAAAAAAATTATTAATAACAAATAAAAATACAATATTACAACTAAATACAATTTTTTGACATTAATAAATTACGTATAATTATAATAACGTTTCCCATTGCGTAAAAGAAACAAACAATTATTGTGTACATAATGGGGAGTGGCGTCTTACAATAGTTTATTTTATTTTAATTAATAATATTTTAGGATAACATAAATAAATTACAAAAAAAATATAAACGATGCTTTCAATCAGTGTTACATAAAGAAGATTTAAAGATGTAATTTTTCACTTCTTTCTTTAAAATATTGTATTCCTGGTTGTATTTTTTAATATCTTCGTTCATTTCATTAAAAAAAATATTCCTCTGTAAGTTTAATGATGTCGTGCAGTAGTTGCTTTTAATTTAGGAATTAAGATATTACCACCTGTTCTTGGTCGCGTACTTACGTTTTGTGACCTAAAAATACTACTTTTTATTTTATCTTTATTTATTTGAAGCAAACAATTATTTTTATATGGGAATTTTATATCGAAAACCTTAATTTTTTTATATAATAGAAGAGTGGGAAAAGTAGACGTAAATTCCAAATTTATTGATAAATTCATCATCCTTTGATTTCGATTCTACCTTTCGGATTATTAAATAATTAGACCATAAACAGAAGAGGGTCCAGATACAATCCCGTAAATTTTCATTACTTATTGTTCATTTCATCCAAATAAGCCTCTTTAGATATTGTTTTCACTGACGATGAAATATGGCGTTACTCTATTAATTTGGAAAAAGTATTTAAGAAGGGTAGTAGAAATAACATAAAAAACGGTCGTCCAATAAATTTCTGAACATATTTTTATGATAATGTTTATAACAGTGTCAAACATATTATAAATCAGAGTCACCTTCAATGTATGAAAATATGATCGGTAAAGTCTTATCCAATCTTGTTTATAAATTTAATTTTATCAGTGATGGATAAATAGCCACAAGTTGATGCTTACCTAGATTTAAATACAGCGTTTCATAAAATAAATCAAAACCATCATATCCTTTAGCTTTCTTTGATACCTTCATATATTGTCAATCGCTCACAGGCTGTCGTGGTTAATGGAATATATTCAGACTAAAACATCTTCTCCTTGGGAATCCCACAAGGGTCGCACCTAAAACCATTGTTATTTATGTTATATATAAATGACAAGGTATCCTAACTATCCTTTATTAGTACTTTTTGCCGATAATGTTAAATTAATTCAAAGAATAACGTCTCCGCAAGTGGCTTTAGATTTACAAAAAGATCTAGCATATTTCAATAGATACTGTGATGAGAATCAATTGTTTCTAAATATACATATAAAAGTGCATTCAAGAATCTTTCACTAGTAAACGTAACAAAATAACACATTCGTATAATATTAGTTCTATTTTGTTGAGTCAAGAGTTCAATTTCCATCATTATAGATAAGAAATGAACATTTATTGCATCTTTCACTAGAGTATCCAATCAAGCTCCTGGAGCGTAAGACTGATCATCTTATCTTCATGAAACAAAAAATATCAAGGTACGCTGCGATTGGTGTACCAATTCAGTGCCCTATGCACCATGCGGAAAGAGAATGATGGTGATGATGATTCAATCATTCCTGGATTGGACATATTTTACGAAATTACCGATTGCAACACTCCGAAATCTATTTTTGAACCAATGCACTGCCCTATATAATTATATGAATGCTGGGGATTCAAACATTCATACACCTACAAGCAAGTTTCATGGTTACGAAATATAGGAAAAGTAAATTCATAATCTATTCATGCAGAACTGTGAACTAACTGCCTTTTGTACTCGCATAAATAAGTAAACATGCCTGTAGTTTGTATTTTGACATGGGTACATAATACTGTATCTTCGCTGTTTAACATTCAAACAAGG
This sequence comes from Micrasema longulum, assembly GCF_059751315.1. NCBI lineage: Eukaryota > Metazoa > Arthropoda > Insecta > Trichoptera > Brachycentridae > Micrasema > Micrasema longulum. Next base: position 251,105 of record NW_028277280.1, read on the forward strand.
TGAACCGTAATTGAATTTACGTGACGTAAATGTATGTAATTAGACTAGATGTTTAAATCGTATGTATAATTAGAGTTATTGTTTACATTCTCGTATAAAAAAAAAATTATTGAAGGAGTATTTTGATCAGTTTTCGTGTAAATTTCTCAAAAAATGTCATAAAAAAAGCCGTAACAAGTTTTTAAAATAATTAAGAAGTATAGTTAAAAAACTCGCGTTGCAGGAAAAACTCACCTAAATATTTTTATATTTCAACACGGAAAAAAAAGGTTAATGACTCACAGTCGTATTACTTTGCAAATTATTTTTAACATGGCCTGCGTGGTGTAATGGCTAGGACATTGGCTCACGCTTAGAAGGTAACGTGTTTGATTTCCAGTGAGAACACAAAAATTAAAAATGTGATTTTTCTCTAGCGTGGGTATTTTGTTATGTAATTGAGCCTCCTGGCCTGTTGTAGTATAAAATAATGAAAATCTATTTTACCTCTTTCAGAAAAACAAGCCTGAGTTTTGGTACCATGTTGTGATCGTTGCTGTATGCAGCTTGTAAATTTGAAATCTGTGTCGTTTCAGACTTTTATTTAACCACCAGAATGATTTGAGACTCGGATTTTCGGAACTCTAGTCTATACTCGGTCAAAACGAAATGCCGATTTTTCAACTCTTGTATAATGCCAGTTCTCCTATATGGGTGTGAATCTTGGTACCTTAACAAAGCTCAAAACATTAAACTTCTGAGTTTTGAGAGTAAGTGCTTGAGAAGAATATTAGGTATAAGGTGGATTGATTTTTTTATATTTTTTTTATTTTTATTTGGGTATTTTTACAGCTACTTGTATTACATAAACAAAATAAGTAGAAAAATCTTGCTAATCTTGCTAATGCTTGATAATGCTAATGCTAAAGCCAATTAAAAAAAATCCTCTGTAAATATAATGACACATAATATATAAGAAAAGAAGTTTAGTAATTGTATTTGTGTGACGTTTGTATTCATGTGTATGTGGATGTGTGTATGCGTGAATGAATGAGGGAGAGGATACATTTTATAACTAGCAGCCTCCTATAACGAGCGTCTTGAGGATGCAGGGGTGGACCTGGCTTAGACACGTGCTGCGCATGCTTCAGGAGAACCTAAACCCTAGTTACCTCTTTTTTAAACCTGCGGGATCACGCCGTCCTGGAAGGCCGTTAATGACGATCTTTAGACTTTATTCGTTGAAATTAAGGGGTGCTGGATTGACATCATGGGAAGAAGCAAGAGTGCTGGCTGGCAATAGGGTCTCCTGGAGGCAACTGGTGATGTCCACATGCTCCACTTAGGAGCGGATGTGGAAAAGAAGAAGAAGAAGAAAATGATTTGAATCGCATCCCATTTTTTTTTTTTTAAATTGTCGCGATGTTTGTAAATCTTGGTTGCCTCTTGATTTGGTGATTTTCCGGTCTTACTAAGATCATCTGCTAGTAAAATTGACACAATGTATGGAGCAACGACTGCGCTACGATACAAATCCTGAAAACGTTAAGTTACATTCGGCATTTCTTGTAAAACTCGCAAGTCCTAAGCATACTTCTGTTTAGGGGAGAATAAACTAATAGAACATCTATGCTGGCGAGTTCATGCTAATAAAAGCCGCAAAATATTTTTTAGTCTACACTCACTTAGAAGGTTGCAAAAATTCTTACCCGTTAATACGAAATGCTCACTCTTACAAGCATTACTACTACCCATTCAAGATTACGCCGATGTTTCCATGACTGATATCAGCTATGAGCAACTCGATAAACTTAAACGACTTCAGAATACATGCGTAAGGAGTATTTTTTGTCATGGTAAATACGACCGTATTTCTGATTATCGTAGAAAAATGAAATGACTCAAAATTAGACAGCGTAGAGACTATCACCCCCTCTCACTTCTGTTTACTATACTTCATATTCCTAACGCTCCTATAAACCTCCGTAAAAAAATACGTTTATCAGTGTATTACAGTGGTTTACCTCATCGTTCTCATTATCAAAGCAACCCCTTAATACCAATCCACAATTCCTCTTTTTTTTACTCAAATAGTGTCCTTTCGGCTCGACTGTAGAATTATCTCCCATCCACTATCAGAGATGTCACTGCTGTATTTCTGTTTTAATCACGTCTGAAGAAATATTTTTCTCTTTTTAATCTCTCATTTTTTCCTCTTTATTCCTTTTTTCTTTTTTATATATTTTTTTTATGACACATTAATATACAAAATATTTAGTTAAAAATTATATAAATCGAAAAATATTATACAGATAAGTTATTTAATAATACATGGTGAAGCGCATTAAAGATCATGTATCTAAAGTTTTAATTCCATTAATAATTTCACAACTCAATAAACCAAATTATTTTAAAAGTAAAAATAAATACAAAATAACCGTACTATTTTTTGTATTTTTTTATTTGAAAATTTATTTACCAACCGTTACGGATTATTACATTCATTTTACAAAAATAATATGTAATTTTTTTATTTATACTCTGTTGTTAATAATAATATTTTTTACGTATTTAAAAAAGTTGTGAGATTCATCCGGCTGAACCATATCACCTACAAGGGAACGCTTGAAAACAATTTTCCAAATTTTAAACTTCTTCTTTTACTAGGTAGTTAATAATATTTAAAATACAAGGTACAAATAATTTGCAACTACAAAAAAAAAAAAAAAAACCCCCATAATAAAGGTTTCAGCTATTTTACTTCACAAAGGTCAACAGATGGAAGAGTTGAGGAAATGTAGATGTTTAAACATGAGCACAATGGTGAATGTTACACAGTGTTTAAAGTGGCTACTTAAACCAGCTAATAATAGGTCATAAGCCCTGTAAATGCCCTGACTTCCATATTCCCTTCTCAAAAATGCTTTTCCCCTCTGTTGAAATAAATTTGAATATGAATAACTCCCTAAGGAGGAAATCCAGCCAGTCTGCCAGCATTTGGACTTACTCAAACATTGTTGAATTGATTTTCTGCTACGTTTCTTTTGAATTTCATTGCATTTGATTAACTTAGGCAGAGTACGCTCAACAATTTCACAAAAGTTATTACATTTTGAGATTACGACTTTATTTTTATGAGAAACGAGAACCTTTGAAGTTCGTACTTGTGTCACAGTGTAACGGAACTATTCTCTTTATATTTTCACAAAACGAATTTCATGAAATTCGCTGACAGGAATCTCGGTAATGTTATCTTAAAAACTCGGTTTACATTTTATGTTAAAAATACATGTTTTAGCAGATCTACAAAGTTCGCGAAGATTTTATTACACTGCCGTGGCTTTGTACGAGGTAGGTAGGAGTAAAATTTGTCGAATAGATGATCAACGAGTATATTCTACTGGATGTTATTAAATATTACTTAACGGCTTTTCTATTTTTACCGGTTTCGAGACGTGCCCGTCTTTCATCAGGACACCAATTAAACCAACACGCAAAACCCACTATACACTTTCGCCATAATTGTTGCAAAAAAATATAAAACCGGTAGACATAGAAAAGTCGGTAAAACTGGTTATTTACAGATATTTAATTATATTTAATAATACTCTCGGGGGTGCTCCTTAGTATATGACCGCTTTTTGTAGATTTTTGCTTTAAGATGATGTTTAGAATAATTGTTAAATTATATTTTGAAAACGAAGCCTAATATTTCTGGGTATGAACTGAACAAATATGTTACGTTGTCCTCTTTCATCGAAGCAAAATATTTCCTTTCTAAGCCTGGGGTGTGATTCTGAACCACTCTCGTGGCACGAGAAAACAGTTTTTCTCGTGTATTTTGTATGTAAATACACGGGATAATACGGCCACGAGAACGTTTGAAATACCAGCTTTGGTGTTGTTTCTTTGTTATTCTTAACATGGGATAAAAAAAAAGATAATTTATTTAGGTCCCAAATTGAGTTTCAGTAGCTTTATGGAATTTAATTCGGTAATTGTACTTTGTAAAATACTTTATGATTTATAAATAAAATAATAAAACCTTTCCATATATCAACAATATGTTGAGTTTGTCCAAATTTTTGTAGACAAGGACTGGATTCAGCTCCCTGGGGAACATACCTTTTGCAGTTGATAGGTATAAGCGTTATACATAATAAGCGAGGGAAAAAATAAGCAATCCCTATTTAAATAAAAATGCATCATAACCGCAGTGTAATCATAGCATTTTTTAGTAACACACATGGCATTTTTTTGCGAAATCGCGTATGACCACGAAGAAAATCCGTTGAATGAGATAAAGGCAGGCAATAAGCCACGATATATTGAGTTTTTCTAATGAAATTTCTTGGTGGAACTACATTTCAATGATAATAATAGGAATCCGTATATAATAGAATTTTACTAATAACTGGTAAAAGTTATAAATAAAAGTGGAATAAAACTATATACGTATTTTTATTATTATAATTAAGCAACGAGTTGAAATGGCAGTTACTTCGCGCGTTTAACGTGCCTATTCAATTATACGTAATTTTCGTACGAAAATGTAAAGTTAAAATAAGGTCATTTTTATTTAAAACAAATTAACTTCTGAAAAAAAAAACAAACTGAAATCTTAATTAAACGTTATATATGTCATTTGATTCAGTTTATTAAGAACAATAAACACCTTTCTGTTGAATATAATAATAACATTTCTATATTTGTTTTGAAACAAAATCCTCTTTGTGGAGACTTTAAGAGACAAAACTCAGATCGCTTATGAGCGGGAAAACTTTAAAATTGGATTCTACAACAAATGGAAGTTATATCTGAGAAAGAAAGAAAATAAAAGTTATACGTAAGTACATATTTAAAACGCTTTTTCTAATTACCATTTTTCCCGTTTCGTTCTCATGCCAGTTCGAATCTTATTTTAATCAGATAGTGGGAAAAAAAATATAAAAAAATATTCCATGTAAAATTTAAAATTTCGTTCCCGGGCGTATGGAAAATACATTTTTGTGTATGTAAAAAATAACCAGAATTCTGCACAAGGATTTTCAAAAAGTAAAATCGCTACGAGAAACATAATAAAAGTAAAGTTTCTAAAATAACATAACACATTTTTTATCTTTTTCGAAATTCATTTTCTTTCTGACCTTCGAGCTAGGACTATCGCTCAAGAAACCAATAAAATCAACATGTTTAGTGTATCTTGTATAATTTTATTTAATGGTCTAGAAATTTCAAGATAGAAATAATAAAATTCGTGAACTTTCCAAACTATTCTTCAAATTTATTTCATCGAAGAATAAGGGCAAAAAATACAAATATATATTTTTGCCCCGAAATCCTCATATTCCATTAAATTTTATTGTAATTATACAGCAATAATAGGCCAAGTCAAATTTTGCGATTTTTTTACAAAGTTTTAGTGCTAGATGGTACCTTTTTCTGAAAAAAAAAACCAAGTTCACTTATATCTAAGTGTTTTAAAAAAAAAGATAACTATAAACTATTTTAATTTTAATTAGATTTAATTATGTATTTTTACATTACAAAATTTGAAATCTTAATTCATACATACCCAAATGATAATAAAAAGTTTTTAAAAATAAGTTTATATAAAAAAACACGTAGGTATACATAATATGTTGAGAAGATGTTAAAACAATAAGATAAGTAATAAATATCAATGTCCAAAGCAATATTGTTCAACATAGAAGTATCCCTTCTAACGGGCATAACCATTGGTAGGTTAGTTCTGTATATTGGAATATCAAACAGTTTATGTTGACGCTGCCTAAGGTAAATCTGAAACATAAAATCAAATGCACCGCACAATTTCAGGGATGTCGACACGACAATACCGCGCAACAATTAAAAGAATTGCGTAGTTACACATCCCTTCTGGGCTTTAAATTCTTATAACCATGCATGTCCTTGAGAAATTCTGTGGGATAAAGACATTGATAATATCTTAATGTAGTTTTCTTGGTAATTGACCAATCTGGTTCATTTTATTTTTGCAGTGAGTTTATTGGGGTGATGTTGTATAAGGCAGCATTTTTAACGAAGATCCCATACAAATTGTACCATGTATGTAAATGATTCGTGTAAATGATTCACATAACTTTTTCAACCTTTGGCTTTTCTTGTGACTTGGCCACTTTTCGTTGTATGCTCACGATATGAGAATTCGGGTTAAAATATATTGTTTTTTTTATTTCAATTTGTTTTAATATCCGTAATGAGACTGAATGTGTTTTTAGTAACAATAAATAAAAATAAAGACAATCAGTATTACGCTACATGTGTCAGTGCGGGAACTACAAAATGCTACTAAGGATCGAAACTTCTTTTTGAAAAAAATGTTTTCTGTCAACTACGTCGGGAATTAAAACCGAGACCACGGTAGGCAAAACGCTGAACGCGAAGCGAGTTTTAAATTACAAAACAATAAATAACACCCAGGCTCCAGCAGCAACAGCACAAAAATCATAAATTTATTTAATTTTATTTTATTTAAATCTTAAAATAGGGCACACATATCATTCATATTGTTATGTGTGTTCTAATAATAACATTGCAAATATATTTAATTTATAAATTGTTTATCACATATGTCTTGACCATTATTTTAAATTTTGATATGTTTTTTTCTTCATAAATATTTTTTTCCATTTCGTAATACTTTTTAATTGCTTTAAATAAAATTGAATTTTGTGACTTTGCCTTTTTCCTAAATGGAAGTCTAATTTTGTTCTTTTCTCTAATAAATACGAGAATTTTTAAGAAAACTTAACCGATATCCAAGAAATATGCTTTTCAAGGAATTCATAGCGTGGATATTTCTCAACGATATATTATATAACAAGAGCAGTGGCGGCTATACAGTTTAATAAGGACAAATATACAACTATCGATCATAACCATTTTACTAGGATCTCCGATAAGGATCTGACCCTTTAGAAAAGGGTCAACACCTCTTTGGCACAAAGGCAACACTGGACATTGGACTGTAAATATACACCCTTTTCCCTATATCATGGAAATGTGGTGGTGTTGTAAAGCTTAAGAGAGTGTTGGACTCGTTTCTTCTTGCCATTGGTCTGGTGGAGTCGCAGGAAGTAATGACTATTGAAGGAAGATATTTTTTTTGGCAAAACATTATTTATGTTTATGTCTAAGAATTCCTTATAAGAAATTATATTATTATAATTTATAAACATATATACCAGTATTTGTGTATCCGTAATTTTTTTTTTTCGTGAACTATTTTTATAAACTAATAAATATATTTTTTTAAAAAGATTTTTTAACCTTTTAATGTGCAATAGAAAAATCATCTCAAAAAAACTCTCTGTAACCTGGTAGCCTGAGCATCTTTGTGGTGATAGAAGGTAATCCATAAGTGCATACTACGCACTTCGTTGGGTTGAGAAAAAGCGAGAAATTGATTCTTCACCGACTGGGATCGGATTGATTGCACATAATCAATTCTCCATGATGATTTTATAAAAATGAATAGCTTTGAAATTCTTTTTGGAAGCCATTTAATGTGTATATTCGACAGGACAGGGCCACGGATAGTAGCGAGAAGCTCCATCCAGTAATCAAATAAAGGGGAAAGATCACATAATGTGTTCAGAAGATTGATTAGGATATCCCCAGCACTTATTTTTCTATAATAAGCTTATTTAATTGTTTAGTTTTCAATGTTTAAAAACCTTTGTTACATTAGCAAAAGAAAATTTTATAGAAAATAATATATTGCATTACCAAATTTACGATAATAAGTTTTGAGATGGGTGAAAATTTAATAGAAAAGTTAATAGTTTCCAACGTTTTATCTGAACGAAAATTATTTGTAAAAACAGCTAATTATAATATGACGTAAACACATTTTAATTCATATTTGAAAAACTCTTGCGCTTTGAAGGGTTCAATTTAATTTTACCTTTTGAGAATTCCGAAGAATTACACTGCGTATTTAAAAAAAAAAAATAATCTTATTACGCCTGTATTTTATTTGAACGTAATGTTAATATAAAAAAAGTAAAGGCATGATAATTACTTTAATTTTAAGGACAAGAAAAACATGGAACGAAAAATAATAAAAGTAATTGACGTTTTTAAGAATAATTTAATCTACGTTTTGTAATTTAATTACCGTGTTACGTAATCAAATTAGTTTCGGCAGTAAAATTAAACTCCCTTTTTATTTTCGCAGTAATTTACATAAAAGGTTTTCTAAAGAATATCACAAAATTGTAAGGACGCCTCTGATCGTTGCAGGAACAACTATTTTTGTCAACAATATTAATCCACTATTTTGAGTTTGTTCAAATGTTTGTAGACCAAAGACCGGAATTTACCCTCTAGGGAGACATTACGATTAACAAATTACTACAGAGATTGTTAATACATCTATATTCCTTCAAATCTTTCATCTTTTGATGTTTGTGAAGTTAAAAAGCTGAAACCTTTATTTATGAGGGTGAGATTCATCTAATTGAATAATTTCACCTACATACTAGGCAACGACTGAAAATGTTATTTTTTCAATTTCTATACTTCTTCATGGACCAGGTGGATTTATCAACAATATTTTGAGTTTATCCAAATTTTTGTAGACAAGGACTGAATTCTACTCCCTGGGGAGCTGTTAATATCAACAAATTACAACAAAGATGAAGAACATATAATAAAAGGCATTGCCTAGTATGTAGGTGAAATAATTCAATTAGATAATTCTCAAGTGCATAAATAAAGGTTTCAACTTTTTAAATTCACAAACATCAACAGATGAAATAATTAAAGGAATATAGATGTTCAAATATGGGCAGAATGGTGAATGTTATACAGTGTGTAAAGTGACCACTTAAACTAAGCCAATGACAAGTCATAAACCCTGTAGATGCCTAGAATTATATATTACCTTCTATTATATGTTCTTCATCTTTGTTGTCATATGTTAATATAAACAACTCCCCAGGGAGTTGAATCCAGTCCTTGTCTACAAAAATATGGACAAACTCAAAATATTGTTGTATAAATATGTTTTTTATTTTTATTTATTCACTTTCCATAGATACATATTTATACATTAGCGGGCTTACTATCAAATGACAATCTTTTTCAGCCGATGAATCAAACATCTCTCCCTCTTTTCTTTTCCACATACACTCTTAAATGGAGCATGTGGACATCACTAGTTGCCTCCGGGAGACCCTATCGCCAGCCAGCACTCTCGCTTCCTCCAACGTCAATCCAGCGTCCCTTAGTTTCGCCAAATTAAGTCAAAAGAACGTCATCGACGGCTTTCCACCCAGCCAGCCAGCCATTCCAGCCCACAGGTTTAAATATTAAAATGAGAATTAAAAAAAAATATATATAAATCAAAAACAAGTTGTTATCAATATAAATCTAATAACATATCACCACGGAGATGAATAACACTTTAAAAAAAAAGTATGGAAGTCTAGGCATCTATAAGGCTTTTGACTTGTCATTGGCAATTTTGAATGGCCACTTTACACAATATTCGCAATTCAAAAAAATATTCTAATTACAAGATTTTTGTTTGCTTTTACATTACATGTAATATTTTATAAAATTAAATGCCTTCAAAATATATTATTTAGCAGATCACTTCTTTTTGCTTGCATTCAATCTAGTAAATAAAGCTGCCGAAGCTGCTCGCGATATTTTTGCAGTGCATGTTAAAGATGCTAAAAATTATTGACTTATTAGTTCTAAAATAATGAAGGTTAAAACATTATTGGCTTATTGGTTGTTGTGTTCTCTTGTTCTTAAAAAAAATAAAAATGCGGTTAGGAATAGCAGGCACCACATTTTACAGTATGAGGGCTGTCTAGAGATCGGGTATTTATTCAGTGAAAACCAAATGCCACCCATATAAAGCTTACATAACACCTATTCTCCTCTGCGGATGCGAATTGTGGCACCTCACTAGGGCCCAAAACAGCAAAATTTCAAGCTTCGAGATGTTTTAGAAGAATCTTGATTTGACTTAGTAAGGACTCAAGTAATAAGAGAACGGATAGAACAAACTCCGGTAACAACTGTCATCAAGCAAAGGCGATACGGTTGGCTTGACCACGTGCTGCGGATGCCTCCGGAGAGCCACCACGCTTGCCTACTTTACAAAGCATCAGGTTATCGATGTTCTGGGCGTTTACCGCTGATTGCATACTTAGATTGCTTTGACGGTGATAAAATGTACATTCTGAAAAAAAAACCGCGAATCTTTTAAAAGCAAAGAATTTAAAAATAACAAATAATTAACCGTTCATCACAGTAAAAAAAAAATATTTTTACAAGGTGTGGCTCTGAAAAAAGGCCACAAGACCTTTAAAATTGTTCTTTTCATCGATCTGCATAGAACAAACAAAGTCGTATTGTTAACTCAAGACAAGATCTAGACTTTTTTAGTTTAAGTTTATAACGATTTAAACTTAATGTTTGTCAATGCTTCTTTTTTTTTAAAACATATTTTTAACTATTCATGAACATGGACAATGTCCGTTAATAAATTAGTAAATAAAACGATTCCGGGTAAGTGGGTGGGGCTTTTACTGCTGATCGTTTGTTGGCAGTTCGTGTCAGACAACAGGACGTAACCTGACTTGAGAGGATGCACATGAACAAGCATCCGACAGAGATACTTAGAGGATCTTCTTGGAAACAATATGCTTCAACTAGGGAGCAGACTTGAAATTATGAAAATGATCTTGTCCTTTCCATTTGGAAAAAACGGACATAACTTATGTTATCTTGCTTTCTTGTCTTGAATAGGAAATGAGAATAAAGAGAAAGGAGAGATTAAGGAAGATTAGAAAGACGTTTCATCAGGCGTGATTGAATAATCTCTTGAGATTTCATTAATTCAGTTCTTGATTACAACTATTTGGACTACTAATAGGCCTAAATAACCGTGAACGGAAACAGATTACATTATATAATGACACAAAATGGGTAAATTTTACTGTCCTGTAATATTACAATTTACCACATTGGCCCTTATAGATTGAATTTACAGAAATATAATCTTAACCGAGATGGAAGAATTGTTTAGGAATTTAATAAATAGTGTATTACAATAAAGATGAAGTTCATATTAGAAACGGAAATATGTAAGTCTAAGCATTTACAGGACTTGTGACATGTCAATAGCTGGATTAAATATCCACTTTACATATTGTATTGTGTTTAACACTAACAATTCTTATTGATTGATTTGGTGTTTATTTTGTAGAACTCTATATTTAAACTTATAATATTAGAAATCAAACACTGATTTGAGTCTACTGAACACTTTATTTTACTTTTACAAATATAAAAATAAAAACTTCGTGACAATTGTTTCGCCTTGTTAGGGCATTTTCAAACGAATGTAAAGATTATATAGATTGAATGTCCTTATATAGTTATATAATTCAAGGTACTTAAGTAGAAAACAAAAATAATCTTATGAACTTTAACATGTACATTAATTATTTATAATTGAGGGAAAAAACACAATGGTTAAGGGCGAGGCTAAGTGTTTAACAGGTAATGGGGAATTTAGGTATTTATATTTGAATTTCGGGAAAAATATAACAAAGTAAGTATTTATTGACATACAAGTATGTATTGTGGGATAATTAATGAAGCTTTATCGTTTTGTAAATTTAGATAATTGCGGTCGAAAAAATAGTAACAATATTATAATAGGTTGCTGCTCATTTTAATTTTAAAACATGATTGAAATATTATGAGGAAATTTATTTAAACATAAATGTATTATTATACAATTGTCACAAAGTTTTTATTTTTATATTTGTAAAAATAAAATAAAGTGTTCAGTAGACTCAAATCAGTGTTTGATTTCAAATATTACAAATTTAAAACTAACAATTCTGCCCATATTTAAACATCCGTATTCTTGCAGTTCCGATTTTGATTCCAAGTTCGATTTTCGACATGAAATATTTATTTTTCAGGTGTTTTTATACCAGTTATTTCATAGTTTCTGGACTGGCACATGAAGTTTAAGACTGATCTTGTGCTGCGATTCGTGTACCAATAAAGCCCCCTATGCACCATTAGTTTAATATATTGTTTTTTTGTGAAGTTGAAATACTGAACCCTCATTGATTCGAGTGAGATTCATCTGACTGAATTATTCCACCAACATACTAAGCAATGCAAATATTGAAAAATATATGTAAAATAATTCAATCAGATGAATCTCACGTGCAACAATAAAGGTTTTAGCTCTTCAACTCAAAACGTTGAGGTACAATTTTAAAAAAAGTCCTTAGATTCAGTCCAAATCAATGATTTTAACATCATAATGAATCAGGTTCTATTTTCAAACTCGTTACTTTAAAAAAACCCGAATGCGACTCACCCTGAAACCGCCAAGTCTCTTTTTCTTAAGTAATTATTTTTTTGTAAACTTTAATCAAAGCCAGTATCAAGTATCTAATCAAATAACGCTTCTTTGAATACTTTAGCGACCTAATTATTTCTATAAGAGTCGACACGCGATAAGATTTATCGACTCGCTTTTACAAAGAATATAGCGTATACACTATACGTATACAACCTTTAGTCGAATCGGTTACCGAATCGAAAGATCAGCGTGTTAGATTCGGTAACAATGGATGAACGATATGCTACGGCTTACTGATAAAACTCAGAATATTTTAATCCTTATTGTGACAGTAAAACCATTTTTATTACGCGTGTAAATTTCGATGAGAACTTTTTTAATGTATATTTTTTCGAAAGACGTATAATACATTTTTCGGAAGATTAATGGAATTTACAATCATAAAATCAGGGCTGGATAAATATTTATTGAAGTATTAAAAAATATCTTAGAATAAATCTGAGAAAAAATATTTTTTATATTTCATGGTATCTGAAGCGTAAGACTGATTATCTTACCTTCGTGTAATTGGTGTATTTATGCAGTGCCCTATGCATCATAAGGTGAGGAAAAAAAAATATTTTGATGATTTTACGGGTTTAATAATTAGAAATAATTGGAGTTAAAAAGATAGGAACGATATGAATGAAAAAATCTGTTAGTTCTATTTTTAGTGCTGCAGTTATTTTAAAGCATTTTCTAATAGCACAAGAAAGGCAAATATTATTACAACATAATCTCCCTTAGTCCTAGGTTTACCCCTTCCTCCATACTCAAAAGCGTTTTTATGTATTTAGTTTTTTAGCTTTTATATATTTAGTTATATAGATTCTTCGTTGTTCTGAATATGTGCTTCAAAAATAATATAAATTTATTACCGAATTGAGTAAAAGTAACTCTTGGGGATGTATCACTTTGTGAAATACTTTTAATTATATAGTTTGTAAATTAAAATAATAATAAAAAACCTAAATGCCCACGAATTAAATGTCATTAAATTTTGACTTAAACGTGGCGTTTTTCTATTTGTCTATTCGCACGTACTCAAATACGGGGAACCTGGTTTGGGCACGTACTGCGAATGCATCAGGCCAGCTTCAAACCAAATTGTCATGTCTTTACACTAACAGGCTTCTGCTGCCTTAAAGGCCGTTGGTGATTATCTTCCTACTGCATTGAGTGGAACTTAAGGACGCTGGATAAACACGAAATGAGTCGTTCGATAATGTCCACAAGCATCACTAACGAAAATCAAGAATAAAATACAGAATATAAGTCTCAATTTTGATCATCATTTCAAATGGAAAATGATTTAAATTTGTTGCAACATAGTGTTAACAAAGCTTACGTCCTGTCATTGGTTGGTTTAAGTGGCCACTTTACACACTGTGTAACTTTCATCTTTCTGTCTAAGTTTAAACATCCACAATTCTTAAACTTTTCCATCTATTAACTTGTATTACGTAAAGAACTGAAACCTTTATTTATGTGGGTGAGATTTTTCTTGCTAAATTATTTCATTTTCTAGGCAACGCCTTAAAACCCCTTTTCAACTTTATAATATTTTTTATACCTGGGCCACGATTATAAACGCTATCTTCAGTGGTTCATTTGGAGACGGTATGTAATAACACTATTATTATTATTTATGTACAAAAATGTGTTTATTTGTATGAAAATTCAAAGCATCTTCGTCGGTAACCGGTAATTGAGCATATTTAAAAAATAATTCTATACGTGTTGTATTTTTCATTCACTAAACTTAATTTTACTTTGTAGATAAAATCTACGATAAATGTTTACTTTCCCTTAGAAAACCGGCCCTGTTAGTTTAATTAACAATGTTTTGAGTATGTTAAAATGTTTGTAGACATGCTGGATTTCCTCTAAATGCCTAGACTTCCTCATTCCCTTCCCAAAAATTGTATTTCTCTCTGTTGCAATAAATTTAAATCTTGATAACTCCCTAGTGAGGAAATTCAACCAGTCTACAAATATTTAGGCATACTCAAAATATTTTAGAAAAATTATTTGTTTTTAATATTGTTAATTCCCCGTCGTGCTGCTGCGAACACCCTCGTCAATCATCTGATCACATTGTTTGGTCTTGTCTCTATTCCTTTCTTTATGAATATCGAATAGAGCGATGCTTCTCACTACTATCCGTGACACTGTTCTAGGTCCTGTCAGATGTGCAGATCTGGAGACTTTAAAAAAAAAATCGAAAATTGTTTGTAATCAACCCAGCAAATAAATCATCGTCAATCGTCAGTCATCGTTTAGTGCAATGGGAAATTTAAAATGTGAGGCGAAGTTTTTTGAAACTGTCTGAAAAAAAAATTATTAGAATAAACCACTTTGAACGGCGTTGCTATTTCCAATGACAGAATGTTTTGATATATTTTCAGTTATCGAGAAGCCAACCCACCAATCAAGCAACTCACTGTAAAGAACTTGAGACGCGGAGTAATTTCAAAATCACAAATTTTTTTTAAAATCAAAGCGCTAACAACACGATACAAAAAAATATTTTTGGCTTGATTTGATAGTCCATTAAAAAAAAAAACTCCGAACTTCTTCATTTTATCCTAGTGAGTGAAAAATCCACTTATTTTTCTCAATCTAGAAGTTTTCAATGCACTTTTACAAATTTACGTGCATTCTATGTACTTTCATATTACTCCAAAAACAATTTATTTGTTATTTGAGTTTGACATATTAGTTGACAACTCATGACGCAATACAAATTTATTCAAAACGCTCCGGGATTGAAAAAATATCTGGTAATTAATATATATATATATTTATACATTTTTTTTATTCCAATTTGAATACATTGTTAGAATCAATTCTACGGTTTACTTATTTAGTTTATATTGCCTAAGCCAATTGAACGTAGTTATGCAGAAAGCAGCCAGTCTACAATTTTGAAAAATGAATAAGATATTGAAGTATTGGAGTATTGGGTGCAGTAAGGTCAATTCTATGTTCTGCTTAAAACTGCCTGACCGCTTTTATACAAAAAACTGTACTAATCACCTTCTGAAAATGGAGTCAATTACAATAACGGCATTTTGCAATTTGCAGAAAACACCCACAGCACTAGAAAAATCTTACGGTTCTTTAAAAATCATTGAAACTGGTCAAATACATAATTAGCTTCTTGTTGGTCATATAAAAACAAACTTATGTATTCATTTTTTATCGTTTGTTAAAGTCAAAAACATTCCAACTGTTGTGTAGACTTATTTATTCAGTCTTTTCACAAAAGTGCTATTATCTCAGTTTCACTTTTCTATGGCTGGCTGCTTTCTGCATAATTACGTTCAATTATAACAGTTAAATAAAGAAACACGTGTAAAAAAACTGATCAAAAAGAACATTAAACTATGTAGCAAAGACAAACAAGACAATAAAATAATGGTAGACAATATATTTATAAAGACGATAAACATATAAGACCTTGAGCGAAACTATGCCAATCCATCGTCATCCCACACTGTTTTAGTGACGAAGAGATCTACGAAACGCCGGAAAATCTATCACAAAGAATTGCAAGTTCTACAACAAATTGACTAACCTACACGTTCTGGACATTGGTGCATAAAAACGCAAGGTTTATTTCATCGCAGATTTTGACTTCTGGTGACATGGTTGGGAACATATAACAAATAAAAATAACAATAAAATAAATAAAATATTGCAACAGAAATGGGACATCACTTATTGCGTTAAGTATTTAAAAAGAGCAATAAAATAACGTAATACAATATATTTATGAACACAATCAACATAAATAAAAAATAAATTAATCCTTATTATATTAGTATTAATATTTATATAATGAATTATTAAATGTTAGTCTGTTCAACGTTTTTAATTTATGTTTTGTGGTTATTAGTTTTCACATAATTTAGTTGGTGAAAGATGTTTAGTGTTACTATTTTTCATTTTGTGAATTGTTTATATATTGTGATATATTTTACTGTTTGTGGATTAAAAATAAATTTATAAATAAACATACAAAACTTCGAGTTAACCTATGCCAATATATCATCCCACACTGTGTTAATGGCGAAAAGATCTACAAAAGCCGGATATGTTCTAAAGGATTCCAAGTTGTGTGACGTATTGACAAATCTACACATTCTAGACATTTGGGAATAAAAGCAAAAGTTTCTCTTAGAAGAATGAGCGAACTATTTTCAGTGCTTTTAAAAATGTAAACTGTCGCACTAGAAAAGAAAATTACAATTAAAATATTATAACTATAACAAATATATCTAAAGCGTACATGACTATAGAAAAGTAATAACATGTTTTATAAATATTTAAAATTTTCAATTTATTGTATTTGAGGACCAGTTTATGAGGTTTATTTTTCAGTTGGTTTATGTCTTGTATGTTTTAAGGTTCCAGTGGAACGTTAATAAAATATTTTACTCCTATTTAATAATTAATCCGCACCTTAGAGGATAAAACACGGGAGTCCACTTTGTACCGTTTTGATATTAAAAATGCAGAAATGATCACAATAAGCTATTTCACAAGTGTATAAAACACCAAAGCTCATTTTCGTATTAAAAATTATTTTTTAAAGTCAAAATAAAAATCATAAGTCTACTTTGTTTTAATGCCAAAATCATCGGTAGTCCCAGATATGTTATTTTATTTTGTATTAATATTATCAAAATATTTCATTAAATTTTATTGAAAGTTCTTATAGATTGAAATTATTTCATTTGGTTCAAAAGATATGATGTTTTGAAAATCGCACAATCACAAAATCTTGTTTTCTAAGCATTTCGTTCAATGTGACTTCCGTGATTTATCCTATCAGGTACATATTATTATGAAGTTAGCTGTTTAGTAATAATTGAGTCGAACCTTTTATTTTATTGTGTAAAGGATATATCAATGTAAATTTGCAATTGTTTTTTTAAAAAATACTCCACAACAGACGTGGACGCCCCATAACAGTGGTAAATTACAGCACACAATACTTAATAATACGAGAAAAATCATATTCTTTTTTTGTGTTCTCATCGAGAATTGAACTCGGAACCTTTCGTGCGTGAGTCTAATGCAGAAGCCACTACATACACCACGGAGGCCGCCTAGTAAGTAAAAATCTAATCTTTTTTAGTGAATCTAATTTAAAAATAGTCGTTTTACAGCTAACAACACTTTTAATAATTAACTTTCCTCGGCCGACCCTGTTTGGACGCGTGACTTTCGGCGGTAAAATTCGTAAAATGCCAGCGTTCCGAATTCAAAGCTTTGAAAAGGTCACGTAGTAGGCAAGTGCTCTAAGCACTCGGCCAAGTAAGTTACTCGTAAAATGTCCGATTAAGCGCAGTGATTACTTCTATTTATGGCGTCCAGTGTATGCAGAGCGAAAACAGCCGATAACGAAAGCCTTAGCCTTTAGACTTGCATCAATTCGTTATGAAAACCGATTTCAAAAAAATATTTTAGGACATTTGAGCTAGCATCTTAGGTATACAGTTGAGTATGGAGCAGTTAATGAAATTTGATTAAATAGTTAACGCGTTTGCTTACGATATTAAAGATTTTTGTACAAAAGTCATATAACTTCAATTTAAAAAAAAATACAAAACCAAGGCTTTAATAATTTTTATTTTTTATTTTTATTGTTTTACTTTTAGTTAGTTTAACAAATTGTGTGGTAGGTTTTTATTTATCTGATATTGCCATTCTTCAACAGTAGAAAAAACTGCACTTTACTTGTATTGAATTCAGTTACTAAAATCAATTTCCTTGTGCTATTTTATATAACTTAGACAGTCAAGATATTCCATACAAATTTTTAAAGCTGTAAGTTGGTTGGAAAAAAGATATTTTGATGGAAGAAATTAATAAACCACCCAAGAATTTTGTTCAAAGGTTGAAAATAAACAAATTAGTAAAGAACATTTTAGATATCAAAGTCTACGCATTTACCGAGCTTATGACTCATTATGGCTGGTGTAAGCGGCCACTTTACACAATGTGTAGGTCATAAACCCTTTAAATAGCCAGAATTCCGTGTTTCATTATCTTTAATGTTCTCCATCTCTGTTGTGATTTGTTAATTTCGATGACTTCCTAGGGAGTGAAATCCAGTATTTTGTCTACGAACATTTGTAAAAACTCGAAATATTGTGAGTAAATAAAGGGCTAATATTTTTTATAAAATACTACCGTTTTTATTTTGAATCATTCGTTCCCATCGTACCCTATCCGAATCTAATGGTGCATTGGGCTCTACATTGGTACACCAATCACCTTGATCACTTTTGTAACATGAAGGTAATATGATCAGTCATGGAATCAAGAATCGAGCCCGAGACCTCTCGCATGGTAGGCAAACACGCTGACCACTACAATTCGAGGCTGAAATGTTTATCTTAATAGATAGTAGGTGAAATAATTCGGTCAAATGAATCTCACCCTTATCAAAAACGATTTCCATATTCCTTACTCTAAAATGTTTTCTATCTCTGTTGACAAACAAACGAACTATAACGTCGTCTCCCAATACGGGTAAGCAGAGAGGATAGAACACCATATCACTATTTCTTTGCATATAGACCTCGATTCCAATACAGGCATACATCTTTTTATGCTCGCGTGCCGATTATACCGACTTTCGACATGCCAATCTTGAAGTTGTTGGATTTGGTCGTGCCATATCTTTTTCGGTGTTCTTCGTCTTCTGTGTCCATCAACATTGGCATCGTTAATCCTGTTGGCCGTTCTTTTGCTGTCCATTTGCTCCACAAAACCATCGCAGCACTCTTTTCTTAATTTTGTCAATAATGCCTGTCAATAAAGTCTTATATAATGCACGGATCTCAACATTTGTGCACCTATCATACATAATTTTCTCACACCTTCGCCTGATAGATCACAAACTCGACAGCGTTTAGCCTACTTTCATCATTGTTTATCCGATTCCATACTTCATAAGGGTCGGCACCAGAACTCTATTGCAAACTGATAATTTTGCCACCTGCGACAAACATTTGTTTGCTAAGGTAGATTTAAGTGCACCGTTCAACTCACCCCCCATTCAATATATTTCTCAGACTTCCCATCCCTAGTTAACATACTTCTGCCAGATACATAAATTATCTTTTGTAATATGTCAACAAATACTTTTATCAAATGTTTTCATATATTATTTTTAATTAAGTGCATTTTTTCATACAGATTAATATAGTATATTCACAAAAATCCACACCCGAATATAAACAATCATTATACAATGTTTTATTTTACGATTGCAGTATTTTTCTACGGATTCGATGCTGAAAATTTCATGTCCGTGACATCTCTTGATGACGTCATATTTCAAGATGGGTGACAGAAGGAATCGTATAAGAATCAGAAGCGGGATTTTCGTACATCTTGGCTATAATTGATTTCTGATGACGTGTCAGAAACAGCCCAAGTATCTAGAATGTTCACGCAATCTGATAACTTGTATATCAGCAGAAAATCTTACAATTTACAAAATAATATGGATGCTGAAAAGAAAAAGGTTACCAAGCGACATGTAGCAATTTTACAGATGAGTCAATATTTTATTTTTTTTATTATAAAAAGAATTTCATACAGACGCATTATTTTGGCGTGATTATTATGTAATTTAAATAAAAATTTTCAAACAAGAGATTCATTATTAATTTGAACAAAAAACTTAAATGGCTCTTTTGTAAAGTTGCTTCATGTCGATTGGTATTTTTTTCTTTCCAGCGTTGATATGTTTGTTCCAAATTTAAAAAATGTAAATATTTATCCTCCCCAAAAGATAGAAAGTTCAATAAATATTGTTATTTTAGTAACAATTTTTTTTAATTGGTTTTCCATGTAATACCAATATTGCCCTCATAAGGAAAAAGCCAGCTATTATATTTGTAGATATGACACACGTTAGAATTAATCAAGTGTATTTAAATTTCCAAAAAACTGTAAATATTCATAAGTACGTCAACTATTGTTTCCAAGTATAAAACGTGCATGCGTCGAATCTAAATTTGGTTTTTGCTTAAAAAACATTATATCATTTTTCGTACCGAAATATTTTTTTGGCTGCTTTTTGCTTTACATCAAATGGTTCGAAATTTACTATATATAACAATCATCATCATCATCATTCCCATCCCGCACCCAATGGTGCATAGGGTACTAAATTAGTACACCAATCGCAGCGTATCTTGATCTTTTTTATTGACATGAAGGTATGATAATCAGTCTTGCGCTTAAGAATATGAAATATTACCTCTTATTTAATTTATTTTGTGAATTTTAGCAAATCAGTGCCTTTTGGCTTATGAAGGCAGAATAAACGTTGTGTCTAATACAGTCCCACATGTGAAAAATAATTTGAACCCTGGACGAGTATTTTGGACTCAATGGCTACTATCAGGTAAAAATCCTGCAAAGTTGGATCGAGTGGGATAAGTCGGCGTTGTACTGCAGTAGTTGGTGCGTTTGTCTACCGTGCTTAAGGTCTCAAGTTCGACTCCTGGCAGAGTCAACGTGAAATAGTTGTTTTAATAGTGGCTTAACACTGCATTATTTCACTGTCCCGGATTGGTATCTCAAGCGTAAAACTAACCACCCTTAATTTATGTAACAGATAATCGAAATACGCTGTATACGTATACTGTATTGTATGTAATACGCACCATTGAATGATGATGATGTGTTTTGGTGGCCTCCGTGGTGTAGTGGTCAAGACGCTTGACTCACACACGAAAGGTTCCGGGTTCGATTCTCGGTGAGAACACAAAAAAATAAAATGTAATTTTTCTCAAGCCTGGGTGTTCTGTGATGTAATCCGCCACTGTGATTGGGCCTCCTGGCCTGTTGTGGTGCAAAAATAAATCAATTCTATTGCATAGTTTTTTTTTCATAAACAATCAATCTGTCTGTAAGTTAATTATCTAGAGTAAGCATTTGTACAACGCCCTTGATGTAAGAGCTGATAGAAATTCATCACCATTAAAAATGAAATTCACAAAGCTGTCAAAAATAATCTTCCTGGAAATTTTAAATAACAAAAAAATAATTTTAATGGCTGTTCTTTAGTGAAAACCGAATTTTATCCTATACCTGCCGTTTATTCCTTTTCTGAAAAACTGTAGCCTGAACGTAAAACGCTGAACATAAGTTAGCAGATGTAATTTAATTATGTATGTACTATACTTTATGGCCCTTACCCATAAACTTGTTATAAAGTTACACTTAATTATAGTGGTATTATTTGGATGGAAATACCATCCTTATTATAGTGGTAGAATAAGAATGGTATTCCTATCCAAATTATACCATTATACTTAGGCGTAACTATAGGCTAAGTTTATGAGTAAGGCCAAAATTTGTTAGGGTTTAAATTATTCATTATTTTGGTTTCTTTAATCCTTGAAAAAAAAACGGCAGTGTTCTGAAATTGAAGCATATAACATTTGTTTGAATGATTTATACAAAATAATTAGGTACTTACGTTACATTATTGTTATGAAATATATTTTTTAAAAAAAAAAGGTACAATGTGCTTCTAAATTTGTGGATAAAACATTGAATTGATAGTATTTATACAAAGTGCTAGAAAAGCGAAATCCATGACTTCTTTAACAACATAACATTTCTCCATTGATTCTTACATTTATATACGCGGCATATTTAAAAATAGTCTCAAGGTTAATTATTTTAGTAAATTTAACCAACGCAACGACCAAAATACAACTCCCGAACTACGTTACACCATTAATTATTTTATATTCATAAGTTTGTTTACATCACTGAAATATTTATTTTGGTGAAACATCATCGAAAGCTTTTTTGATATCTATTTAACAAAACTAAGTTACTAAATATTTTTTCGACAGGAATCAAGCTGCTTATTATTTGTCATCGTCAGGGTTAAGTGATCACTTACAAACTGTGTCACTTTACTGTTAAATATGTGTGTATAATTGAATTATGAACTAAGTGTAGATTCCTCTCCAAGCAGAAAAGCTAGTCTCTTTTCTGGAGAGTAACAAAAATAAAAAAAAAACATATTATAAAACTGTAATAGTTATAATAATTGGACCAGTTATTTTTATACTAATAATAAAATTGATTCTCGTAATCTACTTGAATAACTTTCAATCCGTGTGCCATCTAGACCGGCAAGACAAAATCTTCTGTTTTACACAGACAACGCGTCAATTTTAAACAATCTACAAAACCTAGAATATGCGAGCAATACTGATATAACAATAGATTTACAAAAGCTGATATTTTGTATGTAAATGTATATAGATTTAAGTCATAAATCGTAGAAATATTGAGAGAGGATGATATTTTTTTTTTTTTTGTATTTATATATTTTTTATTTCTTATTTTTACATGTTTAATATTTAACTTAATTAAAACTATTATTTGGTGTGTGCATGAATGTCCTACACATTATAACATGGTCAGTTTTTGTTTTATCCCCTCGTTATATTGAATTAACGATTAAATTTATATTCTACTTCCATATTTGGCATTTTTTTGGTCCTGTATGTATGCTTGGATTGGAAAGTAATTTATTTATTTGAAATTCACACGAGAGAAAAATTGTACAACATTATAATAACAATAAACAGTCAGAGCCAATGAAATGATTTCACATGTAAAAATTGTTGTGTATATAAATAAATAAGATGTAAGTGTGTACTGAATGTGGGTGGTGTGTGCTATATTACATTCGTAAGCTTGTTGGTTGACTATAGAGAATAAAGGTATGGAGAAAACTAATGTAGTCAAATTTATTGTTGAATAGGGGAAGTTTATTATTTTTTAAAATATTATTTAATTTTTATTTTTTTAAATGTTTAAATATATGTTTTTTTATTCATACATTTTATCGTTTATACATTTTTTTGTACACTTTGCCCAGCTTAGAAGGGTATTTATTTGGTAATTGTAGTCTATATTTCTTTACGGGCTCTCTAACCCATCGCGTTAGCATCGTGGTGCAATGATCTCGGGTTCGATTCCCGACATGGTTGATGTGAAATATTTATTTAAAAGGGTGTTTTCACACTAGAATATTTCATAGTCCCTGGACTGGTACCTGAAACGTAAGACTGATTATCTTACTGTCGTGAAACAAATATGATCAAGATACGCGGCGATTGGTGTACTAATGCAGTGCCCTATGCACCATCAGGTGCGGAAAGGGAACGATGATGAACCCATCGCGTAATGCAGACTGTAAATATAACTAAGAAGTTAATGAATTAAAATCAGATAGCTGCTCAACTGCCGATAAACACAGAAAAATAGATTCATATTATCCGCAGAAACCGTATTCAGCAAGCGAATTGCACTACTAATGGGTGAGTTCTGATTTGCATGACCTTAAAACGTTACCTATTAAACTTTACGGATAAAGAAATTTTTTTGTTGCTAACAGTAGTTAGTAAGTAGTTCTACCATAGTAATGGTAGAGTTAACAATTTTCAACAACAAGACACAATGATTAAAATTTTGTGAAATAAAACAAATGTAAAAGATCAGAAATTGAATTGGATATAGATGAGGATGTGATAGATATGGACTTAGATATAGATATAGATATAGATGTAGATGTAGATGTAGATGTAGATGTATATATAGATATAGATATAGATATAGATATAGATATAGATATAGATATAGATATAGATATAGATATAGATATAGATATAGATATAGATATAGATATAGATATAGATATAGATAAAGATATAGATATAGATATAGATATAGATATAGATATAGATATAGATATAGATATAGATATAGATATATATATAGATATAGATATAGATATAGATATAGATATAGATAAAGATATAGATATAGATATAGATATAGATATAGATATAGATATAGATATAGATATAGATATAGATATAGATATAGATATAGATATAGATATAGATATAGATATAGATATAGATATAGATATAGATATAGATATAGATATAGATATAGATATAGATATAGATATAGATATAGATATAGATATAGATATAGATATAGATATAGATATAGATATAGATATGGATATGTTAATAAATAATGTTTTTAATAAAATGCTTTGTGCCTATTAAACATGTACCCACTTCTGTTTTAAATTTTGGTACTCCGGTTCTATATTTATTTTTTTATCTTATAATTGCGTTATCATTCACTTATTTTTTGCTTTTTTTTGCATTTTTCTAAATTTTTTTTAAAAGTATAAATTGTATGTACTTTTTTCGCTCCTTATATTTAAGTTAGTAGTAATTATTACATATTACTATAAAACTATGTAGTGCTATCATATGATTTAATGTGAAGGATCTTTACCGACAAGCCATACTAATTCACTTAGTGAGTCCTGTAAAAAAATAAAATATTTTTAAAATGTTTTAAAAAATAATTATATAGAGATAAAAATAATAATAAAAAAAAATATATAATAATTTAAAAAAAGAATACAGTTTTAAAATTTAAATAATTATTGAAATATGTGCTTCTCTAAATATTTCTATGACTTTTGAATTTAATTAACGTTAATCGTCAATAAAAATATCAACCTCGTTAAATCTATAGTTATATTGCTAGCATATTTTAGGTATTGTAGATTGTTTTAAATAGTTTGTAACGCGTTGTCTGTGTGAAACATATGATTTTGTCTTGTCTGTCTAGATGGCACACAAAATAAAAGTCTTTCAAGTAGATCAGGGGAGTGAATTATATTGTTTAATGGTTTGTACAAAAAAAAATATCTAGCACTATTTTTCTTTTTCAATATGGACAATTTTTTTTATATTTTTGACCTAAAGTATGTACCTAAAATACCTGAACCTGACTGAAATCCTACAAATGATTATTCAACCCATCATTTCCCTACCTATTTGGAGTCTATTGTAAAAAAAATAATATTCGCAGCATAAAAATATTTATAGAAAATTGGGTTTAGAATACTTCGGTTCAAAAAATTTAAGATAAAATTTATTCCAGAATTTTCCGGCCACTATTTCCTTCCGGATATCGATAGTACTAGGGAAACCATTTTACTTCTGCTTTTGCTCAGCCAACTTTCACATTATCTATTCTTTTTCGAGTAACCGAGCGCGCCATGAAATATTGAAACGTATTTTGAATACGGGTAATGTAAGGGAAAATAAACTATGAGAAAATGCCTAAATATGTGAGTTGTGGATAAATTTAAGGAAAATATGTATGTACGTGCATTTTCGCAGAATATGAACCTACCCGTTTAGTAAACCATCACCTTCATGTCCCTATACGCACCCTTTGGTACATAGGGTACTGCATTTGTACACCAAACTTTTGCATGAGGATAAGGTGATCAGTCTAACGCTCCAAGATGAAATGAAATTTTCATTTGTTTTTTAATCATCAATTTTATAAAAAGTATATGTTTTTGTAAAATTCTAAACATATCTACTTTTACACATCTAGTAAATGTTATCACTGTAACTCTCCAAAAAAGAGACTGTGCTTGGAGAGTGACTTACACTGTTTTAGTTGTTTATTTATAGGAGTTTATATAATTTTAAATACAAGTATATAAGATAAATAAAGAAAAAAACATAGAACAATAATACATTTATACTAATTAAAATTTAGTGTTGTTTTTACACGAGTTTTTTTCGAAAAATAAAACGAAAAATTTCTTTAGATTAACTTTAAATTTATTTATTGATATATTATTTTCAATAGTTTTTAGTTCATTAGGAAGATTATTATAATTTTTTACACCTTTGAAGACAAAGCTATTTTGACTATGACTTGTATGAAATTTAGGAATTTTAAGTGACTTATTCATTTCAAATTCTTTTCTTTTTTCTCTTTTATAAATTTAAATAATAAAATTTATTTTATAAAGAGTGTCTACTGTATGAAACTTAAATATTTTATATTGACTTTCTGTATTGAATGTTGAGGGATGCTTTAAAATTACTTTAATAATTAATCCTTGTACTATTTTAAGAGGGTTTAATATGTTGGCATATGCACTACCCCATTCTACAATACCATAGTGTAACAAAGATTGTACAATTAAGTAATATGCTATTTTCAAATGATTGATTTTTTAAATATTCCTTAATCTAATAAATATGTATATACATTTTCTAATTCGCTTGACTAGTTTCCATTTTAAGTTTTGGTCTATGTATACACCGAAATATTTAATTTTATATGTTGTATCAAGTACTGAACATGTGAGATTGCAGTTAGTTTTGTTACAATTGCTTTGGTGAATAATTATTTTTACTACTGAATCTAAAT
This sequence comes from Micrasema longulum, assembly GCF_059751315.1. Taxonomy (NCBI): domain Eukaryota; kingdom Metazoa; phylum Arthropoda; class Insecta; order Trichoptera; family Brachycentridae; genus Micrasema; species Micrasema longulum. The sequence goes on from NW_028277280.1 coordinate 277,845, forward strand.
TTGTTTTATTAATAAGGAATGGGATGATTTTTGTCTTTTCCGTATTTAAAGATAATATATTTTTGTCAAACCATAATTTCAATTTATTTATAACGTCATTAGCTACTAAATTTACTGAGTATTAGTTAACTCCTTCAACTAGAACAACCATATCATCGGCATATGATATTATTTTTTAATTTAAGTCTTGACAAAATATGTCATTGATATAGACGATCAATAAAAATATTGCATTAAAGTCCCAGTTACTTGGATCCATTTTAGAGGTATAGTGGATTCTTTTTAGATCAGTACATTGCCAAAACATTGTTTTTTAGTATTGATGAAAGGTTTAGGTTCATAGTGGATTTCGGTGTTTTATTCGCGTATGAAATAGCTTATTGTGATAATTTCTGTCGACTCCCATATTTTACCTCTAAAGTACAGATATTATTTGTAATAATATATCGTATAATGGTTGAATTATTTATTAAACTTTCGATAAAATTTCTTGTCTTGTTATTAAGAACAATATTTTTCAACTAACTTTAAATCATACAACGAATCACATACGTAGAAGAATAGGTGTGTGGTGATTTTGCTTTCTGAAGAACGGGGAAACGAGAGAACTGATACAGCGTTTTCCGGTTTCAACTATCACCAAGCGGATGCGAAACGCTTGACTGAGCCACGTATTGTGAATGCCGCCTGAGATTCTAAACCACGTTTACCACGCTTACCAACTTTACAATACATTCTCGTCGCCCGCCCTTGACGTTTAAGGCTGACAGTGACAGTTTGTGGACAGTTTACTTTAGAAAAAAACTGTATTGCGGACCCGAGAGGAAACAATATATAAGTTGCCAGCTGATAGAGAGGCCTTGACACTGTTATGGAAACTAGAGATGAGTGTTTCGGTTATTTCAAAGAAGTAGCAGTAGCAGTTATTGTTTCACAAATTAAACTGTTCCGTAAAACTAACTCTAAACAACAGTTTATAGCGTGGGTAAAAAATCTGGTAAAAGAAACTACTCGAATACTTTTACAACAATTTATTAAACTGTTTTTTTTTTTTTTAAAAGAAATATTTGCGTTCTTATGATTTACCCAAATATTTGATTTTGAGGGCCATTCTCAACGAGTTGTAAATAACTCACTATTAGAAAATGGAATCAAGTTGGGGTAGAGTGGGATTCGAACCACGGACCTTTGGTCTGTGAGTCCGAGACACTAGCCACGGGACCACAACCCGACTAAGTTTCACCTATTTTTTATTTTTATAAGAGGGTGGTTGCCACGGTTTTACCCACGCACCTTTAGACTGTTTTTTTTCAAAAACATTTTTATTTAATATCCTGACTCATTTTTCTTAACATTTAATTATAATTAATAATAAGGTTGATACAGCTGTTTCCGAAAAAAAAAACTGCTATTGTTTACTTGTTTTTTCTACTAAGTAACATGCAATTTTTTTGTTAATTCAGCTTTTACGGAAGAATGACTGTTTTAAAATAATAGTTTCAAATTTTTATACCACCTTTAGTACCACCATGCGCTTAAACTATATGGTATTTATATCCCCCATATGGTCAAATAGTCAGAAATTTTCCCTACCATGCAAAAGGTCGCGAGTTCGATTCCCGATATGGTGGACATGAAATACGTTTTATACTATCATATCACGTAATTAAAAAATACATGTAACGAAAAATACCTTAACTAAACACAGATAGTCCGACCTGAAACAAAAAACCTCTGTACATTGCAAAAATAGTAAAATAAATCAATAAATTTAACAAGTTGACTTTATATAGGAATACTCCATTGTCTTTGGACTGGCATTTAAAGTGTAAGACTGATTCACTGACTTTAATTTTACGAAAATGATCAAAATATGCTGCAGTTGGTCTGTCGGATGTCGTTTCTGTGAATTAATTTCTTACATAAAATAATAAAATTCAATGAAAGATCACCCAAAGTATGACATTTATTTGGTCAACAAGATTTATGATGGATAACTTTCCCGTTTTTCAACCAGAGTTATTTTAAAACAACATTAACTCAGAAAATTATTTTCAACGTACTGACCCAATCATGGGTAATTTAGAAATAATTTATTGAATATTTTCTGGAAAGCTATTTCTTATTTTTTCATTTTTTGGGTTCAATGGGAGAGAACTTTTTATTGTTAACAAACTGCCATGTTTGCCGCTTTTAAAAATCTATCTGGAGGATCTGTTTTAACCGAACTAAAAAGGTATTCTGATTCCATTATGTTTTTACTTGTATAAAAATGTGTAAATGTTAAAACTTATTGTTGCTTTTGTTTTTTAATGTATTGTGTGAATATAAAATAAATTTTATGAGTTTACAAAAAAAATAATTTATCATACTATTAATGTTGTTTTTTCCCTGGCAATAACTTTTTTTATTCATTTCCAAAAAAATACAAATTATGAAATCCTACTAAATTGCATAAATGCAATTCGTCAGTAGGTGCTTATAACTAATACATTTTTTTTATTGATAATTTTTACATAAGCATCCTTTTGAACAATTATTTAATTCCCGTTTAACTGCAAAAGCAGTTTTTTTGAAGGGATTTCTCTTTTTAAATATTTTGGTAACAAAATATAATAATGTTTACATAAAAATAAAAAAAAATAAAAAATATGTCAATAAAATAAAAGTAAAATAAAATTAAATACAAGTAAATCAAGTTTTTTTGACACTAAAACATATAAAAATAATAAACGAACACTTTTTTAAATTGTTTACTTTTACTTTTTTTTGGCATGTATTATATACGGAATATAAAATCTCAATCTTATAACATTCTAATTCTTACAAATAACAAATTCATGTATCAAAATTATGAACAAGATATAAAATTAAAAGAAAAACGCTTTAAATAAAAAAATAATATCAACTTGAAAAAGCTCAAAAAATAAAATCACGTACCAAAAGTCAGATTTTCAGCTTATGTCTTTTTCGTAAGCAAGATTTATGTTTATATTATATTTGATTTTAATGAGAACATATACTCGTAATACATTTAAAGCGTATTTACTTATTAATTTTGGAAGAAGAAGCCCATCTAAACTAGTGAAACTAATATTTTATGCATATTACAAATGCAACGGTGTTTCAAACCCCCGTAAAGAAAATCATTAAATATTTAATTTTTAATATTCAGATTTTTTAAAAATAAATCCATTACTCGCGGGGCTTTACTTATAAACTCAGTACAAACTTACACCTAGGCATAGTGGTAAAATAAGAATGGGAATACCATCTTTATTAGACCAATAAAATAAGGATAATATTCTTATCCTTATTCTACCACTATGCGTAAGCGTAACTTTTTACTGATTTTATAATCACGAAAAAAAAAATGTACGAGAAAGAGTTATAGTAAAAACCAATGATATTAAAAAGTAGCTTTACAAAGTTAAAAATTTAATCTTTGCGCATAAATTAGTATAAATATGTTTAATAATGATCTCATAAATCAAGTGGCTTTATAATTTATTAATTTTCTATTCTCCGTTAGTTTTTCATACTTTTGGCATGTAACTCAAAACACGTGATATATTTAACGTAACGTCGACAATTTATCACTTTTTTTTACGTTGTGACATTGAAAAGTTTTACGAAGAAAGTATGAAGACGTTATTAAAAAGTACCATAACGTATTTACTTTTATAAAAAATGAACAGTTGGGAAAGTTGAAGTAATTTATACCCTAATACGCAAACTCCACTTTTCACGAGACTCAATTATGACATTTATTTATTCGCTATAAAATAGACATACCATATAAATAGATATGTCCAATATCATATCAATTTCGTCTATTTTATTTTTTATATAACTCCTAAAATTGATTAAGTAGTTTTTGACAACCCATTAAAAATAATGAAGCAAGCGAATTTCCTTATTAAGTACCAAAATACGTGCCCAATCAAAACATGAAAACCTGTTTAAATACAGATCTGTACAAAGAAAATTTGGTTTTATTTTAATTTATGAATATTTTTTTTTTCCATAAAAAAAAACAAGCTACAAAATAAGAAAAAAAACCCTCGAAGGCAAAGCCTGTACATGGGTATACTGATATACTGATTTCAATTTGCGTGAACATACATATTTATGTAATGGTCAGCGCGTTCGCCTACCATGCAAAAGGTCTCGGGATCGAATCGCAACATGGTTAATATGAAATATTTATTTAATAGGGTGTTTTCACAATGAAATATTTCCTAGTCCCTAGACTGGTACCTGAAGCGTAAGACTGGGACATATGTGATTTATTTATACTTTTAACATGTTTGTTTTATTTTTTTTATACACAATAATTTTCTCTCACTGAGGTGTCCCGTGCCGAGGGAAACATTTTTCAATAAGTGAAGCACGGTTTAAATGAGTTATTTCAGTTAAAATAATAAAAAAAATAAATGCGTAATTAATACAATTTACCTAATTATCATATTAACCATAATAAGCAATACCTTATGTAACAAAAAAGAACAAGATACGCTGCGATTCGTGTACCGATGCAGTGCCCTATGCACCATCACGTGCGAAAAGGGAATGATGATGATGATGTAATATGTACAATACGTATCTATGTACTATTCTATTTTTTAGTTTTAATTATTACTAAACTAACCAAGAACATCTCTTTCCATGACCCACTTACGTTTATCTTTTACGAGGTGTGAATTATCAGACTTTTTAATTAGCATATTATATTCTATGACCAAGGAGCAAAGAATATACTTTACTTCATTTTGTTTTGTGAAATGATGTTTTAAATATAAATAGGAAAAATCCCTTTTTTCAAAAATTTTAAAGTAATACAGGTTATTTATTATCCAGTAACAAAAAAACTATTTATTAGTAGCATCCGAAATATTTTTGAATTTGTAATTCTCGCAAAAAGGGCCATTCCATTGGCCGCGCCCCTAATACGTCTCGATTCATGTTTATTTGTTCCTGACCATTCGAATTTAATAACAACATTATCACAAATCTTGACGTCACAACTACCGAGGCCAAACATGTCGCGTTTTTCTAGCAACGTATTTTTTTTAAAAATTTACATTTATGTATGAAAACATTTCTCCACATTATCTGGGAATGGCTGAGGGGACAAATTAAAAAGGGCGCCCCCGACGGGAATATTTGGAGCAAGTTTGCGAAGATTTTCACTGCGCCTCATATGTCGAGCTGAAGAGGGCTGCAGAAAATAGAGACCAATGGAGGACGAGATGCAGGACTTTGCTGCAAACTAATCCCCAGAATTACCTGCAAATCCATATTGACTTTGAAAATACAATTAATTATTCTTAATCCATTTCATATATTTTAATCGGTAATCATAGTATGTGCTATTTTTAATTTATTAAAAATATACGGCACTTAGTTTTAACACTTAGGCACGGCACTACATGTTAGATGCACATACAATAAATTTCGTAAATGTAAGTGAAATTACGAAATATTATGAACATGTAAAAAAAAAAGTTAGAAAGCATTACATATTAACAAAGAAATTAAAACAATTTTAATAATGATATAAAAATTACTAATTGTATTCTTATTTAAAACTCATCATCATCATCATTCCATTTCCGCACATAATGGAGCATATGGCACTGCATTGGTACACCAATCGCAGCGAATCTTGATCATTTTTTTATTAAAAGAAGGTAATATGATCAGTCTTGCGCTTCAGGTACCAGTCCAGGGACTATGAAATATTCAAGTGTGAAAACACCCTTTTAAACAAATATTTCCTACGAACTCTTTTTTTCTATGATTTATTTTGTTGCCCTTTAATAATTTTCATTTCCTTTTATAATTACTATTTAAAAGAATACCATATTATCTTTTACAGAATATCATACTTTTTCTTTTTTATGTTACACAAAAATATTATAACTGTCCATTATTTATTATAGGAGCGAAAATTCACTAACATTTTCTTGAATACCCACGAACAGGCCATGCCTTTGTGGGATTATTTTTTAACAATTTTCACTTTCAATATGTATTTCATTGTTATGTGATTATGTTTTATTTTTTAAAACTAAAAAAATATATATATATTTTTTTTTTTAAAAACCATGCCGGTAATCGAACCCGAGACCTCTTGAATGATAGGTAAACACGCTGACCATTACACCACGAGGCCAAGGTAATTGGTATAAATATGAGGTATACGGTTTGGAGGGTTTCATTATTTTTCCTTTTATCTTTTCTGTTCATGTTTTTACCCTCTTTAATAAAAAAAAAAAAAAAAAAAAAAATACATTCTGATATAAAACAATTGACAATGAGAAATATTGTGTACTTTTAAATAAAATCAAGAAAACAAAAGAAATAAGAAAAAAAAAACATTGGTAAAGAATTTCCCCGTTACACGGAGTAACTATTGATCAATTACCTGACGTTAATATTTTTTTATCGGTGATAGTAATGTAACAACGCGTTCATTCATTCTCCCAGAATTTACACATATTCCTTATCTGAATAATAAATAGAATCATAAATATTCATGAAGCCATTATATTGGCGCAGTTGGATATCCTTTCTTCTTCGGGTAAAGAACGATCGTTTATCTTGGAGACTACAATAGAATTTATTACGTGTGGATTTTGCTATCTACCATTACGGCTCGTAAGAGGTAAATTCAAATTATAATAACATTATTTGAATATAATCAACAGCCATACTAATTTTCTTTTAAAGTAACCTGATAATTTTGTTTACTGTATTCAAATACAAGCATAATATGATGCTTTTTTTTACTCTTAAAAGACTTTCATAAATAATCCCTTCGCGCGCGGTGATGTAACATCGTGTTACCACAAGCAAAAGACAGTGTATTCTAAAGCTCCGACATCTGGAATAAAAAACATAGATATATACCGTTAAATAATTCCGCCTGTCAAAACTGATATGAAAATTAGATATTCTTTGCAGTATTGGTAAATACTGACAAAATTTTCAACAATATTATTGAACTTTTCAGGGAATTATAAATTGCTTTAATTAAATACTTTAGATAATTAAAATATTTTTTAATATTTCTAAAATATATATATTGGTTTTTCTTACGTGAGAATGAAACAGCGTGATTTTGTTAAGCGGAAAGCAGAGCAAATCAATACGTTTTACTAGAAACGCTAATGGTTATTCCCGTTATGTACATGTTTGTATTATTTAATTAAAACTTTTACGTCTAAACCACTTGGCAAATTCTTTTTTGACATTTAATTTGATTCCTGACCCTTTCATTTTGTTTCTTAGCAAATTCTAAAACTTCTCAACCAAATTGCTTTGAGACACGGAAAGAAAAGAACGTTTCAGAAAACTTGTTTAATAATTCGACTCAATGACTGAACAATATTTTTTGTTGAATATAGCGTACATTTTTTAGTACGCAAATAATAGGCATCGTATTCTTTGTAATTTATTTGAATAAATCGTCTTCTATTTATTTAAAAAATATATTGGTAGACACTTAGACTAAGTATGTTATTTTTTTTGTTAAAATAAATAAATATTTTTAAAAAATATATACATATTCATGTATATATACATTTAAAAAAAAATAACAGAATAGGGTACTACATAAAGTGTACGAATTATTTTTTTTTTTTTAAAGAAATAGAAATATTTACGTTTTGCCCAAATATTTAGTTTTGAGGGCCATTTTTAACGAGTTGTAAATAACTAACTATTAGAAAATGGAATCAAGTTGGGGTTGAGTGGGATTCAAAGCACGGACCTTTGGCCCGTGAGTCCGAGACGCTAGCCACGGGACCACAACCCGATAATTCTTTATTTGTTTTATTCATTTAAAGAAAACAGCCATTACAATTTTAAAAAATGCGATATTTTTAAATAAACCAAAACTTGAGGCTAATTATTTAAAGATATCTGAATATTCTTAATAAATGCCAAAAATAAAATCTTTTTTTGGCCACTCAGTACCACTCCACTCTAGCTTATTGAAAAATAAGATATAATTATACATAACATAACACACAAAAATATAAAAATTCTTAACATATTGCAACAGAGATGAAGAACATTTTAGAGAAATGAATATATAAGCCTAGGCATCTTCAGTGCTTATGGCCTGTCATTGGCTGGTTTACACAGTTGTAAAGTGGCCACTTTAACCAGATCTATATTATCTTCTCTAAAATGTTCTTCATCTATGTTGTAATATGTTAAAATTAACAGCTCCCCAGGGAGTTGAATTCAAGCATTGTCTAAAAAATATAGACAAACTCAAAATATTATTAAAAACGTTTTTTGGTAACTCGGTCTTAAAAAAAACTTAAAATAAAATATTGCTAGTGGATTGCTACAAAGTAACTTCAGATTATTTTATATTGAATGGCATATTTCAGGATTGACTATGTGACAAAAAAATACTTTATTATAATACCTAAAAGCATAAAAAATATTGATGTAACGTTAACTTAAAGGGTACAAAAACTCTTTCGTGACCTAATACACCTGCATTTTTTTACACTAAAATATTTTATAGTTCCTAGACTGATACCTGAAGCGTAAGACTGATAAGTTTACTTTCATGTAACTTAACAAAAAAAACTATATATACTACGGTTGGTGTACTATTCCATTTGAGGTGCTAGAAGGGAATAATTAAAGAAATATTTTTTTTAAATTTAGCGCGCAAAATCTAAGCGACAAATCGGATCAAAGGCAGAACGTGATCTGAAACTTTACTTTCACATAAAATATTTAAATAGCGTTGAGAACACAACACACTTCTGATCCATTTCTTTTTTCTTAATAGTTTAAGTTAAAGGTAGGTTATCATTTTTTTCTGATCGGTTTTTCTGATGCTTTAAAAGTACCCCGGGCCCGGGGACATGGCTGTCGAAAGAACTACCAACCAGCGGCCCCTGTTTTTAAAACAAACAAACAAACCATTACGCTGTTTCTCTGTACGGGTAGGCAGAGAGGATAGAATGCCAGATCACTCTATCTTTACCTATAGATCTCGCTTTTTCTACATTCATACATCTTCTTATGCACGTGCATCGATTATTCCGACTTTTAACATGTCCATCTGCAAGTATTTGTTGGATTTGGTCATGCCATGTCTTTTTCAGTCTTCCTCTATTTGTGCATCTATCAACATTTGTATCGTAAATATTTTTAGCTGTACATTCGCTCTACATGTCCAAACCAACGCAGAGCACCTTTCTTGATTTTGTCGATAATGCTTATCTCTGCCTTGCATAATGTACGGATCTCAACATTTGTGCATTTATCGTACATATTTTAACCACACATTCGCCTGAGAGATCGCATTTCGACATCATTCAGCCTACTTTCATTCCGTTTTTCCAAGTCCATACTTCGCTCCCATACATCAGGGTCGGGACTAAGACTATTGTGAACTGCTAGTTTTTTTTAGTTTTAATAAAATTTCAATGCATTTAATTTAGATACATTTTTGCTATAAAACTTCATGAAATTATACATTTGACATCTGTTATTAATATAAACATTAAAAAAGACCTTAATTTATACAATTGTTTTACTTTATACTAAAATAATTTTGATTTGAACTCTTTTATTCCCATAATTATATAAAACCATGACTTACATCCCCGGCTTTACTTGTATATAACATATAAATTTGTTTAGTCTTCCACCAGTCTGACGATGTCATTCACGACGAAACCCGGTCACAGGTAAAAATATGTATAAGTACCTAGGTGAAACATTAAAATATTCAAAAATAAGACTCTTTGCAGACGATGCCTTAATATATATATCGGGAGAAAATTATAAAACAATTATGGACAGACTAAATCATGATCTTAATAATGTATCACTGTGGCTAAAAATTAATAAATTAAAATTAAATGTTAACAAAACTAAATATATGAATATAGGAAACAAAAGAATACAAGTTACACTATCAATTGTAATAGAAAATGAAAAACTTAATGAAGTCACTGAAATTAAATATTCAGGTTTAATGTCGGATTCAAAACTTACATTCCACCAAAACGCTAAGATGGTAATAAATAAGATTGCAAAAAAAATATCAATTTTGGGAAGGATCAGAAGATTTATTGATAAGGACTCTTGCAAAACTATTTACAAAGCAATTATTAAACCACACGTTAACTACTGTAGTAGCATTTTATTTTTATCAAACAAAGAAAACATAGATAAACTAACTGTATTACAAAATAAAACCTTCAGAATCATTTTGAAAAAAAAACAGATACACGAGGGTAAAGTCGATGGTAAATGAAATGAAATTATTAACATATAAACAAAGAATATTTTACAATACAATGATATTTGTTCATAAAATTATAAACTCTAATAAAAAAACAGAATTTCGGAAAAAAATTGATCGGAACCAGCATGAACACGATCACAATACTAGAGAAAAGAACAAAATTAGACTTCACAAAATTCCAAAATTCCAAAGTCACAAAATTCAATTTAATTTAAAGCAATTAAAAAGTATAACGAAATGGAAAAAAATATTTATGAAGAAAAAAACATGTCAAAATTTAAAATAATGGTCAAGACATATGTGATAAACAATTTATAAATTAAATATATTTGCAATGTTATTATTAGAACACACAAAACAATATGTATGATATGTGTGCCCTACTTTAAGATTTAAATAAAAAATAAATTAAAAAATAAAATCGCTGAAATTTTGAGCACGTATATTTTTTTTAATACAGGGTAATCTGTTTGATGAAGGTTTGAAATTTGTGACGTAAAGGGATTTTAGGGGCAATCAATTCAGAGACCTTACGTTTAAAGTTACATGTCATATAATTATACACACACACGCGCTGGTATTTGTAGATAACGGTTGAATAATTAATGATTTATTTTGAGCTAATAAAATCAACTATCAGGGAACAACGCTTAGGGGATTTGAAAAAGATTTCTTCCATCACAGGTATTTTAATTTTTGTGGTGAGTTTAATGAAGTGCGGAAATGGAAAAACAATTATGAAAGTAGGCTGAATGCTGTCGAAATGCGCTCTTTCAGGCAAATGTGTGGTAAAACTATGTACGATAGATACACAAATGTTGAGATCCGTACATTATGCAAGGCAGAGATAAGCATTATCGACAAAATCAAAAAAGGAGCTCTGCGCTGCTTTGGACATGAAGAGCGAATGTACAGCGAAAAAACGGCTAAAATTATTTACGATACTAATGTCGATGGATGCACAGATAGAAAAAAAAGCATTTGCGATGCTTATATTGATAGATGTAGAAAACGAGGAAGACTGAGAAAGACATGATATGACCAAATTCAACAAATACTTGAAGATGGACATGTTAAAAGTCGGAATAATCGGCGCGCGTGCATGATAGGATGTATGAATGTAAAGGAAGCGAGATCTGTATGTAATGATAGAGTGATCTGGCGTTCTATCCTCTCTGCCTACCCATACGAGGAAACGGCGTGATGGTTTGTTAGTTCGTTTTGAAAACAGAGGCCGCTAGTTGGATCTATGGTAGGAGCTCAAATATAAAGATCCGTTCATTATGTAAGGATGAAACAACCGCCATCGAAAAAATCAAGAAATATGTGCTGCGTTGGTTTCGATATGAAGAGCGAATGGACGGCGAAAGAACAGCTGTTGACGAGTGGTCGAGGTGTGAAGAATACCTCGTCCTAGGAGGAGAAAAATTTAATAGGTGGACTGTATTGTTGGGGAAGGCAGATTGCGCAACTCTACTAACCGGCTGACGATGAGGCGTGACGTGTGCTGGAACCCCGGTGAAGTTCGTTAATTGTGTTCTGAAATTTAAATGTTGTTTACGGCACTTCCAAGTTAAAAATATTGTTGCGTGGAGTGCGCTAGGAAATTGGAAGGACTGGTAAGTAGATATGGATTCGATTGAGAGTTGGTTCGAACAATGGCTTAAAGCATTTGCGATGCTTATATTGATAGATGTAGAAAACGAGGAAGACCGAAAAAGACAGGGCACGACCAAATCCGAAATTTTATGGTTGCCATCTGTATTTATATATTTTAAAGTTATTCTTTATTTTCATATTTTATTTTCGACATCCAGTAAAAATCTCCAATCCGTAGCATGCATCAACTTTTCTGACTCCCTACGACCAATGTCATGAAAGAGCGAGGTCAACACCTTCCGCAACTTGACAACACTCCCGTCTTTCCATGGTTCTGGCAAAAGGTTATAGACCTTTTTGCCTACGTAATAGTGTTGTCTCAATGCCAGAACAGTGTTGACCCCTTCAGTTAGTATCAGATTCCGAGTATCTTGTATTATGGTTGTGGTTGACGCTTGGGTAAATGTCTCTATTTTTGTGTGTAACCACTACCGTTCTCAATATAAACTGTTGAATAATATTCAGTTCTCTGAATTCTTTGAAGAGCAAGTCACTTGCATAACAAAATGTTTTTTTAAGATAAAAGATTTCAGTGCAATTGCTACAGGTTCAAGGGCGGTTTTTGTGCAAGCTCCCCAACCAATTAGACCGTAAGCCAACACAGAATTTTCCAGTGCATGGTATAGGTGTTTCAAGTCCGGGACTTTAAGTATATTTCTAAGTAGGATGAAAAAATGTATCAAGCGCTTAATTTTTGCAGTTATAGATTCAATTTGTTCATCCTACCTCCAATACTGGTCTATAGTTATTCTAAGATATTTTATACTTTGAACACTACTCAGTTTTTTGCAGTAGCAATTCACGATAAATCGGGTTTAGTTATTTCTTAATGTAAACCTGGTATAAGGAAATTTAATAAGGAAGACCCAATGTGATTTTTCTCAAGCCTCTATGTTCAGTGCTGTAATTCACTACTGTGATTTGGCCTACTGGCCCATTGTAGTGCAAAAAATAGAAATATTATGCATCGCTTTTAAAAAAATACTGAAGAGTATCGTTATATTACACATTATGTAGTAATGTTGTACATATTGAACATTGTACTGAAACATCGATTGTATTCGAAATTGGTCGAGGACATTGGGTATACACTACCCGTAGTCATGTCCATAATTGCATATTATTATCTAAAGTATATTCTGATCTGTTATTATATTAGCAATTTTAGTACTTGCAGGTGTAATAAATTGTATAATAAAGCCATTGGACTGTGGATTAAGCCATTGGATTGTATAATAAGCAAGGTACTATAAGGTAAGCTATGTTCTCAAAAATATTTTTTTAGTATGTTAAATTTATCGTATTTATAATCTGTATAAGAGCATTATAAATTCTTTTAAATTATAAATAATTTATATAATTTTATATACAATGCGATTGTTATATAAAATTCACAATCAAACAATCATCGTCGTTCCCTTTCTGCGCCTAATGGTGCGTAGGGCACTTGCATCGGTACGCCAATCGCAGCGTATCTTGATTTATTTTTTTTATTCATGAAGGTAAGATGATCAATTTTTCGCTTCAGGTGTCCAGGGTTTATTAAATATTATAGGATAAAAACACATTTTCAAATAAATATTACATTTTACATTTTCATTTTTACATTTTTTTTTGCACCACAATAGGCCAGGAGGCCTAATTACAGTGGTGAATTACATCACAGAGCACCCAGGCTTGAAAAAAATCACATTTTAATTTTTGTGTTCTCACCGGGAATCGAACCCGGAACCTTCCGTGCGTGAGTCAAGCGTCTTGACCACTACACCACGGAGGCCGCATCTCAACCATGTCGGAAATTGAACTCAAGACCTATTGCATAGTAGGCAAAAGCGCTGACCACTACACCACGAGGCAATTAAACAATCAAGGAAGTAAATGTTAGGTGAAATGACACTTAGGAACGAGTCATGCTTGTACTTGCTCTGAATAACTAGAAAATCCATATTGAGTTAGTTAATCGTGACCAAATAAATTTGCCCAGTACAAAATAACGTTATTCATGAAGTCTTTACTTTACAATAATCGAAATTTAATTGATTGAAATTGTAATTTTCATTGCTCATCTGTTTAAATTAACTTTATTCAAAGTAAAATTTAAAGTCTTGAATTGAAAGCATAATATTATTAAAGGAAAATTACCTAAGAATATCTTGTTAAGTTGTTCTATCAAAAAGATTTAAAAGTTTTCCAACAATGAACTTCGTACATTTTCAACAATGTTTTGAGTATGTTTAAATGTTTGAAGACTTGCTGGATCTCTTCCCAGAGATATTTTAAATATTTTTACCTGAGACCAGCTGAGTCTAAAATACTCATCCATGGTTCTGGATACACGCACAAATTTTTCGTTCGCCTGGTCACAAAAAATCCATTAAATAAAGTTATTTTCTTCTACGCCATACCTTACTTCTTTAATCACTTTTTTTTCTCTATTTTGAGTGAAATAAAAAATTAAATATTCAGTTTTACTAACTTTAATACATCTCTACTGGGTCTGTTTTCATTCTGAAAACCTTTAAACATTAATAAACCTGATAACCTATGAATTCTCACTCAGCTATCAAGATGTGTTTGTTTATAGCATTATGTGGTATTTATATTTCTCTTTCCACTGATAACCAAAAGCAAACACATTCGCCAGCATAAAAATTCTCGGCGAGATATTGCGTAGTCCTGAAATAGATTTAATAACGAACACTTGAATTGTGAACACAAACCTGCGGGTTATAAAATAAATAGGTTTATTAAATACCTCATATTCTGCATTCTTATCAAAGAATGTATGGTTTATGGGTAGCGGAATCTGTTTGTTGAGGGATTTTATGCAGTAGGAGAATCATAAATATATTTTTACCATCCGATGAAGCAACTTCATTGTATACATAAATTGTTGGAGAATAATGCCCTAGTCCGATCTGAGTAGTTATAATGATAGTAAATGTATTCTAGAAGTCGCGCAATACTACGTTTTCGATACTTTTTAGTGTTGTACCGACACAAATAAACTGGAATCTCGTTTTTTTTTATTATATACGCCTTCACTCGTTTGCGAGTGATTTTGGCTCTTAGAAACAAGAATAAGAAATTTTAAGAATATACGCTTCAGTTAACGACAAAAAAAACCATACCCACGAAAAAATATAATATAATATAAGGTTATTAAAATCAGAATGAAAGGGTTTATGTGACAATAAAATATTATTATCGTCTTAATTAAACGTAAGCACAACACAACATTATTATTTAAATTTAGACTTTTTATTTAAATTTGGCAAATAATATTAAACAAATTCAAATATTTTTATTATTTGTCCTTAAGAATTTAGTCAGAAGTAAATAAGTATCCAAATCATTCTGGGCGAGTAAAAAAATTAGGTTAAGAGAGAACGTATTATATTAGTCACAAATATTTTGAAGGAATTCGGGAATCTCGTTTAACACGGCTCAAAGATGAAGTTCAATTTTTGTTTGAACATAATTTTAAATGTATAATAGTAATATAATCATAGTATTCGTTATTTAAATGCCTTACATCGCTGTTTTACTTACTTGAGGTATAATATATTATATTAGTGACAGTGAATAATTTTTGTTCCGTTTTTTTTAAGTATTTTAATATCATGTTGCAATTAAGATCCGCCCATGGGCAGAATGGTGAATGTTACACAGTGTGTAAAGTGGCCACTTAAACCAGCCAATGACAGGTATAAGCCCTGTAGATGCCTTGACTTATAAAGTACTTTCTCTGAAATGTTCTTTATCTAATAATATAAACACATTAAAATATCTTTACACATCTCTAGTTAGAAGCCAACTAGATTATAATTCTCCAATATGGCCACCTTATCAAATCACTTTCTCAGATTCTATTGAGAGAATTCAGAATAAATTTCTTAGATATATTAATTTTAAGATGGGTTTTTCTATTAATCAATTAAATTATAACAACATTTTAGACTCTCTTAAATTAACTAAATTGCAAGAACGAAGAACATCGACCGATCTTACGACTTTATATAAAATAATAAAACCTATGTTTGATACCCCTGATCTACTGAAATTGATTTCATTCTATGTACCACCTAGATTAAGCAGAACGTCTACAATATTTTATTGTCAAAATTCTCGAACGGTAGCTCACTATAACTCACCTATTGTTAGATTACAGAATACCGGGAATGAATATACATCACATTTTGATATATTTAGTTTATCTCTGCCTAACTTAAAAAATAAAGTGACCAACATATTTTTATCAAAAAGAGCAAATCATCTTCAGAAGATTGGGTTGAAATAGTTATAATTTGATTGATTAATGTATTTTATTATTGTATAATTTCTTTAAATATATATGTATTTCAAGTAATGAATAATGTGTACAGTACGAGTATATTAATATTTCATACTCGATTTTTTTTAAATATTTTTATTTTTAAGCACTCTTTATATCACATATATGTAAATGGCAGAAATGCCGTATATAAATAAATAAATAAATAAATAAAATCTCTGTTGTAATATGTTAATGTTATCAGCTCCCCAGGGATTTGAATCCAGTCCTTGTCTACGAAAATTTGGACAAACTCACAAAATTGTTGATAATGAAGAAACATTCAATTAAAAAAAAACGAAAACAAAAAAAGATAAAAATAACATTTCTAATATATAAACGAGTTCATGAGTATACTCTGACGTATGAGATGAATTCCTAAGCTTCTTTTCTCATTCTTCTAGCTATATTTTTATGGACTAGAGTCTGAAGCATTGATATATATTTCTAGATGTACATATTTTTAGTAATGTCTTCAGTAAAGTAAAGTCTTAGTAAAGTCCTTAAGGTTCTTAGCACATAAGATAATAAAAACTACTGTCAGGAATACAATATATTTAAAAAAGAAGTAAAAAACTACATCCATAATTCTTCTTTATGTAACACCGATTGAAATCATCGCTTATATCTTTTTTGTAATTTATTTATGTTAATCTAAAAATATTATTGATTAAAATAAAATAATCTATTGTAAGACATCACTCTTCATTATGTACACAAGAATTGTTTATTTCTTTTATGTAATGGGAAACGTTAATGTAAATATATGTATTTGATTAATGTAAAAAATTGTATTCAGATGAAATATTGTATTTTTATTTGTTATTAATAAAAAAAATATATATTAAAAAATATGTAATTTAATTCATTACTGTATTATAAGTCTCTTGGTGTGTTGTGGTACAAAAACAGAAATCAATGCAAATTTTTAGGAATAAAATTATAAATTCATACTTAAGAAATAGTTTCTAAATCCTACTACAGAACCTTTGTGCAACGTTATCCCCGTACTCATGATTCTTATGTGGCATTTACAAATCATTCAAACCAAATTGCAAACTCTCAATATATATTTTTCTCGGTTGTTCCACTCACTTCTGCATTTAAAGCGAAGCCCCATGAGTCGTTAGGAACAATTGTGGAAATACAGAAAACGTACCACAAACGATGAACAAAATCTAAATTTGTATGAACTTGAGTTTCCGCTTGCCTTGGAAATATTATGCAACCGCTCTCAACTAAGCGTTAGATCGATACGCGAATCCCCAGTTCTAATCTTTGAACAGTAAATACCTAGTCCATATCTGTAGCTATATTTGTTAAAAAAAAAAATAGCACGAAAGACTGTCTTTGGCTGGTTTGACAGGTCACAAGACATGTAAATATATAGACTTCCATATTCTCTTATAAAAAATGTTTTCCCTCTGTTGCAACAAATTAAGATCTATTACAATATTTGAGTTTGTCCAAATATTCGTAGACAAAAGACTGGATTTCACCCCCTCAGGAGTCATTAAGATTAACAAATAACAACAGGGATGGAGAATACCTTAATAATAATGATAATAATGTTTTGATAATTGATATAGCGCCATTTTTGAAAAAATCACCTCAAGGGCGCTTAAATAAGGGAATATGGAAGTCTAGGCATTTACAGGGCTTATGACCTGTCATTTCTGGTTTAGGTGGCCACTTTACACACTATGTAACATTCACTATTTTGCCTTTGTTTGAAAATCCATATTTCTTGAAGAATTTAAGTCAATTTTAAAAATTGTAAATAGTGGCTAGATTTCTTACCGTCCATGCGCTCTGTAGCTGCAAGACGTGCTGGGATATTTATTTACGGTACAGCGCACTTGAAGCAATTTAAAAAAAAAAACGGCGCTGTATAAATTATCTAACTATATACAGGGTGTTCTTTAAACCATTTTAGGCATTTACAAGGCTTATGACCTGTCATTGGCTGATTTAAGTGGCCACTTTACACACTGTGTAACATTTACTATTTCGCCTTAGTTTGAACATCCATATTTATTCAATTCTTCCATTTGTTGATTTAGACTCAAATATTGTAATGAAACCAACTGATCCAAGAAGAAGTTTAAAAATTGAAAAATTGTTTTCAAGCGTTGCCTAGTATGTGAAATAATTCAGTCAGATGAATCTCTTCACAGCAATAAAGGTTTCAGCTCTTTAACTTCACTAAAATCAACAAACGGAAGAATTGAAGAAATATGGATGTTCAAACACAGGCGAAATGGTAAATGTTACACAATGTGTAAAGTGGCCACTTAAACCAGCCAATGACAGGTCATAAGCTATGTAAATGTCTTTACTTCCATATTCCCTTATTTAAGGTATTATCCATCCCTGTTGTTATTTGTTAATTTAAATTAAGATCTGTATAACTGCCCAGGGAGGAAATTCACCCAGTCTGCAAACATTTTGACATACTCAAAACAGTAGTTAATTAACTGTGCTGTGTTGAAAAGCTTATAAGAAAACAAGTTACGATTAAAATAAACTCGGGAACCTACTCATTTCAAATACGATTAACATGTTTACGCAATGATAAAGAAATCAAACAGTGGATATTTGACTAAGTTTAAGGCAGTTTTGAAAAGCAGCTACTGAAAAAAATAGTCTTCTATATTAATTTCCATGTGTTTTAATGTCCTCACTTTTGTATTTATTCCAATTTCGTGAGCCTTATTTTATTTGAATCTGTTAAATTTGTACGAGTGAATGATAGTTTTCCTGAAAATTATTGTATTTATATTATGTACCGGCTCATTTATCATCAGCCACATTGTAAAATGTAGTGCGCATTTCAATTATTTTTAAAAACTTTAATTAATGCAGAATTTCTAGTTTATCGTACTGTGTGTTGTTTGCACTATTTTCCGACGTTTTGGATCGCATTACGATTTTTGCAACCATCATTAATCGGAAGCGATAAGTCTAGCTGGGCTGATATTCCGAACCAGGGGCGAATCGTCGAAATTAGCAATTATGCACGGCTTACCATTATATTCAACTCTCTTTAATAATATTATATGGTCAACAATATTTTGAGTTTGTCCAAATTTTTGTAGACAAGGACTGGATTCAACTCCCTGGGGAGCTGTTTATATTAACATATTACAACAGAGATGAAGAACATTTAAGAAAAGGTAATATAGAAGTCTAGGCATCTACAGGGCTTATGACCTGTCAATGGCTGGTTTAAGTAGCCACTTTACACACTATGTAACATTCACCATTCTGCCTATATTTGAACATCCATATTCCTTCAATTCTTTCATCTGTTGATGTTTGTGAAGTTAAAGAGCTGAAACCTTTATTTATGCGGGTGATATTCATCTAATTGAATTATTTCACCTACATACTAGGCAACGCCTGAAAATGTTATTTTTTCGATTTCTATACTTCTTCATGGACCAGGTAATTTATCAACAATATTTTGAGTTTGTCCAAATTTTTGTAGACAAGGACTGGATTCCACTCCCTCTCTTAAATGTTCTTCATCTCTGTTGTAATATGTTAATATATCATAGTAACTATGTTTATGGGAAGATAAATAAAATAATTGTTATCTATTATAAATCACCACCGCCGCCACCATTGCAAATGCACTTTGCAAATGAGACGTTTTTTCCTCCTAATAAATATTTATGAGGCCTTCCTACATAGAAAATAAAATTTCTCAAAAGTGGTATGAGAAAAATGTTTAATTAAATGTATGCATACTTATGATTTATCAAAATAATTCAACAGTACTTTGAGTTTGTCCAAATATTCATAGACAAGGGCTGAATTAAACTAGCTAGGGAGTTATTAGGATTAACAATTGAGATGGAGGACAATCCCATCTTAATCAATAAATGTTTTAGTACTTTAATTTCACAAAAATGAGAAGTTTTTTGAATTGCACAAATATGGGTTTTCAAACGAAGGCAGAATGTTAAATTAACAAATTACAACAGGGATGGAGATAACCTTAAAGAAAAGAATACGGAAGTCTGGGCATTTACAGGGCTTATGACCTGTCAATGGCTGGTTTAAGTGGCCACTTTACACACTGTGTAAATTCCTGACTTCCATCTTCCTTCTTTAAGGTATTCTCCATCTCTGTTGTAATTTGTTAATCTTATTGACTCCCATGGGGGTGAAATCCAGTCTTTTGTCAGCAAACATTTGGACAAACTCAGATATTGTAAAAAAAACCATTTGGTTCAAGAAGAAATTGTTTTCAAGCGTTGCCTAGTATGTGAAATAATTCAGTCGAATAAATATTTTCACAACAATAAAGGTTTCAGCTCTTTAACTTCACTAAAACCAACAAATGGAAGATTTTAAGAAATACGAATGTTGAAACATAGGCAAAATGGATAATGTTACACAGTCGGTAAAGTGGCCACTTAAACCAGCCAATGACAGATCATAAACCCTGTAAATGCCTAGACTTCCATATTCCCTTCTTAAAGGTATTCTCCATCCCTGTTGTAATTTGTTAGTCTTAATGACTCCGTAGGGGGTGAAATCCAGTCTTTTTTCCACAAACATTTGGACAAACTCAAATATTGTAAGAATAAAAAATGTTATACAGTTTGTAAAATGGCCACTTAACCCAGCAAATGGTTTAACATAAGGCCTGTGAATGCCTTGACATCAAAGTTACCTCCCCTTAAATGTTAACCATATCCTTATTTATATGTTAAATTAAATAATTGAATTATTAGGGCCATTTTCATGTATTTATAATTAATTTCTTATAGTAGTGTGAGGTTCGAACTGCAGACCCTTGATCCATATATCCATGACACAAACTACAAGACCACAACCCGGAGTGGCTTAAAGTTGTGCTTAATTTTATACAAAGTAAAATAATAAATTATAACAATGTTTGATTATGTCCAAATGCTTGCAGACTGGCTGGATTTCCTCCCTAGAGAGTTGTTCATATTTAAATTTATTTCAACAGAGAGGGAAAAAATTTTTGAGAAGGGAATATGGAAGTCTAGGCATTTACAGGGCTTATGACCTGTCATTGGCTGGTTTAAGTGGCCACTTTACACACTGTGTAACATTCACCATTCTGCCTATGTTTGAACATCCACATTTCCTCAACTCAAAAGTCAACAGATGGAAGAGTTGAGGAAAAGTGGATGTTCAAACATAGGCAGAATGGTGAATGTTACACAGTGTGTAAAGTGGCCACTTAAACCAGCCAATGACAGGTCATAAGCCCTGTAAATGCCTAGACTTCCATATTCCCTTCTCAAAAATTTTTTCCCTCTCTGTTGAAATAAATTTAATAAATTATATTTTCTTTTTATTGGAATATGATAATTATATAGAATTAATGTTTGATTAATCTTTTGTCCATCCTTATAGAGTATTTTTTGTATTTATAAACTGCAAATGAACTTATGATAGTGCTGGTGAAAAGATTTTTAACTGCTGTAGTTTTCTCAAAACGCCCGAGACTAACTACAATATGCATAACAATTTATATTTATTACTGAGGACATATTGTTAAAAATGTCATCATCTCACGTTGGACGAAAGAGAGACATTTTAGAAAAACAATCTCCTACACCTTGGGCCGACCAAATAACGAGCTTCTCATTAAACGCTGCCTTATTTTGGCCCATGACCAGAAGGAATGGAGGCGTATCATACACAGAGTTCCTTAGATCTTAGGGGCAGTGGCGGGTTAGCGAGTAAGTCAATGGTCTCTTCTAAGATGAGACGACCAAACATTTACGTTTTGTTTTATATGTGAGTTGTTTATATAATAATTTCTATATAAAAAAAGAAATTTTTGCATTCTTATATTTTCCCCAATTATTTAATTTTGGGAAACTTCGGACCTCTGGTTTGCAAGTCCGCGACACTTGCCACGAGACCACAACTCAGTTAAATGTTATCTTATTTTATTATCAGTAACAAACATGTTCATTTAAGCTGCTCTAACTATTGTTCAATGATCTGAAGGAACAATCAACTGAGGCTTTATTGAAACTTTACTGGGTTCTAAAACTCAACTTAGCCGAAGGCTGAGAGAAATTAAGGCGTATCACAAGATATTGAAGAAAATGATTTTAGATGGTTTTATTTACATAAATATGTGAGTCACACATTTCAAAACTTTATTTTATCTATTTCGCTTTGTTTTGATTTTTCCCCAAAAATGTATAAAACCTTTGTATTAAAAAAAAAATATTTCGTCAAATTTAATGAAACATTGCGTGAACAAAAATTATGCACTGGGTACAAGATGACTTTTTTAACTTCACAAAACAACAAAACAAACCATCACTCAATTTCCAAGTAGGGGTAGGCAGAGAGGATAGAACGCCATATCACTCTGTCTTTGTATACAGACCTCGAATTACATACAATCTTGTCAAGTATTTGATAGGCTTGATCGTGCTATGTCTTTCTCGGTCTTCCTCGTTTTCTGCATACATCAACATTTGCATCGTGGGTCGAACTTTTCAGCCGTTTTTTCACTGTCCATTCGCTCTACATGTCCAAACCAACGCCTTACCTTACCTTACCTTCATGTAACAAATTGATCGAGATATGCTGCGATTGGTGTACCAATCCAGTGCCTTATTCACCATTCGGTGCGGAAAGGGAATGATGATGATGATAATTCATGGAGCTCTTTTACTAAGTCATAAAATGGTTTACTTTTTTATGAAAAATTGACGAAGTGAATTTTGGAAATAGGCGCCTATGTGCCATTTTTATAATTAGTAATAAAACGGAACACAAAAATTATTTTTATTTTATTACGTATTAAGAAAGAATAAAAAAGACAAGACTAGTTACGGGCAACTGTAATTAGCAATCTAGATTAACATAAAATCGGTATTAAATAATAAATTATCCATAAACCCCATTTATCGTTTTTTTTTATTTCGATGCTAAATATTAGGGTTTTTGGGGTTTTCGTTGTGCCAATCTGGTTTAGGGAGTGGTTCTAAATATAGTTTTTTCCGGTTTTCTGAAAATTGCACAAATAATAAATTTGGTTTAATGTCTATTATGGAAAACAGAATTTATCTCCCGATATTTTTTACATTTTTTACATTTTTTTACATTTTTTACATTTTTTTACATTTTTTACATTTTTTTACATTTTTTTTTGCACCACAACAGGCCAGGAGGCCTAATTACAGTGGTGAATTACATCACAGAGCACCCAGGCTTGAGAAAAATCACATTTTTAATTTTTGTGTTCTCACCGGGAATCGAACCCGGAACCTTCCGTGTGTGAGTCAAGCGTCTTGACCACTACACCACGGAGGCCGCTGACTATAGACTGACGATCCGCAGGGTACTTAAGTTGTTTGAAATCGTTGATGGTTCTCTTTGTCATATATCTTAAATACAAATTGAGGGATATAAGGCGTCACTAAAAACGATAAGTATTCATCACTTAAAAATATGAATTTTGAATTCTTATCCTAACCGATTTTTTTCTATAGCAACAGAAATACAGGACATTTCATAGAAGGACATATAGAAGTCTAGGCATTTACAGAGCTTATGCCCTGTCATTCGTTGGTTAAAGTGGTCCCGAATAGTGTATTTTGAATGTTTAACTTATTTATACCGATTGTAAAATGCAAAGAAAAAAATATAAAAAAAAAAAACATGGAAATCACTCAGAAAAGGGGTTTAATCCAATTTTCGTTGACTAAGATTAAAACAAATATCAAAATATTCCTAATATATTTTTGTTTCAAGTTTAACATTTTCAAAATATTCTACAAAAGATATGACTCGTTCATAAAATATATTATATTCATATGATAAAATTGAATGATCATGGAATTAAAGCGATGTTTTCCAGTTTTATATTCATTTCATTAGTTTCAGATAATAATATCAATAAAATTTCTTGGTTAATCTTTTTTATTTTATTAGACCAACGACTGAACAAACAAGAAAGTTGAAAGTTAATTAAATCAGTCCTGAAGACATGTATTTAGTCGAAAGCGTTTTTTGGTACAATAAAAAAGAAACAAAACCAAGGATTTTAAAAAATATTTTTATCCAAATCATTTTTGTTGATTACGATCGTTATTTTGACACTTTTAGAACCACAATAAAAACTCAATTAGATAAAAGTCATCGATTAACAAATCACAAATAAGTATTATCAAAAAATTATTTTTATGAGATTTTTAAAACCGTTTTATCAAATATTTTTTTAAATTCTAATCGATTGACTTCTATTTGTTTCATTGTAAACTTTAAGTCTTATAAAATAATCATATTTATTTAGGAAATAGGTTTTTTCGTGTTTTTTATGCATATAAAACAATGACGTATATTCGTTGGGATTGTGTTGAACGGAATGCATAATAGTTTATTTTAATATCGCACCGAATGCGGATGAGGTAAAACATAACAAATTGAGACAAATGACTCACTTGATAAACATGCAAATCCCTGTGGGCTCCATGGCTCTAGCGATGCCCTTCCAAGAAGCCATCATCGAGTACTTTTGCTTGGCGGTCAGGGGCAAGCGGGGGTCTGGCGGGGGCGGAGCCGCCCCATCCAGCCCGCCCCTCCCGCTACTCCTCCCCCCTCCCGAGGAGGCGAGCTTACCCAACTCGCACCCCATACCTAGAACAGCTTCGAACTTCTTAAGGAAACGACCCCGGGCGTTCGAAGACGCGCCGGCGTACACCCCTCGCCCTGTCACTCTTGATTCGGGAATTCACCCCCGGAAAATACCCCACTAACCCACAACTCAATGCTTTATTTTCAAACACAGATTTTCGCAATACGCAACACCTATTTGCAACTAGCACTTTTCAACTAAGAGCGAGTTGACTTTTTGCCGAACTTCAACAAGAGTAAAATTACACGCGAGTCTTTTTAAACCATATTTTTTTTATGTAAATAACAAGCACTGACTATTCAGATAAAGCAAAATCACTGGTTTTTTTTTAACTGTCACTTGAAAATTTCAAACTTTGTTAGAAAAACGGGTTCTCTTTTATTTAATGAAAGAACATGTCGTGAAATTCGGTTAAGATTTTTTCAAAAACCTTCCCGTTCTAAGTCAGCCTCATCCTGTGAACAAAA
The DNA here is from genome assembly GCF_059751315.1 of Micrasema longulum. Classification (NCBI taxonomy): domain Eukaryota; kingdom Metazoa; phylum Arthropoda; class Insecta; order Trichoptera; family Brachycentridae; genus Micrasema; species Micrasema longulum. Next base: position 303,245 of record NW_028277280.1, read on the forward strand.
AAAACAATGTTAAATATAAACAACATTTTAAAACCAACGGAATTAAATTAATACAAAAATGAGAATAATTAGCATTCACAGAGTAAATGTCTTAATTAGAATAGAATTAAAAGATTAATTTACTCGGTTCGCTATCTTCTCCGAACCACATTTTAATTAATCTCCCGTTCCTAAAACCACGTCACCTGAGCAAAGAAGTTCTCAGGTGAGTGTGAGATTTTCATCTCAAATAACGTTCATTTACATAGACAATCATTCTTTGGTCCGTAGAATTTATAAATGTGTGGAAATTCGACACAACCACCATCACAGCGAACGTTTTCACGTGACCGATGTTACGGTATAGCGCCGTCTGACTAACGTAGTAGAAAAACAACTCCCAGAGCAAAAAAAAAATCCAGTTCAACGAGTGAAAAATGGTCACGTAACGTGAGAATCCACCTTTTTTCTCCAACTCAATGACTGCTTCTAGCAAAACGAGATTACATAATGAGCTGAAATATACAGGTAAATGTTCGTTTGTATTTCATTTGCCTAGTAACTACATCTACATACAAATACAATAATATGTACGTATAAAAAATTCGTTTTGCATAAAAAACGCGTTGAAATGGTTTCAGTTTTTTTTCATGCTGAAATAATGACCGAATTTTTTAACATAAATACGGCTTATCGTGGGCTGAATATATTTTTGTAATATATTCAGAATTTCAGTGTCACAAATATGATCGTAATGAAGTGTGTCAATAGAGGAACGATGTTTTTGGTAATAAATTGACGTGATTAATTATTTTTCCTGTATATTAATCAAGTGTTCAGATAAAAAATATTGATTTTAACTCACAAACAGGTCTGCTTCTACATACATTTTCACTTTTTGACACATGGCGGTGTTTTTTTCAAAAAAAAAATATTCAAGGAATGAAGCTGCAAAAATTGTGTATGTATTGTATTTATTTATTTATATATTTTTTAATTAATGGCCTAGCCCGATTTGAACAGTTTACATACGTGTTATTTGAATAAAATATAACTCATAAATATGGGAAATAATACTTAACCTAAAGACAAAAATGAATACAGTAAATTGGAACAAAGGCATAGAAAAATAGAACAGTTGTTCAATTAAGCCATAGCGTCCCCTAGGGAGGTAGGTGATTATTGCTTGTAAGTTGTAAAAAAAAAAAAGTAATTACTTGTACCCGTTTTGATCATAGAACTATAAAACATAAAATAATTAAATATATATATGTTTATACAGCGCCATTGTTTTTTAAATCACCTCAAGGGTGTTGTACCATAAATAAATATCCAAGCACATCATGCAGCTACAGAGTGCATGGACGGTAAGAAATCTAGCCCCTATTTACAAATGTTAAAAATTGACTTCAATTCTTCCAGAAATATGGATTTTCAAACATATGCCAAATAGTGAATGCTACACAGTGTGTAAAGTGGCCGCTTAAACCAGCCAATGGCAGGTCAAAAGCTTTGTAAATGCCTAGACTTCAATATTCCTTTCTTTAAGGTATTCTCCATCCCTGTTGTAATTTGTTAATCGTAATGACTCCCGACGGGGTGGAATCCAGTCTTTTGTCTACAAACATTTGGAAAAAATCAAATATTGTTTTTCAAATCATTTGATATTGATTTAATTCTAAAAGGTTTACAATTTTTAAAGTTTACAATGTAATTAACGGAAAAAAGTTTGTAATTTATCAAATAAGCAAAAAAGTACTACAAAATAAGCGAAAATTGTTGTTTTTTTTGTCAAATGGGCGGTGTCGTACAATCTCGTGTTTTCGCGACACGCACTACACACAGTCGATATAAAAGCATTGAAGTTTTTATTAGTTGGTTGGAAAAAGTTACATTTCATTAACTCAGTGGATCACATTTATACAACTACTTAAAAATATAAAGTTATATTTTCGATTGTCGGGATTTCAACAGAAAACAAAATAGTTTAGACAATGTGAGATTTTATAAATTCCTAAGTTTAATTGGTAGTTAAAACTGATTTATATGTAAGTTTTTTTTTATATTTTTCATAATTTTTAAGTAATTAAGAAGTTAAGTGGTTTTTTTATATCTTACAATCTACCAAAGTGAGCAAAAAACTTTAAAAATATTTTGTTATGTATTGTAGCGCTGATGCGCTATGATTTTTTAAAAATCTTATAATGTCACAAGTTCTCATCAGTGAGGTCTGCTGATTTGTGAATTGGCTTCCCGTAAATCGGAAATCTATCAGATCATTTTATTAAGGTTTTAAATGTTTGATTACTTTGGTTACTTTTATATTATAATATATAATATTTATTGTCTGAAATAAAAAAGGAAGGAAGGCTGATCTGGGGTTATTCCGTGTGCATCCGCTGACGAAAGCTTTTTTTTAAAAATGGACAAAAAAATCTTTTCATATTATATATTCATTTTAATTATTATTGTTTTATTATATTATTTAACAGGTGGAATTATACGGAGTGACTATTCACAGGTACGCATTCTTTTTTTTTTTTGCATCGTATTTACTTTTAAATAGAAAACTATAATTGGCCTATAATTTTGATTTATTTGTAAGCATTGTATTTTTTTTTACAATGGCTATTGTTTTCGTTTAACAAATGAAATATTGCCTAAAAAATTGGCCTCCAGGGTGTAGTGGTCAAGACGCTTGACTTGCACACGGAAGGTTCCGAGTTTGATTCCCGGTGAGAACACAAAAATTGAATGTGATTTTTCTTAGACCGGGTGTTCCGTGATGAAATTCAACACTGTAATTGAGACTCCTGGCCTGTTGTGGTGCAAAAATAATATTTTAAAAAAATAATAAAAATATTTTTTAAATATATTGATAATCTGTTATTTGATGGTAAGGTTATCAGTCTAATGTTTCAGGTGCCAGTTCAAAATCAATAAAATTAAATATCATATCCAGTTTCCCAGGAATCGTACCAGGAACCTCAAATATGGTAGATGAATCTATCCAACACTATACTACAAGGCGGGCTTATCTCCACTTGATTTCGTTTATGAGGATTTTCATTTGAGAGTTGCCATCGGTTTAAAACAATCGCTCTTCCGGGATTCTGGTTCTATTTCACACACCAAATCGTATAATTTATCCTCCCGGACACGGAGTACTAATATAATAATTATAGTAAAATGTCTTGTTATAAAATACCACCAAAATATTTTTTGTTTTGAAATAATGACGTATAATTGAACGTAGTTATGCAGAAAGCACCCAGTCCACAATTGAAAAAAGATAAAGGTGTAATTGGGTGCAGTAGGTTCAATTCTATGTTCTGCTTTACACAGCCAAACCGCTTTCATCTAAAAAAATGTAATTATTACCTTCTAAAAAAATAGTTTTGATTACAAAACTGGCATTTCTCAATTTGCAGAAAACGCCCACAGCACTAGACAAATCTGACGGTACTTTAAAAATCATTGAAACTGGTCAAATACATAATTTGATCCTTTTTTTTTAATTAAAAAAAAACTGATGTATTCATCTTTGGAAAAAAGCAATGTAATGTACTTGCTCCAAAAATATTTAATGATTTATTGCCAAATATGAAAGACTCAAATGTAAAACAAATTTTTAAATAAAAATAACTGCACATGTTAATAATGTAGCGAGAGATATTTTTGAAAAATTTATGTATATTAAAAAACTAGTACTTTATAAAATTGGTACACGTATTATTTATATTTTTATGTATTTCATTGCTTTATAATTGTTTATTATTATATATTATACTTTATTATTTGTGTTTAAGTAACATGTATTTTTGGCGCATAAACATATTTTATATTTGTATAATAACGATTTTAAATTTCTTACATGTGATTAGCTAGTAGAAGTTTTAGTATTTTTTTAATGTTATTTTTTATTAGTATAGGACAACTTACGCTCTAAAACAGGCTGGGCCATGTTTGCTGGAAACTATCGTAAACAAAAAACACTCAGTTTTCATTTTATATTAATTGGTTTGAAATAGATTCCCTGTTATTAAATATGTATACTGGTTTTATGCAATAAATTTATAAAATAAAAAAAATAAAAAAATTGTTTATCATTTGTCAAAGTCAATAATATTCTTCTTATTCTTTTGTTGTTCACTCTTTCCATGAAGGTGCTATTTTCTCGGTTTCACTTTTCTAAGGCTGCTTTCTGCATAACTACGTTCAATTTACTACTTTGGTACAAATTAATTTGTCAGCAGGCGTCGCACTCCGAGTATAAACTCAAGTTGGTACATGATTACAACACCAGGTTTACTAGTATGGAAGGGCTAGCTGTTCCTAGATACTGCAATAAATATGGTTAAATACAGGAGTTCGACGTTTGCTCAAATTATGGTTATTAGAAAAAAGTTTTTTGTATTAGTGATAGTTTTTAATTTTTCAAAATGTAATCTGTAATTGTTTTTCAAGTAAAATTATTGTTAATGTAGGTTAAGTGTAAATAATCAAAGTAATTTATAAGAACCTGCTGACGAGTTGTATGTATGCAACTCAGCAGGACTTTAATTTAAGAATATTTTTTAAATATTTTTGAAAAATAAATTTTTTAAAAATTATATGGCTGACTTTAAAGTTAATATTGTCTTAAATCCAATATAATTTAATATTTTAGGTGAAGATAAATAATTTCTGTGGGTGGTGCCATCCATTTACCCTTGGTAGCTCATTACTGAGTTGGTTATAATCTGGCAAAGACTTATTACAGCCATTATTCAAAATTACCTTTTACACTATATTTAATACATTTGCTACACCTCGCCATGTTAAAAAATATACGTTCAGTTCTTTCATTCTAAGAGTTTTCTCGTTTACTCTTTTGATTTCTAAATTTACGAATAAATTCAATGAAGAAACCAATTCAAATTGAATGTAGTTATGCAAAAAGCAGCCAGTCCACAATTTCGAAAAATTGCGATGTGGGTGTAGTAAGATCAATTCTGTGTTCTAATAAAAAAACCAGACCCCTTTCATACAAAAAAAACTGTAATAATCACATTTAAATTTATTTTAACTGAGAGAGAAAACGTTTTTGAGAAGGTAATATGTAAGTCTAGGCATTTACAGGCCTTATGACCTGTCATTGGCTGGTTTGAGTGGCCACTTTACACACTGTGCAACATTCACCATTCTGTTCATGTTTGAACATCCACGTTTCCTCAACTCTTCCATCTGTTTACTTTTGTGAAGTAAAAGAGCTGAAACCTTTATCACGTGGTTGAGATTCATCCGGCTGAACCGAATCGATATTTGTGGTGATATACTCATGTGTCTGAGTCAACTAATTGCTCGTCCCATCTCAACACAGGACTTTTAGTCCTATGGAGTTGGGTCTTATATCTCAAATAATGTACAATGAACTTATGTAAGTAAAAAAATAATTAATAAATCTAATCGATATCAGAACCATGGTCAAAAAAAATATTAAACCTTTGCATGAAACCGCATAATTTGGGGTACAATTTTTTTTTTGTGTCTTGAACAAAACGTCCAGAATAACTTTCCTTCATACATTATTAATCCCTGATTATTAGATTAACAGTGATTTTCTTAATTGGCTCTAGTATTGTGAACATATTTCTATTTCAACAATATTTTAAGTATGTCCAAATATTTGCAGACAGGCTGAATTTTCTCCTTAGGGAGTTAGTTAGATATAAATTTATTGCAACAAAGAGGGAAAACATTTTTGAGAAGGGAATATGGATGTCTAGGCATTTACAGGGCTTATGACTGGTCTTTGGCTGATTTAAGTGCCCATTTTACAGACTGTGTAACATTCACTTTTCTGTTTAAACATCCACATTTCCTAAAGTCTTCCATCCGTTGACTTTTGTAAAGTAAAAGAGGTTAAACCTTTATCATGTGAGTGAGATCCATCCGGTTGAACTCACTCACCTACTAGGCAACGTCTGAAGACAATATTCCAATTTTATACTTCTTCTTATACCATTCAATAATGCTTTTAGTACGTCCAAATGTTTGCAGACATGCTGGATTTCGAATGCCAATGACGGGCCAATGACGGGTCATGAGCCCTGTTAATGCCTAGACATCTATATTGCCTTTTTAAAAATGTTTTCCCTCTCTGTTGCAACTAATTTAGATATTTATATCTACTTGTGTAATATTACATTCTCATGCGTGTTAGTTGACTAAAGATAATAAAAAGAAAAAAAAACTAATGACATTTAACTATTGATTTAAGAATCAATGTTAATTTTTAATTTTGTCTTTGTTTGTTATTTATTTAGATCATTAAAAAAATAAATAAATTATTTTAAAATAATCATAAATCTTAGAAGAGTTTTTTACAATTTACCAATAAATCATGGGTTTTAAAAGGCGATCCTCCTTTTTTTGGTTCAAAAACCCAATGGCAAAGTTACCCCTTTTAGTAGTGAAATTCTGAGCAAAATAAATCCCTAAGGGCGCTTGAATTGTGCTGTAGATGGAACATTTACAGTAAAGAGGGTCTACGTTGGGTAAAGGGTTCACCTTGAGCCTTTTTGTAAATATCATGGTGTGTTTTGGTTAAAGTGATTTTAATTCATTGTCAAAAAAAAAATGACAACATTTTTCCAATGTCAATTTCTCATAATGGTAACGACTCTCGAGAGAAAAATATAACATTTTAAATTAAAATAACTGGCTTTGGAAAAAGAAAATAACAGCAAAAAAAATAAAAATAATGTAGAAATAACTAAAATTTAATTCTGCATTTTAGTTTTGATATAAATTGATTGGGATGAAGCTTTCTCTAAAAACATTTTATTAAAATCGTATGAATGATATAATTTATTTTTAATTTATAATTTACTATAAGAAGAACTTATCTCTACTCGGTTTCCTACTTCGGGATTTTTACCTGATAGCAGACATCGATTTAAAGAAAGGTCAAGGGTTCTGGTTTTATTTCACACACAGGACTTCATTTTTCATTTGCCTGTGCAAAAAAGAACCTATTTATTTCATACGCATAACTTTTTCTTTCTTCCGTTTGGATACTGACAAAACGTAACCTGAGTAAGCCAGTTTACTGTATAAACCTACAAAATGTTAAGTTGCAATAATTGTATTTTTCTATACAGATTTTACAGAGCCTGCATCTTTTTTAAAAAAGAAAGAAAACAATAATATTTATAAATAAAAGATTTTGCCTGAATTCCATCAATAGAATATATTAATAATAATAAAGTACAATTTCATACAAAACATATCAGCAGGGTGAGATTATCAGTCTCAGTTTTAGTGCCGTAATACGAACAATGTTTGAGTATGTCCAAATGCTTGCAGACTGGCTGGATTTTCTCGTAATACTATCGTAACCCAAATGTAAGAATGAAGCAATTTTTTGAATATTTCTAAAATTGTACGGAAAACACACAAAAATATTGATTGACATAACAGAATAGATAAGTAAAGAATCATTTAATGAGAATAATAGAATATTTTTATGTCACGTGAAATAGTATTTGAAGCCTTAGTGTTTTATTTTCCACCCTATCAGGTCAAGAGACCCAATTACAATGGTGAATTAAATCACAGAATATCCAAGCTTGAGAAAAATCACATTTTAATTTTTGTGTTCTCACTGGTAATCGAACCCAAAACCTTCCGTGCGTGAGTCAAGCGCCTTAACCACTTCACTACGGAGGCTGCAAAGATAATGTCGGTCAAATGTCCACCACGGTGTTTTTTAATCCAAAAGGTCCAATTTTCGTTAGTTCTCTAATTAGTTGAGCAAAGTAGCGTACACATTTGACTACCCTTGCAAAACTAACAAAACTAACAAAATCAATATTAATTTTGCATGACATGGCAGAATAATTAAATTCTTAAAGAATATGATTTGTCAATTTGCACACATGAAATGTGATCCCATTCTCTTTCTTTTTCATTTACTCATTTGTGAGTAGTTTATTTGCCTTCAGTTTGATGCGCGTATGCGGTTTCTGGACCATTCTTAATTCTATGTTAAATTTTGCAATTCATATTTAAAAAATAAATAAAATCTAAATATTTTTCAAGATTTCATCGTAAGTGGGGTTATATGACGCTATTTAACGCGTAAATGGGGCTATTATGTTATATTGTGCTATTATGGCCGGGCCATTAACAACGTGGAAAAAATAATACGGAATGTGGAAAAGTATAACGCCGTCGTCGAACATTAAAACAAATGTGTTCAGTTTTACCCTACGTCAAAGCGGAGCATGTCAACGAGGTGTGATACTCTTTAACGAGTTCAACACCATTAAACTTAAGACACTTCGGACTTTTGGAGAAGTTAGGGAAAGTTTATTATCTGGGTAGCTTGACCACAGGCAAAGGTAGAGTGAGCTAACGTGACGCGATGTTGTGTTTTTGATTAATTACAACTTTGTAACCATCAAAAAAATATTCTTATTAAAAAAAGCAATATTTTTGTCTGAAATTTTTAAACTCAGATTTACCGTGTCTTAAATGATGATAATAGAGACAATTAGTGGTAATGCATTGAAAATAATAGGATTTGTTCTGCGTACTGCCAGGGTTTCCAAAATACCCGCGTACTGAGAACTCTTTACAACTCCTTGGTGAGAAGTAGACTCTAGATTGGATCGATGATTTGGGGGCCACATGAACTGAAGTACTCTCTTATTACAGAGAAAATCCAAAAGAAGTTTCTGAGATATCTCTACATGAGAGTGCGGGTATTATCCTTGGCTCTATCCGACCGAGTTTCTCCAGAGTATGCTTGGCTACATCAGTTTAGAGACTAGAAGAAATGTGTATTTGACTACACATTTTTATCGATTGTTGCGTGGTACGATCGATAATTTAGAGATTATGATGGGCATTGGTTTGTATGTTCCTGATAACTACCTAGGACATCGTTGGCAGAGATTGTTTCATATTCCGACGCACAAGACTAACCTGACAATGGTTATACCTGTTGGAAGGGCTAGCGCTATGCTGAACAACATCGCTCTGGATATTGATCTGCTTCATGTATCCGAAGGGGTTTTCCGGAGCAGGATTCTCCAACTACTTTGACATGAGTCTCTTTCGTGTATTTTTTTGTTTTTTATAATATGTCTGTATTGAATATATTTATTTAATTTATTTTTATTTAATGCACAAAATACACAATTTTATCACAGAGCACAATTATAATTTTTTATTATTAGTTACCAAATTTTGTGTTAAGTCGGGACATTTTTGTAATGTATAAGTTATTTTTAAAATAAATTTATTGAATGAATTGAATTAAACTAAATAATAATTTTACCGACAGTTGGTTTATTTTTAATCTTGCTTAGCTGAGTTTTCTTATTTTTTTTTTAGATGTGCGTCACGAAGAACATTTACATACGAGGTTTGACCAAAAAATACTGGTAATTTAAAATTTAAACTCGTTATTGTATTAGCTTATTTTTTCCTAGATTAGTACAAACAATTTCAATTTTTATAAAAATAGCGACAAAGGGAATCCCAAGAACGAATAGTATACTCAATAATGTTTTTTTAATTATTTTTTAAATTCGTATTTGTACCGTGTTATTTTGAAAAAGTGTATAAAACCAATGTAAAAAGTCATTCCGGTGTATTATTATTATTAATTGCGTTGTTATACTTGGATGTTAATTTAACTTTAATAAAATATAATACATTTGCAGACACACCTTTATGACATGACTAAAATAGATACCTCTAACCCTTTACAATAAAGTTAATTAAAGTTTTAAATTAGCCCGCGTCAAAATTACAGATCAAATCAGCATTAACTCTCCAATTTAGAAAGACGAAGGATAAATTATTTTTATTTCAGCATGAGAATTTTTAATAAAGAAAAATTGGATGAGTTTATTACCTTCTGAAGCGTTGAAGGATGACAAGAATGTAATAAGGATTTCATATCAATTCATTTGATCATATTTTATTATTGAAGTGATCAAATGAGACGTGTGACTCAAATTCAGTATGAGTTTTTCCATAATTAAATGAAGAAAAGTGTACATAATACGAGTATTTTACATTTCAAAAACATGCAACTAAATGTTTGAAAAGTTTTTAAATAAACGCGATTAACCTATTTTTTTATATTTTATTTAGAAAAATAAATTAATTTTTTTACAAACTTAAAACAAAGATATTGAATTATAAAAAAATACAAATTGAGTTTTTGTAGGATTTGAATGCATGTGGATGCATTGGTTCTCCAACCCAGTTGGAAATCGACAGAGGAGAATGTTGTAGTGAGCACTGAACTGGACTCAATGATGGAACTCACTGTATGAACTACATGTTGTAACTGAGTATGTTATCACTTATATTATATTGTCCAGTGTTCATTTTACTTCTTGGTGAGATTTTGAAGTCGTGTTTATCAAAGATTTTACAATTGCTCGTATCAGGAGTTTGTTAAGTCAATGAAATAATTTGATATTTAATTGTTCACAAACGTTTAGTTAGTTTGTTAGTTTATTTGGTTTCTGCGTGGACTTTATATGACACTGAAAATTGATTTCCGGATGAATCCTACACTTTCATAAATTAAGCAAAGAATGTGCGAATAAGGCATATGAAGATGAAATAAAAGGGCAGGCGTCGTGGCGCAGTTGGTTAGACGGCCGACTGTGAAAATGGCGTCGCGGGTTCAATTCCCGCCAGTTGTAAGAAAAAAAATCCATGAAAGATTTTCTTCTCAATTGGTCTGGGGGTTGTGGTGCATTTTTTACTACCTCCTTCCATATGCACTCTTTCCCACCTGCTGACAAGCCTTTAAAGTAGAGGCTTAGCGGGTTATTCCCTTTTAAAAAAAAAATCATATAAATAAATATACACACGACATCCACGCACATACATATACACACATTCACATACACATTTACGCATACATTTTTTTGTCATTTTTATTCACATGATCAAGGTACACTCATGTACATACTAATGTACTGCCCTATGCACCAACTAGAATGGATAAGAACGTAATAATGATGATAAATGTTTTTTTGTAAATAATAATAGTTTAATTATAAACAAATAACATAATTTAAATTAACTCAACAAAATAAAATTTCCGCTCTTCAGTTAAAAATGATAACATTAGTAAAAGATCATTATAATGTTAACAAATTACAACAAGGATGGAGAAAACCTTATATAAAGGAATATGGAAGTCAAGGCATTTACAAGGCTTATGAACTGTCTTTGGCTGGTTTAAGTGGCCACTTTACACACTGTGTAACATTCACTATTTTGCCTATGTTACATCCATATTTCTTAAATTCTTCCATTTGTTGATTTTAGTGAAGTTAAAGAGCTGAAACCTTTATTGTTGTGAAATCCAGTCTTTTGTTTACGAACATTTGGACAAACTCAAATATTGTTATCATTATAATGTATTGCAAAATAAGTTTCATTGATTTCTGTCCGTTTAATGAAATTGTATGATTCCTTCATTATTATTTTATTATTAATTATTAATGAATATACATACATGTATTTGTGTATGTTTGTACGCATAATGTGTGTGTATGTATATTATGCATATAATATTTGGATGAGCTGATAATTTTTTTCCATGTATTTTAACCATAAGAATCATATGTAAGAAGATACTGGCTAATTAGGGTTTTGTGGGGTTGCCACGCCAGACGGGACATTGTTGGTTTGGCTACACTGCTTGTACCCCCCTCTCTTCTCTTTGGTTTTTTGACGAGTTATGTCCGCACGCATTTCGAATTGATGAAAAGTATTTTCACTATTCGCCGTTTGAATTATTACTTTGCCTATAATCGCACAACGCCGCATACATTTCATCATCCATCGCCGTTCACCATCATCCGCCGCCTCCAGACAAAATTTGTGTGCCTGCAGTGTTCCTGATCACTTATTTCCCTGCGTGAGCTGATTGCCGACAAGGAAGAAAACTCAACACCAGATTAGTCAGTGTTTTTACAAATTGATTTTCTTTGGTCTGAGTTCATTTCTAATAGATTGTTGGCCGCATCCACTAGTTCATATTGTGAGTTTGGAGAATTAATTTACTATCCACTATCATAAATGTATTTTTTTAACCCAAGGTGAATTCTATTTACACCGATTAAGCCATATTATTATCGATATCTAGAACTATTATAACTAGAGACATAATATAAATTAATGCCTTGTCACGGGTTGTACTCATTAGGGTGTTTATATTAAAAAAACGTGTTTTGTGAAATATTTTTTGTTTAAAAAATAAATTTAGTTGTTTTTGTAACATACACAATATCCACTGAACTTCTTAATATAGAAGATTATAAAAAAATATCTTTACAATAATTTACCCAAGAGTTATTTATTAATTTAATTTATTTTAACACTTTTTATACATAGATAGTTTATATAAAAATATTTTTTATTTATTTATTTAATTTTTACATATTTATTACAGCAATTTACAAGTGATTATTTAAACAACAAATTATATATACACGAATAATTAAGTAGTAAAACATGCATTTTTTTCTGTTGGTTCATATAAACTGCCTAACTAGAGATAGATTCTCCGTTCAAAGGCATTAAATTATGTATTTTATAATAATATTAAAAAGTAATTACAGTTTTATTATAATGTGTGCATTTTCAATTTCTAAAATAAATAATAAATATACAGTAAAAACATAAATAATACCAAAATCTCTATATCCTAAGTACGAAGTCATTACTCGTAAAACAAGAAATTAAATTACGTCCTTCTACATCAGACAACAATTTATCTGACTTCCTCCGACCAATATGGATTAAAAATGCAGTCAACATCTTCCTCAGTTTGGCAATTCCACCACATTTCCATGAATCTGGGATAAGGTTATATATCCTCGAGTCTATATAATATTGCTGCCTTTGAGCAAAAAAAGTATTAACTCTTTTCTGTAGAATCAGATCCTCATTAGAGTGTCTAGTATAATGAACACGACAAACCCTTGCGTATTTTTCCCTGTTGAGATGCGTGACCGCTACTGACCTCAATATATACTGTTGACGAATATCCAGCACTTGAAATTCTTTGAAGAGCGAATCACTCGGGTATCGGTATGGTTTTAAAAAAAAACTCTTTTCAATGATTTTTGAGCTATAGCTGTATATACATATATATAAGGGCGGGCATATTGCCTTAAGGCAATTTCTTCTTACCTACCCTAACCGTTCAGTTTGAGAAAATTACCAGTACATAGACATATTGAATCTTACAATTTAAAAAAAAAAATAAAAACAATGATTAAGAAAATAAAAATACATAAAAAATTAACACTTTACATATTATGAAGAGAAGAGAGGAGAAGGGATGAGAAGGAAAGAAGAAGGATAAAGGAACAACTCAAATATTTTGATAGTGACATTTCAATCTTGACTTAAATTTAAATAAAGAAGGGTCTCTAACATTAGTGGGTAGATTATTCCAAAATCAAGCAGTTACTACTGTGAAAGAAGAGGCAAGAAAATTAGAGCGATAAAGGAGTGTTAAAAGGGTTGATAGAGGTTGGAAGAGCTCTCTCAAATAAATAGGCGAAGTGGGATTATTTAAAATATTGCGAAGAAGTGATAGAATGTGAATGTTTCCTTTATGCCTGATACTGAGCCAGTGTAGTTACACCATTGCACTGGATAATCAATTTGTATTTGCCTACATTAACCCGAATGAATGTCGATTGTTTCATGTTTTCTTAAATTCTAAGTTTAGTCTATAAAAAAAAAAAATTAAAAAAAATGGGGAAACCAAACAATCTAAAACAGTGTCAAAAAAAGTGTTTGTTTATTATTTTTTATATATTTCGTTTTAAAAAAAGACTTGATTAACTTGTATTTAATTTTTTTTAAACTTTTATTTTATTGATATTTTTAAGATTTTTTTTAAAAAATATTTCATGTAAACATTTATTATATTATGTTACAAAAATGTTAAAAGAGAGAAATCCCTGCAAAAAAACTGCTTCTGCAGTTTGGCGGGAATTTAAAAAAAAAAATTGTTTTGAATTTAAAAAAGAAAAATAAATAAAAAAAAAAAATAAAAAAAAAATATGATAAGGTTGACACAAATAAAGATTATGTTTGAAAATGAATTTTGTTTTTATTATAACTTAATCAATAAAACACGTACGACTTTTGCAAAAGAAAATTTTCTTTTGTTGCCTCGAGAGTGTCTTATATTTTGGAAATATTAAGTTTTCCAAAACAAAGCCATTTTTAGGAGGAATATTCATAATTAGATTTTACCTTAGGCAAGAGGCCATTACAGGAGACAGTTGTAAGACATTACATTCTTTTTCAGCAACGAGCATATTTTCCGTTTATGTGGGCACCGCCAAGGAGACTCATGTCCTCACATGCGGTGTGTGGTATGAGTAGGGGATACGTTACTATGTTATGTGTTATATTAGTGTTTACTGCAATCACGTATCCTAACAATAAAAAAAACATGTAATTATTTTAAGTGTTCTCAAATCGTAAGCTTCTTTAACATCTGTAATATTAGAAAAAAAACATGATATCAAGAAACAAAATGAATTTTAGATTCATATTTATGATAATTATCATATAAAAGTATTTTATTATAATGAAAAACCACAAAGTTAGTGCTCCAAATATAAATTTGAAAAACAATGGGAGGGTCCGATGTCTTGCAGGGTACCCGCTGGCACAGCGCGGGTTTAAACTGTGCAACTTGGTTATAAGCTTAGACTATACCCTGTCGTAATCTATAAGTGTGAAAGCACTACCATTAATGATATGAATTATACACGTATAAAACATGTGAGTCGAGGTTCTGATAAAAAAAAATATTCAGGGCCTTACTCATAAACTTGGCATAAAGTTACACCTAGGTATAGTGGTAGATTACGGATGAGAATACAATCCTCATTATAGTGATATAATCAGGATGGTATTTTCATCCTTATTTTGCCACTATGCATAGGTGTAACTTTATACCAGGTTTATAAGTAAGGCCCGATATCATTTAAAAACCTTAACACGATTTGATTATCAACGCATATTTTATAATTATATCATTATTCGCATCTGGTAGTGCATAGGGCTTTAAATTGAAACACCAAATGCAGCTTATCATGATCATCTATTACATGAAAATAAAGTTATCAGTCTGACACTTCACGTACCAGTCCAGGAACAGTAAAATATAGGGGTGTTAATATCACCAGTCGGCCTCGTGATGTAATGGTCAGCGCATTTGCCTACCGTGCAAGTGGTTTTGGGATCGATTCTTGACATGGTTGGTTTGAAATATTTATTTAAAGGGGTGTTTTCACACCAGAATATTTCATAGCCCCTGGACTGGTACATGAAACGTAAGACTGATCATCTAACCATCATGTAACACAAGTGATCAAGATACGCTGCGATTGGTATACCAAATAGAATGTGTTGGAAAGGGAATGATGATGATGAAATCATCTTTAAAACAATCATTTATCCAGGAATCGAACCCTGAACCCTGGTAGGTGAATGTATCAACTACTACACCATGAAGTCGATTTATCTAAATGCAATTTTCTTTTTCGGGATTTTTACTTAAGAGTACTTTAGAGTCAAAAACAATCGTCCAGGGCGCTGATTACAATAAAAAGTTAACAGAGTTATTTCCGACTGTCTATAAAGAAAATCCGATATTTGTGTACAAAAATGAAGTATCTTTGTCGGTAACGAATAGTTGAACATGTTTAAAAGAAAAAAAATCATGCAAATTTTGCTTTTCGTGCGGAAAACTTTATTTTATTTTGTAAATAAAATTGAAGATAAATGTTAACCTTCCATTGTAACCGGGGCCCAGGCGTATAAAATAAAATTGATATCTACATGCGAAAATTAGTATACTAGTATGAAAAATTTAATTATATTCGCCGATAACCTGAAATTGAACATGTTTGGATTTTAAAAAAATATGTTTTTTTTTCTCCAACAAAAATCTTTATTTTACTTTGTTGACAAAATTTAAGATTCATATTAATTTCCCATTTCAATACCGGTCTTGCATTCTGGTTCATTTTTACATTTAAAACTGTATTCTTCATATACCTAGACACAGTCATTAAAGACATAAAACTCATTTGATATTTTATTACTATTTATAATAACAATAAATTAAAAGGCTGTAAATCAAATATTTGTTATTACGCGTTTGTGTACTGAGGTGAATTTTAATATCTCTAATTTGAACAAGTGTTTGTATAAGCATAACTTATGCGAGTAATAATGTAGTCCTTTAGCAACGGAAATCAATTTGCATTTATGTTTATTACTGGCGTATCTCGAATGACAATGCACATCCATTTCAATGGAATATATTAAGTCAAGTGTTGATGCTTCGTAGCGTATCCATTTTGGCCTACCTTATTGTAAAGTATCCGGACAAAGCCATTACTTGATTAAATTTTCATGCTAATTGTCCACCGGACGTAAATGCGTCAATATGTCTAAAAAATATTTAACACGCCCGTTCGTCCACAAAATTTAATTGTGTTTTGTAATTATTCCGAATAGGTGTTGAATACGAATTATGTACCTGCAAAGCTTGTCATTAGAATATTGATTTAAATAATAAAAATTCTATTTTCAGTTTCATTTCACTTTTATTTATATTTTTACCAGTGACCGGGTTTTGCCGTGGCCAAAATTACTTGCTAAGAATTAAAAAGCCCGGAGTTATTTAATTACTCCTGTCGGGGCAAGGCTGGAGCGCGCATTCAAAGGAACTATCAACTGCCCCTGTAATAGTTTTGATAAATATTAAGTAGATTAAATTTTATATCGTTTTTATTACAAAATTTCCGAAAATTATAATACATCTAATTTTATTTTTAGGTACTAAATAAATAGATATTCCGCTTGCAGGGGTTTACAAATAAATATTGCAAAAACCCATGTACTTCATGCCTCGATGGCCGAAATCCCCTGACTCTGTCAAACCATGTCGTTGAAAGGATCGAGAGTTTCAAATACCTGGTCTGGTATTCCGAACGCACTTATAGCGCGGTATAGCGCATTTACAGTACTAAATACGGGTTATGACGCGTTGTAAATGCGTTCGTAATACTGGCCCTGTGAGTATATGTTACAGAAAATGTGCAGCTTTAAAAAAGTAATGGAAGTGCAGCTAGAAATAACAGGTGTCACATTCAACAGTATAAAGGCTGTCTGGAGATCGAATATTTACTCAGTTAAAACTAAATGCTGCCTTTATAACGCCTGCATAACACCTATTCTCCTTTATGGATGCAAATCGTGGCACCTCACTAAAGCCCAAAACAGCAAATTATTGGGTTTTGAGAATACATAGGTGTGTCAGAAGAGTTTTGGGTGTGCGGAGGTTTGTCTTTGTGAGGAATGAAGTAATAAGAGAACGAACGCTCCGGTGACAACAGTCATCAAGCGGAGGTGATACGGTTGGCTGGGTAAAATACTGCAGATGCCACCTAAGAGCCTTAACCACGCTTGCCTACTTTACAAGGCATAAGGTTCTCAAACTCCTGGACGTCCGTAGTTTGTCGGTAGTTTATGTCAAAACTACGGGACGCGAACCTGACTCGGGAGGATGCACAGAAGCTTGCAACTGACAGAGATGCTCGTAGAATCTTCGTGGACACCATACGCTACAACTAAAGAGCAGACGTGGAATGATCATATTGATTTATTTTTAAATGCCATTTACCTTCAAAAATAAACAGTGAAAGTATTTCCTCCACATACCCGAAAACTGTTTTAAAGACCCTTGGGCCTCCTATCGGTTTTGCTCGTACAAGAAGCAATGTTTTTATGTCAATTATCGAGTTACATTTTTAAAATGCTCAAACTCTATATTATCGCAATTTTGATGGAGTGTAACACTATCTACTTTCACTGCCCCTTTCACTGAGAGTTTATAAAATTATATGGATGGTTTTTATCGGATATTGTCATGCTTCCTCATGACCAATTGCAAACACGAATGGTATCAAAAACTGTATTTATTTGTTTCAAATTTAGTTACAAAAGTCTATGTTCCTAACAGTATTTTTATAAATTTAATAACATCAAATTACATTATTATTATTTATGTTCAAAGCGTTAACTTTAAAGTTAAACATTTTAATGGATGTTAGAAAATATAGGTATTTAGTTATTTTACCTACTTTTTATGTCTACCGGCTTCGGACGTACCCGTCTCTTCGTCAGAACGTTCACTTTGCCAACATACAAATACTAAAATACACTTAAACCGTTACTATCACCGTAGTATACATCGTGTTACGTTCAACCTCATAGCCTCTCCCCTTTCTAACTCCCCCTCTCACATTCTGCAAAATATCGCTTAAAAATATTAACTTATTCTAGTGCATATTTGGACACGGCGGTTTTTGCATCACCTTTAACTCTGCATGTAATTTATGTACTTTTTCGTAAACACTATGTATACTACAGTGATGGTCAAGGTGAAAGTGTATTTTAGTATTTGCATGTTAGTATAGTGAGCGTCCTGATAAAGAGACGGGTACGTCTTGAAAACGGTAGACATAAAAAGTAGGTTTGTGGTTAATTACTAATATTTACTCACATTATTACTTTCATTTATTTTTATTTCTTTACTCTGACTCCCATATAAGTTATCAAATGGTAAATTCCATGAACATGCATCTAGCGCCGCTTATTCAAAGGTTATTAACTACACCAGTTTGATTAAATCACATTGAAATACTTGTTGGTATGTACAACGTTTGACAATTTCAAGATCAAAATTTAAAAAGGCAACACTACTCCCCTTCAATGGGACAAGACGGCGCAAAATATTTGTTCAGTTCATACCGAGAGACATAGGGTTTCATTGACAACATACAAAAGTTACCAAACATTCTGCACATTCTTTCAAAAACAAAATGTTGGCAAATATCGGTAACCATACATCGGTAGCCCTGAAAATCTTCCATTTCTCAGCCCAAGAGCCACTTACTGTTTCTAACCAAGTCAGGATTTCAGACAAAATTAGAAATTTAAAAAAATGAACAGATGGATTAATTAAAGATATCTCTCTTCAATCCATGCCTCATGGCTGAGGATGGTGATTACGCCTGACTCCAGGCATGGCTCGTCTGTGGACAGTCTCCCTCTATCTAGAACGGTCTTGTGCTCTTCTATAGGCATTCGTCAGTGATGATTCTGATAACTCAGTGACTGTGCCGCTCCATCTTGTCGGTTGACGTCCACGGGACCTTGTCTCTTCGACACTTCCCAGGAGAATAGTTTTCTCCAAACTATCAGAATCTCCCCTGGAAATATGCCCAAAGAACTCCAGGATTCTTTTCTCACACATGGATATCAGTCTTTCAGATAAAGGTATGCGGAAGCTAAAACATATGTAGAATGCTATTCGTTGCCCAGTGTGTAATGTGGCCACTTCAACCAGCCAATGTCAGGTCATGAGCCTTGTAAATGCGTAGACTTCCACATTCCCATTTTTAAAATGTCCTCCATCTAGACATTTTGGAATAATGGAAGAGATTAATGCAGGAAATGCTGCGAGATATTGATTAGATTTATATACTGTTAGGCGTGGTGTCCAGGTGTTTATTAAAATTTATGTTTTTGTAATAATTATTATTTTTAGTATTCTTTAATAATATGCGCGCTACCACTTTCCATTATGTTGTTTCCCAACTCAATACAGGCCTATTGGCCTCATAGAATTAGGGATATGTTATTATTTTTTTGTAATACGTACAATCTGTACTCTTCGACATTCCTAATTGAATGACTTATTTTATGAAAAATAACACTCTTCGAAGAATACAGAATACCATGACAGTTTTAGTGACATCAACATATCACACTGTGAATACTATATTTTTTATGAGATCTGTTAGACATTTTAAATTTATCTCCTGCCTAACTTTCAACTTATAATTTTGACTCTTAATTTTATCTTTTAGTTAACTTTTTTCAGTTCAATCCTTCATTTTTACTTATTCATATGTACATCTACTACCTGCATCTTAGTAATTATTTTTGGTTGTGAATTTTTACTAAAGAAGAGAGGGGAGGAAAGTTGGAGCTATATAATGTCTTCTCCCTTTTATGAACTTTTGATTTATTATTTATATTTTTTTACATATATTTTTTTTTAGAATTAATTTATATTTTCCTCTCTCCTGCATTCATAATAAATTAATGTGAAATCTGTAATTGGTCTTACTTTTTTTTATTGTTCTTTTGTATTTTGTAAATATATAAAGACTATATGTGCCTTAATAAATAAATAAATATTTGTATGAATGAACAAATTTAGCTTTAATAAAAAATAAAATAACGTATTTGATACACATTGTGTACAATTTTTAAGATTTAAATTAATAACTCTTGTGAACGTTTGTTCTCTATTTAATAAACCTTCATGTCGAAAATTATTATTTTTAAAGTTCACAGGTCACGACCTTTCAGAGACAAAAATGAGGTATTATTATTTGAAGCTCAAATATTTGGGCAAGTCCTTTGTTTATTTTTCTCGTAGTATCTTTCAACATTAATTTTAAATTCTGTATTTTAACGTGATATTTTATTTTTAACCATAATCTTTTTCTAAAGCAAATATAAAAATATATAATATTCATACACGAGTAATTTGTTAATAATTTTAAATTTATACCTGCTTCCTCTTCTTCTCTTTAGAAGAAGATACTAGGCAATCAGGAAGTCAAGTTCTCTTCCTCATCATATGCTCATTGTTCAGTTGAATTTTTGTTACCCGGAAATCAACTGAATTATCAATAAAAAAAATATTCATACATAAGTACGGTATTAACACTTAATTTTAATCACACAAAAGAGATTTCTTAAAATTAGATATTTTATTCTAAGAAATACAAAGTTTTCTACCGTATGGACTTCGGGATAGGGATATTTTTATACGTTTTTTTTAATTAGATTTAAATGTTTTAATATTTTTTATGGATTTCAAGATATCAGGAAGATAAATGTATTTTTCTATCATGTAAATAATAATTTGGAAATCTAGGATTTCGAGACTTATGTAAATTAGTAGGTTTTTTTCTTTGAATGTTTGAAGGTATAATAGATGCTTTTTTGAAAATGTCATCAATTGACGATATATCTAGTTCTTTAAAAAATAAATTTGAACAGTAAGTTCTAGACTTTTTAAATGTAATTTTAGCGATGTTATTTTGGGCGATCAAAAGTGATTGAATCAAGTTCTTGTCTACAGAAATTTGGATGGACTCAAAATATTGATGATGTTTATAATTTATCAAAGGAATAATTTATTTTACAATAAGAAAATATTTATTTAAATAATTAGTATTTTAAAATAATAATTTGACGTCAGAAAATGTTATTTATATTTTAATAACAATTTGATCCGTAAAGAGATGTGTGTAGTAAAAAAATCTAAAAATAATCCTTTCAATTCAGCTGTGCATTGCTTGAAAGTAATGGAATGGAGAGTGCTTTTGTTTGCTGGGGTACACAGCAAAATAGGTCAGACAATAGACAGAGAAATGGAATAAACGGCTGAATCCTACCATATTACAAGAATGACTTGGGAAAATGGCCCGTCGAGCATAAAAGGAGAGCGAAATTTAGAATAATACGGATTTAGGAAAAAAATTCAAGCAAAATAATGATTAAAACGTTTTCAGTATTATTTTTTCGATTGGATAGTGTTATGTAAATGTGTCAAGCCACAAAATCGAAAAAAAAAGAGTTAGCTGCAGAATCATGATTCAAAAGTAAAAGGTACTACTTTGGAAAAATAGTTTGATGAGTTTAAACTTATAAATTCTCTGTAATATCTCGATGTGTTAACTAAAAACCACGCAACTGGACTAAAAACAATGTCACACTGCTTTTTTTCTTTTTTTATTAACAATATTTACAATACAAAATGGTAAAATTAAAGTCCTGCTGAATTGTAAGCATACAACTCTATAGAAGGTTCTTGTATATTGCTTCGATTCTTTATACTCAAACTACATTAATCATAATTTTATTTGAAAAACATTACATGTTATACTAATCATCAATAAAAAAAAACCATTAGCCATTACAATTCACAAAGAAAATTGGCTTGCTCACAGTAAAGCAACAAATGAAATATAATGTAGCAATTTTTATTCATAAAATAATTAAGGGGATGAATAAAATAGAAACAACAATAAAATTTAACCAATTATGTCATACATATAAAACAAGGGGTTAAAAAAGGATAAAATTACCAATGAGAAGAAAAACATAATCTCAAAACTCACTGTACAAGAGATTGAAGCTGTACAATGAGTTACCTGAAGAAATAAAGGAAATATAAAAAATCGAAATATTATAATTTATTTGAAAAAATACGTTTTTGAGAAAGTTTATATTAGTTTTTGAGATGTTATGAACTAACTTGATAAAGCATAAATAAATAAGTAATTTGAGCATATGTCTCACTACTGTATTTTAATCACTATGACCCCGCAATAGACGCGTTTTTTGTCGTAATAAAAAAGATCAGTGGCTTTAAAAAAAATCATTTGTTAATCAACTAAACCAAATAAGGGTTTTTTTATGTATGATATGAATTTTTTTTTTTTTTAATTACGGGTATGACGTCTTAAGTTATCTTCCCTCCTTCTTGATGATTTCTGCTGATTTGTCAGTTGACATACCGTAAACCGGAAATACGTAACAAGTGTCTTATCATTGGTTAATTCGGAAGAACTTGTGACATAGTTCAAAGTAGTTAGTTTTTATTAAAATCATTTTTATTAATGTTTTTATACATCTTCAAGAAACTAAGCCGTACAATTTAATGCTCTAATTTACCGCGTGTAATGTTATATTATATCCCATTGTCAATTACAATCCGCACCCAACTTTCCGTTATTTGGGGATTCTTACTTTTGTACTTATAAAGTGGTGACATAAAGAATAAAAAAAAATAATAACTGCTCTCGCGTAAGGTTGAAGAAAATCAAATGCGTCGTTATTCAACTAATAAAAATTAATGACGTCTATGCGGTAAACAATTTCCTGTGTTTGATTTAAAAATACACGTTCGAAGAAATGTTTGGTCTGATTGAAGTGGCTACCCAAAATCTAGATATAATTATTTATAGACTCGGGTCCGTAGTTGTAAATCCAGAATCCAATATGAGAACAAAACTTCGGCGAAGTGTAGTCAAGGTAGGATTTCAGAACACCTTGAACTTTCATACCCATTTCTGATTCTTACAGGGTGTACCAGAAACGAAAGTAGTGGATTATTAATGTATAAATTGATTAGACTTTAATTTATTCATAGATTTATAAACTCGGATAAGAAGTCCCAGTTTAAGTTTTATTGAGGTTTTTACCCCAATTTTATTTCCATTCCTAAATGGTGGCCCAAATTCTTGATATGTTTAAGGCTATGAAAAAATAGGGCGTTCATACTTCGGCAGAATAACATAATCTGTCATATCAAGCTTAACGATAGAGCTTCACGATGAAGTTGACCGTAGTGTTGCCCGATGTTAAAAGGATGAGATAACACCATCTGTCGGGAAACACCTAGAATATATTAAAGCCCCTATAACATAAAAAAATAAGCTTAACATAGATTTATTTTTTAAAATAACATTTAAATTCGTTGGCATATTATATACGGCGTTTGAACACGGTGTAAATAAATAATAATAGTAACGCAATTTATTGTCAAATCAACCATTATTGAGATTGTTTTAAAAATATTATGTATGTTGTTAATAATTGTCAGTACGATTTATTGTTTATACGGTTGTAATGGTGCTGATAATAAATTATTTATTTATTTATTTAGCATATTACTAATTACAAAGGAAATATAAATAATTCGAAAGAAAATTTTACATTTAATACTATACGATATAAGAGTTGTTTTTTCATTGCATTATACAAGTTGAATGCTTATTTTAGATGCTTCGTATAAAACAAAGTTACAATGTTTTGAACCTTAATGCGCATGCACTAAGTCTGAATTTTTGGTATAAAACTGGACTCTAGAGAAGAGTATCTGGTGTATATATTGAACACAATCGGGAAGAGATATTTAGTATGTTGATATAGAAAATATGCGTACATATTTAGTATGAATATTGTTAAAATATTGAAATCGCTTGCGTTGGTAAGTTTTTTGGGAATTTTACGAAAATTTATTGTTTTTTAAAATACATATTTTTTCTTTGACTAAACATATATTTTTCTGAAATTTAAGAGGAATGCGCCGCATCCACAGTATTAATATATGGAACGCGCCTGGTTACATAAGTATTTGTAAACATTATAAAATTGCAAGATACGAACATTGTCAGAATTGTTGAGTAGAAAAGGCTAAATTGAAATTAACAAGGTTAAATATAACAAAAGTCCAGAAGACTACACTACCATTTAGTTGGTATTAATAATTAATATAAATAAAAAAAGCATATATAAAAGTACGGATGAATCGCATCAACGCTAAAAGGAAACGCGGTGTGATTTTTCTTCACACAAACTTATTTTCTCCCTTTTTTTTTTGTTTATTTGTTTATTTTTCCTTACACATAATATTAGCAAAGAACCACAATTACAAAAATACATCTTAAAATTAAGCTAAAACATTAATTGGAAAAAATGCCCACAAAAACTTCAGGGTCTGAGCGTGGGTCATTCCTTTTTTAATTATTAAAAAGTTACTAGCATACATATATGGTATGACATGAACATGAAAAAAAAAAAAAAAAGAAAAACTAAATTAACATATGCTGATATAACGAAAACATGATTTATTTGCAGAATGCATTTATTTTTAATTTCAATATTTTTTTTAAATAATTTGTCTATCTGTTCCTTTTGTGCTGATCCAAGACCTTAAACCTGCTTTAAAATGTACCAGTGATTTGATGTTTTGAAGTTCCTTGGTTAGAAAATTGAAGGATCTTGGACCAACATGTGAGAAGTGATGAAGTCTCTGGTTTATGGCATCAGAGTAGTGTTTTATTTACACACTTCAGATAATTACCATTGGCGTGTCTTTTTTTTTTGATTAATTGTTTCTTACAGAAACTAGAACCATCCCAAAAACCCATAAAAATACACTGTTTTATCTGCCGACTTTGCACATACGGCATGTAAATATGATAAATAATTTTGTAAAATGAAGAAAATACATGTAAAACATTTTTTTAAAACTCTCCTTTAAAAAAAAAACCAAATCGGTTTTGTTTTGAGGTGTGGAAAACAGAACAACGAAACATCGATTTTGCCGATTTTAGTTTGGCAAAATTAGTCCGACGCGCAGTTGATTTTTTTGCAAAGTATCTGCGAGAGAATGACCGAAAAATAATAATCAGTTACCTATTTATAAAAAATCCCAGCCACCGCCTATCCTCTTAACAAAGCTTTTAACTATTTAACTTCATTATTATAGAGATGAATTGAAAAAATACGGACCAAAAATTTTTTCAATAACCGTTTTAAGCCACTAAACGTAAAAAATACAAAAAAATATTTCCACTCAGTTTTTAGTTTTTTTAGTTATCCCAGTTTTTTAGCTTCTTGCCACCCCATTGTAGAGGGGTACCTAGTATTTATATATTTTCCACAGAAAACAGGGGTAGGTACTCGCTGGAATGCTTCAGTAGAAGATTCGTTATTCTATTCGCGTGCACAGCGCGAATACGTGACGATTTACGCACACAATTACAAGAGGAATGCCTTACCGGAAATCTAACTGAGATGGTCCATTGTTTATACACAATGTTCTAACGTTATATTGTAGTAAGACCCTGGAAGAATAAGGTATTGTCAAATCATCAAGTTCCCCATATACGTAAAATCTACCAAGCCGTAAAAATAAGTTTTTAAACTTAAACAATAAATTTAAAATGTCTGATACAAAGAAAATTTTAGCGCACATATAAAAAACGCACCTACCGTAAAATACAAACGCATATTATCATCATCAGTGACATACTCCTATTGAAACTAGATCGTGCATAGGGCACTGGATTGGTACACAAAATGTAGCGTACATGAAGGTAATGTGATCTCTCCAGGAACAATGAAATATGGCTGTTTAAAACCCCCGTTTTAATCATGTATGAATGATGATGATAGTGAGTTATGTTAACAGGGACGTATAAAACTTTTTTTAAGGAGTTATAAAAGTCTAGACATGTACCGGGCAAATGATCTCTCATCGATTATTTCAATCTTAAAAGCCTGGTAAATAACTCCTTTGCGCGGTGATGTAACGTCGTGTTCCCACTAGTAAAAGACGGAATATTCTCAAGTTCAGGAATTTGAACAATAAATTAAAAATCACAAATACACGCCGCTCATATTACGCGCGTGCGTCCCCCATTACTGTCTTTACTCGACTGAAGACTAAATCTGTTTAACACAATATCCGCCACAGAACTGCGTCTCTGTCTTCCTTGTAATGAATTCTACATTCTTCTTCAAATAAGCGGACATTCATTCTTTGCGTAGCAAGTATAAATATTGTTTGCATTAACATCCAGCATAGTTATTCAAATTTCCCTTTCCAAATCCGATGTGAAAATGTCCATTAGAAGATTACAAAAAAAATTAATTCATCACTTGAAAAAATGAGAAAGATATATAAAGTCTTGTGTCCTATGTCAACTAGCGTGACATCACAGCCACACGCAAGTTGATGAAATTCATAAATAAATAAAATACAAGCCAGACTTATATGTTCTTGATTTTCTTTTTCAGGAGTTTTACCTGTGACTTGCCATAGCTTAGAAAATACTGTCCAGGGTTAGGGTTCTATTTCGTAAATATACAGAACTGTATTATTTATACACCTGGACACTAGAAATTAACACGTACGTTTTAAAAACTAAACCTTATAAAAATCGCAATGATATCAAAGGAAAAAATACTTCATTTAAGATAATAATTGTAATAAAACTAAAGACAAACCATTAAATTTATCTTTGCCTCTTCCTTCATTCATTACCATAGGGATTTTTAGGGGGTGAGCCGACATACGACATACAACATACAAACATGTCCTCGCAATATTAATTAAATTTACATTTTAATAGCGTTTATGCATGCTTCGTGGTTATGAAAATTGTTTATGGCCATGCTGTAATCACTTGGTAATCTTTTTGAACACTTTGCGACTAAATCTTCCAGTAACACATCAACTTGACACCACTTTGGTGTTTGTGTTATTTTTAGTATGTTTTTGTTGCCGTTATTACTATAAAGAGTTATCATGGATAATTCTGTGGTAAAAATTTTAATAACCTACTTCTACTGTTTTATTATTCATAACAAATTTAAGAGATATAATATTTTTTAGCTGACTTTCATCTGATGTTTAGGGATTAACCTAAACAACAGATGAAAGAAAAAAACAAGACATGAACAAAGTTCAAAAAATCTTTTCCACTGTACCAGACTCTGTAGACACTGTACCAGGTCTCGTCCAATAATAAAACATCCTGAAGAATAAAGGTAAAATGCCTCTGATTCCGTCAGTTAAATTCAACTTGACCATCCATCAATACGATCGGTTAAAAAAGTTAGGATAAAAATTAATAGAACGAATGGGAAAATGTGAGACGGATTTAACTATATAACGTTTAAAAATGTTATTTGGTAACAATCGAATGTTATTTGTCATATTATTTATTACTTTAATTTTTTACCACAGTAAAGTGTGAGTTTTTAGAAACCATATCTCATTTATTATTCAAATTATGTTTTTACAAAAAAAAATCTTATTGCTTTCAATGATACAATTATTTTGTATAATTGATTATCTGTGAATCTAAATCTGTATAATTTGTACTTTAATATTTATTTCTTATAACTTCGCCTTCTTTGGAATTTCATTATTAATTGTTTTTCTATTGAATCACATGTCATTATAATTTAGTTTAATAATTTTACTAGGTATTTTTTATGGTTAATTATTATGGCTTGACACGGGCACAGCCTAAAAAGCATTTTATAGTTCATCCATATTTCAAAGGAATGTAATTTTTAATGAATAAATAAATTACACGCTTCCCTTAAATGGCTACATTAAAAAAACTGATAATCCGTAAATTCACAAGATTGACTGCCTTCAATACAAATAAGGCATCACTAACCGCTAAATTTGATTTGCCGCTACTGGAAATTTTCAAACATGAACCAACGTTTATTGTTATAACTTAAACTCACTTAAAACCCAAAATAAGTTAAAGTGTTTTTACTATAGCGGCATCCACATTATTCAGACACTAGGCTTGGTGATAAGAAATTGGGAGGGGTAGACATCGATGTATCCATTAGTCATAAAAACACTCCCTTCTTATCAAAACTAAACCCTAAAAATAATAAGAAAAGTGTAGAAGCGTTATGGTTAGATATTCAATAAATATTTTTTTTACTTTTTGTTAGCCGCTGTACACCGTCCCACCTATTTTTCACTAGAGGAATCTGATATTGAACTATTAAACACTATTCTACATGCTACTACTAAAAAAACTAACTTAATTATACGGGATTTCAATTTGCCGGACATAAACTGGCCAGTGACGAAACATCACGCATATAATATTCTAAATTCTAATATTTTCCAAATTGTAAATAACATTACGCACAAACGAAATGATTAGGAATGATGAAAATTTATGCACAAATGTAAAATATTTATTTAGCCCCAGAGGGTTTTTACATGACAGGTACAAAATTTTAATTCAAGCATTTCATGGTATAACAAGAAATTATGTAGGTGTGATAAATATGTACATATAAAACAGTATTTTTAAGTATCAAATTACATTATTTTTTAAAGGTACCACCATCATCATTCCATTTCTGCTCCTAATGGAGCATAGGGCACTGCATTGGTATACTATTGATCATTTTTGTTGCATGAAGGTCAGATGGTCAATCTTTCGCTTCAGGATCCAGTTCAGAGACTATGAAGTATTCTGGTGTAAAAACACACTTATAAATAAATATTTCATATCAACTATGTCGAGAATCAAACCCGAGACCTCTTGCATGGTAGGCAAACGCGCTGGCCACTACGCAACAAGGCCGACTTACAGAATCAACAAAGATAAAAGCGTAATTTATTTATTTATATATTCAATTTATTTATTTATTTTATAAACGTTTATGTACATTACAAAATATTTCAATGCAAACATAACACGAAAAAATTAATACTATCATTTAAATATACAAAGATGGGAAAATAAAAATACCCAGAAGTTAAAGAGAAAGAATGCTTTCCTTTCTGAACTTTTTTCACTAATATGAAAGTTGTCAATATCCGAAGAGATACGGTTGAGTAAAGACAATGCTCTTCCTACTGGAATTACCATCGGCAGGTTGGTTCTGCAAGCAGGAAGATAAAAAAAGCTCAAGCTGTGTATGTAGTCATATCAACATAAAAAAAAAAATCTCCGTCACACCTATGTTGATCGTAATTCTACGGATCAATCGGAAAAATACATAAGCAAGTATGCATTTCTTCTTTTCTC
This sequence comes from Micrasema longulum, assembly GCF_059751315.1. Lineage (NCBI taxonomy): Eukaryota > Metazoa > Arthropoda > Insecta > Trichoptera > Brachycentridae > Micrasema > Micrasema longulum. The sequence goes on from NW_028277280.1 coordinate 332,809, forward strand.
CAAACTATTGTAGCCAAGCATTCCCAGTATGCAGTCCGACGGCAACAACCACGGATAGTATCCGCTATCCGTGGTACTCCCTTCAATAAAAATACCTCAGAAATTTCTTTTGAACCATCTCCAGCATAAAAGAGTACTTTAATTTGTGGGGTGCCCAGATCAGAGATCCACACTCAAGTCTTCTTTGCACCAATGAGTTATAACCTAATAGTCACCCGTATGTAGAAAAACCATCCTATGATTATTGACTACAAAGTTGGCTACAGATTACAAAAGCACAACAGGCTGTTAGTACTCGGGTAGAGAATTGCGAGCACTAACCAAAACCGTAAATTACATGTTTTTTGGTAAACTAAAACCAAACCGAAAATTAAGAACGCATTTGTTCAATGCAATAGAACTTAAGGGCTTCTCTAGAGAATTATTACTCTGAGGATAAAATACTACATAAAAATAGGTAGGTATAAGATTATTTATTTAAAAAAATAAATAAATATAGGCAAAAATAAAGATTTTACAGTAAGTATTATTTAGGTAAATAAAATGCATAAAATCAAAGTTAATTTACAGCATTAAAAAATACGAGTTATTTACATTTTATTGCCGTAAGAATCTAAAACTGACCATAGAAAACGAAACATATGTATTAATTTCTGCAAACTCGTTACTGAGCTGGTAAAGTCTGAAAATTGAAAAATTTATAAAATAATTCTTTCTTCTAGACGCCATCTGTTTGTACCAAATGGATGTACAAGATTTGATACTTATCAGTCTCGTTAAATCACTGACCGTCCAGTGTGCTGTTCGCTTTTTTATAAAAATGGATGGTATCATTAAAAATCCTTCGCTTAGAAAGGGATGACAAGTTTAAAAGGTTTTATAAACATTTATTTTCAGTTTGTTCAACTGGAAAATTAAGTATAAAGTTGATGAATCTGAAAAATATACAAATGTGAAAAACATCATCCCAACATAAGAAAAAATGACCACCTAGAACTGATGAAGAAGAATCCTGAAAAATCCTCCACGACAACACTGATAAAACCTTTTCAGGATTATACAAAAGGCGAAAACATCACTAATTACAATTAAACCGAAATTGTTAGTCCTTAAAGGGATTTAAAAATAACTATAAACAGTTTTAAAACGTCATATTCCGCTAACATATAAATGAAGAAAAAAAATAAAATAATCCATAGATTACCGAACAAATACTTACTATGGTTCGAGAAAAAAATTGCTTATTCATTCATCATTCTACCGATATTTGAACATTTATATTCCTTCAATTCTTTCATCTGTTCACTAAAATCAACATAAATAAGAAGTTGAATCCTTTATTAGTAAATGCCTGGAGTTCCAATTTTTTTTTATGTTTTCCGTCTCTGTTGCAGTAATATACTCAAGTTTTTGTTTATAATTTAATCGTTTTGAAACATAAAATTAAACCCCAAATGTCGGCATAATACTAAAAACTTCTAAGGTATGCCCAGCGCAGCGTCACGTAAAAGTGTAATGCTGTTTTTTCCCATTTGGAATTAATTATAAAACTTATTTGACAGGATTGAGTGTAATCGCAATATTAATGAAATTTAAATTTCAGAAATTTTCTTTTTATTTTATTACGCATAACTTCTAAAATTTGTGACTTCACCGCAAATTCGATAAGTTATTGAACAATTTGGTAACAACCTTGAAATTTTCCGATCAAACGACTTATGTAAGTATTGAAGGGGAAAATTCAATTTATAAGTTTATAAGAAATGTCGAAAGTATTAAAAGCTGTTGTCTTTTAAATATAATAAAAATTTTACTCCAGTATTTAAAAGTTTATCTGAAAATATACCTTAAGATGAATTCATTAGTAATCTATGCGTGTTTACAACTATTCCAGTTGAAACATTTAATGGTTCATAATGACAAATGTAAGGTGAATATTTTTACTAACCAGTAAAGTAAATAATCCTTTAAAACGATTACAGGATTATTTACTTTACCAAAATTGTATTCGGTAAGAACTTCAACCCTTCCGTGCCCAAGGAGGTTATCTAGGCTTCTTCAAAAAGCATATTTTTTTTAGAACTTCTTTGTTAATCCTTATATTGATTTCATTTTTTGCTTAATTCTACTCCATGACGTTGAAAATATATGAAAATAATCACAATTGTTTTCCGCCAAATCTTTTAGATATTAAAAAACCTTTGTTTTCGGTTTTTCCCGTGCACATAGCAAATATTACAAATCATCGCTCTACAGTTTTATAATCATTGATATATTGGTCAGTTTGCAGCCAAGCTTTTTGCTAGTTGGTTACTTGTATTTAGCCATAACTACAAAATACCGGATTTCATGCTTTACACTTTACATGCAGCAAAAATTTAGATCAGTGATGTTTAACATGTCACAGTGAGGGCACCGCGATGTCTATAGCATCATTTTGTAACAGCATTGAATGATAACAGGTATTAATTTCTCAACATAATAATCAGGTTGTATTTAAAGCAATTTATGCAGCTAAGATATTTGTGGTGCCCTTTTCAGGAACTTACTGATTTTATTCACGTTCGGGCTTGGAAAAGTTACATGTATATGATGTATAAATATTAATTCAATTCCTTTTCCATATTCCTGTTTTTTTTTACTGTTAATTTTATAATTAAATGTTTTTTGCTATCGTTTATTTTGTAATTAAATGTTTTTTGAAGTAAATGCATATCGTTTAAATAATACAATAAGGCAAGATTCTTATCATGTATACTAGTAAACCAAAACTCAACTCTCGCTTGATTCAAGAAAAATAACAGCAAGTTACTGTAATTAAACTAAAAATCAAACCCCGAACTCATGTGCATAAAGCGTTTTAGAGAGCCAACACCTTTGGAGCTTTACAAGCTATATTTTTGCCAACGTATTTTTCCTAAAAATATAATAAAATTTAGAAGACGTTATCCACATGGCTTTTTTCTAATGAAAGAATACAAAATAGAAACATGAAAGGATTTTCAATTTGAATCCGTGAGGGAAATCAATAAAAAGGATACTGTCAAATAAAAGAATGAGAATGTGGTGTAAAACGGATAGATGTGTGATTAAAAAGGGGATAAAAAAGAATCATTTGAAAACGGTTCTACAGGGGAATTATGAGAAAATAAGGGCGGCAGATTTTCTGAACATACTAAGGATAAAATATTTGTTTTTTTTTTTTAAATGCGTTGAAAGGCTTATTTGTGAAAACATTTTATTTATTTTGATTAGCGGGTAAAAAATATATCTCAATATAAATAAGATGCTTTGATGTATTTTTAAAAACTTTTTAGTGCCTACAATATTTTTTTTCTAATATTATATTCGAAATACAATCTATTTTTTTAACGTAGGTATTGAAAATCTACCTACAAGAATAAACAATGCAATCATGATATATTGTTTAAAACTATGTAAAAAACATACAAGTTAACTTTATTTTTTCAAAATCCAAAAAATCAAGCATACTATCATGAACTGTAACATGATTATCTGAATACACAAATAGTGAAAAAGTGAGGAAAACTTAATGGTTCGATTTTTTTATTTAAAATATAAACATCAATGCTCAATTGCTGTCAACTTAGTATTCTTATTAGTATGCGAGTGCATGTTAAGGTTACCAGGACTGCCATTTTTAAGGTTATCTTCATCGGTACATACCGAGACGGTATACGTAACTTCTGTAATATCTCCATCTACCTCGGTATGTTCTACCGACTTGTCATTTCGACATAATATAAGCGAATCCAAAAAATGAATGACTCCAAAATTGGAGCAATCTATATCTGTCGCCGTATATTGTAATGGCGTGATTTTATCCAGCCGCACACTTTAAGTATTATGAGGAATAAAATAATTTTATTTAATTTAAATCAGATTAGTATTAAAAACAGACGGATAAGAAGTCCGAGGTTCAAACCCCACTCTACCCCAACTTGATTTCCATTTTATAATAGTGAGTTATTTACAACTAGTTGAAAATAGCTACCAAAATTGAAATATTTTAGTCAATTCTAATGATCTTTAGTTCAGTACTTGATACAACAGACAAAAAATAATATCTTGGTGTATACATAGACTAAATAGACCAAAAATTAAAATGGAAAGACCATATTAGTGAAATAGTTAAACGTATTAGAAAATGTATTTAAATATTTATTAGATAAAGGAATATTTTAAAAATCAATTATTTAAAGAAAGCTTATTACTCAATTGTACAATTTTTGTTACAAAATGATATTGTTGGATAGGGTGGTGCATATGTCAATATGAAGAGAAACCCTTAACATTCAATACGGAATGTCTATATAATTTTTTTAAAGTTCATACAGAAGACACTATTTTAAAAATAAATTCCAGTATACAAATTTATAAAGAACAAATAATAAAAGAATATGAGATGAATAAGTCACTCGGATACCAAAATAATATTAAAATCCCTAAATTCCACACAAGTCATGGTCAAATTAGCTTTGTCTTCAAAGGTATAAAAAATTACGATAATCTCCCCAATAAACTAAAAACTATTAAAACTAATATTCCAATGAATAAGTTCAAAGTTAATTTTTTGAACAAGTGTAAAAACTGCATTTAATTTAAATAAGTATAAATGTATTATGATTTTCTGTTTTTCTTTATATTTCCTTTAAGTTTTTTTTTCTCATGTATTCGGATATTCAAAATTACATAAATTCTAATAAATAAACAACTATAACAGTGTAAGTCACTCTCCAAGCAAACGAGTTAGTCTCTTTTTTTGGAGAGTTGCAGTTATAACATTAACTGGATGTATAACAGTAGATTTGTATGGACTAAAAAACATGTACCGTTTATGATATTTATTAATAAAAAATAAATAAATAAATATAAAAATTATAAGAACGGTAATATTTATTTTTTAATGATAAAAGAGAAAAACAGTAAATTGGCGGTTAATCGCTAATAACAGCCATTACATTTCAGTTTCTTGATCAGACATCATGATTGAGGAATTAATTGATAATTTTACAAGTTTAAATTTACTGTCCATTGTTTTAGCTTTCTCAATCTAAATAAATTAAGTATTTAAGTGAATTTTGTATCGAAAATCTTCAACCAAAACAATGGGAAATATTGGAGCTGTGAAAATTGTTGACATTGAAATGGTGAATTTCCCACATTAAAACGGTATGTGTGATAACATAACAAGAATCCGACTGTTAAATTCCCGTTTAAAAGCAAACCAGTAGTTACGCCAACGGATTTTCAAGGTGTTAACCTTTCGTGAGCTGTTAATAGGATTAACAGAGCTCGTGTGGGTAAATAACGGCTTTATTCGAACGGATTGTGTGATAGCTCGTTAGTACGAATGTTTACGAATTGGGTACCCAAATTGTAGCGACGGAGCGCCGTAACGAGGCTTGCTTCACTACTGTAATAATGGGGCATTTTCACAAATCGGGAATAGCGTTGAATGTATCGCACTGCGGGAATAATAATAGCTCAATTAAAAAAAACTCATTTTTACCGGAGAGCAGTTTTACACATAACTACGCTCTCGATAAACTAACATTAGTTCGAGAAAAAAAGACATATCTTCTCACTTATGCCATCTTCTTCTTTCTTTTTATTTTATTTACATTTTTTAGATCTTTATTTTAATAGGCACTTTAAATTTTCATTTTATTTTTATTTTTTCTGAAGATATGAAGTGAAATTTTCGATATACTTTATTTATTTTTATCTTGTTTTGATAACATTTACAAGCACACACTATTTAAATAACTATGCGTTAATTTTTTTCTTATATTGAAAATATATTCTAGCAAATTGCTTTTCTTTGATTTTAATTGTATTATGGTTTTCGGGACAAAATATATTTTAATACTTTGTTTTCTTTATAATGTTATAAAGTGTTTATTTTATTGAATAAAGACTATGAAAAAAAGAAAAAAAAAGGTGTTAAATGTTTTAAAAGATAACAATTGTGAAATGATCATTGTGTTACTATTATTTTATAAATTTCAATAAACATGAATATTTGGTATGACATCGATATTATTGCTTTTAAGGTTACATATATATTTTTAAGAATCATGTCTTCACTTACACAAATAAAAAACATTCACGAAAGTTTCTCTATATTAACTCAATAACCACAATTTTAAACTTGTGTCATTATTATTGCTCAGGTGCCATGTATTAAAAAATTCGAGCGGGTTTGTACATTTTTTATAGTACAACCATTAATTTTTAAAAACCACGTTGTCATTCATAATTTTCGGGTTTTAAAAGGAGTTTATGAAAAACAGCTCTCAGTTGGCGTCACGTCACTTTGGCGTCACCGTCATTCCCGTTCAGTGTGCTACTAAGAAACATGGTGTGCAAGTATGGCGCAGTATCGTAATACGTTCCTTTTGTCAAATACGGTACGAAACGTCTCGTTTTCGGATAATTCGAAATTTTAGACATTTATGGTCAACTGATTTTCCTACAGGATTGAACTTTGTTATTATAATCAGTGCACATTCATGTTCCTTTCTGATAGCATGTGTCTTCAGCACATTTTTTTTTTGTTCAATTTTTATGGTGTACAGTGGGATTTGCATTTTAGTGAAATTAATGTCCTGACAAAAAAACGGGTACGTCTCAAAACTGGTACACTTAAAACGTCGGTAAGTACGTTATACAGTAAGTTCTACATGTACGAAAAATTTCTAACATCAAAAAAAATAAAAATAAAACAATTTTTTTTCCTACCGACCGGTTTCAAAGCTAAACAAGCTTCTTACTCAAGGTATACTTAACTATTTTTTTCTATCAGTATGCTGCCAATAAAATGAATAAATTGAGTCTTTTTATTCTGACTTTTAGTCCACTCTTGTCTCGTTTCGAATGTACCCATCTTACATTACCATCATGTCAGGACAAAAAGACTTGATTTCTAAATTCCATTGGCAGCATACTCATAAAACAAAATAGTACATAATTCATGAATTAAGTATACCTTGAGAAAGAAGCTTGTTTAGCTTTAAAACCGGTCGGTGGAAAAAAATAATTAGTGGTTAAAAACAAAGTTGTTTTATTTATTTTATTATAATCAATAACCACAAAGTAAGTGCTTTAAATATAAAATTTATTTTATATGATTGTTTACTGAGATAAAACATCAATTGGGGAAGTTAATTAAACAAAATATTCATAGATGAAACAATGAAATACATTTAATTATTTTTCACATATTTGCTTTTCATAAATTTGTTTATTTACCTACAACGAATTTGGAATTCAATTAAATTAAATATCAAAACTGAATATAATTACATCGAGTTTAGTTTGAAATAATAATCATTTTATGGTGTATCAAAACTTTGGTTCAATGCTATTAATTTAATTTATTCACAATAATGTTTCAGGGTTCTAGTTTGTTAATTTTGCAAATTAAGACAGCAAAACATTTATATAGGAAATAAGTAACTATTTTGTTTACCGGTTTGAGTAAGGTCGCCTATACTAGACCAACATACCTATTGAAGGGGTCTACGATCAAGGCGCACAGAAGGAATGCGGGTATGTTGTAGCGCTGTCCGGTTAAGTTAAAGTTGGCGTGTCAATATTCACGAACATAGAATTAAGAATATTCCAGAAGGCGCATACGCACATCGAACAAAAGACGACTTAACTACTCATAAATGCTTAGGTTAACGCAACTCCTGATTTGAATTCAAATATGTCGCGTTGTGTCCTTTTAAAGTGTAGAAATACTGCTAGAATCTTAAAGAAACAGGATGGGATCACGTTTCATGTGTACTTAGCAAATAAATGTGTAATTAGCAAATGAATTACTTAAAAATTTAATTATTTTTTTATCCGTCAGATTGTCGAAGAAACAAAATGAGCATTTCGTTAGTGTTGCCAGGGTAGTATTTTTTTTACCCTACTTTGCTCATCTAATGAGAGAACTAATGAAAATTAGGCCTCGGATTAAACAACTCTGCGGTAGACATTTGACCGACATTATCTTTAAAACGTCAAATATTATTTGACATGATATAAAAATATCCGTTTTATGTAAAATAAAATTTGTTTTATATTTTAAGTTCAAAGTTCATAAATTCAATTACTCTTATTAAATGACCCTTTACTTATCTTCTCTGTCGTGTCAATCAATATTTCCGCGTGCACAATAAAATTTTAGAGAAATTAACAGATTGCTTTTTCTAACCTAACATTTGTGTAATGATTATATTTATTCCCATCGTGCAACATTACGCGGCGACATCACGAATGCGCGCGGTGAAAGTGGGGCATAGTGGGAATTATTGGACACAGTCCGATGTATTTAATACGATTCTTCTTGACTATTCTTAATTCTATGCCGTTTTGATTGTTTCTCTAGTGATATTTCTTGCTGAAACTGCATTTTCTACAGCTAATAAAAGTGGAATTAAACTGAATCCAGTATTTTTATTATTATATGAATAAAATATACTTCTCTTAATCAAAACCGTGGTCAGAAAAAATCTCAAACATTTGAATGAAACCGCATAATTTAGGGTACATAAATGAATTTTGTGTTTTGAACAAAACGTCCAGAATAATTTTCCCTCATCCATTAGAAATCCCTGCGGGCATATTTGAAAAAACCTCTTCTTATGGTTTCTCTGACCCATATACATATTTTATACTCTGACTGACGAACTAAGGGACAAAATGTACTCGAGGGAACACTTATGATAATTCATCATAAAATCATACTTTTGCTTTGATATTTCGCATGAAACGTTTGGAAAATAATATGTTATTTTACTTTAGTGTACTGACGAGTTTTTTTTAGAAAAATATGAAAAATGTGAAAAAAGTCTTTCTTCATAATATTCCTATCTGCGCCCATTGGTGCATAAGGCATTGTATTTGTACATACGCTTCAGATGCCAGTCTTTGAATAATGAAATTTATTAATGCCAACCTTTCCGAGAATTAGTAAAGCTTTTAAAAAGCATTAATATTACATTTATCTAGTAGGTACTCATTAATATTACATTCAAAAAAAACATTTTCAAAAGTTTTCTTTTATTGTGGAATCATTAAGTTGAATAGAGAAAAGTTGTAAGAAACGATATTTACATTAAACAATTGTAATGCAAATCAAACGATTTGACAGATAAAAAATATTAAGTAAGTATATAATATGTATGTTAATTGGTTGAACGTAATAGTATTTGACAGCCACGTTTGGAAAGTAATTGTTTCCGATTAGTTTTTTTTTTTTTTTTTAATATATATTTTAAAGAAACAAACAGTCGATTTTGATATAATAACATTTTTTTAAAAAATACAGTTTAAAGACAGACCAGCAAAGTTTATAAATAAAAATCATACATATTATTTAATTGTGTTACAACAAAAGGATGTGTATGTGTATTTGTATGAGAGAAAGTGTAGATGTGGGTAGATGTGTATTGGTGTGGGAGTAAGTGTTTAGGTGTGTGCATCATCAAATAGTAAGTGGGATCGTATCGCAGCCAGAAATAATAAGTTTTAATTTATTTTTAAATAAATTAAGGGGCATGTAAAAAATATCAAAAGATGAAAACAAACATTAATGTTAGAGCAAAAACAATGGAGGAAAGATCGCTTTACAGAAGACGAACATTTGGATCGCATTTATGTATTATGTATCCTGTTTACCTTCGTTCTTCAAATGTAGTTAATCTTAGTGTTTTTTATCTGCACATAGATTCCAAGGCTACCAGATTACATAGAGCTAACTCTAGTTTTTCACGTAAGCACTGCCTTGCGCCAAGAAGACTTATGCGCTCAGCTACGATAAGCGATGTTGGCTTTAATTTACTGAAGGGGGGGGCATCTTTAAACAAGTTTGCAACTGAAAATATTAGGATTTTACGGTCTCCGGTAGCTCGATATCATTGTCAAAAGAGGAACTCTATACATAGTGTTTATTCATACGGTTGGTTTTAAAATGCCTGTGGTTTTTTTTACAAAAACTAAAAGAATAAATATAGGTATACTCGTATACACACTTCTTATCCAAAGGCTTTTGGCTCAATTCTTTAGGGGAACGAACTCACTACAAGTACCCTGCGGCCAAATTACGTGCGATTCTGTAACCCTCTTTGTCCACGAAACCTATCCTTACTTCATCCCTTCCATAATCATATAAATAACAAAGTAACAACCTTCCACCTGAATGTTCCTTAGTCTCAACTTATCACTTAGCACTTTTTGTGTAATTTACAAGAACTTTTTTCATACCTTATAAAGTTCACCGAAACTGTTCCCTGATGAAACTTTTACGAATTCCAATATTAACAATATTTTTTTTTTAAATGTTTTTTTTTTCCAACTTTTGGGATAAAATATGTATGAAAACAGAAATGTTTTTGGCATTCAATTGATTTTTTAATTATATTTTTTTAATGTCCTCTTACAATTTACTTACAAAAATATTTCCTTTTGGAATACATTTTTCACTAGTCATCAATAACTGAGCTTAAAAAAATTAAAATCAATTTGCGGTCAAGCGAGACTCGTACCTCGAACCTCTGATCTGTATTGAATTGACAATTAAAATATTAAACTCGTCGAAACGAGCTCAACCGAGCAAAGCTTTGCTAGTGCTAGATTTGAGTACATACTCCTTTACATATATTCAATTCACACAATCGAAATTTTGAGAAAAGTCATATTTAGTTAACATTAAATATTTACATAAACATGTGTTTCGGATTACATAAATTTTGAGGATTGCGGTGACAAGGAATTTTGATAAATATGTACTTGAACATTGTTTTACTGTTACTGTCTTAAAGAAGCCTCCCCGATACTATGTAAAAAAGACAACTGCATATCAGACGTTTATGTCTAACTAAAAAAGACAAAATCGACGTTTTGTTGTCATGAAAAAAGATGGTGTAACTTTTCATTAAACCTTAGTACTTGTTTATGATTGGATCCCAAACCTAAAAATAATTATTATTCAAATATAGAACTCTTTTTGCAAATTTTAAACTCTGCTCTTCTCATTAACAGGGGTACACTCTACTCAGGAATGCAATTTTCAAAAATGTATTAAATGTTAGTTAATAATATTTTAGTATCACGAAAAATGCAGTAAAAAGACATTAATGTGTAGATATTATTAGAAATTTATGGCAAATAATCTGATTGGGATCTATAAAAAAATTGGTGTTGTTTGTAAACACTCAAAAACAAACATTTTATGCACAAATGTATTTTGATTCTAGGCAAATGCAGCCCTGGTGAGGGATAAAAAAAATATTTACGCTTTAAACTTTTTTCTACTTAATAAATTGACGATTGTAATAACTATAAATATGGTTGTAAATCTGCATTTCGCTGAAAACCACACGTAAATCGGTTTAGTAGTTATGCAGTATATAGAGGACAGACATACAAACATTACTTTTTATTTATATAGATTTGCACCTGTGACCGGGTTTCTTCGTGACAGACATTCAGTCTGACGATGTCAGTCAAGACGAAACCCAGTCACTTGTGAAAATTACCCAGCATTTAATTATTTATTATCATACAAAAAGGTTAGTTAAGTAAGCGTGGTAAATAACATTATATCTAAGCTGGGAGAAATTATTTAACAAAAACCTTTTTATTAAGGGAAATGGAATCTAATAAAATGTTTAATTGAATCCAGTGTTTTCCTTTGTTTATTATTTAAACATAACTTATTTCATATTTCATATAATGATTTTGATATGCCGTTACGTTTTTAAATATATTATGTTTTTAATTAAAAACGAAAAATTACAATGTAAAGAAATTGTTGTTCAATTATTTTAAGTGAATAAATTACAATAAATTTACAACCATCGTAATTGTTCGTTTTTTGAACCAGAAAATTCTGTAGCAATATTGCTAATTTTTAGATTTTTTTCTACAATGTAATATTATTATCTTGAGAATTTAAAATTTAATTTATAATTTTAATTTACACTTGAAAAATTGGCCTGAAGAATACAAAACACATTAAAATTGCAAAAAAAACATTATTTATAATTTCCCCTGACAACAGGGTTCATTATCGCAGGACACGAGTTGAATTTTCTTTCGAACACTTACTTACCTGATAAATACCCTTATATTGTTGGCGCACAGGAAAACCGTGACAAGAATAATATTTCGTTTAATTAACGGTATAAGAGAAAGGATAAAAGGTTGGGTACCTAAAAATAGACAAGTAATCATAATTTTATTGGAAAACTGTAGGTATTGCGTTGCTATTGAACGTTTATTGTTTTATTTTTACAAAAGGGAAATATTACGGTATTTTTTTTTAGTTTTTAAAGCAATAAAGGCCTATGAAATAATGTCAGGTAAAAAAAAATTTTTTGGTAATTTTTGGAAGCATGAAAAATATTTTTAATTTTGTAATTTTGAATTCCTGCAAAAACTGTCATTCCATTGGCCACGCCTCTAATACATCACGATTCATTATCACAAATCTAGGCGTCACAATTATCAAGGCCAAACATGTCTCTTGGTTTAAAATCTTCTCCTTATATTGCTTGTTCAAATTTTAAAGATTACTTGCTATACTTGTTATTCTTTCTCTTTTCTCTGCTGCATTGGCATGTTTTCATACTTTTAAACTACTTTTAATTACTTATATTATATATGTACATAAAATCAATATATTGCTGCTCTTACTATAATGTGTCATTAATTTTGAAGATGTTTTTTAAATTGAATTAAATTTATTGTCTTATATTTCACTTAAAGATTCTTCTCATCGTTTTTTTGAATCCCTTAAAATAAATATGTGTATATTTATGTTTTTCTTTTTTTTTTTTTTAAATAAATGTTATTACTATTTTATTTTATTTTTACATCTGAGCATGTTTCATTCTTTATTTTAATTCTTAACTTTCAATTACTCTTACAAATTTTCTTCATTTTTAATATTATTTCCATCTGTAAATATTCACTACAAACTACAAACCTTAAAATGTCTTTTTTTTACTTAAATTTTAATTTTTGAACAACTTTTATTTATGTCTTTCTTTTTCCTTCTCTTTTTTATACTTTCATAATTAACCTTACATATAGTTGATTTATAATATGGAAACTTCACTGGTCCATTAGAGTTAAGCCTAATTGTGTATCATATTAAACTTTATAACTGTACTGTATGTTTCCTAAATAAAATGTCGCGTTTTTCTAGCAACGTATTTTTATCAAATTTATTTTATACATTTATACATGGAAACATTTCTCCACAATATCCATTTTGATTTCAAAAATACAATTAATTATTTTAAATCTATTTCGTATATTTTTATCGGTATTCGTAGTTTGTGATATTTTCCTATTATATCGGTTTGTTTTTATTTCCCCTAAATATATATGAGTTTTTTAAAATATGGGAAACTTAGAGAATCACGTATTAAAACAAAAGGGTCAACTTATCAGAAAAGACAGAACCAATAATAAAATGTAGGTACCTTTAGTAAAATTAGCTAAGTTTGCAAGATAATTGTACTTTCGAGATATTCTCGAAAATCACTACGATGCTTCTTCATCATCATCACTCGACTTCCGCTCCCTAGTTGAAGCATGTGGTGTCCACAAAGAGCCTCAATGCATCTCTATCGGCTGCCAGCTCCTGTGTATTCGAATCAGGTTCGCGTCCCGTAGTTCTGACATAAGTTGCCGACAACCAGTCAACAGTAGACGTCCAAGACTTCGAGAACCTGATGCCTTGTAAAGTAGGCATCCGTGGTTAAGGCTCTCAGGAGGCATCCGCAGTATTTGACCCAGCCAACCGTATCGCCTCCGCTTGATGACTGTTGTCGCCGGAGCGTTCGTTCTTTTATTTCTTAATTCCTCACAAAGTCAAACCCCGTATACCCAATTTTTTTTTGAGATTGAGCCTGTACGATACTTAGTACATGCCAAAATAATTTCAAATACAAATAGCTGGTGTAGTAAAAATATTCAAAAATATTATTATTTTAGGCGTTTCCTAGTGAATGAATGAATTATTTTATTTTTTAAATGTTTTTTGAGAAGTATGACCGCATATTTGATTATAGTAGTCAACTAAATTGGTACGAAATTCGACAATGGTGAAACTATCATACCCTCTCTCAGTTTATGCCCCTTTATACCACCGTGAAAATTTTCAATGCTTATTAGTTCATAGTTTTCCTCTTTGTTCTTACTGTCAAAGCACCCTCCGTACTTTCATTCACAATTCCTCCATCCTCTTCAACTCTATGAGTCCATGTGGCTCGACCGCGGAACCATCTTCTCTTTCTTCTTTAATCTTTCATCTTTTCCTCTCTTTATATTCTATTGAAGACTATTACCAATAATAATTAATTTCTGTAGACATATTAATTTTACAAGTATTAAAAAAAATAAAAAAATAACACCTTTTATATTCCTGGTTGTTTGGCACAAATATATTTAACGTCAACCACGTCAATGTTCAAATACGTATATACAAAAGGATAAATTATCTATTTTGGCTCAGTTAATTACTACAGTAATAATATATAAAAATAAGAAAATTTATTTCTGGGAAGAACCTTACTGTGAGTAATAAGTAATGAGTTTTTGTACTTAACTATTTAACAGATAAAAAAATCGAAAAAAAAAATTGATTTTAAAACTGGAGCAAAATGAAGAAGTCACTTTTTTTTTTTTTTTTTTTTTTTATTTTATTCAGGAAACATACAGTACAGTTACAAAGTTTAATATTTTACACAATTGGACTTAATTCTAATGGACCAGTGAAGTTTCCATATTAAAAAGCAATTAAATCTAATGTTAATTATGAAAGTATAAAAAAGAGAAGGAAAAAGAAACATAAATGAAAGTTGTTTAAAAATTTAAATTTAAGTGAAAAAAATATATTTGAAGGTTTGTAGTTTGTAGTGAGTATTTACAAATGGAAATAATATTAAAAATGAAGAAAACTTGTAAGAGTAATTAAGAATTAAGAATGGAAATAAAGAATGAAAAACATTGTACTTTATATGTAGAATGATCGCTCAAAAAGGCCATTATATCAAATGACGGGTTCTATTCCATATTACACAACGCTTAGACTTATTTCAATTCTTCTTTTCAAAAAAGATTGACAATATCTGTATGTATAATAATATATTAGATTTTAATTATTTAATGAACTTAAATATTAACCTTCATTGATATCAAAACCTTCTAACTAACGTATTATTTTAAATTGTACTTCTAAAACGAAAAATGGTTTTAATTTCATTTTTATCATAATCTGGACATTGTGCATTATTAAATAAATTTAATGAAAATCGTTTCTCAATGACATTATGGTCGAGGGCTGGAATAAATCAAATTTATTTTAAAGTTCAATTAAAAACCGCCCAAGGGAGTTAGAAAATAACGAAATAATTAAAAGTATTAATCTCGTTTTCAGCGGAAAACAAATGACCGCTCAGTTCTAAATATTTAACAATTTTCACATCCAATTATTTCTCGTGGGATTCTTGCAAAGGATTTTAAATATAATTTGTTTTTTTTTCAATTAGATTTCTGAGTCTCTCTAACTTTCAGAAAAGGCTTTATAAATTAAGAAGGGAGATGAGTTTTTTTAGACATAATTTTAATTTTGTTATCTGGGAATTAGTGCGTATTAGTCTGTATTGATAGGCTAATTAACGTATCTGGCTCATTATCTTTTAAGCCAAGGGATCAATTCCTGGCAAGGTAGATATAAAATGTTCAATAGATGTTAATGATGTATAAAAAAAATCATCCAGTGATATCAGATAAAAAAAATCTGGTTCGAGGTACCGTTTTGTAAAGGTTCCTTCTTATACTACTATAGATGTGGACTGTAATTAATAGCTTAACTTATCTGGAAAGATTTATTCCTGTAAGATTAAAATTTAAATCAGGAGGGCTACGGTACCTGCAGAAATGGGGACTGATTAACATGTTTGTTGTTTCGGAAGCTAGGCAAGCAACGCAGGACCAAGAAAAAGGAAGATCGCCTAATTCACTAGCAAAATTACAACTTCTGTGAGTAACTCCACGTACAAACCATAACACATTTTGCATCTTATGAACTTTATTGAATCCACAAGGAAACAAAAGATCTAATCAGACATTTTTTTATACTAAATGTTTCATTGACTTTGGAAGCCTGAAACTAATCATTTCGCTATCATGAAATAAATCATTTAAATAAGCTGCGGTCGGTTTATGAACAGAGCTATTTTATATTTGAACGCTCTAGAACTCATTAATTATCAAAAAATACATGCCAATTTCCAGAATTCACAAATTTGGTATGGAAATGATAACAAGAAGAACGTAGTTTTTTCTAGTATAGCTACATACAAACGAAGTCTCATTTCATTCTTCAATTTGCCAGGTAATTATGCCTACAAAAAAAATGTCGACCTCGTGAAGTAGCGGTAAGAAAATTTGCCTACCATGCAAGAGGTCTCGGTTCGATTTTAACACAGTTGACATTAAATTCTGATTTCAATGGGTGCTTTTATACTAAAAAGACTGATCTTCTTTGTTTTTATTTTTCAAATAAATAATTGCGTTTGCATGATTAACCTAAATATGTAATTTTGAAGGCCATTTTTAACGAGTTGTAAATAGGTCACTATTAGAAGATGGGAATCATGGTTAGGTAGTGTAAGATTCACCACGGACCTTTGATCTGCGAGTTCGAGACACCAACCACGAGACCACAACCCAATTCATATAACGTAGAAAATGAAGTTACGCTGCTGCCGGTATACCAATGCAGAACTATATGTACCATTAGGTGCAGAAAGGGAATGATGATGATATTATTAAAACAACTAGAATCTTAGAGGAGTAGTTTTGACTCTATGGATATTTTTCCAGACTATTCTGAATGGTAGTGTAGTAGTTGGCGCGTTTGTTTACCATATTTGAGGTCCCGAGTTTTAATACTTGTAAGTTGAACGGTTAATAACAGTTAATTAGATGGTTCTAGACTACAATATTTTAATAAACCTGAACTGTATTAACTTTTATCATTTCCCTGAAATACCTATTTTAAAACATTTGAGGGTATTATAAGCAAACTTAGAAATCTCCACTAAAAACGAAAAATTAGTTATTGATGGCAAAATAAACTATACACAAAAACCTTCCTAAATAAATGATTGAGTAATTCAAAACCATGTCTTAATCTTGCAAAAACAGATTTCAATCATACTATTCGACGCCCCAAACATAGCGTTCTCCATTGAGTTAGTGAAGCATAATTAGAAATCTCACAATTCTTTTTTCAACGTTTTTTACTAATATCTCGGTAACTCCTTCAATGGAGCTTTCTAAGTTTGCTTCTAATACCGTAATTTATTTTATTTAATTAAAACTTCAAGTACAAAAAATATGTACATAGGCGAACTTATTGATAAAAGCAATATTTTTATTATCATTTCATATCATTTATCGAAATTCGTCTTAATCCGTCAACGTATATCTGAGACATTTATTTGTTTAAACGTGGCCGAGAAAATACAAAAATAGTGATACGCTATTCACTAAAAATAAAAAAATCAAAAATAATCTACAGAGCGAAGTTATTTTCCACTTAGTAATAAAGTTTATTATAAACATTTTTAACTTTGTAAATTAAGCAATTTCGCATCTTCGCAAGAACCGTTTGGGGTTTAGGCACTGGTTGAGTTCAGCATGAAACTCACATCTTCAAAGTTATAATGATGTAATGTTTCACAAACTTCGTAATTGATACAAAGATCTAGGGAATCCATATATCAGGGATGATTTCGCTTCAATTCGCAAGATTATTTGCTCTGTGTGAAGATTTATTGAAATATTTGGCGTAGTAAGTGCGCCACGCGTATCTATTTTAGTGAATAAATGAGAAAATCATTTTGTTTACTTCTAAATAGAAACGGGGTGCTTTTAAACATCATTTAAAAAAAAAAAATCGTAACACAAAAAAATTATATTAATAATATTTAAAAAAATAACTTTGCTGTCAAAAATTTTACTAAATGTTATTAAATATTTGTAAATAATAACTAACCGATTTTTCTTTGTCCACCGGTTTCAAATCGTACCCGCCTTTTCGTCAAGTCATCAACTAAACCAACATGCAAAACTCACTACACACCTTCACCATAGTTGTTGCACAAAAATATAAAACCAACACGACATGCATTTTAATAAGCACATGCACTGATTGGGACAAACATGCACTGATTAGATTAGGAAAAGATTTTATTTTGTTTGAGAAATACTGGAAAAAGTAGAGAAGCGACGGAAGGAAAGCTTGAGTTTTATAGGTTTTAGGTGACCATTACAATAGAAAATCGTATAACGGGCCATATTGAAAGGTTGTTTGATCATTGATCAGAGGAACATTTTTTTAAAGCTTTCCTAATGTGAAATATTTCCATATTATTTACTTTTAACCCTTTATTATTCGGTAGAAAGATTTTAACTTCTGTATTTTTACTAGTCATGATTTAAATTGATTCGGTAATTTGCGAATCCGAATAAATTTTTATTGTGAAGACATCTCATATGTTCTATAAAACGAATATGATTTTTTTATTGTTCTTCCAAACGTATCAAATAATTGCATTTAAATTTGTAAACACCTGAATTATGTAATCAAATTTTCTGAAAAAGAGAAAAAACATTCTGATTTCCCCTTGCCTAAAAATAATTACTAAAAAACCAACTTTTTATTAAAATTAAAAAAAAAAATTAATTGACTTTTCCCTAGTAAGGAAATTTAGCATGGCTACAAACATTTGGACATACTCAATGCATTATGGATCTATTTTAATTTGTATTGCTATTTGAGAAAATTGTGATAAGCTAGAGAAAATAGAATAATAACATTATCATGTATAAATACATTTTCCGAAATTACCAACTATTTGTCCCTTTACCTCTACCAAGTGAAATAATGAGAAAAGAGAATTTCTAAGATGTTCCTGTTAAAACTAAGTGGATAACTCCCTCCATTTCTCCTTTACATTTGTATTTATGACATCAATTATACCTGCTACGAGCTACGTTTCCCATTATGTCAGATCCTTTAATTTTCTAGACAAAATGAAAGGTACTTAATTAGATTTTCGCAATAATAGCTAGTAACCTTGTCACAGAATTTTGTTGTCCATAGAAATTTACATATTGTATTTCATTATATTTAAATTTAATATAACATTCCATTTTTTCTGTATTTATGCTTTCGAAATCGTAATTATAGAACCCGAAACATTTCTCACTTTGTGGTTTGACCAACTACCCCTTTTTTTAATAAATTTGTGTAAACAACTTCATGAATAAATAATAGTGGTTTTATACAAATTTACAATATTTTTTTCTAATTTCATCATCATAACCTTTCTTCACTTAATGGTGCATAGGGTACTGCATTGGTATACCAATCGCAGCGTATCTTGAAATTTTCGTTACATGAAGGTAAAATGATCAGTCTTACGCTTCAATTACGAGCCCAGGGACTATGAAATATTCTGGTGGAAAGCACCTTTTTTTGAATAAATATTTCATATCAACCATGCCTGGAATCGAACCCGAGACCTCTAGCATGGTAGGCAAACGAGTTGACTATTACACCGAGAGGCCGACTTCTTATACAAAGTACCCCTATTTTTATTTATAAATATGTATAAACCACTGTTATTCAAAAAAAAAAATGTTTTATTTTTAAATTTGAAAAAACCACTTTTATAAATTTATAATCGGGCCTAATGTAGAGGAGCTAGGAATAGAATTGAAAAACAAGGAAAAAAGTAGGCTAAATGCTGTCGAAATGTAAACTCTTGGACGAATTTTTCGAATCCCTTCAATGCGCAACACGGGCTAAAACATGTATGAAAAAAAACACATTCAACATTTTCATTAAGCCTTAGTACGTAAAACCGTTTAAAAATGTTTTTTTTTAAATTTATTTTTTTATTGAAATATTTTTACACAAACATTCTTCTAAACAACTTTTTAATTTCCGCCAAACTGCAAAATCAGTTTTTTGCAGGAATTCCTCTCTTTAAACATTTTGGTAACACAATATAATTATGTTTTTATAAAAATATAAAAAATCTTAAATATATCAATAAAATAAAAGTTTAAAAAAATTAAATACAAGCAAATCAAGTCTTTTTTGATTCCGAAATATATAAAAAATAATAAACAAACACCTTTTTTGACACTGTTTTAAATTTTTTTGGTTTCTCCTTTTTTATTTTTTGATGTAAACATTGATATAATATAATATATTATTTAATGTAAGCATTAGAGCATACATTAGAATATATCTATGTTTGCACTATTTCAAGATTTAAAAGAAAAAATCATAACAAAATCATATCAATAATATCATTCAATAAATAAAACCAATTCACCAAGAATGATAATAAATTATTGAAAAAATTCACTTTTAGCTTGGGTGTTTATTCAAACATACACAAAATTTAAAATATATGTACTCGCGTATTTACCAAAATTAAAACGAGGCAATTTATTTTCAAATTGCTAGTTTTTCTGTTTTTTCTATTTATGTTGGT
Organism: Micrasema longulum; assembly: GCF_059751315.1. Taxonomy (NCBI): domain Eukaryota; kingdom Metazoa; phylum Arthropoda; class Insecta; order Trichoptera; family Brachycentridae; genus Micrasema; species Micrasema longulum. The sequence goes on from NW_028277280.1 coordinate 353,418, forward strand.
TTTTGACTTAAAATTATTAAAATTGTTTCTTAGTTTGACAGCAGAATTCAGATTAGTTTGTTTGTTTTGGAGCGAATACCCGACGATTTTCTAAATCATATTTCAGGCGTGTGTTAAATATGTTTTAATAAAATATTACGGTGTAGATCAAATAAACATAGCATATTGTAAGGTAACAATGCATTTTTGTCGATAAGTTATCAGTTGGTGATCCAGTATTCGTATTAAAAGACCGTTTAATTATTTGTACAGTATAAAATACAGAAATAATTAAAATACCAAAAGGTTCCAAATAATTACTTTGGTACTGTCATCATCATCTTTCTCATTCCCTATCTAATGATGCATTAGATATTAGTACATCAACTGTAGCGTATCTTAATCATTTTTGTTACATGTAGGCAAGATGATCAGTCTCGCGCTTCACGTGCCAGACCTTTACATATTATAGTGTTAAACCCCCTAGTTTGTCCGATCGGGCTAAATTCTCCCTACCAACTAATAAACTAAAATACCCATTTACCGTCAAAATGAGTCAAATAAACTATGTATAATATTATAAACTTGAAGTGCTACACATGCACTGACATTGATAAAGGAATTAAAAGCGGTAAATAAGGCATGTTTTTTAAAAAGTTATAAACTCATCATTTTAGTTTAAAATTTGTTTTTGTAATTTGCGGATTTGAAAAGAAGCCACCAAACTCCTAGAACGGATCCAAAAAAGTCAAGGGAACTTGTGCCTAATTATTTTGAAAATAAATATTTCTCATTAATAATGTCCGAAATCGAACCAGAGACCTTTCGCATTGCAGGCAAACGCGCTGACCATTTGACCACGAGGAGATGTATATTACCATATATTTTTTGTTTACGGAAATTTATTCAAGTCTGAAAAAACAAAGTATTTTTGAATATTGTATTTGCCCGTTCAACTCATCAGCTGCTAGGTAATTCATGTTAATTTTATCAATTTCCATTGGCGCATATTGTTTGAAAATACCTACAATCTGAATTGAGAAAATCTTGTTTATTATCGGTTTAAAGACTGAATATTTGTTTCCTATAACATTTATTGTTTACAGGTTTGTTTCCTAAGGGACATAAAATATTTTATTTCATAAATATTTACATAACAAAGCTTGTACAAGCTTCCGGATTTCTCATTAAATACTTATTCAAACAAAACAAAGGGACGTATTTTATTAAATTAATCTTGCCCAGGCATGCCAAAACCTTGGTCCTCGGGCTACTTATGGCCCAATGAGGAAGTTCAGTGCTATAGGAAATTTGATATGAAAACGTTTTCTTACATGCGGTGAAAACTAGAGCATTTAATTTTTCGGCAAAGTTTCTCAAAATGCATAAAAAAAAGGTAAATTTTGTTGCAATAAAAATTGACTTTTTTGAACGATGTCACAAGTTCTTGCAAATCAACCAATCATTTAAAGTGTTGCGTTGTGAGTTGTGATACATTTCCGGTTTCCGGGGAGCCATTTTATCAATGTTTATTTTATTTTGATAGCGATGGGGCTCTACTTTTAAATGTCATGACAACTTACCAACGAGAACAGGTGATGTCACGGGCGGAGTGATTTCAAAATTGCAAAACTCTCAAAAATCGTAACACAAAGATAACAGATGGAAGAATAAAAGGCATAGAAATTTTTTAAATTAGGCGAATGTTATACAGTATATAAAATGGACAATTAAATCAGCCAATAACAGGTCATAAGCCCTGTAAATGCATATACTTCTACAAAACCTTCTTCAAAATGTTCTTCGTCTCTATTGTAATGTATTGACACAAATATCTTTATTCAGTGAGTCATCACACATATTTATTATTTTATTTAGCCCACTATGTGATTTTATTTCGGCATTCCTGATCTAGACAGAGAAAATTTAAAGAACGCGAGTCGATAAATGCTATAAGAGCCTCACAGATCGAACAAGACTAAAACCGTCTTTATGGGCTGTAAAAGTTGAAGAATGGTGTGATATTTAAAAAAATATATTTTTTAAATTTAATTGTTAATTTAACGTTGTTATGCAGAAAGCCGCTTGTCCACAATTTTGAAATAATGAGATACTGGTGTTATCGAGTGCAGCAAGGTTAATTCTCTGTTTTTCCACAGAGGGTCGAATACAAACTCTGTTGGCTTATGTATAAGTCACTGCACAACTCGGCTCCGGAATATCTAAGGGAACTATGCATTCCAGATGAACTAGCTGACAGGCGTCTCACGCTTAGATCAGCTACGTCTACGGCGAGAGGAAAAGTTATTATACCTCTACGCAAACAGCGCACTAAATTTGGTGAACGCGCATTTGCGGTCGCAGGCCCTATGGCATGGAATGCTCTCCCAGCAGAGATGCGAGGCTGTGAAAGTGAAGTGATGTTTCGGAAAAAACTCAAAACCCACTTGTTCTCTAAATCATTTGAATAAATCCGTAGCACGTGACAACAAAATAAATTATTTTAATTAAAACACAAATTTAAAAGCTTCAATTAAATTAACTTAACAATAGAATCACCATGTAAAGCGCCCTTGAGGTATTTTATTACGAAAATGGCGCTATCTAAGTTATCCATAATTAATTAATTAATTAATTAATTTTGCTAAAAACAGCCGGACCGTTTTCGTACTAAAAACTGTATTCACAAAAACGGCATTTCTTAATACACAGAAAACACTTACAGTACTTTAAAAATCGATAAAGGAAATATTGATATCAAATTACCACACTTCTTAGGAAAAAAAGACTTGATTAATTGAGTCCACGTGTAGTATTTAGTGAACATGATAAAAATATAATAGGAATTAATTCACTAGTTACGTAAACCTTGACGAAGAAGCTTGTTTACTTTGAAACCGGTCGGTGGAAAAAAAAAATATTTGTCTTTAAAAACAAAGTATTTATTAATTTGATCGTATTTTTTCATTGATTCTAAATAAAAACCATTCCACCAGAGATGAAAAATGCTGAAGAGAGGATAGAAGTCTAGGCATTAACAGGGCTTACGACCGTTCTTAGGCTGGTGTACGTGATCACTTTTCACACAATACAGTTCTGGGTATGTGCTCAGAACCCGAAATACTGGATGAGTGTTTTTAACACGTAACTTCTCTTAGCTGAAAAAATAAATCGACTGATGATTAATCCGCCTCGTAATAGAGATATCTGGCATGCTTGAAGTTTCGGGTTCGATTCCTCTTTAGGTAGATATATATATTTGTATATTTGTTTCTTTTCATTAGAATCTATAAACAAAATAAAACAATATCTCGATCGCGCCAAACTAATGATATGTGAGGGTACTATTTGCAAACCTGGCAAAATCCATTTTTCTTTATTTTGAGCAAATGACAAAAAACTGATATAATTCTTAACTTAATTTTTTTTTTCAAACTTCATTTTTTTATTGCAATCAGTAAATATTTTATACGTTAACAGTGATGACATAAGCATGATTATGTCAAGAAACAGTAGTGAAATAAAAAAATAAAAAATTATACATTCCAACTTTGCAATACTCTAGTAGAGGTTGCCATGTTTGCAACAAACCCGATAATTTAAAAGTCAAGTTCTTACAAAGAAAGCCATATTTTGAACTGACAATGTTGTAATTGTAAACAAATGTATTCTGGATAAGTTTCAATTAATATGTGTTTTTTTTTTAGACTTTAGATTTTGCCAGGTTTGCAAGTAGTACCCTCATGTATTGTTTAGATACATATTCATCATATCGCCCGAAATGTGGCTAATGCCTAAACTGTTTTATTTTATCCATTTAGATGGCAGGATATTATTTAAATGTTTAATTTGGTAAGATATCAATTGTAAATTCTTTATTGGATTGAATTCTTGATTAATAGTAATATTAAATACTGAAAAGATTTAATAAAAATTAATTAACGGATATATTCAATTCTTCATCAAATAATAAGTTCATTTAATTCATAATTAAATAAAACACCAGTGTAGAGTTTCAATTATTTATTTAAAATAAACTTTTGTAAATGAAAACAATATCAATATCTAATAATCATAATTATTATTATCATAACTTTTTTTAAATAAAATAAATATTTGCGTTCTTATGATTTACACAAATATTTAATTTTGAGGGCCATTTTCAACGATTTGTAAATAACTAATCAGAAAATGCGAATCAAGTTAAGGTCGAGTGGGATTTAAACCAGGAAACTTTCAGCCGTGAGTCCGAGACACTAGCCACGTTACTACAAACCGATTGATTTTATAATAATCTCAAAGCTGTACCCCTGCAAATATTTAAAAATAAATGAAGGTTTTCTCAATAAACAAAAAAGTTTTCTTACTATTTCGGATGTATTAACTATGTATGATATTATGTTTTGTCACAAAAATATTTTTTTTTATGTACGGTACCAAATGATTTTTTTTTAATAACTCCCGGGAGTGTAGTATGTACTTTATGTGTTATATGTTTTATTAATGAAAATAAGTAAAAATTTTAATAAAACCCTTGATATTCCTAATGAAATATACTTAGCATACCATAATTGATTTTTAATTACTTTCCTTATTTGGTTTATATATAAATTCTCAATACTTGCCAAATACCCCATAAACTATTAGCGCCATTATAATGCGTGTATACACCTTTATAATTAAACAGCAATTTTAGTTAGTATAAAAAGAAAAATTGTTCATATCTAAATTTCTTAGATTATGTTCTAACAAAACAAAACGCGTCACATAATACAAAATGTTCATTTTAAAAAAAGGTAGATTTTAATCCAATGAAAGTATTTTATTTTAGATATTTTATTGGATTTTATATGGAATTCTACTAAATTTTAAACCATAATTAATAAAAAAAGATTAAAAAATTTAGTAGATATCTGAAGTATTTTATTTTAGATATTTTATTGGATTTTATATGGAATTCTACTAAATTTTAAACCATAATTAATAAAAAAAGATTAAAAAATTTAGTAGATATCTGAATCGGGGAGTCTTAAACTGCAAAATATCGTGGAAGGGTTGCTCCGTATAAGCTGTTATAGAATGGTTAATAAAGGAGTGTCTACGGTTCTGGTTTGCTTGATTGGATTTTGTTCCCTTAGTCTACTAATATGTTAATGAACTAATGTATCTTATCATAGTTACAATTGGGAAAATTAGATGGATATTGACATCCAAATTGACTATCCAGACTAAATTGCACTGAAAGTGTTGGGGACATTGAAAGCAGTAAACGAAAATCGTAATAATATAATTTTAAAAGCCCGTTTTTTTTTTAATATTTTCATCCGTTCATTAAAAATATGGTTTTTGTGATGTACAGATCCAAAAAGAGGCCTAAAGATCTCCAAAATGGATGCTGGTAAGTGAAAATTGATCAAAGCCCGTAATATGATTACTTTACCCAAATAATACATTTTTTAGCAAAGCAACAGGCTTATAAAAGACAAAACGATTGGCATCATTGATAATAAAGATATTAAATTAAACTCAACCAAAACTATCTTTACAATCTTGGAATCATAGAAACTATAAAATAAACCATTTAATAGTACAGTAGGCATGGTTATGGCAAGATCAAAGCAGTCATGAAAAATGTATCATCTTTAAGAAAAGAGCGTTAACATGGGTTGCTTCTTAGATGCTTGCCTTAGTTTAGTTGGTGAGTTTAGTTTTGTGAGTTTTTTTTTACTGTTTAGAGGATAATGTTTGGATAATTTATATAGCGCCTTTTTTGTGAAAATCACCTCAAGGGCGCTGTACAATAAATAAATATCCCAACACGTCTTGCAGCTACAGAGCGCATGGACGGTTGGGATTCTAGTTCCTCGTCTCCAATTATGTTATATTACAATTATAATATATACATATGAGCTAGATAACAGAACGTTTTCCAGCTACAGAGCGCATGGACAATAAGAAATCTAGCCCCTATTTACATTTTTATTTTTTATTTTTTTATTTGACAACGAAGTTGAGAGTTTAAGTGATATTTTAAAAACGAAATAAAAAGCGAATTTATAAAATTAGAAGTTAGATAACAACAAGTCTTGCAGCTACTGAGCGCATGGACGGTTGAAATTCTAGACCCCATTTACTAAATTTAGATACTTGATAACATTTACATAATATGATAGCTAACATCACAAAAAGTCTTGCAGCTTAAAAACTCATCGACAAATGGAATTTCAACAACATAAGAATGATTTAAAAAAGTTAATTATAAAAAAATATTTTAAAAAAACACAATAATAATACATTGAGCAAAGAACTAGTAAGTATGGCAATTAAGTGAACATGTAACAGCACAAAAAGTAAAATATAAAAAAACTAAACAAAGATAGCATTATAAAAATTATATTAGAAGCACTAACTTTGTGGTTATTCATTTTAATAAAATAAATAAAACAACTTTGTTTTTAACCACTAATTTTTATTTTTCACCGACCGGTTTCAAAGCAAACAAGCTTCTTTGTCAAGGTTGACGTAACTAATAGTAATACTAATAGTTACGTAAACCTTGACAAAGAAGCTTGTTTGCTTTGAAACCGGTCTGTGAAAAATAAAAATTAGTGGTTAAAAACAAAGTTGTTTTATTTATTTTATGAAAGATAGCATTCCTTAACTTATTATTGAGGTTAACAAGACAATAGACGATACTCAAACTCAAACTCGTCCCTGTTTTATTTTGGTATGCAGTAAACTCTAAGGATCTTTGATAGATGTGAAAAGAACCCGACGTTGGTTTTAAAATTTCCTCCGGCAATAACAGCATTGGTACGCAAATTACGGTGAGATTACATCAAGGTTAATCTGACTAATGGTAAGATGGGCATCTATATGGTTAGATCAAGATCTGTTGTATTTTGGTTGTAATTCCTTATACATCACTACGTGCAGATATGAAAATTCAACGCATCCGCAGACTTAACGAAATTAAAATTGTGAAGGTTACACAATATGTAGTGTACCTAATCACTAGGTTATAAGCTCTATAAATGGCTAGGTTCTGTTTTTTTATATGACTTCATAGATTTATGACGTAAAATGACAAAATTCTTGGAAAAAATACTTCCTTATACATTCTCGTGTTATAATGATATCATTGTGTTTTTGATGAACAAAAAATATTGCTCTATATTTGTTGCAACAAAGAGGAAAAACATTTTTGAAAAGAGAACATGGAAGTCTTTGCATTTACAGGGCTTACGACTTGAACCATACAGAATGGTTAATGTTACACAGTCTGTAAATGCCTAGACTTCCGTATTTCCTTTTCAAAAATGTTTTTCCTCTCGGTTGCAATAAATTTAGATAATTTTCTAGGGAGGAAATCCAGCTGGTCTTCAAAAATTTAGACATGATTACAACATTATTGAAAAATATTGCTCTTTAAATTCTGTTTCTTGCCTTAATGAAATATTTTATCCGATATGAAAACACATTTACAGACTTTCCTCATCTCAAGAGAAATTTCATTAGATATAGGTATTTTTATTGCAAAGCAATATTGCTTCCTTGATAGAAAGGTGGAAATCCAATATAACAGATGTTGTTTATTGAATTAATGAACAATTTTATAAATATATATTTTATCTGCAGTTGTTTCTCAGTTTACTGAATTAATACTCTAAACACATTTTCTTCTTTAACCTTATATTGTTAACATTCTAAACGTAGTATTTTTTTATAATTATATACAAACTATTAATAATTACTTATATGTAAAAGTAAACAATATTTTCAATTCGTCCAAATTTTTGTAAACAAGGACTGGATTTAACCTGACAGTAAAAAATGTAAACATTTACTTCGCAAAAATGTTTTACACAAAACATAGTTAAACCATGTCAATTCTATTATATTAAACTGACTTACGACGAAAATATTAATTTCTTTTTAGAAGTTCATTTAAATACATTTTAGGAACTTAAGTAATATTACGAAACACTGTAGCTGCCTGCTTCCATACAAGTATACATACTTATCTCTTACTATATTATCTCTGTTTAAATCAAGTCTGAAGAAACATCTCCTTTCTCCTCCTTAATCTATCTTCCTTTCCTTTTTCCTCTTTCCCCTTTTTTTCCCTTTTCTCATTGAGTAATAGTTTTGATTTAAAGTAATTTATGAACAAATACGTTTATATCTATTTTTATATATTTTCAGCTTTTTAATATTTTTTTCTATAGGATATGTTCTGAAACTTGAATTATAAAAATAAAACTTTTATTTTATTGGTTAGTTGGAAGAAAATGCCATTTGGCAATAAGCCCGCCAATGTATAAATAACATTATGTACAAAAAGTTAAATTAATAAATAAATACATATTAGAGTATTCATGCACAGCGCTCTTTACCAATTTAACCAATATATTCATTTATTTGTTGGAGACGAGCGTCTTGACCACTACACCACTACAAAAACAAAAAACAAGTATTTCTGAAAATAGAACCTGTGAAACAGTTTTTCGCGTTTTATTTCGTTATCTATACATCATGTTGAGATATTGCGTTCGTTTTGTCTGTCAAGATAACGAATAGAACAATACGACTCTTACGACCGTGTTCGCCTTTCTTTTATATCCATCATAATAGATCTCCAAACACTTTATTAGGCCCCTTTCCAAAGCTCAATCGAGACGTGAAGAGGTTATCGATTATTTATTGCGGCTCCCAGTTTAACAAGGTCATAAAAATAAATAAAAAATATTGCCTGATAATTATCTGTATACATATAATATTTATAACACATTTATCTATATAAAAAATATGCGTAAAAATTAAAAAGGAAATGTTCTTGATTAAAAATAGGCAGAACGGTGAATATTTTAGATTTAGATTTTAAGAGTAAGTATTTTATTTATTTATTCATGAAAAATACATAATATTACAAAAAAATAATAATAACGTATCCCTAACTCTATGAGGCCAAGAGTCCTGTGTTGAGTTGCGATACAAAATTATGAAAAGTGGAATCATGTACATTATTTAAAAAAAGCTAATATTATAAATATAAATAAGCCACAAATTTGTGGATTAAAGTATCACTCGTGTTTTATTAATATAATAAATTACAATGAACTTCCATCAAGAATTTTCACTTACAAACTTAAATATTTTAAATAATGAGCATGCTTAAGTTATCGCAGTCATATATAAGTCAACACGTGTGTATCTCTTAGTCAATACGCTCGTGTCAGTTTGTTTTGTGTTTTCCTTGTAAATGAATAAAATAGAGTTTGCTAGCGAAAAATTGGCATTTACTTTTAAAAATAAAGCAATATATTGCATTATTTGAAACATAGTAAGGAGTATCTAATACAAAAAAGTAAAAATTAAATTACAATTACTATGGCGTCTGCTTTTCTTGACATTTGGCTCGCCAACTGCCGGCTAAATGCAATAAACAGCGTGATAAATAATAAATAGATAAATAAATACAGTTGTTTTGGAATATTTTCCGTATTTACACCGGTGAAATTCAAATATGTGATTGTGTAGCAGGATTATACGTCGCAAAACTTTCAGGGATGTTCCATTGTGATTGCGAATACGATGAACAACCATGTTGAGAAATTGTCATCACTTCGCTAATTAGCACGTCAATAATTATTTGTGATTGAGCTACTGGTAATAAATTCATTCTTTACATATTCCCTTTCAGGGTAGTCAAGATACAATAAACGTCAATTTACCAAACAACTGTGCAAACATCCTAACAATATGAACAGAGACGGTGGGATACGTTTAAAATCATACTAGTAGTAAGTTTTAAAGAATCCACACAAAAGCGTAGGCTGTGAAGTGCCACAGATCAAGCTGTCGACAGCAATGACTGCAACACGGCACAAATCCCAAATACTTGAAGTTAAGCATCTACATGCGCAAATAATATCAACCCTGATGGATGGTTTAAGCTATTCCAAACGTCAGTAAAGAGTACTAACGACACACGACACAAAAAACTTATTGTGAATCTGAAAGGCCGTGAAAATCTAAGAAGTTTAACTGCATGTCTGTCGTTGAGACACCCAACTATACAATACAACTATTATTATTTTCAACAATGTTTTGGGTATGTCCAAATTCTTGTAGACAGGCTGGATTTCCTCGCTATGGAGTAAGATAGATCTAAATTTGTACAGCAGAGAGGAAAAATATTTTTGAGAAGAAAATATGAAAGTTTACGCATTTACAGGGTTTATGACCTGGCGTTGGCTGGTTTGAATAACCACTTAACAGACTGTGTAACATTCACCAATTTGCCAATTTTTAAACATTCACATTTCGAAATCTCTTCCATTTGTTGACTTTTGTAAAGTTGCATCAAATTTACATCTAAATAAATATTTAAGGAGGAAACCCATCCTGTCTAAAAGCATCTGGACATTCTCAAAACATTGTTGAAAAAACTAAAAGGTATGAGATGTCTAAAAATTAAGAAATTGTTTTCAGACATTGCCTAACAGGTGAATTGGTTCATTCAGAATCTGAATTTCAGATGAATCTCACCCACGTGATATAAGTTTCAACTATTTTACTTCACAAAAGTCATTAGATGGAAGAGTTGGGGAAATGTAAATATTTAAGGGTATGCAGAATGGTAAATTTTACACAGTGAGTAAAGTGGCTACCTAAACCAGCCAACGACAGGTCGTATGCCCTGTAAATGCCTAGAAATCCATGTTCCCTTCTGAAAAGTATTTTCCCTCTCTGTTGCAACAAATTGCGATACCTTTTATTATACTAATTAAAAAATACGTACTTTCCTAGTATCTTTATTATTGTCAAAATTCTACGGTGTCTATTCAAGGTTTAATATATACGTTTTTGCAAGGTAAAGATTGTATTTCCCAACTCATAAACCAACAAAATATCTGCTCACTTTTATTAATAGTACCTACTCGTATCTCGACCATTCAGCTCCGAAAAGTTGCCCATTCTGAGAGATTCAATTTGTTGGCGAAGCCATTACACCTTTATAGTGCTTCTTGATTACTTTTCTTAGTGTTTTCTAAACAATTCACCCTAAGTAGAATTACGAACTAATTATTTTCCACAGTTAAAAAAAGGTTTTTTGAAAAGTCAAACATGTTTTAGATTAAATACTGTATTAATTATTTTTTATATCTTTGTAATTCACTTAGACCAGGTAGTATCATGCATGATAAATATAGTGCAGGCAATTGATAAAATAAACCAAAGTAGGGAACAAAATGCCGAACACTCTTCTAGTGGAACGGAAGGCCGGTTGACAACTGCCAATAGGCCGGCTTCTCCTGAAGAGTTTTAAGTGGTTTCCTCTCTACATGAACAAACCCTGAGAAGTTCCTGATTGGCTCACATTAGTATATCCCTCCTGATCCCAACAGTTAAGATAAATTTGAAGAAATTTAATTGCAGAAAAATCCACTTTTGAAATATAAACCTTGTATATTATAAGCAAGGTAAATAATAAAGCAACTCCTATTTTAAAAAATTAAAAAAATTTACTAAGACCATATCAATAAAAAATCAGTAAAATATACATATTTTTGAAAACCGTAAATAATTTTGCAACCTTATTTACAGACACATTGTTATTTTAATCATATATTTTCTAATACATACATAAAGAAATAATTCGTTTCACACAAATAATACTTTAGTTAAACCTCTTTCTTCTCTTTTTTCCTAAACTTTCTCTCCTCGTAACTACTTGTTTTAAAAAAAAAAATTGTATCGCTTTACTGGTATAAATTGACGCCTAGGCATAGTTGTGGAATAAGGATGGGAATACCATCCTTACTATAGTGGTAAAATAAGGATGCCTAGCAATAACTTTATACCAAGTTTACAAGGACCCTTATTAACAAACATACTTGTATGTTTTCTAAGAACCTTAATTAATAAACATACGTTAATGATAACACATTTATTTTATTGCATTTTTTTTGCACCACAACAGACTAGGAGGCTCAATTACAGTGGTGAATTACATCACAAAACACCCAGGCTTTAGAAAAATCTAATTTAATTTTTTGTGTTCTCTCCCGGAATTAAACCCGGAACCTTCCGTGTGTGAGTCAAGCATCTTGACCCATTTTTACGTTTTCAATTGAACATAACTAATTGACATTTTATTTGGCTGGTTGGAACCAGTTTCATGGCAAAAAGCTGTAGAATTGTATCTGTAATGTAAAGAAAACGTTTTAAACAGAGATTTAAAAAAAAAACGTACTAAAATGTCTGACTGTAATTCGGGTTATGGCTTCAAGGTTTTCAAACCAACCTCAAAGGTCATTTAAGAATTTTCGTATATTGAAAATAAAGGATAAAACATTTGCCGACACTTTGTTTACATGGTCCGTCATGCTAATGAGGTGGAAAATGATGTCGGTTTGGGTAGTTTAGGAAAAAGCTGTGTGCCAACCCTATTTTTTTTTTAAACTTCAACCTCTATTGGTTTAAAAAAAGGCAGTAGCTTAACTTTATCGGATATTTGCACATAAATTAAATAAAAATTACCACTACAGTAGGGTTGTCACATTAATATTGATATTAATACGTATTTTTTCATCGTTAATTAAACTAACGACATTTAAATATTAAAACGGAAAAAAATTACATTTTTAACATAATAACCAAATACAGTGTCTAAATTAAGAAAAAAAATCGTAGGAAAACCCGCTCCATATAATTCCACTTGTAATATAATGAAATATAACGATAAAAATGAAATAGTGCACATTATTTTATTTTTTTAAAACTCTGTCTTAAAAAATCCTTTTGCCACTAGTTAGCAGGATAAAAGAGACGATTTAGATACTCTGTGCCAGCCGCTGATCCGAGTTCGTTTTCACTTTACTTTATCAAATATTTTCAAATCCAAAATTAGCTTAATTCTTGACACGGATAAGTTATACAGTATTGTGCGTGATTTAATCACTTTTGATATTTTATCTGTAACAGTAGCTAAATTCATAAATGAAGCTTCCAAAATGAAAGTGAATTTCATACCATACACGCAACCTTGCAACAAAACTTTGGTAAATCAAAATCCAAGATTAATATTCATTCACACAAAAAGATTCCACTACGCGTAAAAGAAAAAACAATTCTAGTGAACGTAATTGGGAGTGACGTCTAATTACAATTTAGAATTCTGGGAAAAGATGTAGTCTTATTGTTATTTGTGCTTGAAATACCAACATAAAACAATTGTTGCAGTCGAGTTGTACGTTGAGGGATACGAATTTTAATTTTTTCAAGCCGTTATGGGTAAGTTCTTATTAAACATATTTTGTTAAGGGAGACGGTATCAGTGATGGTTTTTCTAGATTGCAAGGTTTCGATTTTGTGATGAACTGCATCTTCTTCATAGTTATTATGAATCGAGTTGTGGTCTTGTGGCTAGTGTCTCGGACTCACGGACCAATGGTCCGTGGTTCGAATCCCACTCTACTCTAACTTTATTTCCATTTTCTAATAGTGAGTTATTTACAACTCGTTGAAAATGGCCATAAAAAAAAAATATTTGGGTAAATCATAAGAACGCAAATATTTCTTTAAAAAAATTAAAAAATATCAAAATATACATTTTTTTAAATCCTTTCAATTCCAACGATATTTTGAATAAAAACGAAGCTTTAGTGAATTACAAAAAAAATAAAAATATTTATTTAATATTTTTTTATTTTATTTATAAATTCTAAGATATCCACGGCAATCAGATGCTCATTGAGATATTATGTCGTGCATCATTCGTACTCTTTGCAAACGTAATTAACCGCGTATTGAATCTGAACGGCGAAAAAATCTATAAAATGATCTAAAATCATATTTTTTATTGATGAACATATAATTTTTCCAAAACGATCGACATATTGTACAATGGCCCAACACTTCCTTTATAATCGTGCGTCTTGTCTCTTTGGATATAAATATATTTTGTGTTAATGTAAACAAATTGAGAAAGGATAGCTTTCTTTTACTACACTGGATTTTTTTTTATTCTACTATCTTTCACATTAAAATTGTATTGTTATATTATTTTGTTTTATAATATGCATGCCTTGAAATTTATCGGCTGTCCTCACGTATACCATTTGCATTTTGCGAAGTTTACATGAGAGCGAAAACAATGTTTAAACTTTTTTAAAGAAGCTATCAGATACTGTAGAATTACCAAATATACCTATTGTGTTACAATATTTGAGTTTATCCAAATGTTTGTAGACTAAATACTGGATTTCACGCCTTCGGGAGTCATTAAGATTACCAAATTACAACAGGGATGGAGAATACCTTAGAAAAGGGAATATGGAAGTCAAAGCATTTACAAAGCTTTTGTGTGTATAGTGGCCACTTAAACCAGCCAATGACAGGTCATCAGCCTTGTAAATGCCTAGACTTCCATATTACCTTTTCTAAGGTATTCTCCATCCCTATTGTAATTTGTTAATACCTATTTTGTGTTTCATTCTATAGTATACGTAAGGACTGTCGATATATATTGTTATGTACGAGAATACACATACACACATTCACCAACACATGAATACAAACGTCACACACATACAATTACGTAAACTCTTTTCTTATATATTATGTGTCATTAGATTAACAGTGGATTTTTTTGATTGACTCTAGTATTGTTAATATTTTGTTTATGTAATAGCTGTAAAAATCCCAAATAAAATAAAATAAATAAATAAATTAAAATGTAAGAAATGACCAAATTAAAATGTTACTGATATCTTTTTGCATATAAACTATTTCGACTTTTTACATAAATCGTCAAATATATTCAGTGATTTTAGTTTTCATGCGTGAATAATAAAATTGATAGCGCAAAGACATTTTTTTAAGGCGTTATAATAACAAATCTTCATGTGTATATCTAGTCTTAAACTATATTTTGTCTGAAAGTTTCTCTGGGTATTAAATTTTGATTTATGCAATAAACTACATGTAGACACGCCAATCTCATGTCAAACAGAGTAAGACAAATTGCGAAGGTTCATTATTATAATCTCTCACCCTTGAAGCGTCAGCCCTCAGAGTCTAAGGATGTCTAGGAAGTTCCCCCCAGTGGGGTTTACATATTATAAACCAGACTTATCATACAGCGTGTTGTGTAGATTCAGGGCTAGTGGCATTCAGGGCAAGAAACTTAATAATAACTTAAGTAAAATTAAAATAATTAATTCGTTTTCGTCAGCATTCATAAAACGGATTAACTACTTTAAAAAAAAAAGCAATTCATTTTGTAAACGAATATATTATTATTTTTAACAATATATGATATATTTCAAAATTTTTCGATTTTTTGACCATTTCTTGAATTCGAAAACAGCATTGTAAGAAAAGGGCAAACAAGTTTTGTTAGAGCGAGGTTCGAACCTTTGCATCGAATTGATCTCTCTGCAACACGCTAAACATCACTGATCAAAGTCTCGCTACGTGTTACCGTGGTCCTAAAGTGGGTAGTTAGAGAGAGGGGTGGGGGAGATTGCATGTAAAATTTAAATCACGTAATCCGGATTTTTGCGGTTATTACCGGAACTTTGCACTCAAATAGCAAAAAGCACACGTGCAAACTGACCAATATATCAAAAATAATGTAAAACGATAAATTTTAATGTTTTCTGTTTGCACGGGGGGAAATCAAAGATAAATATGAATTATTATTAATTTTATTACAAATCGTGTTCAGTAATATTGATTGATAGGGCAAAACATTACTTTTATTTTTTATGCTTGGTAATCGCAAAGTTAGTGTTTTAGTGATGCTGTTAAAAATATTATTTCTCATAGTCCGGAATTCTAAAACAATTTTTTTTTAAATTGAGACATAGTGGAATGAGGGAAACTTTTGTCTTCTCTAGTAATTTGCATAGTTCAAACTTCAAACTCCGCTAGGTACTCACTTTTTCCACGGCTCGACAGCAAACATTAAAATTTAAAAGAAAAAAAAGACTCCCGAGGGAGTGAAATCCAGTCTTTCGTCTACAAACATTTTGACAAACGCAAATATTGTAAAAAAACCTACTAGTACAAGAAGTTTAAAAATTGGAAAATTGTTTTTAGGCGATGCCTAGTATATGAAATAATTTAGTCAGATAAATCTCTTCACAACAATAAAAGTTTCAGCTCTTTAACTTCACTAAAATTAACAAACGGAAAAATTGAAGAAATATGGGTGTTCAAACATAGGCAAAAGAGTGAATGTTACACAGTATGTAAAATGACCACTTAAACCACCCAATGATAGGTCATAAGCCCTATAAACGCCTAAACTTCCATATTCCCCTATTTCAGGTATTTTGCATCTCTTTTGTATTTTTAAATTAAATTATACCTGACAAAGTAGCTTGTGTAGCTTTTGAACCGGTGTGTAGAAAAAAATGAAAATTAAGTTTATAAAAACAAAGTTGTCTTAAATTTATTTTGTTATAATCCATAACCACAAAGAAAAAGCTTCAATTTTTTATTTATTTAAAGTCAATTTGGTTATTTATTATTCAGTGTAACTATTTTCTTTTTACATCCTGTATACTGTTTGTCAAAAAGTTTTTGACGCAGGTATTAAATCATGCTCCATAATTAAACTATGTAGGTTAGCTTAAACTAACTTGTTTGAATAAGGCTTTAATATTCAACAGGGTCATTTACCCTAGCGTATTCGACGTTATCAAATCATATTTGCATTCTAATCGCATTATAGGTGCAAAACGGATGCATAAATTAGATCTGTTCCTGTGTCACGTCTATGTGCTTTTCAGTGGCAAACGCTGACTTTTTTCATAGGTAAGTTAGAATTCTTTTATAATTTGTACACGGCCTCTTTTTCTGTCTTTTTGTGTAAATACAATATCATTTCTCCGCTTCTTAGTTTACATAGCGCCATTTTTGTGGAAATCACCTCAAGGGTACTGTACAATAAGCATCCCAACACGCCTTTCAGCTACAGAGTGCATACGCGGTTGGGATTCTAGTTCCCAATTTCCATTTTAATAATTATATAAGAGGTGTACTGCCTCGATTGCGATTGCGAACTTGCTCTACAAATGAACGGTTGCCCCAAAAGTCAAAAGGGTTTTTATTCGAACCAGTAATTTACATGTTCGCAATCGAGGCAGCAAACAGGTATCGAGAAAGTACATAAGTAAACAACGCTTAAAATTTTGGAAACATTTCAAAGTTTCAAGATGTAATTTCTGAATCCAGATGATATCATTCAATTAGATAATATTAATAAATTCATTTAGTTTGTCTTAAAGGGTTAAATCATTCGCAAAGGCAAGTTCGGGTGCCCAAGACCGGGACGTTAACCAATTACTCGACTAGTCCAGAAATCGGAACTACCCAGGATGAAGGGTAAATTGGATGCCGAATTGAAATGAAACTACTAAATAAGGGGACAACCTTTAAGAAATGGATATGTACTTGTTATGTGCAAACCAAATGCGAATAATCGACAATCTATTGCCGTTTAAAAATTTCAAGGAATCTATTTTGGTTTATTTTTAGTAACTAATAAAAAAACATAATTTTTCATTAACATTTCACAACACAGATGAAAAACTCTTTAGAGAAGGTAACATAGAAGTCTATCCACCACAGGGCTTATGACTTGTAATTGGCTTCTATATTACTTTCTCTAAAGAGTTCTTTATCTCTGTTTTGATATGTTAATGTTAACAGCTCCCTAGGAGGTTGAATTCAGTCGTTGTCTTTAAAAATTTGGACAAACTCAAAACATTGTTTTTATTTTTTAATTGAATTTTTATATACAAAAAATATGTATTTTCGTAGACTTATTGATAAAAGAAATATTTTTCAGCAAACCAAAAACAGTCTGGTCAAAAGAAAACAAACAAAATATATATCAAAAAAAAATACATGAAAAAAAAAACCTAATCAATTAAAAATAACAGTTGTTTTTTAATGAAGAGATAAGGCTTGCACATAATAACTATCAGAAAGTACTTTAAGTTTGTAAGTGAAAATTCTTGATGGAAGTTCATTGTAATTTATTATGTAAATAAAACACGAGCGATACATTAATCCACAAATTTGGAAAATCCAGTTACCGGTTTCATCGCTTTCACGACCTCTTCGAGACTGGATTCTTTATTTGAGTTCAATGTATTTATACAAAACAAAGGTAAGGATAGATAATTCAAAATTATATGAAAGTAAATTAAATAAATTTTTTTTCTATCTTAAGGATTACTATCAAAAAATTTTCAGGTTAACTAATGAGTTGAGATAATTATATTTTAATGAGTTTAAGTATTTTAAATACATTTAACTCCTTAATAAAGATACCAGTCTCGAAGATGTTGCAAAAGCGATGAAACCGGTTACTGGATTTTCCAAATTTGTGGTTTAAAGTATCACTCGTTTTTTTTTTCAAATATTAAATTAAAAAGTACATTATGTTATACATTTAAAGGATGAGGAGTGTAGAATTAGATAGTAAGTTTGGAAGGAGAGAAAGTGTAACCAAGGAAAGAAAAGGGACAAAAATACACATTTTAAAAACTAATACAACACAACGAGTTCAGGATTCTGTGGATATATAGTAATGCAAAGAGGTAGCTCATTTCAAAGTCTAGCACCTAAAATGGAAAAAAGATAGCTGAAAAATGAAAAATGCTATGTCCAGGAATGGAAAATGTTCTCTCCTGAGAAGAGCGAAGCGAAAGACCATATTCGGAAAGGTAAATGAAATTCTCATCAAGATACATATATTAGAGCGCAAGAGTTGTCAAGAATATTATAAAGAAGTGATAGACATTGAAAGTTAATGTGCTGATAAAAATGAAACCACTTGAGTTAGGAGCAAAAAGGTGAAACATGGTCATACTTTTTGAGATTTAAAATAAAGCGGATACTTTGATTCTGCTAACGCTCCAGAAGATCTATAAGTTATGTATTGGCGTCAAGATAACATTTATTATATTCCAATTTAATTTATTGAAAAAATATCAGTTAGGGCTCTACTTTGGTGCAACTTAATTTGTCATCGTACGTCACACTCGAGTATAAACACGAATTGGTACATGACTACAATACCAGGTTTAATAGTACGGATGGTTAGCTATTCCGAAACGTTGTTATAAATTAGCCAAAAGAACACTCCAATACATTATACCTAAAATATGTTACCAAACAACGTTAAGAATGGTGAATTAAATACAGGAGTGAAACGTATACTCAAATAATGGTTGATGAAAAAAAATTTTTTTTGCTAGTGATATTTTTAATTTTAATTAAATAAGGCATAATATGCGAAAAAAATTAAATTATTACGATTGTAGGTTAAATATTGAAAAAATACATTTGGGCTTCCAGACAAATTGCATGCTTGCAATTCTGCTGAGCTTTAATTTAAAGATATTTTTGTAAACATATTTAAAAAAATAAAAAACGCAGAACACTTTCTAATGAAAATAACTTTAAAAAATCTACACAAAGTAGCGAGCAAAATGACAAAACATATAGAATTCGTTAAAAATGTTCATAAAAAAATGCTAAAAATTTTTTTTTGGGGTCTTATTAATCTATTTTAAGACTGAAATTACAGGTAGAGAAAACATTTTTGAGAAGGAAATATGGAAGTTTAGTCATTCACAGGTCTAATTTTTTTGCACCACATAAGGCCATTAGTCTCAATTACAAAGCGCCACACCAAGCCTTAAGAAAAACAGATTTCGAACTTGGAACCTTCCGCGTGTGAGTCAAGCGTCTTAACCACTACAACATTGGCCGGTTCAAGTGGCCACTTTACACACTGTTTAACAATCACCTTTCTCCAATGTTTAAACATCTACACTTCCTCAACTCCTCCATCGGTTAACTTTTGTGAAGCTTTGTCTAATTTATTACTGTGCAATTTTATTTCAATTTATAACGGTTTATCTAATTTATTATTTTACTAGTTATATATTTATTTAATAATGTTTTGATTATTCATTATAAAAATACAATAGAAAAAATAACAAAATGAAAAAAATATATTTCGGAGAGTTATAAATATAACAGATTTAAAAAATACATATTAACTGTCAGATGACTCACTGGCAAAAAAAAATAAAAATATCTCTGTGCTACTCACTTTTACTGCTCTATGTTACCACAAATAAAAAAAAATAGCTGAATCCTTTACTAATGTGAGTGAGATGTGAGCTGAATTTTTTTACCTTCTAGGCAACGCATGAAAAACTTTTCAATCTCAACATATTTAGTTTAAATACATAATATGATTTGGGAATATCAATTGATTTTATACCAACTTACATGTTGTGACTATAGTGTATTCTATATATTCTAATATAATATTTCCGAATTGTTCAACTTGAGGACATTGCTTAAGAAAAATTCGAGTTGAATATATCGATTCGTTTGTCGAAAACCTTTCATTATTGCACGGCAGGGCAGGTTGTATTTACCATCACAAGAATTAGGACATTGGAATCATTCACCTTTACAAAAGTTCAGAACGGTTCTAAAGAGTGAAATACGGTTGACCTATAATTAACGGATAAAAAATGCTCCCATCTGAATATTGACCCAGATACAAATATTACAAACAAACGAACCATCAAGCCGTTTCCCTGGAAGGGTAGGCGGTCAGGATAGAATACAGACTTCGCTTAATCTAAATTCATACATCGCACACCGAGTAAAAGACTGTTGTAACTCAAAATTACTGATTTTACAGGAGAGCAAAAATTCAGTTTCACTATACATAAAGTTATTAAGAAAAAGTGATAGGTTTTCAGAATTTTTTTGAAAAATGAATTTGCAGTAGGTACATCAGGATTAAATGAAAGTGTATTTTTTATTAAATCAAAAATATTTGAAAACATATAATAAAAAAAATAAATACAGAAAAGTGAAGATATTGGTATAATTTTTCAGGTATTTGTGACAGAATTACGACTGGTTTAGTCAAATATGCCTAATGAAATTCACGTTTTGACTGTGTCCATAACTCAAAATCGATGAATTTTGAGTTATAACAGTCTTCTACTCAGAGTGTGACATCTTGTCATGCACGCACGGTGATTATTTTGACTTTTAACGTGTCCACCCTACCTTATTTGTTGGATTTCATCATGTCATGACTCTCTCGATCTTGCTCGTCTAAACATCTATCTACAGTAACATTAGCATGGTAAATATTTGAAGTCGTTTTTCACTATCCATTCGCTCTATACACCCAAACTAACGCAGCATCCCTTACTTAGTTTTGGTGGAAACGCTGATCTTCACTTTTGTTATAATGCACAGATTGCATTTGTTCATCTATTATCAGTCGCGTGAAAAGAGTTTTCAACTAGGATAGGCAAAAGAAAAAAAAAACGTTATAATTAATATTTTTTTAATGTTTTTTTTATTTTATATAGGTAACAGAATACAACAAAACAAATATCAAAACAGCAGTAAGATAGAATAATTTTTAGGTATAAAATGTCATTTTAGTTATATACCAATCAAAGCCGAAATTTGTCACTAGGTATGTCAAAACAGGGTGTGTGTGAGAGAGTGGGTGGGTGGAAGAGTGTATATGTGTGTGAAAAAGTATTGAAAAGAAATTATGTAAGTGGGGATGAATCCACTTTAAAATTTCTTCAGTATATTATTTGTAAAAGATGTTGCAGTCTAGTAAAATGTCGATGTTGAAAGTATTTGATTGTACAAGGTCAGGGCACGATTAATAGGTGAATGTATTGCTGCATTTGTATTGTATTAAGGTATGTGAACAAAAATTATGTGTCTGGTCCACCTAGGTATGATAAATAAATAAATCGAGGAGAGTAGGTCTGCGCAATCAATTTGGCCTTTAAGAATTTTGTGTATAAATAAATATAAGTAATAAATCTCAACAAACAGTTTCCTTCGCTCGTCACATTAGTTTGAACCACTATGTTTTATATATTTACACCCAGATAGCCAGTTAAATTTTTAACACTGAATTTACGTGTGACATTTAATTTTTAAAAAAAAACTTATTTAGAAGACTCTCTAGTCACCGTTACGACGGCTGTCAACCGCATCAATGTTCACTACGGCCGTTAAAATACGGGCACCGCTGTCCTAGGAAACCCTAGCTTTATATATACTGCCGAAACAATAAAATTGCCATTTTTCATGATACTCTCTCAGTTTTTGCGAATAATCTCTTAGGAATAAATCTTATTCAATAAGTACACACGTACAACTTATTTTTTATTGCATTGTATCATGTATAAAAAAAAAATGTTTTACAACTTAATGTATAAATCTATTTTGTGTAATTCTATAATTGAAGATATATATGCATGTAAAATTGTATTGACAAATGCTCTCAAATTGTATGTATCTTTGTTAAATTACCTAATAAAATAAAATTAAAATAAAATATCCTCTAATTTTATCAAATTAAATTGAACCAATCTCCAACCATCGAATCCTTTATGTTTCAAGAGCTATTTTAATAGGATCTAAAACTCTTCAAAGAATTACGCCTAAAAAGTTATTTAAAAGTGTATTTCCTTTTCTCTTTCGGTTCACTTCTCTTTGTATTTTCTTAACTACCATCCGCATCCCGTCAAACTATTTATGTGCCTACTGTAAACAATTCAAAGTATGGCTTGCTAGGTTTACTCCGCGTACAAATTATTACCGATAATTGAAGCACACGCCCTAAAATTAATCAATGATTACCCTTTTTGTTTTCTTTGGTAATGAAAACACTAACGTTTTAATGAATTGCAAGTAACGTAGAAATAAGACGATTGACGCAGCAACTTCCATGATAACAGTCGTCGAACTGCGATTTTTTTTAAAACGGAACTGCCGATACTGCAAATGCCTCCATTAGCAAAAAAAATGTTTTTTCGATTCAATTTCTCTAATACTCCTCTTTTTCAGTATTTTTCTTCAATCTCAATTGGCATTAAACCAGGAACTACACATATGGTTACACAAATACGTAATTAAGCCACGCCGTGGACGAAAACACTTTTGACATTGATTTGTCCTCAGTATCAAACATTTTACGATACACAGTTAAAAATATTATTTTGCTTAACATTACAAAATTTAGAAAAATTATCGTATAGTATCAAGATCATCTTTCAACGAATAGTTCATTGTAAATTCTCGTGCATTTATTTATTTATTTGTTTACACCTTTTATCAAAAATACAGTTTTACGTTCACTTTGCCGAGCTAACAAGGGTACATACCCCGCTCCAAGCTAGGCAATTACATAATAATATATGATAATAGTTAACAAATTAATTGAGAGCTTAGACTAATAAAATATAAAATTACTCGTATTAACATTTCAATACATATACATACACACATACACATATATACACATGTACATACACACACACGTACATACACCCATGCGCATACACATACATACATTCATAAAACATAGAAAATTTATTTATAATGCGAAACTTCATGGTTAACATCTGTATATTTATTTTATAAATTTATTATTTATTTTCATATTTTATTTTCGACATCCAGTAAGAATCTCCAATCCATGACATGCTTCAACTTTTCATTTATGAAATTATGTTTATCTAAACAAAAATTCCCATGTTAAAGGTTGAATAAAAACTTTTCATTGAGATACAAAAACTTTGATCTTTATAGGAATTAAATCAAGTTACAAATAAAAAAAACAAAGGTCTATATTCGACTCCAACAAAGGTTCTATAAACAAACAAAATAATGTATTAAAAAAACATTAATCCAATTATTATTAAGAAAAGCAGTGGTCATGCACAACTGAAGCATATACTCGTATTATACTAAGTAAATCTATATTCCAACATGTGTATTTATTTTGTAAAAGGGTGATTGTACATTATACATGTTTTCAGAACCAATCCATCCATTTCCAGAGTGACAGAGCGTGATGGATTAAGGTTTTAGTTATTAGAATTAGTTAGATACTATTAGAAGTGTTAAACAAACAGAAACTTCTCTAAATCGTATTTTTTTGACTGGGTTACTGATAAGACCTTGAAAAAAAGAAGGGTGGAAAATTAGTTATCAATTATCAGAAAAATAAATTGACATAAGTTCAAGGCGTGTGCAAAATATATTATTATTACAAAAATATTTATAAAAATATCCATAAAATTTATTTATATTTTTAATATTTAAAGCATTAACTTTGTGGTCTAACAGTTAACTAAATGCTATTAAATATTTGTATATAACCACTTACCGACTTTTCTATGTCTACCGGTTTCGTCAGGACAGTGTTGGTTTGCATGTTGGTTTAATTGGTGTCCTGACGAAGAGACGAGTACGTCTCGAAACCGGTAGACATAGAAAAGCCGGTAAAAGGTTATATACAAATATTTAAAAACATTTAGTAAAATAAAATTTATTTATGTTAAGTTTTATAATTTTATTTTTTGATCAACGATCTCTTTCGTCTAGGCATCTTCAAAACTAATAAATCGTTTATAATACCTTTCACTTTAACCTTATTGTTTACAAGTTTTAGGAAATAAGAATTTAATTGGGTTTTTTTAATTTAGGGACAGACATATAATAAAAACTTCTTTGCAAAACGTTTTTAAACACAAAAATTTAGGAAATACAATTTTTGATGTAACAAATGCTCCCTGCTTTGTTACACCATGTGATCTCTTCACCTGTTCTCCATCTGCGTTGTAATTTGTTCATCTCAATTTCTCCCCTGAGGTGAAATCCAGTCTTTTGTCTACAAACAGTTGGACTAACTCAAAATATTGTGTTTAAACCATCTGGTCCAAGAAGAAGTTTATAAATTGGAAAATTGTTTACAGGCGTTGCCTAGTGAGTGAAATAATTTGATCAGATTAATCTCTTAGTTTCAGCTCTTTCAAGTCAACAGATGGAAGAATTAAAGAAATATAGATGTTCGGATATAGGCAAAATGGTGTGTGACCACTTAAACCAGCCAATGACAAATCATAAGCCCTGTAAATGCCTGGACTTCCATATTTCCTTCTCTAAAATGTTCTCCAAGTGTACTGTAATTTGTTAACAGTAAATAATGCTTTATCCCAATTTCGGTTTGATTCCAAACATTTAAAACATAAAAATCTTTTATGCAAACTAGTTTTTAATCATATGTCTGGTCCTTAATTTCAATACTTGATGTGTTTATCAAATAACTTGTTCAAAACGGTAGTTTAAAAATGTAGTTTGAAAATGTGTAATCAATTTACCAATCTTAAAAATGTGTACTTAGACGAAAGCGCTCGTTGTTCAATAAACAAAATAACAAAACTAAACCAAGAAATTTCATTAATATTTCAATCAAAGTCAATCACTTTGGAGCTTCATCAAAAAATATCCATTGAAATATTTCAATTAATTATTAAATACCTTTTATGTACATTAATAAAATATATATTTAATCTTCTAAGAGCAACTTTGGTTTTTATGCCCCAATATCCAGAATGTGTAGATTAGTCAATTCATCACACAACTTGGATTTTTTTGGGATAGATCTTCCGGCTTTTCGCAGATGTCTTCGCGACTAAACAGTGTGGGATGAAGTTGGATTGGCTTGGTTTAGCTCAAAGTTTTTGGTCTTTCGTTTTTTTTAATATATTGTATACTATTATTGTTTTGCCCTTGTTTGTCTTTGCTAAATAGTTTTATGTTCTTTTTGTTCAGTTTCTTGCATTTATGTTTCTTCATGTAACTGTTGTAACTGGCTTAGGCCGTATATATATATAATAAATAAATACGTCCATGTCACAGAGGTAGGCACCTTACGCTTCAGTAGACCGGAGTGTTAACGTGGCTAGGTTTGGATGAGCACCCAGTGTTACGGGGCGTAACGCAATCCCTTGTCCAGGGCTACGGGTGAAGACCTCAACAGCTGTGATGGAGATGAAGTGCATTGGTATAGTGGAACAGGAGTATGGGGCATAAATTTTCTAGAAGGCCACCCAGACATACTTCAGGCTGTAAGCTGTTAGAAGACAGCGGTGACGGGCAGGACGTTGTGTTGAGGATGGCAGTGGAGTCAGTGGAGTCCTAAGCCCCAGTTAACATGAGTTTTGTGTCTTGGTGTCAACCAGCCCGTAAAACAGAAACTAAACAACAAATCTCTTAGTCAGACGTGTCGATTGATTACTATAAAGATTGATCCTTAGTAAATGTGATATATAGCCAGAAGTTAGAAAAAAACTAAATAAGTATTTCATAGCGTACGAAATAAAACAATCTAATTACCCTTTGCAAAATGGTCAAATAAAAATACCCAGTAATAAAAGTAAAAAAAGCTTTCCTTTCTGACCTTTTTATCGGTAACATGAAAGATATCAATATCCGAAGAGATACAGTTAAGTAGACATAACTCTTCTTACTGGCAATACTATTGGGAGGCTAGCTCTGCAAGCAGAAAAAGCCGCTGATGTATAAAGTAGTCACTGGGATCATACATAAAAATACTCACCATTTTTTTTTCAATTGTTTTAGCCATACATTTTCAGTACAAAGTATGCCAGATACCACCATGGAGAGTATCCTTACTTTTTAAGTAAAGATACCTCAGAAATTTCTTCTTTTTCAGACAAGAGAAGGCAGCAATCATCCAAGATAGAAATCTCCAGTAAAAAAAATCGAGTCATCAGCAAACAATACTCCAATACCAATCTAGTTGTGTTTGACATTTATAAAAATGGAGAGAAAAAATGGACCTAAATAAGAGTCTTGTTGGACTCCTGAAAATGTATAAAAAAATTAGAAGTAAAAAATCCGTAAGTGACAAATTGACTCCTATTTCAAAAAAGTTTGCAAAACATATCAGCAATGCATTACTAAAATCAATTGTATTTGTTTTTATTGGAAAGACATCGTCATTTACTTTGGAAAAAGCCTTTCTAAAATTAGCAAGAATATTCACCAACAAACTTAAATGTTTTAAAATAATGGTATAGGGCAGCGGTCGGTAATTAGTTTTGCTGGTGGGCTTTAGGAATACGTCAATTATTTTTGTGGACTAATATGCCACCAATATGTGCCTAATATGTATAAATATAAAAGAATTGCTGAGATAAAGGAATACAATTTAAATTGACATTTTAATATAAAACATGCCGACTAAAACCCTCTTTACCCTGAACATTCTAATTTACCAAAAAATAAAGCGAAATGCTTGCCTGACAGCCGAGCTGCATGGACTACTGTGGTTATTTCAGGGACTGAATATCAACAGGGGGCACTTCGCGGGCCGGATGTGCCCGCTGGCCACCAATTGTCGATCGCTGGTATAAAGTATATGGTCAAAGAACATGTTCAACATAAGCCTTCAAACTTAGCCATGCTTATCCTCTTAAATATTAAACCATTTTGTCAAAAATCAGGAAGATCTAACCCAAATAATATTAAACGAGGAAAGGACTTATTACATACCCGCATAACATTCTAGAAATCGGAGCATAAAAATCAATGTTTCTCTTAGATGATTGACTGAAAAAAATTGGCTTTGGGTGACACGGTTGGGAACATAAAATATGCAACACAGGTACAACTAGAATTTGAAATCGCAACAGAGAAGACTTACCATATAAGTGAACGCTTAGTGTATTGTAAATTAAGCCTATGATGTCACCCATGGTACTCAAATGCGTTAACCACTATACTAGACGAATTATGAACATTTTATGATCTGTTTTACGGTGCGGTGGCATCAATGGTCTTATAATTTGAAATCTGCTTACACGAATGTAAATATTTACCAAACTATATTGAGAACATTGAAGTGACGTCCGACATCATTTTTTGTGCTATGGACTAAGGTGCGTTTCATACAGATCAGAAGAGAATAAAAAACTCAGAATTTAGGTTTAACAAATGCGTGTAATGTTACTTTTATAATGTATCCAGGTAGATGAAAAACACAGTTCTGTGTGAGAAATAGAAACAGAACCCTGGATAAATGTTTTCGACTCGATGGCTGCGGAGGCAAAAATCCTAAATAACGAAATCAAGTGGAGAGAAAAATCCGCTACTTAGTGTAGTGGTTGTTCTTGAGGTCCTGGGTTCAATTTCCAGCAGGGTAGACATGAGAAATATTTTGATGAGAAATACTATTTTTCATAAAGTTTAACACTGCAATATTGCACTGGACTGATGCAATATTGTACCTTAAGCGTAAGACTGTTCACTTTGCCCTCATGTATCAGATGATCAAAATATATTGCATTCGATTGCAGTACCTTATGCATCAATGGGTGTGAAGAAGGGAATTATGATAACATTTCCTTATTTGTATCCAGTGATTCACTGAATCGGTACTCCAATAACAGCGTATCTTACTAACTGGTTAACTTAGGTTAAGATAATCACTCTTACGCTTAGATACAATCCAATGACTCATTATTTCCTTTTCGCACTCAGCGGTGCATAGGGCACTAGCCGAATGGAGCGAATTTTGACAATTTGTTACATGAAGGTGATAGGCTTAGTCTTACGCATCAGGTGCCACTCCAGGGACCATACAATATTGCAGTTAACCAACTTTAAAATAAATATATCGCGTTTACCATCGCAGGAATCAAACCCGGGATTTAAGCATAGCTGGCGACCGCGCTAACCACATCATTAGTGCTATTAAACACACTAAGCTGTATTCTTCATCCACCCGGGCACGGACATAATAAACATTGATAAATAATTAAAAAATTGTAATGTGGCAAATATTAATTTAATTGATAAAATATAATAACAGTTTTTAAAGTTTTCAAAATGTTTTTATTTCATCTAGTTTTTGGCGCTTATAGATATAATCACAGAGAGAAAAAATAATAAGGAAGATATTTGGTGCTGTCAACAAAACGAAGTGTGGAAGAGACGGTTTAAACAAGAATTAGAGACACTGTATGGTGAACCCAACATTGCAAAATTTACAAAAAATAAGATATCAATGATTGGGCCATGTGCACAGAATTAATAAAAATCGTACCCCAAAAAAGAATTTTTATAC
This sequence comes from Micrasema longulum, assembly GCF_059751315.1. Taxonomy (NCBI): domain Eukaryota; kingdom Metazoa; phylum Arthropoda; class Insecta; order Trichoptera; family Brachycentridae; genus Micrasema; species Micrasema longulum. The sequence continues at coordinate 382,435 of NW_028277280.1, forward strand.
CACTCTAAAAGGTAGAGGAAGCAGACGAAGACCAAAACTAAGATGACTTGATAATGTGGAAAGTGACATTAGACCAATTGACCTGATAAACTGGAGAAGAGCCGCAGGGTGCCGGGAGGAATGAGGACATATACTGGAGGAGGCCAGGGCCCACAACGGACAGTAGCGCCACTGATGATGATGTAGATAATATAATCACAATATAATATTGAGGTACTGATAGGTCGACAAAATATAATGTTATCATCCATTATGAAATCAAAATTATCTGTTGTATAATATTGATAACGTACCTAGTACCTATATTGATAACTGATATTACCTTTTAAGACCCGAGACAAATCTGGCGATCAGAAAACTTAATTTTTCTTTCCAAACCTTAAACGTGAAAAATTTAAACCAGAGCGTTCAAAAAAAAAAATTTTTATCATTTGCAAAACAAATAATTATTACATAGTTATGGGATCATTGTATTTATTTATTAATAAAATAACTTTTAAATGATTTAAAATAAATATTATGAAAGTCAATTTAATCGAAACCCAGTCACAGGTAAAAATATGAAATAAAAATGGAATAAAACTATTAATGTGTTTTTATCATTATAATCATTCAAATGTTTATTTACTCAAATACTTTCTCATATCAATAATTTATTTTAAAACCATGTCTTTAAACACAAAAAATTGCATAACTGGACACCATTTTGGGAAATTCACACTTTAGGATTATCAATGGAAATTTTTTTCATGTAAATGTGCTACTTTTGTAGTCAGTATTTGCAGTGTAAAAAAATCATTTGCAGTGTTGAAAAAAAAAACTTGATATTAACACACCGTCACCCTGAACTGTAAAACCTGTAACTCCAGACTTTGTCAAAAATGGATTTGTAATCTTAGGTGAAAACCTCGAAAATGCGTAAAATAGTCCAAGATGATTTAACAGCAAAATATAAACCACCAAACTCCATCACGTCCTAAGTTATATTGCAATATTTGTAACTCCTTTGCTTCCGGCCATTTTGTGTTGAAATCTGTCAATTTACACGCGTCATGTTCATTGCTACTGTTTTAAATTGGGTTTTATATTTTAACTGATAAAAAATAACTTGTATAAGAATAAACGCCTAAAGCAGATTTTTATGTAAATGATTGTACTATGATATGTAAGACAGCCTGGAAAAAATGCACAGCTTTATGACGTTCACTAATAAAACCATAATTTTTAAAAGTATTTTTAGACTAAACAGTTTTACAAAATGATTCGTCCTGGGAAAAAAATGTGATTTTGTGGTTACCAATATTCGTGCTTTTCAGTATACTCCTGATGGCAAAATCAATTCTAAATAAAGGTTTTCGGATAACTGGACTCTCTTACCCCAACGAAGAAATATTTCTGTAGAGCCCTAATCTTTCGAAAATTTACCACGCCTTCACAAAGATTCTCTTTAAAAGTTAAAATAAAGTTTTACGATTGCAAGAACGTTTTATAAACAGACAAGCACACTTATTGCAACAATATTCCGTATGAGAACTAATCATTTGGCAGATATAAGTTAAACCTATGATTTTCCTTTATATTTAGTGTTTTGCACTTGTTTTTAATTGTTTTTACTGATTTTTCTGAATTTTAAGCTGTTTAATTAAATAAAGTATAAAGTTTGTAACTCCTAAGCTGTGTTTTTTTCTAAAATATAAACTCCGTTTAATGGTTCTAGAAAGGGATAGAAATAAAAACAATAAATTTATGATAAGAACGGCTGACATAAATTGTGAGGACAGAAGGAATTTTAATAAATAGGTATTCGAACATTTTTTTCCTGTCACTGTCTTGCAGATGCCTCCCCGATAATGTGCAAAAAAGACAACTACACGTCAGACCTTTTGTTGGAATTGACAAAATCGACGTTTTGTTTTCCCGTTTTACGCACCTCAAACTGAACCGATTTAGTTGATTCATTAAACAAAGTATCAGAATTAAATTTTCTATATCGGTACGTTTTGCGTTTTTCAAAAATAGTTATATCTGTGTTTCGTACGCCCGAAGACAGCAGACAAAAGTTTTTGGATAGTTCTAGTTCCCATAATAAACCTTTTTTTATGAATACTAAATACTAAGGACACGCCAATGGTAAATATCTATAGTGTGTAAAAAAAATCACTGCTCTAGTGCCATAATCCAGAGAAAAAATATGGGAATACGTTTGTATGAAAAAAAAATCGGACTGCGTTTCCACTAAAGATTAAACATTATTGAGTATACTTACAAAACTTTACTTCATAATGCTTTAATGTAACCATAGAAATTAATTCAGTGTTCTTAAAAAAAAAACCATGGACCTATTAATACACATAGACGCAACCGGAACCCTCTAAAATTATGACGTTTAACTCACGCCCAAACGTTCAGTTCTACCCTACGCGTAGTTTGTCGTTCTTTTACCGCCATCTGGGTTTTTTCGTAAGCTTGACATTTAATTCGAAACCGAAATGCTTGGTAGGTCTATGAAAGCGTGAGAAAACCGTTCAAAAACGTAAAAAAGATGGTGTAACTATTTAGTTAGTAAGTAAGTACTTAGGTACTTGTTTATAATTGAATTCCAGAAATATTTCATTTTCAAAAATATAATTATTTTTGCAAGTAGTCAAACTCTGCACTTCTCACCAATGGGATGCACTTTTTTTAGGAACGTGATTTTCAAAAATGTATTGAATGTAAGTCAATTAATATTTCATTATTAGTGTAATATATTTTTTTTTAGCAGTGGGATGATCCGAAGTAGTTTTTTAAAGATACGCTTTTCTTCTTCTTTTTTGGCATGGTATTTAGTAATAGATAAAAAACTATAGTTGGCCTATATTTTTAATATATATGTCAATATTGATTTTTTTGTTAAAATGGCTGTTGTTTTCTTTTGATAAATAAATAAATAAACTAAATTAATATTTTTTTAGTTTTTCCAAAAATACAGTTAAAAGAAATAAATAGGTAGAAATTATAAGGAAATAATCTGATTGGGATCTTTAAAAAAGTAATATCGTTTGTAATCATTAAAAAAAAAAAATTTAAACACAAAAATATAACATCTTTCCAATTTTTTTGTAAATGCATTTCGGTGAATGTAGCCCTGGTGATCGATGAAAAAAACATTTAAGATATTTTTTTTTTCTATCGAATAAATTGACGATTTTAATATCTGTAAATATGCTCACGGCAATAATCTACATTTTGCTGAAAACCGCACGTAAATCGGTCCACTGAATTCGTCGAGGACACACATACGAACATTGCCTTTTATATATATAGGTAGATATTACCGCGCAGCAAATCTAAATATTTTTATTTATTTTTTATTAACAACAAAAAAAGAATTATTAAACAAAAGTACATATTTATAGCTAAAAACTAAAATACTAGTAAAAAGAAAATGTAATTATTTATTTTATCATACAAAAAATTTCCATGTGCATACGCGATAAAACATATTTACAAAACTCTTGTTGGTCAAACACATTTAAATATCTCCAGAAATCTACTCATAAAAGGTCTAAACAACACCACTGGTGGCGGAGTGGAAATTGATGATGATTATAATTAGATTATCATCAAATGGGCGCTTATCGGTATTTCAATAACAGCGTATCTGAATAATTTGTCACATTCGGTTAAGATGAGCACTCTTGCGTTAAGATGCAATCTAAAGACTTTCATAATCATCATTTCACTTTTGTCTAAAATGCAATATTTCATTGTTTCTGGACTGGCTCCTGAAGCGTTCGACAAATCACCTTACCTTCGTGTCACGGGTAACCGAAATACGATGCATTTAATTTACAAATTCAGTTACGTATCCCCATTGTGTTCAAAAATAGTAATGATGATGATAGTGAGATATATTAACAGAGACGAATAAACCTTTTTTTAGGGAAATATAAAAGTCTAGACATATACAGGGCGTATGATCTCTAGTCGACTTAAAAACTGTGGTAAATAATTCCATTACGCGCGGTGATGTAACATCGTATCACCACAAGCAAAATATGGAATATTCCAAAGTTCAGACATTAAAAACAAAAAAACATGATATAGGTAAAAAAAATATTTTCTATGATTTATAAAAATAAACATATAGTTTAGCCCTGTTATGCAAAATAAATAAAAAATCATAAATATGCCAGTCATCTTACATGCGTGCGTCCCCCGTCACTGTCAATAACCAACTGAATCTGTTTCACACAAACACCGGCCACAGAAGTGTCTCTGTCTTCCTTGTTATGAGTTTTATCTTCGCGCTCTCTCTTCTACAGATTTATTGCTGTATTGGAGTCAAATTCAATCTTCGCGTGGCGAAAATTAAAAATTAAAATCCAACAGAGTTATACGAACTTCGCTTTCCTAATCCGATGTGAAAATGTCAATTTAAACTTTACAAAAAATACAACTTCGTCGTTCAAAAAAATTAGAGTGATTTGTCAAGTATTGTAGATCAGTGTGATATCGCAGCTACACGAATGTTGAGGTTTATGTAGCATTTTTTAACGAGGTGAAGAAAATTTTATTTTATTATTCATGGCAATGATTGGTTCTAAAAACGTGAATTAACATACACTTAATTACTATTTATAAAAAAATTAAATCGGAAACAATTTTTTTTAAAGTGAAATAGTAGGTAGGTAGAAATACATTTTTTTAGGACATACATTGATCTGTCAAAATAATTTGCTAATCAAATAATGCGTATAAAACCATGATGGAACATATTTATAAAAGAAAAATGACAAAAACCTCAGTACATTCTACTTATTTGCTAACAGTAATATGATATATTATAATTTCAAGTAATTAACTTACGATTTCTTTCCAAATCCATGTACCGATTGTTTAAAATCCATCAACTATTCCGGTCGTTTCACACGTTTTCCCGCCACATTTGATTGATCATTAAAAAAAGTAAATGAAAACATTCCTTTCTCCACCACCAATCGCGAGAATCTTATCTACCTGAACCCGTCCGAAATTTGAATGTTTGTTATTTGAAAATTTGCGCATGAGCGAACCTAAACAACTGATGTATGGGTAGTAGAACGAATCGGCGCGGACGTGACACGACCGCCGCGTCTCACAGCTGAGCTTTAACTGCCTAAACTCGCACCGGTCAACCGAGGATGTGAGGAGGTAAGGCAGGGAAAACGCTGGAAAAGAGACAAAATGTATTTTCAGGGAGATGAAAATTATTCAATACCGTTTCTATGATTGTGGCTCTTTTTTTCGGTGTCTTTGTTTTGTTTTTTATTTTACTTATCACGAAAGGGCTCGCTTTGTGATACTGCCTACATTTCCACAGAAGATCGCGTGGGCTGCGATCTAAACCCGCGGCCATAACAGTTTTCCAACTCGGGGTACGTTTGCAACGTTGCCGGATTGGGAGTAAATTTATGGGAGGGAACATCTTTGCGACGTTGCCGATTGATAATAGTCACTTTTATTTTAATTATTTACGAAAATTGTGTTATTAGTAATATGGCGGTTGATTTGTTAAAATTTGTGTGTACATCAATTTAAAAAATATGAATAGAATATTAAAACTAACATTTTAAAGGAAAGAGGTTGGATTATAGCGTGCATATTTTTTCGAATATTTTCAAAATCTTTTTACAATCGAGTCTATATCATAACTACAAATTTTAAAATCCTTAGTTTAATTTTCAGATTGACCTAAAATATATTTGAATATTTTTTTATAATTTATTTATTCATTCAAAACTACACTAGTTTAAATATTAATGAACTTATAAAGGCTTTTTAGGCTATGCCTGTGTCAAGCCATAATAAATGACAATAAAAATACACAGCTAAATTAATTAGATTCAATTATAATGACATGTGATAAAATAGAATAACAATCTAGAAAAAAAAGTATAAGTAATAAATAATAAAATTCCAAAGAATACAATGCAAAAAAGATAATCAGAAATAATTTTTAAAATATAAATTAAACAAATTAAGAATCACACGTAATCAAATTTTCAAAATAATGGTATCATTAAAATCAACAAAATAATTAATTATGTACATTATCATAATATATATTTTACCAGAACCTGCATTTTACTAGCATTTTTTTTTATTTTTTTTTTATTAAGTTTTATTCATTTTAACAAGTAAATAACATACAAAATTGTATTTTTGTTCCCGCAAAGCCGAAGCTTGTCTGCTTTACCAGTTTGCTTTTGTAAACCAATGCCTTATACATAATTTAACACGCAAAAGATAATAAAACAAAAAAATATGTACTAAAATTTACTACAATAATTTATTTTTTTGTATTCTCATATCATTAAATTTCTTGTTTTGTTTGTATATGTAAAACAAAGTAAAAATTGATGCTTAGGTTTTCTCAGTCACTGTATGTTGGGTGATCCCGTGTAAGTTGGATTTGTTTCTCCGCTGTTTACCCTGAAGATGGCTCCTGCAATGGTAGCCGAAACTTCAGAACGAATCCGACTTACACGTGATCACCCAAAAAATATATATTTTGAAAACAAACTTATATTACGTATAATTGATTAATTCCAAAAGTTTTCAACTTTCTTGTCAAATAACTTATTTTAATCAAAAATGTTTTGAGTATGTTCAAATATTTGTAGACGGGCTGGATTTCCTCCCTAAGGAGTTTGTTAGGTCTAAATTTGTTGCATCAAAGAGGGAAAACATTTTGAGAAGGGAATACGGTTGTCTAGGCATTTTCAAGCGTTATGACCTGTCATTGGCTGTTTTAAAATGCCAATTTACACACTGTATAATATTCACCATTCTGACTATTTTTAAACATTAACATTTCCTCAACTCTTCCATCTGTTGGCTTTTGTGAAGTCAAAGAGCTGAAACATTTATCACATGGGTAAGATTCACCCGGCTGAACCAATTCACTAACTGAGCAACGCCTGAAAAGAATTTTACAATTTTAACTCTTCTTCTTTTACACGTTATTTAATAATTTGAGCATGTAAAATGTTTGCGGACAGGCTGCATTTCCTCATAAGCCCTGTAAATGCCTATACTTCCTTATTCCTTCGCAAAAATGTTTTCCCTCTGTGTTGCAACAAATTAAGAATTGCTGTATTTATTATTTATATTCTCGGGTGCACGATATTTTACGTTCAAGATAAGTTTACGAGATGGAAAATTTATTCATCCCTGAACTAATACTGCCTCTGTGGTAGAATCCTGAAGGATAATGATTAGCATTCCAAACGGTGTTTTCACTTCCTCTTTTCTTGACTAAACCTTAATGCACGAAGTGATTACACCCTTAAACGAAATTACAAACCCTTTAAAACGTGCTAAATAGTTGGATGTGTGAAATTATTATTATTATTTTTACATGTTTAAAGTTTTTTTTTTTTACATTCCAATACTTTTATTTTTTTATAAAAAGTAAACTCTTACACACTCACGCATCTACATATTGTATTATTTTATTAATTTATTTTTCCTTTTTTATTTTATTCAAGTGACATACATAATCGTCATCATTATTATTTTCCATTTCAACAAATTATACTGTTTTTGCACCATTCTGTAAAAATTTTTTTTTTTGGAAATTGGAGTTTTGCAAGTTAGTCAGACGATGTGAAGATACGTCAATGAGTCTTACACTTCATGTACCAGTCCAGAAAATATGTTCTAGTGTAAAAACACTTTTAAGAAATAGTTTATATCAAATCGCCATGTCGGAAATCAAACCTAAGATCTCTTTCATGGTGGGCAAATAACTCTAAAATCAAATACATTACGTCGGTATTCGTAATATTACATACAAATATATTTATTCTTATAAAAACTTTTATTTATTAGCATAAAAAAAACATACAATAAAAAAATGGAACACTTAAGGTTAAACTTTCCAAAAGAGAGCCTGGTCCTTGTGTTTGGCAAAATATATATATTTGACAAAAAAGATTATTATTATATATTCATGAATAATAAGATTTTTTTTCATTTTTATTGTGCTTTGTTTTTCGAGAATGGAAAATATAGTTCTGCATGTCAAAAATAACTAGAACCCTGGACGTGTGTTTTCGATTCGATGACTACTCTCAAGTAAAAATCCTGAATAAGGAAATCGAGTGGAGATAAGTCCGCATAGTTGAGTCGTGGTTAGTGCATTCTTCAACCATGCTTGAGGTCCTGGGTTCAATTCCTCCCAGGGTGGACGAGAAATGATGATCCTAAAGATTATCAAAACTCCAATACTTCATTGGTTGGCACCTGAAGCTGTGGACTAATCAGCTTACCTTCATGTTACAGATGATCGAAATAGGCTTCATTTGGCTTAACAATGCAGTGCCCTATGCACAACTGAGTGTGGAAAAGGGTATGATGATGATAATAACATATCATTGCGCACACATACAATCTGTTTTGATGGTTTTGACATTCCTAATAATAAGCTCAGCCACCGTACGGGCTGGGCGTGAAATATAGTTCCTCCCCAACCGTAGCTTATAATCTTATAATAAATCTGAAAATAAGTTGTTATATGTTAGAAAACAATGAGTTTATGTTTATAAATCATTACAGTGTAGTCATGTTTCAACAAACAGTGGAAAAAAGAAGACTATTTATTTAATAGCATTGTTTTATACTTTATTCTTAACAAAATATGTGACAAATAGTGAACAATGGAAACTTACAAAAATAGTGCGTCTGTAACCTTAAAATCATAAAATTTTATATGAATCCTTTAAAACCGTTTAAGAATCAGTTTTTGACGCGAAAGTACCTAAATTTTGCTATTTAGAACACTACACCCATAATTAAAAAATTACAACAGTGCTACTAAAAGTGAACTGACATTTATTGATAAATACATAATATTTCAAATATCTGCCTTCTAATAATATACAAAATTATAAATCAAACCGCTTATACACGCGTTTGTGTAATATTCATGTAAAGAAGTGAATTTGAACAGGAATGTTGCGTCTCATAAAACGAAATAATACGGACCAAAATGGACACCAAGTCGTTGGAACAATAGGCGTAATCCTGGGGTCTACACACGTGCGTTTCCAGAAATTCTCCAGCAGCCTAGTGGACCACATGGTGACGATATCTACCTACTGTCTACAAAAGATTCTCTTCGGACATCTATCTCCCTTTGTTAACCATGGAGTTGATACAGTGCTTTATTTATTTAGTTTTTTATTGCTTACTTCTTGGTATGAACACTTGACCAATTTACTACTATACTCTATTTTTTATAAATTTATTGATATTGTTTTAACTTTGCTGGAATTCCTCTCATCCATGCGCTTTGTAGCTGCACGATGATTGGTTATCTAGCTTTCATATTTCAACTTTAAAATACCTTAATTTTGTAAACGGGGTCTAGAATTCCAATCGTCTATGCGCTTAGTAGCAGCAAGGCGTGTTGTAATCTTACTCCTTTTTACTATTCATATTATTATTATTTTGTAATACACTAAATTTATTTGTCAATTTTTAAAATGTGTAAATGGGGGCTAAATTTCTAACTGTATTTGCGCTCTGTAGCTGCAAGACGTCCTGTAATCTAGCTCCTATCTATTATAATTTTTGATTGATCTTAATTGAAAACGAGGAACTAGAATCCCAACCGTCCATGCGCTCTGTAGCTGCAAGACGTACTGGGATATTTATTAATTGTACAGCGCCCTTGAGGTGATTTTCACAAAAATGGCGCTTTATAAATTATCCAACTATATATATATATATATAAGTAACAAATTTAGGCTCTAATTGGAATACAAATAATACGACATTTTTATACATAATAATTATTCCGTCCGCTTGTAGTTTTATATGCTTGTCGTATTGTATTTTGTTGCCTTTATAAAATGTTTAAAGTAAAATGACAAAATACAAAAGAACTATGTTGGTACATGTTTGTCTTTTGGTGACAATATTCTATTCGAATTCCTGAAAATATATTATTTACCGACATATTTTTATTGTCAACTTTCTACAGCCAATTACGCTTAGTTACGCGGTGAAAATGTTAGTAAAATAATCAATCAAGAGTCGCTAACGTTTATTAGTTTTTAGGTTAATTTATTATTTAAAAAGTGTTGGTTTAATAATAGTAAATTATTTCAAAATCATTTCTTACAAAACCCCGGACTTCTAATATACTATAACAAAATATAAAGTGTTTGTGTCGTGATATCATGATGCTACAATTGTTTCTTAGGGATATTCAATTTAATTTTGTGATCCTTTATCTTCTTACTGCATATCCTCATCAAAAACTATTTACCAGCAAGGGTAAGTATTTTATTTCTGATTTTATTTGTAGGACGGCATGTTGTATTTAATATATTTTCAAAAATCTTCGTCGGGCCTTGACTTACAGGAATATTTTTAAACGTATTATTTTTATAAATCTTGAGGACATTTACTTGAATTTTTTAATAACAATATTACATAATTTATCCAACTTTTTTAAAGTTCTTTCTACACAACTGCTTACTGATTTTAATGTTCTGACTGATTAATTAAATGTTATATTCTTATTGGCTTATTTCTTCAAGACAGCGAACAAATTAAGAAGGTTAAAATGACAAGTCTATTGGTTATGACAATTGATCAGAATATCATCATATTCTTGTTTCGTCAAATAATTAAAAATAAACCTCATCATCGATTTAAATTTATTTTAATCAGTCCTAAATTATTTTCGTAATCTTTCGTTAATATGAAATTATACATGATTTAATCGATTTTTATTTCAAAATTACTTATCGTTTATTGATCAGCTACCGAATTGAACTTTATCTGTAAATCAGATATACATTTTTAAATACACATAGAACGAAGTTATCGTGTAACCGATTCCGCTTATCCAATTAGAAGATTACAATACAAACAACGTTTGTCTCTTTCATTTTAGTTCCTTAACAATGCCACTGAAAGAAATTACAAACGACGATTATCTACATAATCGAAACGTTAATACATTTGACAAACGGTACTTATTTGAATTCATTCTTTATTGGTTGATTGAATTTTCCAACCGAGATGAAGAGCATTTTTGAGCAGGGAATACGAAATTCTAGGCATTTACGTTTTATATTCCAATATACAGGACCGACCCACTAGTAGTTATGCTTGTTGGAAGGGCTACGTCTATATAATGGCGGAAAAAATACATTTTGTATTAAATGCCGTGCAGTGTAGCGTGCCTGTAGTGCTGTTTCTTTCATTAAAAACAGTTCAAATAATATTTTGTACTGCCGTGACGCACCGCGCAGTGCCGCTCTAATATGTTTTGACCTTTAAACCTTAGCCCTAAGTCTGAATCTTGTCTTATGTTTACAATTCGACAAAAATGTTTCAAAGGTATATTAAGACCATAATTAATTTGTACCATTCTGATAGTGAACAGCGATTTGTTATTTCTCAATCCACAAGTCGGAACATTGAAATTTATTTGTCGCAGAAGTGATAATGCAACAATTTTACAATTTTATATGCTAAATATATTAATACAGTTAATCAAAGGTACTATTTGTAATTTAACTAAAACATAGTGGCACTGGTGATATTATTTTTTTTAATAATTTATTAACTTCAATTATATTTCCCATAATAAAAATATATATTTTTAAATCTTCATGTACAAAAAACTAGTAATTTGGCGGAGTTAATGTTTAAAAAATATCTTTCGGCCAGCCAAATAACAGTCTGGTCAGAAGAAAAGTTGGATGAAAACTTTTACTAAGAACAAAAATATATACATATCGGAAGATAAATTCGTAAAAACACCTAATTGATTAAAAATAACAGCTCTTTTAAAAGGGCAGATAAAGCTTGCACATTTAAACTTAATAAATTATATTATGTTATTCACATTAAAAGACGAGGAATATGGAATCAGGTAATGAGTTTGGAAAGAGAGAAGAAGAGGAACCAGAAAAGAAAAGTAATTTAAAATGTTTTTTTTTTAAATCAATGAAAAAGAAAGGAGGCCTCAGATATAACATAATAATGTTTCTGGCGTTTTTTAAAGGTGGCCAGAGGAGGTGAATTTTCCACATGAAGATAGTTCTTTCCAAAGTGTAGCTCCTTGAACAGAAAAGTAATTTCTGAAAAATGATATGTACCATGTCGAGGAATGGAAAGTTTTCTCTCTTGAGAAGAGCGAAGCGAAAGACCACACCTATATTTAATTCCGTAGAGATTTATGATATGCATACATTTGTTTTTTCCATAGAGATTTTAAATGTCGGGTATATCTCTACGTTTTGTTCTGTAAAGTTTTGGAGGCACCTCCGTTAAGTTCCGTATTGATTTAAGATAGCATACATACCTTTGTTTAATTTCAACACATCACTCACTACTCTTTACGTAAATCGGATTCCGTCGTTGCCATGTATGTTTGCTAAGCCTCGCTGAATTCTATTGTATTTACTCTTAATCAATTTGTCGAAGCTTGTCTTAGTTTAATGGACTTTCTATCGCTTCTTGTTGCTGAGTTTTTCTCCTCTCTTTGTTTTAAATTCACCCTTTCAACACCAACATATTATCGATAAATTTCAATTATTCACACGTGGAGGTTCATTAATTTGACTTATTTACTGACTTAGGTACTGATTGTTTATTTTTGTGAAAAAAAAATCAGCACGATGCTACCCTAGGAATTCAGCAAACTTTCTCGATGCGGTCCCTGAATCAATCGAACCTCTAAGTTTTTTTTTTCATGTTTTTATTTTGTTTCCGGCCATACGCTACATAATAAAAATATAAAAAAGAAAAGTGTTGCTGTATTCGTGTTTATATTTTTATTAAATTAGTTGTATTTTAAGCCAAATCTCAGGTAGGCCTATTTTTTAGTTTATTTTTTTTTTTGTTTCCTTATTTGATAGCTATTTATTTTATAAAATTTGTGGTTTGCAAATTTGATTTATATTAAAATTCTGTCAGTTTTACTATTTTTTATGCTTATTTTTGTACTATTGTATCCCTTATTCTCAATTTCTTGCCCGCCTAAGTTTACGCCCTCTCATTTTGTGTCAGACCAATTATTATGAACACTATTAGAAACTATGCAGCCTGAAGAAAGGAAAGCATGATTCTATATAAAGTACCAACATTTATAGGTATGAAATAAGACGTCGCGTCGGCGTCGCGACGCGTTCTTAGCAATTAAAATAGCTAAGAGCATTTAAGTTATCATTTTATATCTCTTCTATTTGCTTTTAATTAAATATTTGAATTGCGTAAATTTGATTATTTATTTCTCAATTAAAAAGGCACTAAACAATTGTTTTTTGTGTTTATTTGTTGACTCGGTGATAGGTAAGTTTTACTAATAATCATTTTAAGCACTATAATGATAACGACTGAGAAGTATGATGTACAAGTGTATTTTATTTGCAAGTTTATGCTACTACTACCATATCGCCATTTCTCTCTAGGGGTAGGCAGTAAAAATGAACCGCCACACGCGTCTATCCTGACATACGTTCCTAGCTTCTGCTTTTGACATGACCAGACTTAAAATTTTGATTCATCTTATCATGCCACGTCTTTTTTGATCGTCCACGTCCTACGTTACCACTCATTCTCACTATATATCTCCTTTATCATTCTTTTGTCACCCATTTGTTCTAAACCGTCTCAGTGACCCTTTCTTAATCTTATCATTCACACCTATCTCATGTTTGCACTATCGCCTAATTTCATTATTTGAAAAGCTGTCAAACATCGATTTCCCACACACGGGACACCCCAGTTAAAGAATATTATTTTTAAATTTGAAAAAAAAATACGAAATTTTTTTTAAAATAAATTAATAAAACTTTTATATAAAAAGTATTTTTGTGCACACATCAGTTCACCATTTTTATGGATTTGAGCAGTAAAAAATGCATGGACCCAAAATATAACCCTCCTACGAAATATGCAAATGTTTGAAAATACGGAAAGCGGTCGGGCGTTATTTTATAATAAATACATGGTTAAAACATTTTCTTAGGTATTTTTTTTGTATGTTCCTATGAATGTTTTTTTTGTAAAAAAAATTTAACGTTGACCTGCCTGCCTGATTAGTCTTATAAAATATCTTTATGTAATGTTACCGTTTTATATACTATCCACAATTCCTCTCGTAACAAATCATCCATAATTATTAAAATTTAATACACCAGAGAGTAAAAATATTTTGGAGAAGGGAATCACTTTTCTAACTATGTAGCATTGAACATTCTGCTTTTGTTTCAAAATTCACATTTCAAGTCTTCTATCTGTTGACTTTTATGAAGTAAAAGAGCTGTAACATCTTTTATTTCACATACTAGACAACGCCTGAAAATATGTTTCTCTTTTTATTGTCTTATATAATTTTTATTTTTTTTATTTTCATTTTTTGTTTTTTTACAATAAACATAAGTGAAAAAACATAGTATTCAAAAAATAAAGCATAATTACATAGCAATGAAATACATGTTAATAGTAAAAATAGTAAACAAAAAAATCCCATAAATGCATGGCCTATGCGTGGGTATACAAGTAAATGTTTATGAATTTTTGCTCCAATAATAAATAATGGACAGTTATAATTTTTGTGTAACATGAAAAAGAAAATGTAAAATATTTATAAAGACATTCTTAATAACAATAATAAAATCAAAATAATTGACGATTAAGTAAACCTAGGACACAAAGTCAAACTTGGTAAAGAAAACCAAGCAGCGGAGTTGCCAAAAGAATGGGGGTAAGTTGAGCTGTTTTCGGCAAGCTAAAGTATGTTTTTGTACATATGCCTATAATATGCTTTAAAAGACATGTCTATGAATCGTGCATATTGGCAGTAACGACATACGGACTAGAAATGTCTGTGACACAGAAAAGTAGCTAGAAACTAAAATGTAAGCAATGATCTATGGAAAGATTGATGTTCGGTGTAAAATGTCTAAGAGACCGAATAAGAAAATAAGAAATAAGACTCCGAACCGGAGTCATAAATATCATGGATTAAGCAACAAAATTTAAATTACATTGTTGGCGAAGCAACATAATGTCAGGTGGACACCCAGAATAATAAAGTAGAGACCAGGGGGAAACAAAAAGGTGTTGGAAGGCCACAAAAAAGATAGCTTAACGATATTGCTTTGATAGAGTATGAAAAAATTGGATGATAAGAATGAATAGAGGCGTTTGAAAGAGGCTTTTATAAAGCAGTGGAGAGAACAAGGCTAAAGAAGAAGAATAGTTATTATTCAGCTAATTGATTTTGGATCTTATTACCATGTTTCATTTTCATCATTTTTCTTTATCTGCACCCATTGGTTGGTATCCACTGCATTAGTAAACTTCTTCTTGCACCTTAAGCATAAGGTTCCAGAGCAGAAACAATGAAAGGTTTTAATGTAAAAGCTCATTTACGTATAACTTATATTGAAGCATGATATGCTGGCGCGCCAACCTCACCTCTTCGAGACGGAATTCTTGTATTCACTCGATTCCCTTTTTCAGTGTTTTTTCCTGAAAATAGCCATCGAGTGAAAAACACTCGACTACGATACTGGTTATATTTCACAGAAATAACTTTCATTGGTTCCATTTTATTTGTTATACGACGGTTGTGTAAAAAAAAAGGTTCCCAACGCTGTAAACTCGCCGCGCAAAATGCTAGACAAAATCCGGCAACACCGCTGTGTGCGCTGGTTCCTCCCCTTTAGATTTCGCCTTAGTAAAACTCACTGCAACATTTGGTGCCGGCCTGACAGCCATCCTCGATGGAACCCCTGATCGCTGTCACCGCCAGGAGTGAAGTTCGTGCAGTAATCCGAGTTTAAAACTCGGAAAATTATTTCGAGAACTTAAAAAAACTCAGAAGAGCCATCCAAAATCGCCGGAGAGGAAGACTGACGAAAGGCGTTAAACTGCACCACGACAATGCGCGCCCGCACGTCTCTCGCCAAACCAAGGATTTAATCGAAAATTTTGGCTGGGATCTCGTTGAACAGGCTCCCTACAGCTCTGATCTTTCACCGAGTGACTTCCACTTGTTTCCAAAATTAAAGCAACACCTGGGTGGACAACGTTTCGAGACTGAAGGAAAAGTGCAGGAAGCGGTCACCAAATTCCTCCACGGACTGTTCGCGGACTTCTTTGAAGCTGGATTCCAAAAGTGGATTAGTCGTCAACAAAAATTCTGGTGATTATGTTGAAAAATAGTTAAGAAATTAAGCTTTCCAATGATGTATTTTTTAGTTTAAATAAAAAATGCCTTAAACATGAAAAAAAATTGAGAACCCTATTTTTTACAAAACGCTCGTATTATTCATAACCCCATATCAATTTATTGCGAAGTAGTAAAGCTGAATTTTTTATTGAGTAGTAAAAGGTTTAAAATAACCTGTAGCGGTAGATAAAAATGTAAGCAAATAAATACTTACGTGCTCCTGATATGCACTCTACATAGTAAAGAATGAGTGTTAACTCTGAGTGCTATGCGAAAAGTATCGAGTTACCCAACGAAATTGTATTTTAACGTAGTGTTGTGTTCCATTACGATACAACTGTTAAAACCGGAACAAAAAACGTAAGTTTTCTTATCATCAATACAATTATTATTTAAATCAGAGGCCCATTTGGTGTTTCTGTTTTACATTAATAATGCATAAAACTATTTTTTTTATGATTTCCTACAATATCTTAGAGTACTAACTTTCTTCTGCTGAATCGGGCGTTTGCTTACTTTATATTTTGTCGTCGTTAAAAATAAATGTTAATACAAAAGAACGAAACATTACGATAAATATGAAAAAATATTTGTCTATAATCTTTTTACTTTTTTACGATAACTTACTGACTTTTCCATGTCTACCGGTTTTGAGACGTACCCATCTCTTCGTCAGGATACTTATTACACTGACATGCAAATCCCACTATACTCGTTGACCATAGTAGTTAATTTATGTTTTATTAAGTTAGTTCATAACATCCTAAAAACCGATATAAATATATTTTAATGCTTTTTGATTATTGTTTTTCTTCTGGTAACTCATTGTACAGCTTCAATCCTTTATACAATGAGTTGAGAGACTCTGTTTTTCTACTCATCGGTAATCTTAATTTGTTTTTGGCCCTAGTATGTATGACATTGTTTGTTGAATTTGATTATATTTTTTCATCCTTTTAATTATTTTTTGTTTAAAAATTGCTGTATTATATTTTATCTGTTGCTTTACGGTGAGCGAACCAATTTTTTTTTGTGCATTGTTTTTTCATTAGAATAAATATATCTTTTGAGTACAATCTTCATCGCCTTATTTTTACATAATATTTTTTATATTTTTAAAAGTAATTTATGTTTGCACATATGATTGTTTAATCGACAAAAACACTACTCTTTATATCTATAACATTTCTAATCATTAAAAAGAAATATATTTTTTTGTTTAATTAAGAATGTGTTTTAAAATTTAAATATTTATCTAAGTAAACTTCGAGATACTTTATTTTATCCACAGAATTTATATTTACATTATCAATATCAATATTATATCCATAAGGTATTTTTTTGTCTTTGCGTTATTAATTTTAATTTAGACAGGCGCCGTGGCGCAGTTGGTAAGACGGCCAACTGTGAAACTGGCGTCGCGGGTTCGATTCCCACCAGTTGCAAGAAAAAACCCAAGAAACATATTTTTTTTAATTGGTCTGGGTGTTGTGGTGTATTATTCATTACGTCCTTCCATATCCCCTTTTTCCTACCTGCTGACAAGCCTAAAAATAGACGCTCAGCGGGTTATTCCTTTAAAAAAATAAAAACACTTTTAACCATTTCGGTATATTTGATAAATTATTATTTATCACTGTATTATATCCCTCTCACATAATTATATCCTGATATGTAAACTATTGCATCATCTGCAAAAAGTTGGATTTCCAATATTTTAGAGATTCTCCGATGTCATGTATTTACATGTAATGATAAACAATATAGCACAAACATTTAAAACTAATGTGCTGATATGACGCTTGCTACTAGAATATTGCAATTGTTACCATTTACCTGTTGAACCGGGCTGTGTGACTCGCAAATCAAAGGTCCGAGGTTCAAACTTCAATATCAAAATCGGTCCAATTTCGGAGTGCAAAAAACGGGAGAACGAGAACTCGATTTAGTCGATTTTGTCGATTTTAGTTAGGTATAGGTAATCAGTCCGACCCGCAGTTGTTTTTTTATACATTATTCAGGGTTAGAGCGACGTAAAACAAAATTAAAATTATTTATCAAACCACCATTCGACGCGTATCTTCTTAATGCTTTGTTCTCACTGAAAGTTTAAATATCATTAAATTTATGGTATTCACTAAAATATGAATTTATTCGCCATGAGTACGTTACAGCACTGAACTCACGTATGACATTACGGAAACTTGAATTTCAGTATTTCTATATTCGGTCGTTGAGTATTTAGCAATTTCCATGACATTTATGAACTTCCCCAGGAATATTTGCAATTAAATGAGAAATTCAAAATGTAAATACATTGCAATGTAGCTATGCGACGCTTCCCAGGTTATTGGCAATATATAAATTAACATGTCTGTCTTACAGTCGGCTTTTTTCATATTTCCAAACATCAAAGATATCATTTTGAGGATCTAAGATCACACATATTTACAAAGTGTAAATAAAAAGAATAGAAAAAATGGGCAAGCTTTTAAAAGTATGCTTATAAAAACAAACATTATATGAACACCAATATTGATTCAACAAATATTTATTATTTTCTAGTTTATTATTTCTTTTTTCATTAAAGATTATGTACACAGGGGTGTTTCATGCCGAGGGAAACATTTTTTATTATTTTGAAACATGCCCTAAGTACGTATGAAAAAAGTGTTGATTAAACCTTTTGAATTCAATTAAGTTACAACGATAATATTAATTCAACGTTTTTATTAATTATCATAACATAATGTAACACATTGTTCCAAATTACTTCGGAGAGTGAACATTAAATTGCGTTGTTCCAAGATCTTCTCTTCCATCTGTTGATTTTTTTGAAGTAAAAAGCCTTAAAAACGCAACATTCACTGATCAAAAATGTTTTCCCTCTCTGCTGCAATAAATTTAGATCATAATAACTCCCTACGTAGAAAACTCAGCATGTCTACATAGATGTAAACATACTTTTTTTTGTAAAAAATAAATATTTGCGTTCTTATGATTTACCCAAATATTTCATTTTGAGGGCCATTTTCAACGAGTTGTAAATAACTCACTTTTAGAAAATGGGAATCAAGTTGGGGTAGAATGGAATTCAAACTACAGATCCTTGAGTCGAGAGTCCTTTGAAAAAAAAAAATAAAAATTTAGATTAAACATTGTTGATTAAACTTTCTGGTATAAGAAGTATAAAACTGAAAAACCGTTTTCAGGCATTGGCTAGTAGGTGAAATAATTCAGCCAGGTGAATCTCATCTACGTAAATAATGGTTTCAGCTCTTTCACTTCAAAAAAGTCAAGAGATGGAAGAGTTGGGGAAATGTAGAGTTTTCAACATGGGCAGAATGGTGAATTTCACACAGAGAGTAAAGTGGCCACTTAAACCAGCCAATGACAGATGTAATCATATACATACAGAATATTGTTCTCAGTTGTGTCAAATAATCTATAAAAAAATAAACAAACAAATGATTGGTTGAAGCTTGGATTGGTGGGTGGCTATTTATTCTACTTTTATTGTATTAGATATAAGCTCTTTAAATGCCTAGACATCCATATTCTTATCTCAAAAATGTTTTCCTTTTCTGTTGCAACAAATTAAGTGCCATTTTTAATGGTCAAAAAGGAAATAGGATTTTCCGTATTAAACATTTTATGTTTATATAAAATTTATTTTTAAAACATGCTTCTTTACTAAACATTTTCTTATAAAATAATTTGTTTTATTTTATAGATAATTTAAGATAACTCTCCTAACTTTCCATTGCAATCGGGGGCGCTAATATTTGTAAATTTTTACTTCATGAAGTGTTTCGGATTTGTGTGTATTTTGATTCGAGTTGCAAACCATCCTATCCTTTGAAATCCAGTGACCTCTGTTTTGATTTTCACAGTCCCTGATATCCTGTGGTCTTGTTCCTTTCCCACTCTCTATGATTACTGAATGGAGCTTCTCGCAACTATCCGTAGCTTTGTTGTAGTTCCTGCCGGATATCCAGATCTGGTGGCTTCCAAAAAGAATTTAATGGCTTTTTAAAAATTTGTAATCATTTCGGCGAATTAAACATGTCTAATCAATTTAATCCTAGTCAGTGAAAAACTCATTTTCTTCTTTTTTCAAACCAAAAAAATATATTATGTACTTCTGGATTACCTTTTTTTAACACGATGATACTAAGGCTTCCAGATTACAAAAAGCTAATTTGGGCAGCTTTTCTCGTTTGGCAATGAGCAATTTTTCCATGCATGCGGGCACCGCCAAGGAAACTTATGTCCTCAGATGCGTTGTGTGCTATGTGGTGGGCAAGTTTCTAACGTCACTTCCTTCTCCAGCGACAACTCAAGAAAAAAATATTACTTCTTGAACAGTGCAACAAACAACACTTAACAACCCTCTTCAAAATTGGGCGATAAAAACGTGCGTGGATCAATTTAATAATATGTAGAGCCTATTTAATCGACTGAGTGCCATCCTGAAACTAAGCTAAAGAAAAGAAAATGAAAAAACTCATCCATTTCATTTAACTCCTGGATTTTAAAGATATTATTATAACGTATATCTTAAAATTATTTGAAAGTACAACAATTTTCTACAAACACGTTTTGGGAAAAGGAAACCTTGTTTACCATCTCAAAGCATCGAAGAAATTAACGAATATGGAGTATTAATTTGGTGTAAAGTTTTAGGTTTTAAGCAATGTTAAAAGTTACATCAAGTTAAAAAGGAACCAACTTCTAAACCAGATGGATATATTTTTTTCTTTTTACAGCACTTATCAATCGTGTCTTTATATTAAGACCTGCCTCGGGTACTCTAAAATATGTAGTTACATTTACATTTGTTTTAAAAATAACAAACGCTAGTGACAAATGCGGCGGTTTTACCTGGAAAATATGTCAAAATAATATATTCCAAAACGTAAGAAAGTTTGTTCGTCATGCTGACACTTAGGAAAATATTTCAGCGCCCATCACATTAAACTTTATTCTAGATAATGGACGTCGAAATGAAATATAAAATGCACTCGGCATTCAACCCAAAATAAATTTACTTGTTTCTTGTTTATTTTAATACATTACCAAATAAATTACCGAATGAAATATCATTTTGTTATCTTGTGTGAAATCAAAAGTGTTCTATCATTTGATTTGGTGTTTATTTTGTAGAACTCCATATTTAAACTTATAATATTAGAAATCAAACACTGATTTGAGTCTACTGAACACTTTATTTTATTTTTACAAATTTAAACATATAAAAATAAAAACTTCGTGACAATTGTTTCGCCTTTTTAGGGCATTTTCAAACGAATGTGAAGATTATATGGATTGAATGTCCTTATATATAATTAAAGGTACTTAAGTAGAAAATAAAAATAATCTTATGAACTATAGCATGTACATTAATCATAATTGAGAGAAACACCAATGGTTAAGGGCGAGGCTAAGTGTTTAATAGGTAATGAGTTATGTAACTATATAAGGACATTCAATCCATATTATCTTCACATTCGTTTGAAAATGCCTTAACAAGGCAAAACAATTGTCACGAAGTTTTTATTTTTATATTTGTAAAAATAAAATAAAGTGCTCAGTAGACTCAAATCAGTGTTTGATTTCTAATATTATAAGTGTTCTATTATTTCCAAAACGGATAATCAATCACATCAATACCAGTCATGGAAGAAAGCGGATCTTGTTTTTCGAAGGCTGTGTTTAAAAGAAATGATAAGACGCATCCTTGGAACGAAGGTCCGTTTTAAATTAAACTTTTTTGCTTTAAATATTAATAATCATTTACCTTTACAAATAAAAATCTCGAGTTAAATTGTAAATTAAAAGCGGTAATTGGCTTATATGTAATTTGTGTTGTTTTTTTTACATTTGAAAAACAAGGCTGTTGGTTATCCGAATAAATAAATAAAAAACTTGTTTACTATGTGTTAAAATTAACAATCAAAGATATTTTTTTAATGAATAATTATAATTGAAACAAAAATTCTTTTCGGAACAATATCGTTTAGACATAAATTATTCATTGCCAAATACAATCAAATACTATGAATTATTTAAACATGTTGGGAGCAAAACCATATACATATAATTAAACACCCTCTTATTACATACATTCATACACATATAAACAAACCCTCATTCGTATATGCATATAAAAATATATAAACATATTTATAATATATTAAAAGCAAAAAAAATAAGGAGGTATAAATATTACGAGAAGAGATAATAAACTAAGCAAACAATAATATGAAAGCAATCAATCTCCTATGTACAAAACTTTACAAAATATGTATTTTAATTTAAATACTTCATATATCCTAAGGATCTATTTTTGAGATAGGGAGGCAAACTGTTCAATTGTGTGTCAACAATATACTGAAGACAATTAATTGAAAACAGTGATAAGTACGAAAATGCAATTATGTATCCATTTTAAAATCAACGCCCATTTAAATGTTCTCATTAATTTTACAAACCTAAGAAAAAACAGTCAAATATGATCATTTAATTAGAGATAGTAATTGTTTTCTTTATTTGGTTAATCGTTAGAAAAATAACTGAGAATTGATAGTCAGAAAATTTTCTAGATTTCTCTTAAAACTAGAACCAATATGATGTGAAAAATAATATTTAAATTTTGTCATTTAAACCATGACTAAATCAGAAAAAAAATACTGACAAAGACGAGTGATACTTGTTGAGAAAGATATTACAAAACTGAGATATTTACTTTGACATTTACATAAAAAATATAATAACACAATATATTTCCAGATATATATTTATTTTAGTTTAAATTCTCTAACTAAACGTAGAAACATTTCTAATCTGTCTTTCCTTTTCAAAATTTTAAACAATTTTATCGATAGTTCATATCTCTTGGAGCGTATTTCAATCAATTGTCCCGTAAAGTCAACAACAACAAGTACATTTTTTTTAAATTTCTTGAACAAAAAAATTATGTTCAAAACTCGTTTATTTATCGTAGCTGCTCCAAATTTAATTTACTTTGTCCCCATTTAGATATTTTTAATACAAAATTTTGTGACATCAAAAAAAAACTTTTTGAAACACTGTAAAATAAAACATTTGTCAGTGTGTAATAAGTTTATGTTCCTTTAATTATGTTTATATTATTATAATACCAAAATTTTGAATTGGTCAACTATATCATGAAAATCCCTCTCTTCCACTCCTCCACTCTATTTCCTCATCTTTTTCAGAGCTCTTTTTTTTCTCATGTCAATTTATTATTTTTCTCTTTACTGTGTAACATGTTCTCTCATTATATTTGTGAAAAACTTTAACTGGATTTATGTATTATTTTTTCTATTTTGAATTCTTATATAACAACTGTGGTTTTTCCTTAATAAATAAAAATAAAAATAAAATAAATATATATATTTTTTTTAATAATAAATTGTCTAACACAATGTTATAAAATGAATAGCTTTCTTATTTCATCTTTTCTTCAAACAAAGGATACACAATATGGCTGGATTAATGAAAGTATCTGAAAAAGGTTTTATTTATTATTGATCTTAATGTAGTATGATTTTTCACATTATACTAGCAATAGAGGTAGCTACGAGTGGTTATCTCCATACTTTTATTCCTTATAATAAACCAATACGCATAGGAACGCAACATTAAAGCACATTAAAATGACATACGTAAATATGGATGTCAACTTACTATAAGCAGAATAGTAATGTTACAGTCTGAAACTTTAACCAGCCGATGACGGACAAAAGCTCTATAAATGCCTAGACTTTCATATTCTCGATAGTTTCATCTTTGTTAAAAAAAAAATGTAATACTCATATCAATACGGTCAGTCAAATATTTAGAATTAGTCTACAAATATTCAAAAATACCCAAAACATTGTTAATAAAAATCATATGGTTTATTTCAGGTGAATAAATAAGCATAATTAAATATTTGAGAATTTAAATTCTCATCGTTATCTGTCATAGAAACCTAGCAATATAAAGATCTTCGGTCTATAAAAAATTGCCTCTTTTCAGCAATAGATGTCGCTAGTTTACTTAATAATTTCGCCCTCTGTTATACATAAATCAACACGCATTGGAGTGTAATGATCAAATTATGCAGAATCAAAAAATGCCATGCGCGAATACAAATATTAAGAGATTTGTATATGCCTATACATCCATATTCCCACCAGCTTCATCTCTGTTAAAATAATATCTTACTATTGTGTTTCGTAAACATGGCCATTTTATAAAAACTACCCACGAATTTTACTGACAAATGAACCTTTTGAAAAATATTGGTACTAAATCCAGGGTACATTAGCAAGACAAAGTGAGTCTCGAAATAAAATGATTTAAAGGAGTTATCCCCCTACAAAATGGGGAGAGTAAATCATGTTTCATCCCCATTATAAGAAAATAAATATTAAAGAGAAGATGGTATCTAAGCAATTTGTTGTAAGGAAACCCATATTCTTGTAAAAGGTGTTTTTTTTTTGTCTCGATATAACTTTTAACTGGTAATATCGTAATACTTTATCCTTTCAACTTATTTTAACTGTACTGTGTCTAGGCGAAACATGATAAAGAAGAATACAGTTCTTTGTGCGACTCGACTTCGATTCGATGGTTGTTTTCGGGTAAAAATCCTGAAAAGGGAAATCGAATGGAGATAAGTCAACCTCATTGTGTTGTTGTTTGATTCCTGGCATAGTAGGCGTGAATTATTTATTAACATATTATAACAGAGATGAAGAACATGTAAGAGAAGTTAATATAGAAGTCTAAGCATCTACAGGGCTTATGACCTCTCAATGGCTGGTTTAAGTGGCCACTTTACACACTGTGTTACATTCACCATTCTGCCCATATTTGAACATCTACAAATTTGGAAAAACTCAAAATATTGTTGGTGAATTATTTATTAAAACGTTTGTTTTTATTATCTTACATGCTGTTATGTTACATGAAAGAAAACATTCTTGAAAACGAAATAGCATTTGCGGAATAATTTATTAAATTATTGGCTGGTTTATGCGGTTACTGTGTAACATTCACCATTCTGCCTATGTTTATACATCCACATTTCCTCTACAAAAGAGCTGAAATGTTTATTGATATGTTGAGAATTTTCTCGCTGAATTATTTCACATACTTGGCAACAACCAAAAATACTTTTTAATTTTTATACATCTTTTATACAATTAGGTTGAATCAACAATATATTGAGTAAGTCCAAAGGTTTAAAGACATAGCTAAATTTCAGTCCCTAGGGAGTTGTTGTGATTGAAATTTATTGCAACAAAGAAAGAACAGATTTTTGAGGAGGGAATCATTATTCCTGGACTGCCACCTGAAATGTAAGACTGATCACCTTACCTTCATAAAACAGATGATTTAAATACGCTGTATTTGGAAAGGGAAAATATTTTGAGAACCAAATATGGAAGTCTAGGGATTTACAGGGCTAATGATCTGTCATTGGCTAGTTTAAGTGTCCACTTTACACACTGTGTAACATTTGCCATTCTGCCTATGTTTAAGCATCCACATTTTCTCAACTCTTCCATCTGTTGACTTTTGTGAAGTAAAAAAGAGAATGTTACACACTGTATAATGCGGCAACTTAAACCAGCCAATGGTAGGTCATGAGCCTTGTAAATGCCTATACTTCCAAAATTCATTCTCAAAATGTTTTCTTTCTATGTTGCAACAAGTTAAGATCTAGATATTTTATTGTGCGTTTTATAATATATATATATATAGGTAACATCGTCATCATCTTTATCTTTCCGAACCAAATGATGCATGGGGCACTGCATTGATACACCAATCGCAGCGTAGCTTAATCTTTTTTGTTACATGAAGGTAAGATGATCAGTCTTACGCTTCAGATACCAGTCCAGGGACTAAGAAATATTTTAGTGTAAAAATACACTTTCCATGTCCGGAATCGAACCCGAGACCTCTTGCATGGTAGGTATACCTCTTGCATGGTAGGAATATGGGTACAAAAATTAAATATAAACATAAATATCTAGTGTTTAAAACTGTGTCAACAATGTAACGCAATTATTGTTTGAAACCACAGTGTAATAATATGTACATGCAAACTTTTTGTGCTCTCTTTTTTCCTTTATCTACTGTATATTATTTTTAAAGTTTAGTGCTACAAACTTTGTATTTTTTTTTTATAGAAAATGGCACTACTTGTCATTTTTATAAATAAATATTTCATGAATGCGAGAAATTTAAATCGATTCGATATTTTGCGTGTGTGTTATATTACCTTCCAAATGCATTCCAAATGCAGCAAAAAGTGGAAAAAGTGTACTACATTTTAACTTCCAACCTTCAATAATAATATGGCGGACTTTAACGCATTATTACATATGTTGAGATTATATACTTGCAAAGAAAGTAATGCAGATATTGATATCTTTAACGAATCATTAAAATCTTGTTAAAAATATGTTGCCGCGCCTTGACGCGATGCGCAGTGCCACGGGCGTAAGGGTGGTATTTTTTAAGTGTAAGTGAAGTAAGTGAAGCGCAGCCCCGTTGAAGTGACGCGCCGCCCAAGTGTGGTTTAACCTTTAGAGAACACGGGTTTGAAATATGTGGTCTGTGGTACACTCTATAGTTATGCTACTTTTCTGAACATTTTTTTTGCTTACCTCGTCATACATCGTACCCGTGTCCCCGTCATGCCCCCATGTCTAGTAATGCATTATGTTTATGTAATATTTAAGTATGTTTATGTTGAAACAAATTTGCTAATCCTTATTAGAAATTTCGCAAGTTGTTCGCAAAATGAAGTTTCGCATTATAAATAAATTGTCTATGTTTTATGAATGTATGTATGTGTGTGCGCATGGGTGTATGTACGTGTGTGTGTATGTACATGTGTATATATGTGTTTAAATGTATATATGTATATGTGTGTATGTATATGTATCAGAATGTGTATATGAGTAAGTTTATATTTTATTAGTCTGTGCTCTCAATTAATTTGTTTACTATTATCATATATTATAATGTAATTACTTAGCTCGGAACGGGGTATGTACCCTTGTTAGCTGGGCAAAGAGAACGTAAAATTGTATTTTTGATAAGAAATGTAAATAAATAAATAAATACAAAATAAATTTTAAAAATAAAAAACAATAAAAAAATATTGCCGGCGCAACGGCGCAATAAAAAAACACTCATTTTAACAAATAATTGCTACTTTATTTGGGTTTAAAAATAAATAAAATTAAAACATCATGTACTACATAGAGTAATCGTACTTCATATTCATTTGGAAGAAATGGAATAAGTTAGGTTGATATTAAAACGTCTATGAAAAAATAAATACAAAAAAAACCCATACTCCACGAATCGTTTAAATCGACACGCCAAGGAAAAAATATGGTAAATAGATATTATTTGTTTTTAATTGTTTTTATTATTAACTCAGTGGGTACTTTAAAATAAAAAACGTTTCTTTACAAAAAAAAACTGTTTTAATAAAATGTAGGTATATATTCTGTTTAATAATAAAATTGTAAGAAACCATATTAACATACCTAGATATGTCCATATACTTTTTTCAATATTCAATATCCATAGATTTTCTTAAATTGAATGGTTTGGGTAGGTAGGGAACAAATAGCCTTAAGGCAATATGCCCGCCTTTATATGTTAATATAAGATGTATAAAATAGGAAATCGAGTGAAGATTAGTCGGCCTCTTGATGTACTGGTTAGTGCGTTTGTAAATTTATGAAAATAAATCTAAATATTTATTATCATAAAATCATTACTTTTCTGTGTCTGGGCGAATATTGATATATTTCTATGAGTGAAATAGAACGAGATCCTGGACGACTGTTTTCGACTCGATTCCTCTCAGGTAAAATCCTGAATAAAATAATCGAGTGATGACAAGTCCGTCTCATCGCGAAGTGGTCAACCCAGACCTAACATTTTTGAGGTCCTAAGTTTGATTCTTGGTAGTAAATATTGATTTTAAAGGTAATTTTAACCACAACACTTCATTGTTTCTGGAATCGCACAGCGTAAGACAAATCCTCTATGTAAGAAATGATCGAAATACGTTGTATTTGGTTTTCCAATACAGTGCTCTATGCACCAGTGGGCGCTGAAAAGGTAATGATGATCACGATGAAAAATTAATCTACTCATGTTATTATATCGTACCGTGTGGAGTTATTAGGGGGTTCAAACCGTCGTCAGTAGAGTCGCAGTGAGTCACATCATTCTGGAGGGTATGATTCTATTAAATGCTGCGAATGCAAAGTTGCATTCCACCGGCAACACTTTTGACTACTCCAACTCGTTAGCGTCCACGTCACAAACCTCAGGCAATTGGATCACACTCATAACAGTGTGATCACGGGAGATAACGAGAGGATGAAAGGCGGGTTTCTAACGCCTCCAAACCAGAACCAACCAGCTTAGGGAAGGTAATCCCGACAGAAAAATCCACCAGAGAAGGTAACGAGTAACCAATCTGGTTATCTTTTCCCAGGAGTACATCCAACAAGCAGTAGTCCTGGTCACGAAGTTACGCAAGAACAAGATGCTTTCGCTTAAGTGATCGCCAACGTCGGGGTGACCTGATAAGGCACCACAAGAAGAATGTGTGAATTTATTTGTTTGTATGAAATATGCCAAAGTGTGACTAACTTTAATTTATGATAATACACTATACAGGTTGTTGCTACTCTCAGATTAAAATCCTGAAAAGGGAAATCGAGTGGAGATAAGTCCGCTTCGCAGTGAAGTAGTTAGCGCGTTCGCCTATCATAAAAGCGGTCTCGGGTTCGAATTTCTGCAGTGAGAACGTTAATGCCTATACTTCCATATCCCCTTCTCCAAAATTTTCTCTATATTTGTTGTAATATGTTAATCTATTTTTAAGACAATAAAAATATAAACAATATTTTGAAACAGTTATCCTCATCAACTGTTTCTGCCTAAGTTGACAAGAGATTAACGTTTCATTTTTTTTTTATCTTGGCATTCCATGGAAAAGAGTCATAGTATTTTTCTTAAACTCTTTTAATATTTCATTTCACGCTTTGACCTCGAA
This sequence comes from Micrasema longulum, assembly GCF_059751315.1. Lineage (NCBI taxonomy): Eukaryota > Metazoa > Arthropoda > Insecta > Trichoptera > Brachycentridae > Micrasema > Micrasema longulum. The sequence goes on from NW_028277280.1 coordinate 411,780, forward strand.
TTTCTTTCGGGCTTCCTAGAAAACGTCAAATGTGACAGAGCAAATTTACAATAAAAGACCAGAATACAGTAAAAATTTTGTTTACAAATGTAGAAAATATTTTGTTATTTTCAAATTTATATAAAAAAATAATTAAAAACCTTTTTTAAGATCCGATTGCACAAAAAAAAATAAAGTTAATATTTGTACCTTAGAGTTAGAAAATAATACATGGGGGAGTCAACTTTTTGCCGTTTTGAAATTAAAAATGCAGAAGTTATCCCAATAAGCTATTTTATTCGTGAAAAATACATTTTCATAAACACGATAAACATATAAGACCTCGAGCTGACCCATGCCTATCCATCTTCACCCCACACTGTTTTAGTGGCAAAAAGATCTACGAAAAGCCAATAGATCTATGTATTTATAAGAATTCTAAGTTATTTTATTGCAAATAGACGAAATGGATGAATGAGGCATGAGAAAAATAAGAAAAAATGTCTAAAATTAATGCTTCAGTGAGGGAAAACGTTTTGAAATATGGAAATCTAGGCATTTACAAGGCTTATGATATGTCAGTGGCTGGTTTAAATGGCCACTTTACACACTGTTTACCATTATGCCTATGTTTAAGCATCTACATTTCCTCAACAAACACAAACTTACTTAGACCTAATGAAAAAAAAGTAATATTATCTATTTTGAATATCGAAAACAATTACAAAAATAGATTATTACATACATGATGAACAACTAACTGAACTCTTACATCCGTTGACTTTTGTGAAGTAAAAGGGCTAATTTTTTTTTCATGCGGGTTATCAAACTGGTAAAAGAAGTATAAAAATTGGAAAATGTTCTTAAACGATGCCTAGTAGATAAATTAACTTACCTACATAATCAAGGTTTCTGCTCTTTTATTTCACAAAAGTCAACATATGGAAGAGTTAAGGACATATGGATGTTCAAACATTGGCAGAATGGTAAATGTTATCCAGTGTGCAAAGTTGCCAATTAAACCAGCCAATGACAAAACATAAATTCTGTAAATCCCTTTTTCCGTATTCCTTTCTCAAAATGTTTTCCCTCTCTGTTGCAACATATTTAGACCTAAATAACTCCCTAGGGAGGAAATCCCGCCTGTTTAAAAACATTTAGACCTGGTCGAAACATTGTTATTAAGAAAAATAATAACTTGTTTTGATCATCTAGGTAATCATTTTAACCAGTAACCATTCTTTTAATAAAGTAAATGCTTAATTTCAAAATAATGTCTTAAATAACTACGAATACAATGCTGTTGTATGTAAAATCAAGTTTAGGGGCTGTCTATATAAATGGCTACAACCAACGTTTTCGCTATGTCTCACAAACGTCGGCGTCGGTATGTCACTCAGCCGATTGTTAATTCTGTTCGTCTCTTTTCCTGTCACGTTTTATTCGCTAACTCCAAAGAAGAAATATTGAAGTTGAAATGAGTTTGACACCACTTAAAGTAACACGCGTGGGTAAGATCTGACAAGATTCACTATCATAAAACCGTTATTACCATTATGGGTAATTTATTCAGCCATTTTCGTTATACAGATGCCGGAAAAGTGACGTCCAAAGGTAAAATGTAAGTGCCCCATATTGAGGGGTATCCAAATCACCTCCATGTATGTTCTGCGATTTTTCGTAGTTTTCGAGTAATTATTTTTTAAATGGGGTTTTGAAAATTTTCGATCTGATCGGTTTTCCATTGATTTTATCAATTTTTGGAAGGGTTTATCGAGTTTATATTAGTAACTCGACATACTCATATTATGCTTTCACGCATAAAATAATCATTTTCGTTACATTAATGGAAGCTACTAAAGTTTTGACCTAAAATGCAAAATTTAAGTTCGAGGGAGTAAGACTTAAACGTTCAACTTATGAATCTAAATTTTTTTAGTAACTTTTAAAACTGCGCTTGATTTTAGGCTTTCATAATAATACAAAATAAAGTAGGACTTAGAACGTAATTATTCGCTGAAATCAGCCCTCATAAATACTGAAGGGAAAAATTCCTCAGTCATTCTCACCTTGTGTTAAGTGCTACTCGAGTCGGCATTTTATCTCTAACGGTTATTTTTTGTTAGTTGACCCACATTCTTTCATAATTGAGAGTACTACTTGCAAGCCCGGCAAAGTCCAAAATCTAAAAAAATGAGATATTAATTGAAACTCATTAAAAATACATTTTTTTACAATAATTTTAACATTTTCAGTTAAAAATACGGCTTTATTTGTAAGAACTTAACTTTAAACTATCGGGTTTGTTGCAAACATGGAAACCTCTGCTGGAGTATTGCAAAGTTGGAATGTACAAAATTAAATTTATTATTGTGCTACTGTTTCTTGACATAATGATGCTTATGTCATCACTGTTGGCGTATAAAATATTTACTGATTACAATAAAAAATTGAAGTTTAAAAAAAAGTTGAAGTTAAGAATTGTATCAGTTTTTTGTAATTTGCTCAAAAAAAAGAATTTTGCCGGGTTTGCAAATAGTACCCTCAATTATCCTTTGAAATTTTCCACCTCAGTATCAATAAGCATAATTTCAGCAAATAAGAGCCTATTAAGTACATTTTACATTACAAAAGCTTAAAGTCTAGCGCAGCTTTCGAAGTTTCTCGAAAATTAAGGAATTGTCTTTTTGGATTTTTTTATTTTAAAATGAACGTTCAAGTCTGACTTGCTCAAACTTAAATTCTGCTTTTTATATCAAAATTTTGGTACCTTTCATTAATGTTACGAAACTGATTATTTTATGCGTAAAAATACAATAAAAAAATGAGTCAAAAAAAGTCTTAAAAACCATCCAAAATCAAAAAAGAAAATAAGTTTAGGTTGAAAATTTCCAAAAACCCATTAAAAAAATTATATCTCGAGAACTACGCGAATACATGGAATATACATGGCGGTGATTCAGATACCCCTCAATATGAGGCACCTACATTTTACCTTTGGACGTCACTTCTCCGGCCACCCGTATAACCTCGAGGGCACTTGACAAAGTGATTCTGTGGATATTGATTTGAATTTGACTTTCAAGTAATTTTTTTTATTAAAATAAGTTTTTCGTCATTACATGCGCTTTATTTATCAACATTGTTTTGAGATAAGATGTATTTTAAACTTTTTCCAAAAATTCGTCTGTGACTGCAAATGCACGATCATTGAATTTAGTGGTTTATTTGCGAACAAGTAAAGAAAAAAATACATAAAATAGATTATTGCATACATGATGAACAATTAGCTTAAATTGAACATGTTAAATACTTAGGACTAATAACACATGGACAATTAATATTAACAATTTAACTAGCAAAGTGGCGACATTATCAAGTCTTTTTTAAAATTAAAAACTTTGTTCTAAAAACGGATAAAAATCTCATTATTGAAGCCTACGTAAAAACTAAAATATGTTATATGCAACTACTATGGGAAACAAGACATCAAAATGACATAAAAAGATTACAAAGACAACAAAATAAAATATCAAAGTCATTATATGATCTCCTTTATCCAACAGCAAATAAAGTACTCTTTAAACAAACTAAACAATCAAATGAACCTGAACTCAATCAACTAGAATCCTTAAAATGTATTCATAAATTAGCCATTGATGTAAGTGTACACGAAGTACTTAAACATGAAAAAAAATGTACTAAACATGGACACAATACGAGAAAATCAAAACAATGGCATAAACGACTTTCTAAAACGGGACTAGGACAGTCAAGACTAGTAAACCAGGGACTGAAATTATAAAATAAAATACCAATCAAAACTTAACAAAAGACTCAGACAACCTTTACAAAAGTTGCTAAAAATATTATCATTAACAGTAGAACATGAATAAATAAAATGAATTTTCTTATCACCGCAACGTAGATGTAGCTCATTTGGTGGAAGACGTTGCCAGCTCGTTCATCTGGAATGCACTATACAAAAGTACTAAAAAGATATCCCGGAACTGAGTTGTGCTGTGACTTACTATTCCACCCTCTGTGAAAAAAGAAGCCAGTGTGATAGGGAAATATCACATACTACGAATACCGATAAAAATATGAAAAACGTATTTGGAATAATTCATTTTATATTCAAAATCAATATGGATATTTTGGAGAAATGTTTTCAAATATAACTTTGAAAAAGACAATATAAAAAAAGTATTTCACTAGAAAAACGCGACATATTACACATGCTCACAACGATTACTGGCATTGAAAGTTGTTTATTTATTTATGCTTTATTAAGTTAGTTCATAACATTTTAAGAACTTTTACATACTTTTTATAATATTACAACTTTTTGGTCAAAATTTCTCAATTGTAACGTCAAGATTCATGACGATGTTCTAAAAAAACTTGAATGGTTTGGAACAAAGCTAAAAACTAACACAAATCGTGGCGTATTATTACGATTATTCAAATTTTTATTTTTATTTTTTTTTATTTCTATAAGTAGTAGCATTTTTTTTACTGGAGAGTATTTCATAGACTTTTTTTTACCTACTTTAAAAATGTAATAAAAAAAGGTGATATTTCCCTATTATGACTGATATTTAAAAATATGAATCCCTGGCGTTATAAAATATGTGGTTCAGCGTGCTTCGAAACACAATTTTTATTAATTTGGAAGTTTTATATGTAGTGGGTGGGATGTTTGATGCTGCTGTATTTCCTAACTGATGCGGACTGCTGTAATATCGTATATCGGGTCATAGAAAAAGCTTAGGGGTAAGCCCAAATTGAATTATCAGCCAACCGGTCGAACACTACTGGGAATCGAGGTATACAAAACAAACAAACCATCACGCCGTTTCCCCGTAAGGGTAGACAGAGACGATAGAACGCCATATCACTCTGTCTTTGCATACATATCTCACTTCCTCTACAATTAATACATCTTCTCGTGCACGCACGCCGATTATTCCGACTCTTAACATAACCGTATTCAAGTATTTGTTGAATTTGGTCATGCAATGTATTTCTCGGTCTTCCTCTATTTCTGTTTCTATCAACATTCGCGTTGTAAATATTGTAGCCGGTCTTTCGCTGTCCATTTGCTCTACATGTCCAAACAAGCGCACATCTCCTTTCTTGATTATGTCGATAGTGCTTATCTCAGGCTTACATAATGAACGGATTTCGACATTTGTGCATCTATCGTAAAACTTAAGTGCCCTTGAGGTATTAAAAATAGCGCTTTATAAGTTATCCATAATAATAATAATTGTTTTACCACATATTCCGTCGCTTTAGTTCGTTTTTGTCTGACAGACCATTTTTAACGTAATTGAGATAAGTGTGCGGGAGTGCTTAGAAAGCCTTTATTTATAAAATTTAAATGAAAAAAATACATATTTTAAATTGCTTAAGGAATTTTTTAGTTGCCATCATTATTTATGCTCATTTCGTAAAAATAACTAAATCTCAATTTCTGCTGATTTGTATTTTGGTATGTTGGATAAAAACGAACTTAAGCGAAAATTCGCCTGAGAGATCGCATTTCGACAGCATTCAGCCTACTTTCACTCCTGTGTTTCTAAGTTTATATTTTACTCCCAAACATCAGGGTCAGTATTGGGACTCCATTGTGAACTGCTAATTTCTCCTCTTGCGACAAACATTTTTTTGCTAAGATTCATTTAAGTGCCGTGTTTCACTTTGTTTCCAGCACTCACCCTCCTTTCAATATCTGTCTCAGTCATTCCATCCCTAGTAAACCATATTATTTTCCAGATACACAAAATCCACTTTCTGTTTTGGTATAACCTCATTTACAGTGATTGCACATTTAGTCATACTTTCATTCCTTTCAAAAACTATCACATTAAATTTTTCGACCGTTACCAGCAAATCGCCTTCCTCATATACTTTGTAAAATTCACCATTGTTGTTATGTTTGAATTTTCTATTCAATGTTTTTTTAATAGTGAAATGGCTAAAACGTATTTCAACGAACCATCTTTTACACAAAATGACACAGAATGTGGCTGCTGCCGACTGCTACACACTACAAATTTATAACTTTGTACTTGAACTTGAAAACTTATAAGCAGGATGGTGTTTTACGACTTATAATAAATTCACGGAAAATATCATTTTACATCTGCTTTTTATTGAAATATCATAGGCAATAACTTACATTTGATCAATAACTTACACTAATAAAACGAAAGCTTCTAAGGATGTGTCAATTATATTAAATCTTCCCACAAGATAGAAAGGGAAAATAAGACAAATGAGATGGAATAAATATCGCAGATCATATCGAATAACAAACATGGAGACTTATAAAAGCGTCTTTCCAAAAATAAAATAATAAAACGTTTTTTTCTAAATATATAATAAAAGTATAACATTTAATTATTATTTAACAGAGATGAAAAATCTTTTTAATGATGTATGTTTTTTATTGATTAATATAGTTATGTAAGTGAAATATGTTTTTTCCTATTACAATCTACTTTTCTATATTCAGTAAATGTTATGACTGTAACTTTCCAAAAAAGAGACTTGCTCCTGTGCTTGTAGAGTGACTTTCACTGTTTTTGTCATTTAGTTATTTGAAGTAATATAATTTCAAACATGCATAAGAAGAAAAAAAATAAACGAAATCAAAAGAAATAAAAATACAGTAATGGTAATTAAAATAGAATGCTGTTTTTTCTGGAACTCAAAATATTTCCTAAAAACATGTTATTGTATTTAAAATTATAGCATTTTCTTTAAAACTCGTAGACGTTACAAAGTCAGTGAAAATTTTATACTAATATTTACTTACATGAAAAAAATAATATTTGGGCGTTTATAGAGGGGGTACCCAAAAAAAACCGGACTGATGTTATGGAAGGCAAAGTTTTCGTAGTCCCATGTTTTGCTATTAGGGTCGTGTTAAACTACCTTTCCTCAGTCAGTATGCCTAGTGACGTTACTGGAAAGGGTTTTATTTGGCTGGTATGAATATATTTGTAACTGTTGTTTTGTATACTAGTCGTTTTATTCGATGGATGAACGAACGCGCGGCCGTGAAGTTTTGCATCCTGCTCAGGAGAACTAGCACATAAACTCTTGAAGTTATGGGAACCTGCAACACTGGACACATAAAACACCTGTTGCCAGGCCTGCCAACACAGATGCAAAACACGGCGCTAACAATTGAGAAACTAAATTTTGACTGTTCCGAACAGCATTGATTCTGGTTGCCTTAGAAACGACGTTTCTACTTACTTATAATATTTAACGTAAATTTTATTTCAATTTCCACGGTTAAGTGCAAACAGTTTTGTTCGGTATTCATTGATTGTATTTTATTTTACTATGCTCAATTAAGTTGTAAATACATTTGTCTACTTTATATGTTCATTCCAGGCAAAATATTAAAGTTGAAATTTTTTATTTGGTCGAGATTAAAATTTTATATTTTACCGACAAAAATGTAGTTAAAATTGACCAAATTATTCTGGAAGACTGACAATAGACCATCGAATAAGTAGTTAAGGTATCTGGAGTGACTTAAAGTTTAATGCAATGATGTATAAGTGAAGATTTAAGGATGAGAAGAGTGACTGCCAAATTTGCTCTCACACAACCATATCTATGGGCAATTTTTTAAACAAATCAGGTATGACCGCAGGTATGAAAAATTTAATTTTGAGGGCCATTTTCAACGAGTTGTAAATAACTCACTATTAGAAAATGGTAAAGCAAAAAAAAAGTGTCAACAAGAATGAACAGTAACGTAGAACGTGGTTGATTAATAAAGACGTGGCATGATCAGATTCAAAATCTCAAGTCTAGTCACATTAAAAGCTGATACCTTAATCATGATAGGCGAATGTGCAAACCACTACACTAAAAGGCGGACGTTCTTCCCCTCAATTTGCCTTTTCAGGATATTTACCCGAGAGCATAAATACTCGACCAGGATTCTAGTTCTATGTTTACATACTTAACTGTATTCTTCATCAGCTCGGACACATACTTCAATCACTCAATTATTTATAAGAAGCTCAAGGAGGCAAAAAATGAATTTTTTTAATTATTTATATTTTAGGGTACTGTAGGGTGCTTTTTTACAGCAATATAACGTCAAATCATTTTACAGGATCAAAGATATTTCTATCCGTCGTAAAAACAAAGGCGCAGAGTTATAAAACAAAGAGTAAGTCCTTAATTCAAAGTTTGAATTCATCTCTAAGTTATCTCGGTAATAAATCATTTTCGTTCGTTCACAAATTGAAAAACTTTGTGTTTCAGGATTTTTTCAGCTGTAGAAGAATGCGAATATAATGAAGCATCGTTATTGATAAAGATGTTTAATCTAATGAAACACATTTAGTTATTCATTTAAATACAGAGAGAAGGGGGTAAAAATGAGAAGGAAAAAAGGAAGAGAAAGGAAAAACTAAAATATTCGGATAGTGACATTTCAATCATGCTTTAAATGTTCATTGCCCCTCTGACGTTAGTGGGTAGATTATTCGAGCAGCTACTGCTGTAAAAAGAAGGCAAATAACTTAGAGCGGTGAATGGGTATTGAAAGGAAACATACACTTGGCAATTAATTTAGATATTTGAATGAATTTTCATCTTTTTCGTTGATATTTCTTGACAAAACTTCTAATAGTTTCACTTTTATTTAATTTGACCAACGAGCGCTTTCATCTAAGAAAGCATCTTCAAGACTTGAGTATTTTTCTGAACTGGAAGACCCCAGTCCTGAAGATACCTTTTAAGGCATCTTCAGGACTGGGGTTCTCGTCTGGGACGCTCGTTCGTCAAACAAAATAAAAGTGAATCTAAATTAAGAAGTTTTATGGGTAATTTTGTTTAGAATTTTATCTAAATTATTATTTCGGCGTTCATTATAAAATGTAAAAAAATAATACTTACTTGGCTTGCAATAAATCTATTCTGTATTCGGGTTCCATTATTGTTTTTTCTTGTTTTTTTTTTTTTTTTTGCTTTTGCATTTTTGTATTTGTTCGTTTACCATATTATTCGCAGTTTACAGATATACCACCTTCTATTAACATATTACAACAGATATGGAGAACATTTTAGAGAAGGGCATATGGAAGTTAAAGCATTAGCAGGGTTCATGATCTGTCATTGGCTGGTTTTAGTGACCACTTTGAACACAGTAACATTCGCAGTTCTGCTTATATGTAAAGATCCATGTTTCTTTAATTCCTTAATTTGATAATATTTCTGAAGTGCAAAAACCGTTTATGATTAATCATCCGTGTGTTTTGTCTTATAATTATTTCATATTCCCTTCTCTAATATATATTTATATTTTTATAGGAGTTGCTTTATTATTTACCTTGCTTATAATATACAAGGTTTATATTTCAAAGGTGGATTTTTCTGCAATTAAATTTCTTTAAACTTATCTAAATTGTTGGGATCGGAGGGATATACTAATGTGGGCCAATCAGGAACTTCTCAGCATTTGCTCATGTGGAGAGGAAACCACTTAAAACTCCTCAGGAGAAGCCGGCCTATAGACAATTATCAACCGGCCTTCCGTTCCAATATTATGTTCTCTAATATTATGTTCTCATCTCTGATGTAAAATGTTGATTATGATAACTCAATGGGTGGTGAAATCCAGTGCTTGTCTACAAATATTTGGATTTATTAAAAATATTGTTAATATTTAAAGCATTGACCTTGTGGTCAAATATTTTATTAAATATTATTTTATAATTATGTAGTTCTCCATTTCTACCGGTTTCGCTCGCAAATCCGATATCGATGGTTACCTTATTTTAGGTTTTAACACGAGTTGTGTCCGTTTTTTTCTAAATTGAGCACCAAAAGTAGAACAACATGATAAAAAATATACGTCATTCGAAAGCAAATTTTCTAATCTTTAAGATCTAATATTTGTTTCTACATAACATACATTATACTATTTGATTACAAGCCTTCAAAACGGAATGTCAAATGGACGTAAGTGGCATTTTTGACATCCCCTTTTGTTCGCAATTAATCGATGGAATAAATCTGCGTACGATATTTGCATAGTGAACGATGAAGATGCTATGAATAATTAACCAATAAAATTATGTAGTAACATTTGATAAAACTAAAATATTGTTAACCTACTTAGATATGTAATAAATGCAACAAAAAAACCGCTGTGGGCGTTCAATTATATACAACAATATTACATTTGTTTTACCAATCATCGGATGCAAGTTGCAAGCCGACCGCCGTACCGTGTGGACGCCTATGGAGCAAAGAAGCTCCCACCGTTGGATTAAAACTAATAATAAGAACCCACGCCTTTCAGTTTTAAAAATATCGTAAGTGCCATAAAATTTTGGATTTCAGTCAGTGCGGACGTGTTCAGTCCTGTTTTTAAGTGTTTAGTGAAAATAGTTTGGTGCTCGGAAAATCAGTTGGAAAATTTGGAAAATCTTCTGAAAATTGGGAAATCTGTGATAGTTCTACTTTCTCGGAAAAGCTAGGAAAAATTCGAGGAAATCCAGGAAAACTCCACTTCCGGTCTGTATGAGTTTTCCGAGCTTTCTGTTCTGACCTCCGTTCAAGTCCATCTTGCTTTCGGGTTTCGCGTCTGCCCTAGCGAAATTACTCGCCCGTTAAAGTCCTAAAGTTTCGAGTTTTCAAGCGAAATCAGCTCTTATCTCAATATGGCTAGCAAACCTCTCCGTACGAGTTTCGGCTTCAAGATTCCAGCTAGTGGATCTCGATCGGCACCAGGATCTCGTGATGCCTCGCCGAACCTTGGGGGGGAAAAGTTTTCTGAAACGTCATCGAATAGACAATTTCCAGTTGAGGAATCCACAGCTCTAATAGAGGCAGCTGTTAATTCATTGAACTCAGTAAGCAAACTCAAGAAAGAGGTCCGCGAGCAGGTCCTGGCTTCTTTGAGAGGCCTTGAGAAGATCATTAAAAAACTGGCTACGACTGTAACAAATGAGTCCACAGCTAGTATTGTTAATATCGAGAGAGCTATCAAAGAACAGTCAGAACATATAGCCGCTCTGCCGAACCTTCATAAAAGGTTGGAGGATCTTATTGGGGCTCAGAATGAGAAACTAGAGCTTATTAACAAAGCCGTTCCTCATCATCATCCAGTCGTTCCACCCCATCACCAAGTAAACACATCTGGATGGCCTAAACTTGGCTCGGCAATACGACCACTTTTAAGTTCGCACTCAATTATTGTATCTAGCAAAAACTTAAACAGTAGCAGCGAAGACATCTGCAACAATATAAGAAAGAGTGTAAACGTTCGAATGCAAGGTATAGGTATCCAAACGATGAAGAAAATCAACAAAGAGCGTGTCATTGTAAAGTTTCCCACTATTAAGGATAAAAATCTTATGCAAAACGAGATAAATAAATGCCCAAACCTGTTGGCAGTTGATGGCAAAAAGAAAAATCCCTTAATAATATTTAAAGGAGTTATCAAAGGAATATCTGAAACAGATCTAAACGAGTCACTCGTAAAACAAAATTCCAGCTTTGTTATTAAAAATAAAATTAAAATATTGTACAACAAAAGACATAGAAACCCTCTTCTTGCCAATATAATTTGTGAGTGTTCACCAGACACGTGGTTAACTATAACATCTTCAGGCAAGGCCAACATCGGATACCAGAGGGTGACTGTCGAAGACGAGACACCCCTGGTGCAATGTTATTTCTGTATGGGATACGGACATACCCAAAAGTACTGCACAGGTGTATCTCGATGTGGTTATTGTGCGGAAGACCATAATACCTGGAATTGTCCCAATAAAGGAGCAGAACAAACCTGCCACAACTGTATCAAGTTCAAAAAAGAGGCTAAACACAATGCGTTTAGTCATGACTGCCCAACAAGAATATATTTTGACTCGCTCAGCCGTGAAAATATAAACTACCCAAGCAGTTTCTCCCAGAACTACTTTTGTTAAGCCAAGGATGAAAACAACTCAAATAAATGCAGCATTGGAAGTAATTTGCGTGTAATACAAATAAATCTACAAAGGTCAAAGGCGGCTACTTCTGAGTTTGAACAATTGAATAATAATTTCGACGTGGCGCTTGTACAAGAACCTTACACGGGAAATAACGGAATCTGCTCTATCAAATGCCAAAAAATTTTTCAAGATACTAATGGGGCGTCACGGGAAAATCCTGTCAAATCTGCCATCATTATTTTCAACCCCCTACTGAAATCGGTCGGTATAAGTGAGTATATGAACAAATGTTTAGTTTTAGTGACTTTTCCTGCAAATAATGGTGCAACCTTTACAATTTGTTCCATATATATAACACCTTCCACTGATCCGGAAGTGTTGCTAAGGCCTCTTGAGATGTATTTACATTCGAAACCCGTGAAAATAATAATCGGTGGTGACCTAAATGCAAGAAGTACTTGGTGGGGTTGTCCTGAAAACAATTCACGAGGAAATCAAATAAATGATTTCGTAGCAGGCAATCATATGTTTATTGCAAACCAGGGAACCACGCCAACTTTTGAAACTACTAGGGGGTCCTTGGTTCTTAGCAGTATTATTGATGTGACGTTTGGTAATATGACAGAAAAAGTGTTTGACTGGTCTGTTAATCGTGCCGTCATTAGCTTGTCTGACCACAATGCAATAACCTTTAGAGTAAGCTTCCAAAAAGTGAGTGAAGGTCTTGAACGTAAAACTAGAAAATACAACACCAACAAAGCTGACTGGAACCAATTTACCGGAATTCTTATGAAAAAATTTATTGAATATGGTTTAAATGTTGATAACATTAACCAGATTTCATCCGAAAATGAGCTAGAAGGTGTCATTTATAACTATGAGGAATCAATCCGTGAATCATGTGAAGCTGCTATCCCTTCCTTGAAACAACAGACAAAAAATAAATCCAGTGCATGGTGGAATGATAACCTAAACGAACTGAAGGCAAACTTGCTTAAACTGAAACATAAAATTAGGAACGCCAGTGATTTAAGAAGACCATTTCTAATTGAAAAGTTACTAGTGGATAGGGAGATATACAAAACAGCAATAGCAACAGCAAAAATATCTTCATGGGTCAAATTCTGCGAAAATATTGATAACCGAAATCCTTGGAATGGTGTACAGCAAATACTTTCAAATACTTCTAGGCACACCCCAAGCTCACTCAAAACTTCTGATGGCTACACGAAAACTCACAGGGAAACAGCCGAATTATTGCTGAACACTTTTTTCCCCGATGATAATTCCGATGATGATACAGATGAACAAAAGACCACTAGAATTGGTGCAAAATCTGCATGGAAAAATGAAATACCTGATGATCCACACATTACTGAATTAGAAGTCACGAACTCTGTGTCATCTTTCAATGCTAAAAAGGCACCAGGAGAAGATTTCTTTACTGCAGATATCTGCCATCGAGCCATCAACACGAATTTATCCATTTATCACAGTATTGTTAATAAATGCTTGATTATGGGATATTTTCCAAGAAAATGGAAAATCGCAAAAATTATCGTTATCCAAAAACCTGGAAAAGACCCAAGCGAACCGAAATCATATCGCCCTATTGGGCTATTATCAATTTTTGGGAAAATCCTTGAAAAAATCATTTCCAAAAGAATCTTATGGCACTTCCATCAAAGAGAATTCATTTCATCATACCAATTTGGATTTATGCCACAAAAAAGTACAACGGATGCACTAATGGAGGTGATTACACGAATAAATAGTAATACAAAAAACAAAATATCAACTGTTGTGATATCTTTGGATATCCAAGGAGCCTTTGACCATGCTTGGTGGCCCTACATTATTGAACAATTGAAAGAAGCTCAAATTCCTAAAAACTTGTATAATATAATTATAAGTTACCTTGGGGATCGTAATATCACATTGAGTATATCTGATAGTGTATGCTCTAAGAAAAATAATATAGGTTGTGTTCAAGGCTCCGTTCTCGGACCACTGCTATGGAACGCCGTAGTTAACAAAGCCTTGAAAGTCAATAGTGAAAATCCAGATGTTCACATACAGGCATATGCCGACGACATTATTATTCTCATATCTGGCAATGACACTGACAAATTGGAATATGTGGGTAATGACACTCTTAATAAATTAGTAGAATGGGGACATCGAGCTCGACTAAACTTTGCACCGCAAAAAACAAATGTCATGATCTGTACGAGACAACGTGGTATAACGCCTAAGTTTTACATGCAGGGACAAGCGTTACAAACTGTCTCAAACTTCAGATTCTTGGGAGTTGAGATCGACAGAAAATTGTCATGGAATGAACATATTAAATACCTTATATGCAAATCTACAAATTTATTTCAGCGGTTGACAAGAGCAACAAGATCTACTTGGGGTTTGAATCCAAATATTTTAAGATGTATATATAATATGATAATAGTTCCTGTAATAACGTACGCAGCTGCCGTATGGGGTTCTGCGATAAAACGTAAAAAAAATATTTCAAAACTCAGATCCTTACAAAGACTATTTGCTATACAAATATGCAAGGGATAAAGAACGATATCTTTTTATGCAGCTCTGATAATTGCAGATCTTGAGCCCATAGATCTCAAAATTGCTGAAATCGTGTCTTTGGATGAAACGAAACGTAGTGGAGTAAGCGAATTACTTCCAAATGACCGTGTATGTCAGCGCCGGGTTGAATATTGCTCACTACCACATCCCGCTAAGTGTGCTAATATACAAGTGAATCTAGAGGAAAATACAAATACGCTATCACTTACTCAAACTAGCCTTATCCATATTTACACTGATGGCAGCAAACTGAACGGACATGTTGGAGCGGCCTTTGTTGTATACAAGGAACTTAGGGAGATAGACCAGCGAAAACTTAAACTTGGAAATGAGTGTTCAGTCTTCCAGGCAGAGCTGATTGGTATTGAAAGTGCAATATTATGGATACAAAGAAAAATAACTAGTCCCGCAATTATCACAATTCACAGCGATAGTATGTCTGGACTGCTCGCGCTCAAATCTGTTTACTCCACGAATGCCATTATAAGCAACATTCAAAAACTTCACTATGCTCTCAGCATACAAGGCATATATGTTCGATTCTGCTGGGTTAGAGCTCATGTTGGAGAAATCGGAAATGAGAGAGCAGATGAGCTAGCCAAGGCTGCTACAGTCAAAAAAGTGAGGCCGAACTTTGATGAAGTCCCAATAAGCCATGTAAGGTGGTCCCTTTCAAAAGATAAATTAAATGAGTGGAGGAAAATTTATGAAGAAAAAACTGCCAATAAGTGGATCAAGCAACTTTTGAGAAGCACAGACGAGGCCAAAACATTTTGGAAGCATGAAACGCCTACATATGAATTAACTCAGGCTCTCTCGGGACATGGATGCATGAGGGAATATCTGCATCGCTTTGGGCTGCGAGACGATAGTTGCTGTCCATGTGATGGCATCACTGAGCAGACTGTGGAACATCTTCTTGTATACTGTCCAATGTTTGATAGGCCGAGGTGGGAGCTTGAATGCAAAATAAACACTCGGATTGCTGCGACTAATAACCTAGCTGAGCTCCTGAACTGTAATGATACACGAAGAGAGACCGTTCGATTCATTACAGGGACGATCAAGCAGGCTAAGTTATTCAATGGTGGTATTTAGCTCCTTTTGTTTTTTTTGTGTCCAACTTTTACTTTTTTTTTATTTTTTATTATTTGTTAATGTAATATTTCTAGAATTATTCTGTTTATTCTGATTCTGCTTTATTTTTATTATTGTAAGTCTACGGTGAAAAATTTTGAAGTCAACGGAATATAATTTAAAGATAAATGTATTCGATAAAACCTTGCACATAACAAAAGCAAGGTACAAATAATTTGCAACTACAAAAAAAAAAAAAAAAAAAATCATCGGATGCATGATAATCTATTTCATCTTTGTGCTTGGAAAAACAACAGATGTTATATGAAAAATAATAAGATAGAAAAAATAGTACATATGAGTATATCCACTTTAAGATAAAAAAATTATATTAGAAAAAAAGTAGAGCGCCGTAAGAAGGTTGGGGATGAGGAAAAAATGTGGAGGAGAGGAGGGGAAATTTTTTTCTTTAATTTAGTAGACCAATTTAAAATTTATTTACGATAGTTACCTTAAAATATTAAAAGGTACATAAATTGCCAAAAACGCTTCATTTTAGAGTGTTTTAGAAAGTTTTTTTAATTCACAAAATTTTGTTTTGAAAATTTCTAAATGGGGACAAAGTAAATCAAATTTAGAGCAGCTACGATAGATTAAATGAGTTTTGAGCGTATTTTTTTTCGGGCAACGGATTATAAAATTGAATCTGTCGCGTTGACTTAATGGGACAATTTATAAAAATACGCTCTTAGAGATGAGGGCAATCGATAAAATAGTTCAAAATTTTAAAGAGAAAAGACAGATCAGAAATGCTTCATTGTTAAGTAAGGGTAGTTAAACTATCAGAAGCCCTGATGTTGTCGTATTATTACACAAATAAAGCAAATGGTCCATTTTTGTATGTCTTTTTCCAGTATCTTCCCGTATTAACTATTATCTGCTGATTCATTGGCTAACTTTAATGATAATGTTGAAAACAGGAATCGAAAACTCTTCAGTTGTTAAAAAATTTTCGCGATATGTGCTGACCTTTTTACTCTCTGCCCACGCACGTTTTCATTTTTTAATGATCATTATCTCTCCTATTCATCTCTTATTTTTATTTTCTGCACCACGCCCCGGGAGAGAAATAATAATACGTTTTATTATTGCCATATTGAAATTTCCCTCAGAATATATTTTTTTTAATGTGTCACGATTTTTTTATGTAACATTAGCCGATAGACGACTGCTGCCCGCTAGTGATATTTTAATTTATTTGTAACTCCCGAAAGCGCCTATAAAAAATATACGCTGCAATCGGCGAGCGACGTATTATGCCTTTTTCCGATCGGAACGGGCAGGCGCATTATCTAAATATTGAATGAAAAATCGATACAGGAAACGACACATGCTACATAAGTGTGCATTGTTTCATAACTTAAATATTTATATAGATATCAGTATTCAATTTAAGTAATGAATGACATTAATTTTTTAAAATTATTTATTTTATATTGATTAGTACTTATTTTTTTTAATGTACAATACAACACTCCAGCCAATTACAATAAACATAAATGATTTAATTATGTATCAACAAAAACATGATAATAAAAACGCACAATATATTGTAAAGGTCCCTAAAAACAATAGTAAACAGAGACGAGTGTTTATTTGTGAAGATCAAGTGCCGAAATTTGACAATTTATTAGGTGAGAGAATTCATTTAAAGCATTGTTTTATACACGTTATTATATTCAACGCTTTGTTCTAACCAAAATAATAATTTCTCGTAATTTCATAACTCTGCTTCTGTTAAAACTGTTAAAATTCGACTATTTATTATAAAACAATTTCTGTATAATATAGTGCTACCTATTCATGTTCATTTAAAAATACAAATGATTCGTTTTTCTTGTATCACGTAAAATTACTCCAATATGAAAAGTAATCACACACAAGTTTATCTGACATCTTAATCAAAGTAAAATAACAATAATAATCAGAAATTTTAAGCGGGAAATACTGCGTATAATAATAACAAACAAAATTAACAAGCGGATATATTCCTTGGTACCTACACTCTACACTATGCACACAGATGCGTTTCTACCATCATCTCCCAGGGAACAGCCAAATGTGAACCAAGTGTTTTTACAGTTATTTACTAGGAAAAAGACAATAGATCCTGTTTACTGCATAAAGCTGTTTATTGCATAAAGCAGGGACGAGTTTGAGTTTGAGTGTCGTCTATTGTCTTGTTAACCTTAATAATAAGTTAAGGAATGCTATCTTTGTTTGGTTTTTTATATTTTACTTTTTGTGCTTAAAGAAACAATGATGGGTACTGCAATGAGTAGTATCCATTTGGCCCTCTGTCTAGCTGTGGTGCAAAAAAATAAAAATCAAAAGACAAAAAATGAAAACACCATGTACTTAATTTTGTTTCTTTGAAATTATTATTTTGCTGAATATTTTGCGTGTGGACATTTGTAGATAAATGCTGAAATTGAATCCTCTTTGGACTTCACCTCAAAACGTCAATATATTTACGAAGATGATGGAATATTTCCAAATGTAAAAAATCCAGGCATTTACATGGCTTATGAACTGTCGATGTCTGACAGAATTACAAATAAATGTAATTAATTTAACCAGCCGATGACAGATAGGGGGCCTTGTTACATGTACGTGGTAGATTTTCACATTTTCAAATAATTTATGCATCTCAATTGAAATGTAAATATATATATA
This sequence comes from Micrasema longulum, assembly GCF_059751315.1. Classification (NCBI taxonomy): domain Eukaryota; kingdom Metazoa; phylum Arthropoda; class Insecta; order Trichoptera; family Brachycentridae; genus Micrasema; species Micrasema longulum. The sequence continues at coordinate 430,154 of NW_028277280.1, forward strand.
TATATAATTTCGTTATTTCAACATTTTTATGGTATTAATTAAAAGTTGTGTTAGTTAAGCACTGCAATAATGATGACTTGAAATTAAAATTGCGTTGATTCAAAATTTGTAATTCTATCAATTAAATTATGTAGTTGGTGTTATCGAGAAATGTAATTGTGTTCGTGTATTTTGCCGGTGACGATATATGGACTAGAAATCATTCCTGTGATACAGAAAAGAATCCAGAAACTAAAATACTTGCAACGGTCCATAAAAAGACAGATGCTCGGTGTATGTCGAAGAGACAGAAAAAGAAATGAAGAAATAAGGCGCCCAACCGAAGTCGTAGATATTTTTATTTATTTATTTATTAATTACATCACACATACATTTGTTAAGGACAAAGACACAGTTTATGCGACACAATCAGGAACGACCCATGTCTGTGAACTTGCTCCGACTCGCTAGAAAATCCGTGTTGAGTCGGGGAACTTGTAATGCATTCATAACCATACATTCACACACATATATACATATTTATTCGCACATACATATTTATACTATATTTTATACATACATATACATATATATTAAGTTTAAGTTTATACACATCATTCAAACCTTATACATTACTACATTTTACATTTATAAATACATATTAATCATTTATCAGTTAGTCTACATTTGATCGCAGAAATCCATTCCCGTTCGAGCAAACCCGTAACTCAAACCAGATTTAAATTTCGAAAATGACTCAGATTCCTTTGTTACCTGATCTAGTAAATTAAAAATTCTTGGACCTACCACAGAGAAATGTCTCTTGGCCAAAGTTATTTTACTTTTTGGCACGTAGTAATTTACTTTTGAGGAATATCTTGATATTATTTCCTGTTGTGTTCTTTGTTTACTACTTGTAGTCCAAAAATTGATCAGACATGACTTATAATAGTGTTGTCTAATTGAAAGGACTTTGGCCTCTTTAAACAATATCCGATGAAAAGGTAGGAGGATATTTAAATATTATTTTTAATATGGTTTTTTGGGTTATCATGAGCGTTCTGTAGATTGTCTGAGCACAACCACCCCATCCTTTTATGCCATATGTTGCCACTGATTTAAATAGTGCGAAATACACCAAACGAAGAGTGCTGAGGTCTAACACATTTCTCAGGTTGTAAAATGCATAAATAAGTTTTCTTAATCTATCAGTTGTTGTGTCTATATGAGATTTCCAGCGAAGATGTTGGTCAATGACTACTCCCAAATATTTGAAATTTTCTGTCTAATTTATCTGTGGACAGGAACAAATACGACTATTATCATAATAATTCAATGTATCTTTATGACACGAATGCAGCATTAACTTGAAGTTATCCTTTGTACTTTTTTTCAATGAGAACATCAGGTATTTTGTTTTCTCAATATAATATATTGTCTAGCCAGTCTTTAATTGTTTTCATTCCAAGAGTAGCTTTGTGGAAAGTTTTATTCCAGGTATTTCTTTTGAAAACTATGACAGTGTCATCAGCAAATGTAAGAATATTACCTTTAATACTCAGGTCGCAGAGAAAATTGATTTATATTAAAAATAAAATAGGTCTCAGGACGCTACCTTGCGGTACTCCAAATAACATCGGCTGACTGGAGCTTTTTCTCTCCTCTCCCTTTTCATTCTGAATTTTTGTGTTTTGTACTCCGTCATTGTTTCCTGATATCCCTATTTCAGCAAGTCTTTTGTAAAGAATAGGATACGAAACGGTGTCAAAAGCCTTAGCTAAATCAAGGAACACCGCCAAGGGTTTTTGACCTTTATCTAAGTACCCTGTTGTAATATGTGAGAAAACTGCTATCACGTCAGATGTGATACGATTTTTTCGAAATCCATATTGGTTATTGGAGAGAATATTATTCTTTTTCAAATAGCCATAGATTCGTTGTTTAGAAATCTTCTCAATTATCTTAGAGATAACGCTTTGTAATGAAATAGGCCTATAATTATTGATAATGGATCGTGCAGCAAAACTAAAATTATAGCGGGCAAGACACTTGACGAGACAAAATGATGGCAAGGAGACACCCAGAATAAAAAAATAGAGACCATGGGCAAACAAAAGAAGTGTTGGAAGACCTCGAACAAGATGAGTCAATAAAGTTGCCTCGATAGCCGGTAAAACATGGATGATAAAAGCCTGTGATTTATTTATTTATTTTCTGTTCACAAACAGTAAAAGATATCACAATATAAATACAATTTTTAAAATAAAAAATAATAACACTAAACAAATTTCACCAATTATATGTGAACACCAACAGTCACAAAAGAAAAAATAAAAATTGTTAATGGACCAAAATTTAATTTTCATTATATGTCATAAAAGCAGTTTATTAGAATTTATATAAGATCAATTTTAATAAAATTCAATTTACGATAGATGCAATTTATACAATCGAATATAATTTTACTAGATTATTAATTAAATCTCGTAATATTAATAAGTTTTTTGAAATGTATATCAATAATTCAAATAATAATAGTAACAATAAAATAAAAAAAATAAAAAACAATGCGTACTCTTGTGGACTGCGTACTCTTAGGCGGACCTCCCCTAATTTATTTTTGCTGGGACCCAAGTCCACGATTTAGTCCCAAGTGGTAGGAAGGAATGGAGATGTTTGGCAGTGGCCTTTATCCAGCAAAAGAGAGAACAAGACTGAAGAAGAAAAATAAAAATTGTGTTAATTAAAAACAGTATTTTATTACTGTCTGACTCAAACGGTTTATGTTAGTACTAGTTAAGTAGTCACCGTTGATCATGTCGTTCAATGACATTCTACTCAATATATCTATGTATAGCCCTTACTGCTCGTTCCCTGTGTTTATCGGTGCATTTAATGCCTTCGTTAGGTTATTTAGTCAACCATCATTACACAGCTGTCAACCTGACGAGCTCTAAGGGGACAATAAAGGGGACAATGGCGAGTTCTTACCGTTTTTATTGTGATAGGTACTTTTCGTATGCCCAGTCCATTCACCTGTATACAAAAAAGAAAGTAAGGTAAAAATCCATACCACACCCCTAACAAGAACAACATTTCAAAAAGATTTGAATTGTTAGCTCCATATGTTTAGATTTTATATTTTTATTTTATTTTATTTTATTTTATTTATTTCGAATACAAACAGATGTACAGGTTAAATGAATATTAAAAAAAAAACTAAAAAAAATGTATACATAGTAAGGCCTGCCATCCAATTAAATGTATTCACTAAATAATACTGTAATAAAGCGACGACGGCTTGAAGTTTAAACTATATAAATAGTAAATATACTATTTATTAAAATAAGATAAAAAAGGACAAAACAAGGAGATAGTGGAAAGGAAAATAAGGAAATTGATAAAGAGCGGTAAAGGATGATTGAAGGAAAGTGAGAGTGGAAAATTGCATTTGATTTAATGATTAAATGAATTATGAATGAAGAGCATGAATCAAGCCCATTAATTCTCTTCTGTACATATTGTATGGAGTGTTAAATATATCAAGACTATTAAATTTTTTGTTAAATGTTTCACATATACGAGGGATCGTAGAATGTTTCCGATGATTAGTTTTAAATTTACGAATATAGAAAATATCAGAGATTCTAGTTGGCCTGAAGAGAACACGGTAAGCCAGTAGATTAATGAGTTCCGGGGAATCGAATTTATTGTTGACAATTTTATAAAGCAGGATCTGATCAAACATACCTCTTCTGTGTGCGAATGAATCAAGGTTATAAAATTTTAATGAAGCTAAATAATTTGTATACACCGTTAAAATGAAATCTGTCGGCCTCGTGGTGTAATGGTCAGCGCGTATGCCCACCATGCAAGAGGTCTCGCGTTCGATTTTTGACACGGTCAGTATGAAAAATTTGTTTAAAATAAAATAAAATGATGGGATTTGTTCTCCGAACAGCTAAGGTGTTCTTGAATACTCGTGTTCTTAGGCTTCTTTATAACTCATTGGTGCGAAGCAGACTCGAGTGTGGATATCTGATCTGGGCGCCCGACGAATTGAAGTACTCTGTTATGCAGGAAATGGTTCAGAAGAAATTTCTGAAGTATCTTTACTTAAGGAAGTGTGGATACTATCCGTAATGGACTCGTCTGACTTCAGACTGGGAATGCTTGGCTACAATGATTTAGAGAAAAGAAGATATGGATACTTGCTTTTGTATTTTTTTAGATTAATCCGTGGTATTGCGATCAACATAGGTGTAATGCAGAGTATTTTTCTTTATGTTCCTAAAGACTATCTTAGACATAGGCAGCTTAAGCTATTTTATCTTCCTGCTTGCAAAACCAACCTGCCAATGCTAATGCCAGTAGGAAGAACAATGTATTTACTCAGCCGTATCTCTTCGAATATCAACATCTATCATATTATTGAAAGAAAGTTCAGACATCTTTATTCTATAATTTCTGGGTATTTTTATTTTACCATCTTTGTATATTTTAATTTTACTATTTTTTTTTTCGTTTTTGTGCATGCTTTGATTTTTTTTGTTAATGTACATAAACGTTTATAAAATTAATAAATCGAAATTAAACCAGCCACTGACAGGTTATAAGCTCTGTAAATGCCTAGACTACAATATTTCCTTCGATAAAATATTATTTATCTCTGTTGTGGGCTTTGTTTTGGAATATGGTGAATTTGTTTCAAATTTTCGTGGTTTGATAGGATAATGTGCTGCTGCGGTGGTTGCGTGGTTCAGTGATTGTGTTGTAGGTGATTTTGCATGAACCCTTATGAACAAATCTTTTGGCTCTTCCCAAAATTGAAAATATTTTGTTATCTGCTTTCTTTTTCTTAATAACCTTAGTGTTGTGATGACATGTAAGTTTCAATTGTACATATACCTATTGTTTAGAAATCTTGATAATTAGTATTACAGTTATATGGTAATTAAATATAAGATTGACATTCATATATTATTATTTTTTATTTTTTATTCTTTATTCGGATAACCAACAGCTACAATTATTATATATAAAAAAACAAAAATAAGCCAATTACAGGTTTTTACAAATAGCACCACAGTATGTTAACAAATATTCTCAAACATAAAATATATAAGTATCTTAATTCAAAAGAAAAAAAAAATAAGAAAAAAAAAACACTACAAATCATTTCGAAAGAAAACGCATGACTCGCAGCGGGGTTGAATCCAATTCTTGTCTAGAAAAATTTTGACTGACTCAAAATATTGTTAATTTAATTTATTCCATTTTGAGAGACGCCGTATAATATACTTGTCAAATAAAAAAAATAGTTTTATGGGTACGATTAGATATTCAGAAACATGCTGGACGTAAAAAAATATTAACGAATTTATTAGTTCAGAGCCGATTCCAGGTCAACGATCCTATCTGAGAGTGTAAACCGAGGTTTGCCAACACGCAGTTTTATAATTTTTATTAAACTGTTTTTCTTGGGAATTTTCCATTGTTACCCGAAACGACTGAAATTTGAAAAAAAAAATGCCCGTGGTATGAAAAGTTATTGTTTATTTAATATTCACAATTATGTTCTACAAAGCAAACACAGAATCCTAGTATAAAAAATATTTCCCAAATATAGTTTTGGGAAGAAATTTTTTCTATCGACGGATATTACAAAACTAATGAGTAATATAAATTGATATTTAAAGCATTAGCACTTTGTGGTAAAACATTTTACTAAATTTTATTTAATATTTGTATTTAACCACTTTTCTATGTCTATCGGTTTCAAGACGTGCGCATTTCTTCGTCAGGACACCAACTAAACCAACATGCAAAATCCACTATACACCTTCACCATAGTTGTTGCACAAAAATATGAAACCATCATGAATTTTAATAAGCAACCTTTACATGCACTGATGGTGTTATGAAAACTTTTTATGCTGTGGGGTAAATAGTTGAAAAATGAAGGTAGGTAAGTGAATTAAGTAGGTATAGGGTGACTATTACAGTGAATTTTTTTTAATGGGCTATATTGAAAGGTTGTTTGATTATTGATCCAAAAAACATTATTTTTTAAACTTTTCTAATGCGAAATATATCCATATTATTTACTGGTGGCCTGGTGAAGAAACGGGCTCATCTCGAAACCGGTAGATACAGAAAAGTTAGTAAGTGGTTATATACAAATATTTAATAACATTTAGTAATGTTATATTTTTAGTGTTTTTTTTTTAAAATAATTAGTTGAATCAATATTTTTCTATTTTGCTGATTTTTTATCGACCAACTAGCACTTTCGCCTTAATAGGCATCGTCAAAACTGATATTTGATAGTAAAATACTATAGTTAACTCTGTGTCCAGGCCGATATAGTTATCTGTATGAAATTTAACCCGAACCGCTAGCTGGTCCTGGTTACAAATTCTGAATGAGAAAATCATGTAACGATAAGTTTTCCTTATTTTGCAGTGATTGACGTGTTGGCCTACCATTTTTTAGGTCGTGGGCTCGATTTCTACTAGGGTAGGTATTTAACTTCAATATTTCATTGTTTCGGGACTGGAACCTAAACGTGAGTCTGACCACACACAAAAATACGATGCATTTGGCTGACCAATTCAGTTCTCTTTGCACCACTGAATGCGGAAAAGGGAATTTATAATTTTGGCAGCCAAAATTGATAGCCAAATATTAAATAAAAAGTTTCAAAATGAAAAAAATAATAATATTCCTTTATTATAAAAAAAATGAATTCGCAATTCTGTCGAAACGTGATCTCTTGAGGAGAATGTGTCATAAAACTATGCATGATAGATGCAGAAATAATGTCGAGATTTGTAGGTACATTTTTTAAGACTAGCATTATTGACAAAACTAAGAAAGAAAAGCTCAGTGGTTAGGATATATGAAGCGAATAAACGGCAGAAAAACGGATTAAAGGATTTAAAATTCGAATGTTGATGGATGCTGAAAACGAAAAAGACCGAGAAAAACATGGCGTGACCAAACTCAACAAATACTTGAAGAACGACATGTTAAAATTTAGAATAACCATCGCAGAGCATAAGATGATGTATGAATGTAGAGGAAGCGAGGTCTGTATGTAAGGACTTCCTTGCCCACATCTACATTGTTTGGTTGTATTGGTATTATAATGAAACATCTTGAATGTACGATTCATGTCTTCATTGGTTTTATTATTTAGAGTCTTTCTGTGTATTGGCAGGTAAAAATAACAGTCTCCACCCTATTAGAAGCAGAAACCTGAACGAGTATTTTTAACTCGATGGCTGCTCTCAGGTCGAAATTCAATTGAGTTCAATTCCTAAAGGAAGCGTGGTGTGCATGAAAAGACAGAGTGGTTTTCGATCATCTCTGCCTTACCCCACGGGGAAACAGCGCAATTGTTAATTTTGTTTTGGTACCAAACGGGTTAATAAAACAGTATGTAAATTGATCACTTGATCAACAAATGACAGGTCATAAATTCTACGGAAGTCTTGACTTTAATATTCCTTTCTTAAATAGATTCTGTACTACTTGTATACATAAATGCTGACGCAAGATTTATCATCTTAAATGCAAGAGTAGTTACCCTGTTTATAAAAAAAGAATCCATGGAATTATACGTCGAAAATTAATCGTTATGAGAATCTACCCTTAAGCATAACCTTGAATCACTAAAACAATTAAAAAAGAGATTATACGAATGGCTCCCCAAAACATAACCTTTTTAAGTACGAAAAGGTACCCTGCTGATTCAAATTACTTTTTGAAGATCCTTTTTAACATTTTTATACCTGATTTACCTATAAATTCAAATTACTTACCTGTATATTTATGTAGATTTTTAAAGATAAAAAACTTTTATTGAGTGTTATTAAAAAGTGAAGCGCAACATTGAATAATTCAAGTAACTTTTTTATTAACTTTAATTTTTATTAAGTAGACAATGTTAATAAATTGTTTGACATACTCAAAAAGTAATAAAATATAAGATACATATTTCTAATAAGTCTAATTTCGTGATTAAAATGTTTTTTTAAATTTGAAATAAAAATCCAAAGACCACTTTTTTATTTTATATTTAGTATTTTTTTCTTTGCCTTTTACAATGGGTAAGTTACTAAGTTACTAAGGTACTAAGTTAATAAGTTACAAATACAAAAAAAAACTATTACATTAACACAAACACCTGTGTGTGGATAAACATTTAATTTTAATTTAAATAAAGGATTCTGGAAGAATACGATACACATCAAAAAATTAAAAATACATGCTCAGTTCTTTTGTCAATGTTCTTTGTTCTTTTGTCTTCTGTACTCTTCTCATTTGATTATTAATTAAAACTAATGTCTGAGCACCCGATGACAAACAATTATTAAATAGCTAGGGATTTTAAATATTCGAGTGTAAAAACACTATTTAAAACAATATTTCATAACAACCATGCCGGGAATCGAACCCGAGACCACTTGCATAATAGGCAAATGCGCTGACCATTACGCCACGAGGCCGACAATTTGCAATGAGGAAGTTTAGTGTTTTTTTTTATTTTTTTTATTTGTTAACCAATAAACTTAGCCAAAAAATAATTTTTCAGTTTTTAAATATCTTAATATCAGCGCAATGATTTTTTAGAGTTTTGTATTTCTGAAATACTCCGCGTGTGATGTTAGAGGTTAATTTCAATTTATTCTCATTAATTTCTTCCCATTGGTCCAGAAACGACAAGCATACCGGAAATCTTCCATAGCTCTCATATCATAGGTTGATTTGTATGAACCAGTGACGTTATTCAAAGTAGTGCGTTTTGATTAAAATATTTTTTATTATTTTTTTCGTACATTTTCAAGAAACTATGCAGTACAATTTAATGCTCTTATTTTTGCCCCGCGCAACAAATTATTTATTGTATACAATTTCCCGTAGAGCTGAAGTTCCTCATTTTAACATGCACTTTTATTTTTAAAATATATATTTTTTTTTTATTGAAAGTTCTTTATGTACTTAAATTAACTTATTTAGTTAAAAAAATATGATGTTTTGGAAATAACGTAATAGTTTTTTTTTATTTCCTGAACATTTCATTCACTGTAACTTTCGTGGTTGGTCCTTAAAGGTACAGATATTGAGTTTATATATCTTTCATACATATTATGATGTATACATAGGCACATAATTTATGTTTTATCCGTTAGTATAAATAAATTGAATTGTATGAATTTATAAACAGTTTAATTTTTGGTTCTATGGTTATTGTTGTAATGTCAGTAGTACCCATTTCCTATGAGCAACTCAATGAGTGTATTAAACCAATATATTATAAAGTAAGTATGATCGTTAGTTAATTATGTTTCAGAGGTCTTAAACTTATTGTATTAATTGATTATTAAGTAAGGTTTATTACTGGATTTTCGTATTATTTTGATTGTCATACACCAAAAAAAATTGTGCAAAAAAGGCATACAATACTCGAAAACAAAATGTGTATCAATAAATACGGGTATAATGACGTCATTGCACCGGAAATATCTGTTAACTCGTAAAAAGCTGTGCTACAAAGTTCCTTTATATGCGGTGATGTAACATCGTGTTATCACAAGCAAAAGACAGAATATTCTGAAGGTTAAACGTTTGAAAAAAAAACATAAATGCATACTTTTAAATAATTCATTTTTCATAATTTATAAAATATATTATAAAGACAGAGATACGACAGCGATAAATATCTATAGCGTAAAAAAACCATTTTTATAGTGTTTTAAGTCAGAGGGAAAATAAGGGAATACATTTGTATGAAATAAAGTCAGATTGCGTTTCCACTTACAAGTTTATTTTAAAAGGACTCACTCAAAACACGCTTAATTAATTTCAGGATTGTATCTTTGTCATAAATGTAATTACTAAATTCAGTCACGGGTTTGTGCGATATATGAATCTCAATCTTTTGGGCTTCCCTTTCAAGTGATGTTTTGAAAAGCGTATTTCGCTAAAGACCCTTATGAGTTCCGAAGGCTTTGTTAGCTTCCATCCGGTCTTATCGTTACAGTTCCCGTTTTCAAAATATTGAATTATTCATTAATCACATACGGAAAATAATGGAAAGGCTTTGGTGGATATTTTAAGACAAAAGGCAAAAGAATACCGCAAAAAAAAAATATCTGGATAGAAATATTCCATATAGGCATTTGCATCATCAGAGTAATATAATTTCACTATTTGTTTATTTATTTGGTTTACAAACTATAAAAAAATCATACATAATACACATAAATATTAAAACAATGAAAAAAAATGGACCATACTTATTTTTAATTACACGTAAACACTAACTAAATACATATTTATATAAAATAAGCAAAATAAATTATTAAATTGAATTAAAATTGTTGTAAACATTGAAATAAAATTGCAAAAATTGTACTAATAATTGTACAATAAGAACATTCTTAACGTACAGCAGTCATTTTTGTCTCAATTAAAACTTTCCTAAATAATGTTCACATACCTAAATCTATAAAAACAATGTTTTGAGTTGGTACAAATTTTTGTAAACAACGATTGGATTCAACACCCTCGGGACCTGTTAACATATTACAGCAGAGATGAAAAACATTTTAGAAAATGTAATATAAAAGTCTAGGCACCAGAAGCATAGTCATTGAAGAAATAAAGATGTTCAAATATGGGCAGAATGGTCAATTTTACACAATGTGTAAAGTAGCCACATAAACCAGCCAATGAGAGGTCATAAGCCCTGTGAATGCCTAGACATCTGTATTCCCTTCTCTAAAATGTTCTTCATCTCTGTTGTAATTTGTTCAATCTTTTTTTTCCAGCAATCATTATTTCCTTGCTACCACCTTATGGTGCATAAAGCACTGCCTCGATACTACTGTATTTGTAATACACAAAATTGCGATGATCAAACATTTGCAGATCAAGGTTCACCCTATACAGCGTCATTGATATGGATGAGATTCATCTGGCTGAATTATTTCACCTACTAGGGTAAATCTCGCTCACCTCATAAAGGTTTCAGCTCTCCTACTTCTCAAAAGTCAAGAGATAGAAGAGTTGAGGACATGTGGATGTGTAAATAAAGGCAGAATGGCGATTGTTGCGCAAGGTGTAAAGTGGTCACTTAAACCAGTCAATAGCAGGCCATAAGCCCAGTAAATGCCTCGATATAAATATTTAAAATATTTTCGAAAATATTTTCATTCTGTTGCAACGAATATATAACATGTCAGTAAAATTAAACTAATTCGATTGAATTAACATAAATGTTATCATGATTATATATTATATACATATATAAGTTTGAGAGCTAGTGGTTTAAATAATATCTTAGGCGTTAATGATATAAAAAAAAACTAAATTTCTCCAATAATTCCTTTAGTACACACAATACTAAACATTTATTATATATATTCACTTGAATTAATTCAGGTCTAAAAGGAATAAGTACCGAGACTCAGCTTATAATTAAAAGACCAGAAATGACCCATATTGTGCATCTTAACTTTTCGTGTATTTTTAAAATAATTAAATTAATGTCCAATTCAAAATAAACTGATTTTATCGTCCACATAAATTGTTTGACCACTTGGTTTTGATGGGGTAATTTTAAAGTGGCCATTTTGTTAATAGTGTGAATTAAAATTTCAGACATTAATGGGTATTTTAAAAATATACCCTTACACGTTATTAAAATAACACAGCTGGAGAACACATAAATAAAAACAGCACAAACTTTACGGGAAACATTTAAGCCACTAAGAGTGTTTTTGAAAGCTTATTTATGCTCTTCAACCCCATCATTTGTAATATTATATTTTTTTCCACTAAATTTTTTAAATTCGTTCATTATATATAACAAATTTTTCAGTTTTTAAACCGTATTTTTCTTTAGGTATTTAATTTTGAATATTTTCAAAACGAATTGTTTTCAATTATTCCAAAATTAAGTTTCTTCTTCTTCTAGTATTTTAAAATTATTTATTAAATGATCTTGCGGCCAACTCCAAATATAAAAGAAAAGCGTTTACCGTAGTTTAGTAGCTATAACGCTTCCTTTAGTCACAGCGGTTTCGTTTTCATGTCCCGGTGAGTTTAAAGTAATAAATAAGTTTTTTTTTTTTAACCCTGAATATTCTGGGCAAAACTGTTATTTTATTAAGCCTCTTGGCTTGTCACTGTTTCAAAGATACAGAAGAGAAACACTCTTATTACACAAATTTTCATGTAAAACTTATATTGCGCCATTTAGCGTAACCCTCAAGGGCAAAAATTCACTTTTCATATAAACGCCCAATAGGTCTTACAAAAAAGATTTACCTCACAAAATAAGACGTAATATTAATCCAATATACAAGCAAAAATTTTAGTCTTAATTTAATTCAATTAGAATTTATAATATTTACAACTTTTACAATGTTGTTGAAATGCGATCCTTCAGGTAAATGTGTGGTAAAACGATGTATGATAAGTGCACAAATGTCGAGATCCGTGAAATGTGTAAGGCTGAGACATGCATTATCGACAGAATCAAGAAAGGGGTGCTGCGTTGGTTTGGACATTTAGAGTGAATGGACAGCAAAAGAATAGCTAAAATGATCTAGGATGCTAAAATCGATGTATGCAGAAAACGAGGAAGACCGAGAAAGAAATGGCACGATCAATTTCATCAAATACTTGAAGATGGACATGTCAAGAGTAGGCATAATCGGCGTGCGTGTATGAGAAGATGAATGAATGTAGAGGTAGCGAGGTCTGTATGCAAAGACAGCGTTCTATCCTCTCTGCCTACCCATACGGGGATACGTCGTAATGGTTTGTTTGACTATTATATCAATATTTAAGATATTTATTTTTCATATTTAATTTTTGAAAGTACGATATACTTCTATTTTGTTGATTTATTTATTTGGGAAAAAAACAACATTTTTTTAAATATAATTGAACGTAGTTATATAGAAAGCAGCCAGCCATAAAAAAGTGAAACTGAGATAATAGCCATTTTGTGAAAAGAGTGAATTATAAAATCTACACAATAATTTGAATGTTTTTGACTTAAACAAACGATAAACAATGAACACATAATTTATTTTATATATTACAAACAAGAATCTTATTGTGTATTTGACCAGTTTAAAAGATTTTTAAAGTACCATAAGATTTTTCTAGTTTTGTAGGTGTTTTCTGCAAATTGAGAAATACCATTTTTGTGATCGACACCTTTCTTCAGAGGTGATTAATACAGTTGTTTATATGAAAGCGGTCTGGCTGTTTTTAGCAGAACAAAGAATCGACCTTACTGCACCCGATAACATCAATATCTCATTTTTCCAAAATTGTGGACTGGCTGCTTTCTGCATAACTACGTTCAATTTATAAAGAAGATAATGGTACATCAGAACTTAAATTGTAAAAACAGTCAATAATTCAAAAGGTTCTGCGCTCCAGACCCCCGAGCCGAAGCAGGGAACGGGCGATCGGCCTTCAAAAGGGATGGCCGCGTGTGCGCGACAGCACCTAACTACGACCTTCATCTGACAACGTGAGTACCCCTCTCGAGGGCGAAAACTGCGAAAGAGGTCGTGTTTAGGCGTAAGGTACGGGACTCTGTAACCCATGGGGGTTACAGAGTCCCGATGACGCTAATGATGCACCGTTCCGGTTTTGGATTTACAACTCGGAGCTAGGAACTAGACCGGATTTAAAGCTAGAAGCTTGTGTAGCTTTGAAACCTGTCGGTAGAAAAAAATAGAAAAATACGTTTTTATAAACAAAATTGTTTTAGTAAAATAAATAAAAGAACTTTGTTTTTAACCACTAATTTTTATTTTTCACCGACCGGTTTCAAAGCAAACAAGCTTTACGTAATTAATGAATTGATTCCTTTTTTAAATATTTTTATCATGTTCTCTAAATACTACACGTATACCCAATAAATTAAGTCGTTTTTTCCTTACACGGGTGGTAATTTGATATCATTATTTTCGAAGTAAGACAAGAGAGGACTAAAAGAAATATTGTTTATTTGGTTATTAATTATTGAATCGCTCTTTTAATTTCTAAGATTTATAAGTTGTCTAATTTTAATATTTTATTTTCAACATGAAGTACTTTTAATCCAGTGTATTTATTAAAGTTATAATTATTTTCTATCAGATGATTTGCGAATTCAGAAAAATTATTATTATTTAAGCGTCTTAAGTGTTCTTTTACACTAATATTAAAGTTTCTTTTAGTTTTTCCAATGTTGATCGAATCGCAATCATTACAATTTAATTAGTATATTCCAGATTTATTATATTTATTGACTTTGTCTTTGTGATTTTTTAACAATGTTCCAATGTTATTAGTTGTGTAGAAAGCCGGTTTAATGTTTGATGGTAGGGAATGAGATAATTGTTTTGAAAAAATATCATTTATAAAAAGAATCCGCCTAATCGTTTTATATTTATTTTATTAAAGAGATACTCATTATTATTATTTTATTTTTTTAGATACTTATTTCGTTACCTAAGGTTGTCCTTTGATAACCTAAGGTTAGGAAATGATCACCTGATAATCACTGTCATTTCATTTAATTAAAATCATGTGTGTCTTGCTTAGTGATCTATTTAGATGACATATATTTCTCTTAAATTAATTTTATATTTAATTATCTCAAGATACTCGATATCGATATATACTCTTAGAACAGACTGTGCCATGTTAGATGGAGACTATCATAAACAGAGAATACTCCGTTTTCATTTTACATTTATTGTTTTTATATAGATCCCCTGTTATTGAGTATGTATATTATTTTTTTTTTTTGCAATAAATTTATAAATAAATAATTAAAAAATAGCATCATTTTCGGAGATTCTGATGAACAAAATATTTAACTTAAAATGATCCAATATACCGAAATAGGTTATTTATTTTATTTTCTTATGTGTTCAAACTTACTAAAAAAATTATAAAAAAATCAGAGTAGTTTCCTTAATATAAATTTATTAAGTTCAATTTCTACAGCCGCATCGGCCAGAAACGGCCAGGTTTAAGCTTAATACAGATTTTTCCGTAAACATTGAAAATCGATTTTTCGAAAAAAGGCCCAAAAAATAAAACGAATATCCGATAAGGTTAGGTTTCTCACGTGTTTAAGCTACGGAAAACTATTTTTATTAACTCTCATAATATAATGCTAGAACTCTCTCACATTAAAAAGATGAATGAATTTTCTGAAGAAAAAGCTGAATATGTTATCAGTAATTTATGAGAAATTCTGTAGCGTTTTCTTCTCGAAATAGTTTTCGAAGAAATCTTTGATCCTCTCAAAGAGAAGATCACAAGTTTGTATCAAAGGATGTCTGATTTTCTTGAAGCCTTTTCGAAAGTTTTTGAATACTATTAATCATTTTGTTTTTCCCCATTGGGGAACACTTTATGTATAAAAATAAATGTGCATGTACGTATATAAAATATTAATAATCTGATTGTTTTTGAAAACTGGTGTGAAAAGTCTAAAAGAATACAAAATATTTCTTAAAAAACGATTTATTTAGTCATTTTTTTAACTAGTAATTTTGACGCTGGTTTTGGACGCTTGGTTTTGAGGTCAAATAAAAAAATAATAATTCGGCAATATGAATATTATTTATATATAAAATTTTAGTTGTCAATTCAATATTTTTAAAAGAAATTGCAATAAGCATCCACCAATCCTTTCCTTTACAATCTTGAATATTTCAAGAAATTTGTAAAAAATAAATATCATTTTCTGAAATAACCTTGAAAATATGTAATATTTATATATTCTATTTTATATCAGCCCCCGCTCGGTTTAAAAGTATCGTTTACTCGTATATTTATTAAAATTTATATTGAGCTTCAATTAAAAATGATTGTCAGAAAGTACAATGATAAATTACATCACATTAATATTTTATAATAACCAGCAATTGTTTTCGCTTAAATAAATACTTTGTTTCTTGGGTGGATGTGACGTCAAAGATTTGTTGTACATAAAATTATCTCAAACCACCACGAAAATATGAGCAATGAAAAAAGGGTTTACTAACTTAAAGAAACGTTCTTAAAAATATACGTGGAAATAGAAAATGGACTAAGGAATCCCATCTTATTTTGTTTGACATTTCAAATTATCTCCTTTTCAAGAATGTTCTCCTTTATCAATTACATATTTGGTTTTAATGTACCTTTGTCAAGAAAGTCGATTCCAAAACCTACCAGAATAATATGTATTTATATATTTATTTATATACGGCATTTCTGCCATTTACATATATGTGGTTTAAAGAGTGCTTAAAAATAAAAAAAATCGAGTATGACATATTAATATACTCGTACTATACATATTAAAAATTACTTGAATACATTATATTTAATAATATTTTTAAGTAATTATATAATAACAAAATACATTAATCAATCAAATTATAACTATTCTAACCCAATCTCCTGAAGTTGATTTGCTCTTTTTGATAAAAATATGTTGGTTACTTTTTTTTTTAAGTTAGGCAGAGATAAACTAAATATATCAAAATATGATGAATATTCATTCCCGGTATTCTGTAATCTAAAAATAGGTGAGTTATATTGAGCTGCCGTTTGAGAATTTCGACTATAAAATATTGTAGATGTTCTGCTTAACCTAGGTGGTACATAAAATGAAATCAACTTCAGTAGATCAGGGGTATCCAACATTGGTTTTAGTATTTTATATAAAGTCGCAATATTGGTTGATTTTGTTCGTTCTTGTAATTTAGTTAATTTTAGAGAGTCTTGAATTTTGTTATAATTTAATTGATTACTAGAAAAACCCATCTTAAAATTAATTTATCTAATAAACTTATTCTGAAATCTTTCAAAAGAATCTGAGAAAGTGATTTGATAAGGTGACCATACTGGAGAATTATAATCCAGTAGGCTTCTAACTAGAGATGTGTAATTAAAAATCACTTGAATCGCATTGAGAAGGTGGCAGGACTTCGAAATTTCGAGACTTCGAAATTTCGAGACTTCGAAAACTGATAAACTATCCATTTTGACTACCGAAAAATATGACTTTTGACAGGTCACGTGCTTATTCCAGCGTTATACCACATAATGTACAGGTATAAGTTTCTATGGTCGCTTTTCCAGATTTTGACCGAGTTTAACTCTATGCGAGGTTTAAAAGTAATACTTTTTGCTGCACCATCATTATTCTACCACTATTCTCAAGCCTAACTATTTACCCGATTTATAAGTAAGGCCCAATGAAAACCAAATGCCGCCCACATAATGCCGGCCTAACACTTATTCTCCTCTGCGGGTTCGAATCGTGGCACCTCACTTGGGCCCAAAAAAGCAATATTCTGAGTTTTGATAATAGACGTCTCAGAATAATCTTGTGTGAGGGGGGGGTTTGATAAGAGACCAGACGCAGCAAACTCCGGTGATAATTGTCGTCAAACAGAGGCGACACGGTAGGCTAGGCCATATACTGCGGATGCCTCCTGAAAGCCTTAACCTCGCTTGCCTACTTTATGAGGCATCAGGTTCTTGACGTCCTGGACGTCTACTGCGGACTGTTCATCGTTAGTTTATGTCAGAACTTCGGAACGAGAACCTGATTTGGGAGGACGCAAAAGAGTTAGCTGTCGATAGAGATGCATGGAGGCTTTTTGTGGATAGTATATGCTTCAACTAGGGAGCGGACATCGAATGATGGGACAATGAAATATTCAAGTATTAAAACGGGTTAAAAAAATCGGGTTGTGGTCCTGTGGCTAGAGACTCAGACTCACGGATCAAAGGTCCGTGATTCGAATCCCACTCTACCCCAACTTGATTCCCATTTTCTCAGAGTGAATTATTTACAACTCGTTGAAAATGGCCCTCAAAATGAAATATTTGGGTAAATCATAAAAACGCAAATATTTTTTGTTATTTAAATTTTTAAAAAAGATATTTAAAAAAAAAAATGTTACATGTCAACCGTGTCGGGAATCAATCCCGAGACCTCTTGCGTGGTAGGCAATACGCTGACCACTTCACCACGAGGCTGATAAAATAAGTATTAAAATACGTAATTCTGGGTCCACGATACGAATACGAAAATACATACATATTTAAAACCGTAGATAAGAATGAATTATTAAATCTCAACCAGCCCTTTTTATAAATTTACATGTACACATTATATGAATATTTATTTCAACATATCAACTAAATAATACATACCCTATCACCACTTTCATATATAACTATAAATAAAACTCTGATATTTATTCCGCTTAGTGAATAAAACGCGTTACATTGATCACATGAAATAATAATGATTAGTAATGCAATAGACCTTTGGTTCTGCTTGCGCAACAGCGGATGTTCTTCACGTTTAATGACATCCGTTTCTGTTTCTGTTTCAGCAACTTTTATAACGGAAATTCGAACACAAATTCACGCACGGGAGGGGTGTTCCAGGCGTTCAAGTAAACCACAAGCGAACCGGGCGCGTGCTTTCGGCATTTGTCGCAACGCAATTGTTGACATTTTTTTTTACTTCATACGCCGTGACGTGGTGTAAGCTCGTAAATGTTCTGTTCTAAAGTGCAATTATAAATTCAAAAACATGCCCTGTTTGGAACTACTTCGTTGAAATTGACGGTCTAACAGCCAAATGTAAACTATGTGCCAAACTCAAATTGAGAATAAAATCCAATCTACGTCTTCATCAATGATGAATTCATCATTAAAAATGTGACAATCCATGTAAAGTATGAATGAAGACGAGCAAGACTCACGCCCGTATGCAGAGACAAACCTTAAGGTGAGGAAAGTACATTCTATTGTCTTCACCTTCACGTCTCTGCATACGGGTATCAATTACAAATAACGAGAATGACAATCTATTTTTGGAAACACAGTCACAACTTCAGGAGTACAAAAAAGAAAAACGAACGGCTTTACATGAGGACCCCCCTATGTGGTGGAAATTAAATTCATACAAATAGATTAATCTTTTGCCATTAGTGCGCCACTAATTATCAGCTCCTCGCAGCAGCGTCACCTGTGAGCAATTATTTAGTGGAGCTGGTCTTATATAAAATGAAGAACCCCGTAAAAGATTCATAGATGTAAAAACGGCCCAACTACTTTTCATAAAATATAATTTACCACTACTTAATTTTGAAGATTAATTTCATAAAAAAATGTGTTTATAAAAAAAAAAATTTTTTCATAGTATTTATACTTACGCATTCGTTTCCGCTTCTGGTTCCGCTAAATTTTCTTTTACATCAGTTTTCGTTTCTGCTTTCGTTATGACACTTCCGTTGCATTGCTAATAATGATACTGATCTCTAAGATGATAATTTTATAATCAAAATACCTGCTTATTTATATTATACAGATGTATTAAGTCGTTTATAAAAACTTACTTTAGTTAGGTGAGTGTTTAAGATAGAAAAATAATAGAAGCAAAAAAAATTCTGGCTGCAATTACCTTATAAATACTGGGTATATGAAACAAAATACTCAAGCCTGTATCTTCAATTTGTCTATTACAATAAAAAATTTCGTACAGAAATGTGTACTATGTAAGTATTTTCGTCAGTGACGTTTACATAATTTAATATGCTTTAAAGAATAAATCACAAAAAAAACTCATTTTAGTACAGAAAATTAAATTTAACTTTCTTCTTATTGCGGTGCCTTGTCAGGTCCCCCCAACGTTGGCGATCACTACAGCGAAAGCAACTTGGTCCTGCGCTACTCTTATACTCCGCAGCCAGGACAACTGATCATTAGATGCGCTCGCCAAAGTGATTCCTGGGAAATCGATGACCAGAGTGGTTTCCCGTTGGCTTTTTTGCTAGATTTTTCCTTAACTGGTTGGTTCTGGTTTTAAGGCGCCAGAAACTCGCCTTTCATCCTCTCGTAATCTGCTGTGATCACACCGTTATGAGAGTGATCTCATTGCCCAGGATTCGCAACGAAGACGCTAACGAGTTGGACTAGTCAGTAGTGTTGCCGGTAGAATGCAACTGAGCGTTTGCAGCATTTTATAGAATCACACCCTCCAGCAAGGTGTGACTCACTGCGACTATACTGAAAGTTCGAACCCTCCTTTATTTTACTTAATAGACAATTATTGACGATACCCTGCAAAATCCCAGTTCTCCTATATGGGTGCAAATTCTGGTACCTTACTCAACCTCAAAACACCAAGCTTCAGTGTTTTGAGAGCAAATTCTTGGGAGAGTATTAGGCATAAGGTGGTTTGATTTCATAACTTAAATTGAAGCCCCAGAGCGGACGCAGCAGCCTCCTTTAACAAACGTTTTGAAGGTGCGGTGAGACCTGTCTTGACAAATGCTGCGGATGTTTCAAAAGAACCTTTTGCCAAGTAATCTCTTCTTTACACCTACTGGCTCCCGCCACCCTAAAGGCAATCGATGATTTGGATTTATTTTATGGAAATTAAGGACTGGGGATTGTCATGAGAGGAGACGAGGGTGCTGACTGGCGATAGGGGCTCCTGAATGCGTTTGGTAATGTCCACATGCTCCACTTATAAACGGATGAGAAAAAGAAGTAAGAAAAAGATAACTCTATCAACTTCCCATTATAATCGCGGCGTTGGTATGTCATAAAACATTTCTTCCTACCATGTCACCTTAGAGCACTTATATAAAATGAGACCTTTTTTAAAAACCAGATAATTAAAAATAATTTTTAGCTTTTTTACGATTAACACACTACAACAGAGAATTTTCCATCGGGGAATATGGAAGTATATGCACTTACGGGGCTTATAACCTGTCACTGTCTGTTTCAGTAGCCACTACGTGCTTTGTCGTATTCATCATTCTGCCTATATTTATGACTTCCGAAAAAGTGAAATCCCGTCATTATTTGCAAACATTTAGACAAACTCAAAATATTATTTCTGTTTTTTTTTTTAAATGTTGTTTTGTTTATTAAATGTTCATCTTTGAGCTGTCAAATCGTAGATAGCTGTGCGAAAAAATGCGAATCAAGTCGTAGAGCACAGTTCGAACCTTGGAGCACGCCTTCTCAACAGTAGCTTATCTACATTGACAATGTTTTAGTTCAACCTCAACAATACGCTTTTTACCTTTCTGTAAAATGATTTAACCGGTAAATGATTTTTTTTCTGTGGTTTATACACTCTATAACGAAACTAATTGGAAACATCCCGCTCAGAAACAAAACCACAACAGTTTCAAAAGCAGTTTCCGTACATGTTTTGTTATTTCCTTTGTGCTTGTTAGCAAAGAGCTTCTGTTTCACGCAACATTATGATTTTCAATAAATTATCTTCATTATTATTACTATGGAACTACATTTTAACTGTAATATTATTTATTTATTTTATTTTATTTAATTTTACAATACGCCCAAGGGGCATTTACAAAAAATATACAGGTAAGTACAAACATAGTGCGTAAAAATTTAAAAGATAAACAATGCTTTTTTGTATACATTTAGAAACAATAAGAAGCATACTGCCATGCAAAATAAAAAGTGAAACTTTACATAGTAAAAAAGAAAAAAAAAAAAATATAATAAAAGAATTTGAATAAAAAAGCAAATTGTAAATAACTTGTAAAGAATTCAAACAAAAAAATAAATACATTTTCATATACTTATAAGTATTAAAAAAAATGGCATCAACAAAGTATTGTTAAAAACAAATAATGAAAATTAGTTAACAGTAAATATATATGTGAAAATAATATAATTTACGGTACAAAAAAATATTTGATAAATTAATATCAGAAAGAGATAAGATAATAATAATCCACATCAAAAACAGAGAAAGAATTTTATGAAAAAGAAAGTTTTATTACGACATTAATAATTTGTTTCAAACAGTGCATTTAAGAACGTTTTAAAATTGATAATTGTCGCATTAAAAATGTCTATTTCACAAGTAAATTTGTTGGCTAAGGAATGTAAACGCGGAATCGGAGAGTGTCGTGCATAGTTAGTACCCACGTATGTACTCGTAGTTGCAAACAACTCCGTACTTCTAGTGACTCGATTAGGTATTTTGAAGTTAATGAGATTCATATCAATGTTATTGTATTTATTTGATGGAATTCCATTGTAATTATGTTCAATTTTCACTAAAGGCGTAGCCACGGTGGGGCAGGCTGACTCATTTAGTCAAACGAAAAATTATCCGACAATAATATCAATACCCTAGAATAGTATTGCGCCGGTGAAACCGATCTTGGATATTATAACCAATGGAAAAGAAAAAATGTTCTTAATGCCGGATAGAACTAACTGCACTACTTAAATAAACCCAATGAGGAAGTTCACTGCTACAGGAAATTGGATGCAAAAAATGTTTTCCAACGCGCGGTAAAAAATACGCATTTAATTGTTTGACAAAGTTTATCGTAAATGTCTGAAAAAATAATTAAAAATGAACTACTTTGAATGACGTCACTAGTGCTACCGAATATACCAATGATAAGCGTTGTGATAGATTTCTGGTTTACGGGTAATTATGTAGTTCTACGTTAAGTGTATTTTGGCGCTACGAATCCTACAACTCGTGACGTCACGGGTGGAGTATATTCAAAATTACAAAACTTTAAGAAATCATAGCGATAATAATTATAATATTTGGCTGATTTATGTAGCGCCATTTTTTTTTAAATCACCTCAAGGGCGTTTTACAATTGTTTACCTAAACTTACATTCCAACTAAACTAAAGTTATATATTATATTTCCAAATTTAAAATTGAGGGTAGGATAGTCTAAAGAAGTGGGATTTGTATGAATATTAAGGTCAAAAATTATAGAAATTCTGAGATATATAATAAATATATTTTCATATTTTATAGGATTAAAGTTAATAAACTATACACATCCAAATCTTACTTAACTTGTGATTTTTTAAGAAATTAATGTTAATGTGTTTGTTGTTGTTCACTGTTAATTTTAAGAACTATGAATATATGTCAGCTAACGTTATTTTTTTAATCTCCTGGCAGTCACAATTATTATTACAATTCACCAATACCTAGACTACACCGTCTAGGTAATGAGTATGGTGAAGTTGATATATTTCGTCTGTCTTTTTATAAATATAGGTTAAGTATTTAAGAGGTTATAAATTAATTTGTATAAAATTTCTTAATATTGTTCTTTATTT
This sequence comes from Micrasema longulum, assembly GCF_059751315.1. Classification (NCBI taxonomy): domain Eukaryota; kingdom Metazoa; phylum Arthropoda; class Insecta; order Trichoptera; family Brachycentridae; genus Micrasema; species Micrasema longulum. The sequence continues at coordinate 453,331 of NW_028277280.1, forward strand.
ACTATTTTTTTTTCATATGTATCTCTATAATAATGTATAAACTTATATGTATGTATATGTATGTGTGTATGTTTTCATATGTAAATTTATTAAATATTTTTCTATGTACCCTATACCTATGTTGGACATTTCCTGATTTTTACTTATTATTGTATCTTTTAGCTTTTCTTATGTTATCTTTAATTTTGACTAAATTTACATACTAATGTTTCACTGCTGCACTTGAATGTAATTTCTAATACATGTAAAAGCCCGTAGGGCGTGTAAATAAATAAATAAATAAAAGGCCTACAGGTGTTAAGAAATAGATCCATGAATTAACAGATCAATCATAGAAATAAATCCGTGAATAGAAACGAATAATATTTAAGATAAGGGAATATTGAAGTCTAGGCATTTACAGAGCATAAGCCAGAAGAGCAGTCATTAGCTGATTTAAGTGGCCACTTTATGCCGCGTAACATTCACTACTCTTAACAAGGTATATAAAATATATATTTTTTAATTAGATATATATATTTTTTAATTAGATTCAATTCCACTCTTATTTTTTTTTATATAAACGAGTATACAATGTGATGCGTTTCGTCTTGATAGGGCATTATAAAACTAACTTAATTATTCATAATTCTGCCTATGTTTGAACATCTATATTCATTCAGTTTTTCTGTGGATTTTTCAATTTCCTTTTGTGGTAGTGCTGCCTGGTAGTGTATTTGTGTTTCCACTATTTTTTGTTACTGTTACGCCATCGTCTTAAATGTTTCCCAATTACTGGCGGCTCCTGACCGAAAACATGGGCAGCGCATTTCTTTACATTTTGTCCACTAATATATTAAGTTCAATAATATTATAACAACATGACAGGTCTGAAGTGATAAACGGGCAATAGTATGACAGATGACAGCCCGCGCATCGGAACCAAGAACGCTGAATTCGCCTAGCATTATACGCACGTTATAAGATACTAAATCAACTAAATTCGTAATAATATCATGTCATTACGCATGTTTAAAGTGACACTGCAAACGAACTTCAAACTTCAAATCTGCGCATGCGTTGGCAATGCCCGGAGTATGTATATTATCTTCTCCCTCTAACGCACGATTCACCGATATAAAGCGTTGTCCATCTCGCTCAAATGACGATCTTAGGAGAAATGACATATTTCAAACAAATTCAGGGTAAAGAATTGTGCAAAACAGAACATGCACAGGGACGATTGCGCATGCGTAGACAAGATGAGAAAATCGTCCGCTAGAGTCGATCTCGCTAAATCTTTTGGCGCTAGTATTGAATATTATGATGTTTACAAGTATAATATTGCAACAAATCCCGGTTTCTTTGTACCTATAACATATTTTTATTATCAATAAAATTACTAATTTATTTATACATATTTTTACTTGGCAGTGCACTGTGCTTATGCACAAACTAAGGAACCGCCTTTGTTCCCAATGCAATGTTGTTTACAATTTTTATCCTCTAAATTTTCTTCGTATATTTTTTGTAAAACTGGCATCTTTTTTCGTACAAGTCAGTCGTGGGGGTTCAGAAATGATTTTTTTTATTTTTTTATATTTTTTTATTAATCAATATATTTCATAAATGGTGCATGTTTTTTTAAAATTAATACAAATCTACTTTTATACATCTAGTAAATGTTATAAATGTAACTCTACAAAAAAAAAGAGACTTATACTTGTGCTTGGACTGTTATAGTTATTTATTTATAAGAATTTATATTTTATATGATTTTGAATATACGAGTAAATGAGAAAAAAAAGAAAACTTGTAGGATTTAAAAGAAAAATTAGAAAATAATAATACATTCATACTAATTAAAATTGAAAGAAGCTTTTACACTTGTTCAAAAAATTTCTATAAATTTACTTTGAGTTTATTTATTGATATACCTATTAGTTTTAATAGTTTTTAGTTCATTGTTAGAAGATTATTGTAATTTTTGACACTTTTGAAGACGAAGCTGTTTTAACATGACTTTTGTGGAATTTAGGGGTTTTAATATTATTTTGGTATCTGAGTGACTATTCATCTAAAATTCATTTATTTTTTCTTCTTTATAAATTAAAAAAAATTAATTTATTTTTAAAATAGTGTCTACTGTGTGAACTTATAAATAATTTCTGTAGAGTTTCAGTATTGAATCTAAAGAGTTTCTTTAAAATCACTTTAATAATTAATCTTTATACTATTTCAAAAGGGTTTAATATATTTGCATTTACACCACCCCATTTAAGAATACCATATTGTAACAGAGATTTTTGTATATTAATTAGCTTTAAAATATACGTAATAATTTCTTTTTAATAAAATAATTTTAAAAACAACAATTTTTTTGACAACTTTTTTTTTCTACCGGTCTGTTTCAAAGCTACACAAGCTATCCTATCAAGGTATCATAATCATTCCCTTTCCAAATCTAATGATGCATAGAGCACTGTATTGGTGCACCAATTGCAGCGCATCTCGTTTATTTTTGTCACACAAATGTGACCAGTATTTCGCTTTAGGTACCAGTCTAGGATCAATGAAATATTTTATTGTAAAAACACCCTTATAATTAATATTTCGTGTTAACCATGTTGACAATCGAATCCGAGACATCTCGCATGGTAGTCAAATGCGCTGACCATTACACCACGAAGCCGACAAGGTTAAATTTAGTAATTAATATTATCATATTTTATTTTCACAGTATTTACTGAATATTAAATCTAAATAAGCGGAATCCCTAATTATGCCTCGTTTACTCGGTACTTTAAACAATAATCCCTCAAACCCGTCTACGTATCCGAAAAATAATTGCTAGCATGAAAGTTTGTAAAATATAATAATAACTACGTAAAATAAATACCATAAAAAAAACACCTAATTACATTTGTGTAGAATAGAAGTTAATGATACTCCATAGTATCCTCTTCTAAAAATTACTGTCAGTTTCTGACTGAAGGTAAGGTTATCTCTGCTTCGCCACCTCTTTTGAAGTAAATCGGTGTAATTTCCTTCTGCTCGTCATGCGTGACCGCCCTGCTACGTTTATGTTCCCTTTGTATTACGTGTTTTGTACCACCCAGTAGATAATTATTCTCGGACAATATTTAGGAATTACATATTATTATACTGGGCTCGGAATAATTATAAATGGGTGAGCGGGGATTGAGGGGCTTAATTTAATAACTACCGCGGTAGATATAAAGATAAGGTAACGATTCTGTCAATTTTGATAAAAAATAATATATGTTTGTAATGTCCTAAAATTTGTGACTACAAATTGATTGTCGATCCTTTTGTTGATCCGGAATATAAAAAAAGAGTTTCCCACACTCACAACACTAGATTAAAAACTAAGGGCTTCCTGGTCGATCCCCGAATTACAAATTACTTCGAAGAGCAAACATTAAATTGCGTTATTCCAAGGTTGTTCAATGATCTCCCACAAACCATCATCAACATGAAAGATCTTCAAATGAAGAAAAAAAATACTAAAGCAATGTTTTCTAAATACTTTAAGGTTCCTGTTAATAAATAAATTCGTATGATATAAATAAAATAATGTAAAATAAACCTGTCATAAAACAAAAATTCCCACCGAAAAGTTTTTAGACTTAGTGGGTAAAAAAATGTTATATGTATTTTAAAATATTAAATAAACTGAAACGTGAAAAAAACTGATCTATTTTTTTATTATTTTTTCAAAAAGAAATATTTGCGTTCTTGTGATTTACACAAATATTTAATTTTAAGGGGCATTTTCAACGAGTTGTAAATAACTCACTATTAGAAAATGGAATCGAGTTGGGGTAGAGTGGGGTTCAAACCACGGACTTTTGGTCCGTAAGTCCGAGACACTAGCCACAAGACCACAACTCGATTCTTAAAAATAAACATAAAACAGCGTTGGTTTTAACCATTTATGTACATTTTTTCTAGCGATCGGTTTTAAAGCAACGCAAGCTTCTTTATCACGGTATACTTCATTCAGTGCCCTATAAACCATCGGGTGCGTATATGGGTATGATGATGATGACGTCATGTTTATACACGTTTTGACCAGTACATACTACTTATACTTGTTATCTGATCGGTCGGAAAATATTTTTCCCCAGCAACACACACGCCAATAGTACCTTATGTAGATAATAAAGGTTTTTTTTTACTCGCTAAGCTTCTAATTTGGAGGCTTGTCAGCAGGTGAAATAGATGGAATATGGAAGGAAGTTATGAAAAATACACCACTTTTCCAAGACCAATAAAAAAAAAACTTTCTTGGGTTTTTTCCTCGCAACTGACTGGAATCGAACCCGCGACGCCAGTTTCACAGTTAGCTGTCTAACCAACTGCGTCACGGCACCTATATTGAAAAATCAAGAATTTCGAATATCATTTTTTATATTTTTAATAATCCAGATCAACTTCCATGGGAAACGAACAAATCAGGTATAAAAATGCATTTATTTTATCGAGTTTTTTTTATATAGAAAAAGAGTAACACTTAAGTTCACAATATTAACTTAATTATTTTAATTTTCAGACCATTTCCTAAAAGTTGTAAATAACTTGTGATGGAAAAATGGAAATGGAAATCGAGTTGTGATAGAGTGGGATTGGACCTCGGACCTTTGACCCGTAAGTCCACAACACTACCACGCTACCACAATCCGGTTTATAAGTTAGTTAGTTTATTTACATAATTTCTTTTCTATATTAACTACTGTTTACAATTATTTAAATTACTTTTTACTAAATTTGTTGCAACAGACAAGAAAAACGTTTTTGAGAAGGCAATATGGGAGTCTAGGCACTTACGGGGCTTTTAAATTGTCACTGGTTGATTAAAGTGACCAATTTACACACTGTGAAACATTTTGTATTAGTGATAGCTTTTAATTTTTGATAATGTAATATGTAATGTTTTTCAAGTAGAATTATTGTTAATGTAGGTTAAGTGTAAATAATCTATGCAATTTATTAGAACCTGCTGAAGAGTTGTATGTATGCAACTCAGCAGGACTTTAATTTAAGACTATTTTGTAAATATTTTTTTTTAAATAAAAAAAATTTATCATCTTGTCTATATTTGAACAATTATTGAAAATCTATCTTAATAATTATGTATATTTAAAACATTTCTAAATATATATTTGTTGATTAAAAAAAAAATCAATAAGTAAATAAACAAATAAATGTTTTAAATAGTTTTATTCATGACTACCGCCTATTTTATTTAGAGGCTTCACGTTTTTCTCTTTTTATTTTATTGTTGTCTGCATTGAGTTCCATAAAAGCAAAAGAAAAATCTCTTTATTTTAAATTTACTGGTTTAAAGTACGTTTAATGGACATTTACTTCGTATAAATAAGTATAAGTAAGTATATTATAACTGCTACATGTAACAAGCTGAGTGTTGGATGCACTTAAGAAATGTTTTAAAGCAAAGTAACTAGTAAGAGATGGTTCTAGATACAAAAAACAAGAGTGTTAGGGTTTTTTTAGTATTACTAGCTTTTATATTTTAATTCAAAGTACCTACTTAATTACGAAGTTACGTGGATCATTCATCTATTGTTTTGTCAATTTTTAGAAATGTATTTATCATATCATCAATTAATTGGTCTGTAGTAGTATTGTGGACATACGGGCCAAAGGTCTGAAGCTCAAATCCTACTTTACCTCAAACTGATAAAAAAAATTCAACAAAGTTATTTACCACTTTCAGGAAATGGTCGGAAAATTGAAATATTAGAGTAATCAGTAAAGATTTAAGTATTACTCTTTTTAAAAAATAAATTAATATACCTACATAAAATTATGCCTACATTAATATAAAGTTCCTTTGACTGCGTAGCTAAGGTAAATTATTTATTTATTTCTTAGAGTAATAATGCGCCAAGCTATAGAGGAGCCCAAACGTAGGAAAACCATTCTATGACTATTGGGTATTAAGTTAGCTACAGTTTGCAGCAAAACAATGGGCCACACTCAAGTCGAGAATGGCCAAATTGATCCTAATTTGCATTGTAAATACTTTTAAATATCTACCTGTGTATTGCAGGGTCATTCTAATTTATTTTTCTATAAAACTAAAAATACATGTAAGTGTTCATTTTTTAATTTATATATCTATTTTATTTATAATATACTTGTTACATTTATTGAGACATAAATCCCAACTTCATGGAATCAAAGTCTTGTGTTGATTTTGTTTGTTTGTCCGTGACATCTCCGAAACGGCGAGTCGTAGCGGTCTAAAATTTGGACATGTCATTTAAGATGCGATTTCAAGGTTTAAGTGGCTATTTTCGATCAAAATTTGAATCCACCTCTACTCAATAAAGACTCAAACTTTATATGGATGCCTAGTACGGCCCCGCCATTGCCCGTAATAAACTGTCGTTATCAACAGTAAACATACTTTAATTCACAAATTTATCTCCTTAATTGAGAAAAAATAGTATATGAAGTAAATATGTTGATATAAGGAAAGTTTTTAAGCAACATAATACACGTGTCGGGACAATAAATGCCAAAAGTCAATGATAATCATGGTAAAATATTCGAAATCAATTACCTGTGAAAACTGACTCCTTTAACACATTTGACGCTCCTACTGCTGCAACCAAACATATTGCAATTCACCATAGTCGATTTTCATAAATTAAAACGTAAATATACAAGTTATTTACAAACAAAGCCCAGCACATCGGCAAAAGCATCCAATCAAACCGTTATGTTTATGTTGTCAAACAAAACAAAATGGCCACGAATTGGTTGCCAACCAACAAACCAACATTGCTTGCGATCTATGAAACATAGTTCATAGTTCACGCATTATTACTCTGAGATTTATTTATATTCTTGTATAATGTACCTATACAATATAAATACACCTCGTCAGCGTCAGACTTATTTCTACAAACTATTAACAAGCTAATATCAGACTAAGCTCAAACTCGCATAACCAGAGTCTGAAAATATCATGATATTTATTTTCAATTTCAAAATATCCTGAGTTTGTAGACAAAAGACTAGATTTTACCCCCTAGAGCAGCGGTTTCCAAATTAATGCTGCTACGTCTCCCTAGAAAAAATTCTGCGCCTTCCTACCTTTTATTTTTTCAATAGATACAATCGACCTATGATCGTCAAAACATCGTAACCGATAAAAATAATATTTAAAGGCAAGCATTTTTTTAAAATTATTAAATAATATACCTTGAAAATCAACGTTAGTTTCAAATACGTATTTTATTTTTTATTTGTTGATTTTAGTGAAGTTAAAGAGCTGAAACCATTATTACTTTTAAGAGATTCATCTAATAGAATTATTTCACACACTAGGCAATGCCTGGGGGGGGGGCAATTACAGTCGGAAAGTAACGGAGATATCTTCGACGGTATAAAGTTTATATGTTTATTTATTTATTTTATTTACGGTAAACAAACAGTATGTACACAAATATTGCCAATTTCTTTGTATATTAGTGTAAGAAACTCATGCACACAGCAAAAAAAATGTTTACACTTTAAACAATAATTTAAATTATGTTCAATACAATAAATGTAAAAGAAACGAAATGAAAAAATAGGTATATAATAATAATAATAAAGTTAAATATTTTTTTACCTAAATTTACATACATTGTCACAAAAAATATCAGCCTCGGTAAATATATTGTTATATTGGTCGCATATTCTAGGTATTGTAGATTGTTTAAAATAGTTTGTTGACGCGTTTTCAGTGTTAAACAGAAGATTTTGTCTTTTCGGTCTAGATGGCATACGGAATGGAAGTCTTTCAAGTAGGCTTGGAGAATCAATTTTATTATTTATTAATTTGAATAAAAATAACAGGCCTAACATTAGTTAAAAAGTTAAACTGATATTCATCTACAAAAATGTATATACTTGTTTGAAAATCAAAAGTGTCTTCATCATTTGCCTGTAATGAAAAACATGTTTAGAAATAAATAAAAATTACATCAATTTTTCACAGAAAAAACTTTATTTTACGCCGTAGATAAAACTGAAGATAAATGTTACCTTCCCATTGTATTACGAGTTCTGAAAGAAATTATCCTATTTTTAAACCTCTTCTTGGACCAGTAAGTTTAATCAAACTATTTTGGGTTTGTCCAAATGTTTGTAGACAAAATACTGGATTTCTTTCCCTAGGAAGTCAACAAGATTAACAAACTACGACCGAGATAGATGACATTTTAGAGTACAAAAAATTAAAGTCTGAACTTATACAAGATGTGTTTTTTAGAGGTGAAGAACTTTAAATTGAAATAAACCACAGAAATGTGTTTTCAATATTCATGACATTGGCTTTTTATGAGAGATAATTTTATGGCTTTAATGCTTAAATATGATTTCGGGTGTGCGGCCGCCGCGGCTGGCGCGTACATGGCGTAATCTGGTTGTCCATTTTTCACACACCCTTTTAAGTAAATCAGGTTATATTTCAGCAATAACGCGTCGAGTGTTGGCTTCCAAGTGCTCAATTGTTTCGAGTTTATCGGCGTAGACATGCGATTTTACATATCTCCAAAGAAAATAATCTAATAGCGTCAAATTGCACGAACGAGGTGGCCAGTTAACATGCATTTCGTGAAATTCATCGTTCGTCAAATTCTTATTTCAATAAGATAATTGTATAGCGCGCTGTTTGGCATGTGGCGCCGTCCTGCTGAAACCACGTGTCTGCAACATTAATGCCTTCCGAGTGAGGCATGAAAAAATTAGTTATCATGTCTCTGTACCGCTCACTTGACTGTAACGTTCTGACCATCCTCATTTTTGAAGACATATGGACCAATGATTCTACCGGCCCTTAAAGCGCAGAAAAGGGTGACTTTTTCTTTTATGTCACGGTGTTTTAACGATGGCTATTGACAGACTTATTAATCCAAAACTGTGCTTTATCACTGAACAAAATTTTCCAACGAAATTGTGGATCAAAAGTAATGTTCCCTTCGGCCCATTCACCAAATGCGCGGCGTGAAAGATGATCGTGTGGCTTCAATTCCTGTACAAGTTGAAGATTGTAAGCACGTTAACCAAGATTTTTACGCAAATAAAGTGGATGGACACAAGTAAAAATGTTGAGCACGATGACGAATTGATACATTTGGATCATCATCAACGCTACGCTGCACACCATAAATCGTTCATTGTGTGCGCACTGTCCGACATCTTACGGGATGCGTATTACTGTTGAGAGTAATTGTATTGCGAAAACGATTCATAGTATCTCAAATTAATTGTTCTGAACGACGAGTATAAGCTTCGAAAAATTCACGCAATGCCCGATGAGTTTCCCAAACTTAACCATGTTTTTCAAAATAAATTTGAACGATTTGCAAACGTTGCTCCAGCTTGAGTCTATTCATGATAAATTGCCAAACCAAACTCATCTCAGAACAACTGAACGTTGTTTTGCAGAAAGCACTTAGCCATAGAAAAGTAAAACTGAGACGATAGCATCTAACAGTTGGAATGTTTTTGACTTTCACAAATGATGAACAATTAATAGATTACGCCTTTTAATAAGTATTATAAACAAGAATCTAATTATGTATTTGACCAGTTTTAATGTTTTTAAAGTACCGTCAGATTTTTCTTGTGCTATGGGTGTTTTTAGCAAATTGAGAAATGCCGTTTTTGTGATCAACACTATTTTCAGAAGGTGATTATTACAGGTTTTTGTATGAAAGTGGTCTAGCTGTTTTTAGCAGAATACAGAATTGACTTTACTGCACCCAAAATCACCAATATCTCATTTTTGCAAAATTGTGAAACTGTGAAACTGCTTTCTGCTAAACTACATTCAACTAACTGTCAAATCGGCTTTCACAGAAAACAGTGCTGCCAATTTAAAGTTCTCCGCATCTAAATAAAACAACCGTTATATGATGATGATGAATGTTTTTAAAGAACATGGACTAATTAAATTACTTTTTTCTTTGGTTCGCTTTTCAGTATTTCTCGTAAGTTTTACGACTCCGTTTGGTAATTTTAATCGAAACATGTACCTAAGCATGCTCTCTGTAGTACTTTGTTACATAAAAATCCTAAACGAATAGGGCGAATTTCAAAAATACGTTAGACCGTATTACCCACATCTTGTGTAGAGTAACTGGTAACTCCAAAATCCTTTTTATCTGACGTAAAAAGGAAACCTTTATTTTCCGCCCTTGCCAGAGAATGCAAAAGGACATTTCTGGAACAAAGGTTTAAGGTAAACACATTTCGTGTAACCAAGCTGTTCCAAAAGGTAAATTTATAATTTAATTTTAATAAAAGCTTTCTGGAAAGGTTATTCGAATTTGCGACACGTGACGTCATTTCATTGTTTGAACGCTTCATCATTTTTCACTATTCGAAAAAAAAACATGATCCATGTGTTTGTAACGCTAAATTTTTTTAAACTAATACCTTATCATCATTATCACACGCTTATCCACATCTGATGGTGTGCAGAGCACCACATTTCCAAATGCAGCGCTTCTCGTTCATATTTTTAATAATAAAATATCCGTATGTATTTATTTATCTATAAAATTTGCAATTTTACGCAAGTTTGCTTATAAGTATGACATTTTATGTATAATTAAAATTAAATTTATGTATAATTATACAAATTATATTATTTATTCCTAACGTAAACGAAATTCTTTTATTAAAAAGTGAAGACTCTTTTAGCATCCCTGAGACTTTCTGGAAACTCATTAGACATTTTTAAACCTTTGTAGTAAGGGTTATTTTAAGGTCCGGTTAGTCTTCGTTATATCTTTACTTCAAATATTATGTAATGAAATTAATCATCAACATGAGAAAAATATTTTTAATAAACTGTAAAATATTAGCATTATTAGTTTGATAAAGGTAGTCCGTAAACTTGTTAGAGCTCTTTTCCTAAAATCTATCATAGTTACTGAAGGGAAAATAACTCAGGAAGGATGAATAAAAATCAGGCGGGAAATCAGATTTCCTGACAAATTGCAATTTCCGCTGCTCTGGAGCTAAAAGATACACGTTGTTACAAAACGTCATGACATTTAAAAATTATTTTTGATCGGATTTTTTTAAATTTTTTTATCTGAATTTAAATTGATTATAATATGTGAATCATTTCTTGCCTTGCCTTTTTCTTGCACCACAACAGGCCAAGAGGCCCAATAACAGTAGTGAATTACAACACAGAACAAGCAGGCTTGAGAAAAATCCCATTTAATTCTTGTGTTCTCACCGGTAATCGAACCCGGAACCTTCCGTGTGTGAGTCAAGTGTCTTGATCACTACACCACGTAAGCCGCATAATGCTATTTATCGTCAAATAATGAACTAATTCACTTAATATTTCATTCAATTGTTGCTAGGTAGTATGCAGTTTTGTTCCAAAAATTATTAGATTTACTACAATATTTGAGTTTGTCCAACTTGGAAAATTGTTTTCAAGCGTTACCTAGTATGTGAAATTATTCAGTCAGATGAATCTCTTCACAACAATAAAGGTTTCAGCTCTTTAACTTCACTAAAATCAACAAATGGCAGAAACGAAGAAATATGGATGTTCAACCATAAGCAAAATGGTGAATGTTACACAGTGTGTAAATTGTCTTCTTAAACCAGCCAATGACAGGTCATAAGATCTGTCAATGCCTAGACTTCCATTTTCCCTTTCTAAGGTATTCTCCCATCCCTGTTGTATTTTTTAAATAAAATTACATATTTTATTCCCCGAAACAAAAATAACCTTCAGAATGAATATGTATGTTTGATTTTTTTCTTAAAGAAAAGGTTGCAGGATACTGCTACGAGATATTGAATAAATTTATGTATTAAAAATCTTAAAGAAGTCAATGTTTTTTATCCCTATCACTTCAAAAAAGCAAAGACAAATGCAGGACAGACAAAAAAAGGACTACAATGACTAACCTGAATGCAAAAAAAAATATATTGGAGATAAATTTCAAATCAACTTTAAACACCACATGTTGACCTCAGGTGAGGCATAACATTACTTGACCTCATAATATGTTCATATAACCTTAACGAGTTTTTAAAACTATAAATTATTGATAAAGTATGACCATAATAATAATCAAGGTTTATTAACAAAAATTACAATTTCTTAATCTACTACTTGAGATTTTTCTGGAGTATGTGTAAATTGCCTTTATAATATTTAAGGCAGACATTTTTATGTGTAGAGCAAAAAATAATGCTTTGTGTTTTAAAATAATGGTGGAAAACGATTTTTTTTTTAAATATTGAACACTTAAAAATATTTTTTATTTTTTTCATTTCGAATATTATTTTTGTATAAAAATAATGTTAAAATTTCATTTTTGTATTTTCAAATAAATAAAAATTCACTTTGAATTGGATTGTGTCTTGATTCCAGGAAAGATGCTTAGAATCGTGGAGTTTCATGTAACATACACAGTGTATTTGTGTAATGAATTCTTCCAAATAATTTTTAATAATGTTAATTTTTTATTTTAAAAAGAAATAACCCACTAAACCTCTTATTTAGAGGCTTGTCAGCAGGTGGGAAATAAAATATAGAAGTAAGTTATGAAAAATATACCCAGATCAATTGTGAAAAAAATCTTTCTTGGATTTTTCCTTGGAACCCGCGACGCTAGTTTCACAGTTAGCTGTTTTCCCAACTGTGCCACGGCGCCTGTCAATCATTTTGTTACTAAATTTATAGACGCAATGAGGAAGTTCAGTGTCTTTTTTTATTTGTTAATAGAATATTAAACTTAATTTTTTTTTTTCAAATATATATGTATTGTATTATCAGCGCTATGATTTCTTAAAGTTTTGTATTTCTTGAAATAACTCCGCATGTGACGTCAGAGGTTGTTCTATGACAATTTTTCTGATTGGTTCGTTTATGGTGACCGAACCGGATATCCTTCAAAGCTCTCATATCATTGGATAGTTCATACGAACCAGTGACGTCATTCGAAGTAGTGCGTTTTTATCAAAATATGTATATTTTTTTTCGTACATTTTTAAGAAATTTTACTTTTTTTTAAACATTTTTTTTATCCAATTTCCCGTAGGGCTGAAGTTCCTCATTGCTATTGTAATAAAGAATACTTGTCGTATTTTTGAAAAATAAGAACAAAAAATTCACGTCTCGGCTAAAAAAACTTATAAAACATTTTTTACAAATCGTTGAGTTGCGATATACCCTATATATAAAATGTTATATTTTTCCTCTCCCTTCAGTAAAAAGGAAAAACTAGTAGCTTGATGTCATTAGACCAAAATAACCAGCTGTTTCCCATTAGGACGGTGTTGCCTTTTTATATAAAGGGGGTGGCATAATTAATTTTATTCGCCATACTGGATAAATCTGCTTCCTAGTAATAACGTCTTCTAGCACTGAGATTCCATTTTTTCTGAATATAAATGCGACCCCATAAATAACTCCCCTTTCGTTTTTTCGCTTTTCATCCTCCATTGTAAATTTATTTTCGCTTGCTCTTACATTGTTGAAAAGCGTATGCTCGATTTTTTAAATGTAAGGAATTACAAAAAGATATTGTACCTTAGACATAATGGAAACTTTTATTTCATTTTCATCTTGGTAGGCCTTAAATTATATGTAAATATATTTTCTTTACGAATACAAAACATTTTGGTATCTTACATACCAATTTCTGTTTTTTGGCGAATGACGAATAGAGTACTGTTAGTAAAATAGGTCCAGAACGCTATAGGGTTTAAACCAGAATTAATGACTCAATGGTAATTTTCAAGTAAAAATGCTGAAAAAAAAAAATATTCAATTCAATTCATTTATTTTAAATAATACATACATTACAAACTAAAAATTTAAGACTTACATATTATAAAAAGACAAAAAATACATAACGAGACTCTTGTCAAAAAAGTAGGAGAATCCTGCTCCCGAAAATCCCTTCTGATACATGGAACAGATCAACATCCAGAGCGATGTTGTTCCGCACAGCGGTAGCCCTTCCAACAAGCGTTCCATAACCATTGGCAGGTTAATCTTGTATATAGGAATATAAAACAATCTAAGCTGACGCTGTCTTAGGTAATTATCAGGAACATACAAACCAATGCTCATCATAATCTCAGAATTATCGATCATACCGCGCAACAATCGATAAAAGTGTGTAGTCAAATACACGTTCCTTCTAGTCTCTAAACTGTTGTAGCCAAGCATACCCTGGAGAAACTCGGTCGGGCAAAGCCGAGGATAATACTCGCACTCTCTCATGTTGAGATTTCTTAGAAACTTATTTTGGATTTTCTCTATCATAAGAGAGTACTTCAGTTCATGTGCCCCCCAAATCATCGAGCCACTCTCGAGTCTACTTCGCACTAAGGAGTTGTAAAGAGTTCTCAGTACGCGGGTAGTTTCGAAAACCCTGGCAGTACGCAGAACAAATCCTAACATCTTCAAAATATAATTTTATAATTTGTAACCTTATTTTATGGTAATTGGTCAAAAACGTTTTGTGATGTCTTAAAATTTATCAAACTCTTTGCGAATTTGGCGTTATTTATTCAAAGATTTGAACTGAAAATTTACGATGGTCAAAATCATAAAAAACAACAGATCGTAAATGCTCTAGAGGGGTACATCATTATATGCTAGAAATAAGGATGGCGAATGTAAATAAAAGATATACGAGACAATGATGACATTGTTAGGATCTTGTCCTTTGTTTTCAATAAGGCCACATCCGGCGCATAAACCGCTGAATAAATAATAAAGGAACATTTATGGGAACGATACCAGGATACCATAATAGAGTTCGGATAGTGGAATGGAGAACTTGCGTGTATGAGTCCTTTTATTTTACTTAATTATGCATTGTGTAGAATAAATGCTAACCTACCTACCAATGTTTGTGTAGGTACAGTCGTGGATTAAAAACGTTTTTTTTTTCCATTATGTGGTAACTTAATCCACACATAATGATGAATAAATATTTTTTTACGATACTTCATGATATTTTATGTTACAATTTACAATATGTAAATCAAATTGACCGATATTTAAACGAATAGAGAAGACCACGTTATGGAGAAATGGGCATTAACAGGATTTCACACGGTATAACATTCACAAAGGCAAATTGGTGATGGTAAATATCAACTTCGAGATATAAAATATAAAGATAACACTCCACACAAATCAGAATTTAAAAGTCGTCCCCAAAGGATAGGGATTGACCAGCGGAGGATGCAAGTATCGTCACGTTATATCTCGTCGACTTCGACAAGCAAAACACGCAGTTCAGTAAAAAGCACGGACTGTTTACATCGGTCTACTGTAAGTTCTATTCAATATGTCTCTCTCTTCTGCATACGCGTCACCTTTGTGTGTCGTTCAACTATTCGCCCGACTAACTGAGCAGTACAGACAGGAAATAACTCATAAATTGGTAACATAATAATAAGACGTTTTTTGACATCGCAAATAGCTATTTTAGACAAGTATTGATTAAGATTTAAACATTATTTACTAGTAAAAGGTTATAACATCGTTTTATCAGATCCATTTGCGCAATATCTTGGCGTACATATAGGCATTTTAGTAATTGCAAGGAAAAAAGTAGTCGGGGACTGCTCGCAAAAGACTAAAGTCCATTCTATCAAACATATGCCAACTGGCCGCAGGTTGAGGGACCATATTTCAAACGCTCCTGCTTACTCAAGAGATATACCTCAGCGATTATCTATGAGCTATCTATGCTAGACAGATTTGGAATTATGAATATAATATAATATACCCTTGCTCGGTACATGATTACATATTATTTAACAAGGACAAAGAATAATATCTTCATATAAATTTCTTCGTTATAAAGGCTTCAAACCGCAATTATAGAAAAGGTGGTTTTATTATTTTAAACGTGAGTTTAACCAATTGCGAAGGTCGTATACATATTGTAGCAAAAGTATTTAAACCGCAAACACCCATTGGCGCAACCCTTTTGCCGTAATGTGTATAAGGCCCACGTAATTGGTTAAAGCACGGTTTCATTATTTTTAACGTGTTTTTAACCAAATTCGTAAATCTAATACATGCTCTAGCCCAAATATTCAAACAGCAGAAAACTATTCGCACAATCGTTTGAAAGAATGTCTATAAAGCCCACATAATTAGACCACATAAAATACATTTCCCTTTGGATCATTATAACACTAGCTTATTTTAGACGGTCGTACAAATTAACACGGCACGGAAAAATAACAAAAATACTACCTAACACGGATTGATATGTTACGTTTGTTTCGTTTAGTTATAATTTTAATTTATTTAGACAAATGCACTAACCAGTATGCAAATCCTTAAATACCCCACGCGTTTTCTGTTTGAGATGTTGAGAAATCCACACGCATTTGTTTCGTAAATAGCAGACGTGTCGGATGGACTCACCTGACTCGTAACTCACCCCAGTAATAACCAAAATACACCAAATTATTTCTTAAGACATTAAGGCCAAGCCAAAGTACTATTATGAAAACGAATCTTTGATGTTATGAAATTGAACAGTCCTAGATGAGCGCCTGAGTGATTCTGAAACATCCCGAACGGGAGGCGTATTACGAGTCATATCGAAGCATCCCGAATGGATATCGCATCCGATATTTACGAATTTGAAACCAGTGTACCAGTACACAATAAGGCTAATTAACTCGGTTTTCTTTGGACGATTTTCAAAAAAAATAATAATAATAACACTATTACGAGGCAAAAGGGTCCATAACCTTTTGCCAGAATCGTGGAAAGACGGGAGTGTTGTCAAGTTGCGGAAGGTGTTGACCTCGCTCTTTCATGACGCTCTGCCACAGATTGGAGGCTCTTACTGGATGTCGAAAATAAAATATAAAAATAAGGAATAATTTAAAAAAATATATGTATAGATGGCTACCATGAAGTAGCGCATAAATAAATTGTTTATGTTTTTATGAATGTATGTATGTGTATGCGCAAGGGTGGGTGTATGTGTGTGTGTATATATATGTAGATATATGTGTATGTGTGTATATATATGTATCAAAATGTGTATACAAATGTTTTGTTTTTTTAAAGGAATAACCCGCTAAGTCTCTATTTTGAGGCTTGTCAGCAGGTGGGAAAGAGGGGATATGGAAGGTGGTAACGAAAAATACACCACAACACCCAGAACAATTGAGAAAAAATCTTACTTGGATTTTTTTCTTGCAACTGGCGGGAATCGAACCCGCGACGCAAGTTTCACAGTTAATAAGTTTATGTTTTATTTGTCTGTGCTCTCTATTAATTTGTTAACTGTTATAATATATTAAAATGTAATTGCCTAGCTTGGAACGGGGTATGTGCCCTTGTTAGCTGGGCAAAGTGAACGTAAAATTGTATTTTTGATAAAAGGTGTAAATAAAAAATAAAAAAAAATAATATGTTTCGACAATTTTCAAATCACCATTTTCGTGAGTAATCACTTCTTGTGCTTTGTACATTACATTAAAAAATAAAATAATATTTATTTATGGACCATCTCTTAATGACTATTTACTTACAAACAAATTTTATAAATCATGTAATACACATGTTGTGGTAGTACTTCTAGAAATTATATCTTAAAAGTAGCACTTTTCAAGTCAGAAAACGATTTTACAAATAAAAAAGTCTATGTTATTTTTTCTGAAAAGCGATTCTGTTGCACAATTTCGAGCTTCTGAAGGTAAAGCGTTCCACGTCATAGGTCCGGTCTGGCTATCGTAAAAGCCCTATTGCCAAATTTGTAACTGTGGTTACGTACATTAGGTAGTATCAGCTTCCCTACAGCAGAACAGGGCGGTGAGCGGAGAGTGAGGCGCCTATCTGCCAGCTCGTCCGGGACGCAGAGTTCCTTAAAGTATTAAGGAGCCGTACTATGCATTGCCTTGTACATGTACATTAATCTACACAGCTTGTGTACGACCTTTTCTGGAAAACGTACCCTGTGAAGACTTCGACGCAACGGTGTAATGTGATCATACATTATACACCAAAGATTACCCTGGCAGCTGCATTTAGAATGGACTGCAATCGGTTCATTTTAAATTTAGGTAAGCCGGCATACATTTCATTGCAGAGTAAGTAAATACAAATAAAAAACAAGGGTTTTAAAAAAATAAATCTTCTCTAATATTACCGGGTCATGTAGATTTGTACGACCAATGTAAAATCGGCCTTTTGTCAAAAAACATATTACTTTTTTTATTTTCTTTCATTCAGGAAACATACTGTACATTTACATAAATTTTTGGTTGAAAAAGTTAGACTTAACTGTAATGGACCAGTAAAGTTTCCATATTATATTATCATTATGTCTAAGGTTATCAATAAACTTTTTTTTTATACAAAAAGAAAGGAAAAAACATAAATCAACGTAGTTTTTAGTTTAAAAATTAAAATCAAAGTAAAAAAGTTATTTTTATTTATCTATTTGATGGACTTATGCAGTCCATTCTAACAATGGTAAATACAATTTCTTATAATAAATGCAGACACTAATAAAATTAAATAAAATTAAAGCTAGGACAATAAAATAAAATTACTACCTCAAAACAAGATCCGGTTTATCTTAGTGAATTTTTAAATCTATGAAGACTTACATCAAAAAAGTTTATATTTCCAGCAAACCATAGTTTGTGCTATGTTAATCGAGGAACAACACATTATCGCGGTCTCCGTGGTGTAGTGGTCAAGACGCTTGACTCACACACGGAAGGTTCCGGGTTCAATTCCCGGTGAGAATACAAAAATTAAATGTGATTTTTCTCAAGCCTGGGTGTTATGCGATGTAATTCACCACTGTAATTGGGCCTCCTGGCCTGTTGTGGTGCAAATAATAATAATAATAATAATAATAATAATAATAATAATATATTTTTGCAAACGGCGGATCGGAACATTGAATTCCCCTTGTCCCAGTAACGATAAAGTGATTATTTACGTAAATGGAAATAATATTAAAAATGCTGAAAAAACTTAGTGAAAAAAAACTAAAAGGTAAGAATTAAAATAAATAAGAATAAAAAACCTGCTCAAGTGCAAAAAAAAACATTTTCAAAAGGGAAAAACACATATTTACTGTACATACATATTTAAGGAATTCAAAAAAGAAAAGACAAGAAGAAACTCTAAAAGAAAATAAATACAAAAAATTTAAGTTATTTTTTTTAAAATCTTTAAAAATAATGACATATTATATTAAAAACAGCAATAACTTATTTTTAAAACCAATTCTAAAAGTAATAAAAAGTCATTTAAAAGTATAAAAACATGTCGAGCGCAGCAGAGAAAAAAAAAACTAGTGTACCAAGTAATCTTTAAGATTTGAAATGTTTATATTTTATTTTATGCCTAATAGTCGCATCATCTGAAAATTAAGTGCGTATTCCAAATAACAGAATTCGTAAAAAAAATGTTTACGTCTATAGGCTTCATATTCCATGATCGATGACACACACGTGTCGAATCATTTCACCTGAAATAAAGAGCAACGATCGATGAACCAAGTTATCGTTTTATATGGAATACGATACATTATATTCTGAAAGACACGAAAACACCGTCCTGCAGTACATTAATATCGTTCCTACCAAGGAGATATGAAGAACGAAGGAATATGGCTTATAAAGAGACCAGAGGGCGTGGTAACGCCTAGTCAGCCCCCTTCAACCCAACAAGTCAGTTCAACGCAGTCACTTGGTTCCAGCATGTAGTCTAAGTGCAGCCAGTTCAACACATTATCGCCTACAACACAGTGTCGTATCTTATTTAAAATGCAATAAATACACGCATCAAACATCAATCTCATTTTTTCGGTCCAATGAGGAACGGGACCACCTCACTATAAATCCTACGCGTCTTATAATGAAAAACTATTTTTTTTAAATGCGTCCCTTAAAGTTTATGTTTTAAAGTTTTTTCTTTTTGCAAATATTATCAGATATTATTCAAACATATTTAAATAAAACTTGGAACCTCTTTCCACGTTCTTGTTTATTTGCAATCTGAATTCAAACCATCTGAGGCGTACGAAAAAACAAAAAACCAAGCATGCGAATAAATGCCAATATTCTGGACTAGTAAAGCGCATAAAGAGTTTATGTAAATTATCGAATAATACGTAACTGGTTTAGAGAATGTCCGATTGAAATATATATTCATCAGTTATTGCAAAATAGTGATAACCGGGAAAAAATGTGTATTATAAAAAGGATTTTTCAGTTCTTTTTAGGGTTTGTATAAACGATCTATTACCCTTCCGGGTCTTAGAAGGTTTATATAAGGGTAGCATATTTTTTTCATCATATTGATTTCATTTTTTTAAGAATTCTACCCCACAATCTATGTGTTTCTTTTTTGGGTGATACCGTGTGTGTTGGATTCGACATTTCGGCTACCATTGCAGGTACCATCTTTAGGGTTAACTGAGTGTTTTGTAGAAAAAGGGATGTGTTTAAGTACTAGTGATTTGTACCGTGTCGCAGTCGGAAGTGGGCAAATTTTCGTTCGTTTTTGTAGTATGTAGATAATATTGAAAACAGTTACCGTTAAAACCTTCGCATCCATGTAGCCCATAATGTTTATTTATTTATTTATTTTATTTGGTAAACAAACAGTATGTACACAAACATTGCTAATTTATTTATATATTAGTGTAAGAAACTCATGCATACGCTAAAAAAATTGTTTACACTTATTACAATCATTGAAATTTTGTTCAATAAATAAATGTAAAAGAAACGAAATGAAAAAATATGTATATAATAATTAAGTTTAATATCTGCTTCTTTTTAAATTTCTATAATTTTTTACTTAAATTTACATACATTGTCACAAAAATATCAGCCTCGGTAAATGTATTATAATGTTGAGAATTCATCAAAATAATTAAAATATTCTTCTGCTGAATTCTTTCAATTATAATTCATATTTGTCTTTGCCTTTCCCCCGTAAAAAAGCGAACATTACAATTCATCGCTCTGCATTTCAATAATTTTTTTATGCTGAGCGCTTATTTCCAGCAATAACCACGAAAATCTGGATTCCATGCGTTAGATTTTACACGCATTCTCCTTCCAAACTTCTCGCTGTACATTCCCGCTTACGGTACGCATGAATTTAGATCAATGTTATTCAACGTGTAGCAGCAAAAGAAGCGCAATATCGTAAGGCATCTTTTCATAACAGTATTTTATTATAAAATTTATGATTTTCGCAGAAAACTCGAAATTTTATGAAACAGTTTTATAATCACTACTATGACTATCATAATGATTTTTTTTTAAAGTCGTATTAATAGTATTTTAGCTGGGGTTTTTCTGGTACCTTCTTTAAAACTTGGGGTTATTTTCATACTTAGGCTCAGGAAGGTTAATAGTAACATTAAACTATCACGGTTATTATTTTACAATCGAATATTTGATTATGTTTCTAAGCTGATTACTTTGCAATTTATTTATCATTCTCAGACATTTCTTTTTTTTTTAGGAACTTTACCTTTGGGTCAAAACAAAATATCATTTTTAATCCGCCAGTTCCTGTAATGTAACCGGTATTGAAAATTTTGCTCAATCGTGTATTGTTTTTAAAATCGGGTTGTGGTCCTGTGGCTAGTGTCTCGGACTCACGGACCAAAGGTCCGTGGTTCGAATCCCACTCTACCCCAACTCGATTCCATTTTCTAATAGTGAGTTATTTACAACTCGTTGAAAATGGCCCTCAAAATTAAATATTTGGGTAAATCATAAGAACGCAAATATTTCTTTTTTAAAAAAAAAAAAAAAAAACCACAATCGAATTATGCGATTTATGTAACCAGTTATTTGGATCCCTTTTCTGATATTGTTCTTTTGTATTCTGCTCTGAAATCAAGGCTCGTTTTTTACTGGCTGGATAGTTTAATAAGTAAATCGATTTACCGTTCTGATGTTCAGAGACACCCATCCAGCTTTTACCTTTCCGACCTGCCGACGCGAATCATGTCATGCTCGAACGGTTGGGGGTGGTTGTGAGATAACTAACCCTTAAACAGATTCACCCCACTGTAACAAATTGACATAAAAACATCAGCGCGCTGTCGCCGCTGCAGTTTACAAAACCAGCGAAAAAGAAATATTAATATCAACCATATTTTGAGTCTATCAAAATATTCGTATACAAGAACTGGATTCAAGCCCCATGGGAGTTATTGATAATATACTATAACAAAAATGAAGTTAGAAATATTTTTTTCAATTTAAAATTGGATTGAGGTCCCATGGCTTGTGTTGGGGACCTACAGACCAGAGATCCAAGGTTCGAACCCCACTCTACCCCTACTTGATTTCCATTTTCTAATAACGAGTTATTTACAACCCGTTGAAAATGGCCATTAAAATTGAAATATTTGGGTAAATTATAAGAACGCTTTTTTTTTATAAAATAAAATAATTTTTTTTATCGGGGCAAATGAAAAGTACAGTTCCCTGTTTAAACAGAACCAAAATCCTGGGCAGGTGCTTTTGACTCGATGGCTACATCATTTCCTATCCGCACCTATTGATGCATAGGGAACTTCAATAACAGCGTATCTAGATCATTTTTGTTAGGTACATGTTAGGTAAGGGGGTCAGTCTCACGCTTCAGGTGCCAGTCTAAAAACATTAATTGAGCTACCCTTAAAACCAATTTTTTTAAGAATGCTGTTTTGATTTCCTTTCCTGTTTTGATTTCCCTTTTGAATTTATTATTATTTAAGTCAAATTATATCACTCGTATTTCCAATAATATTCTTACACATGTTGCAAATTCTATGTGTGCATGATTTTTTGCGGTATTAGTGTTCACGTCGGCGCAGTAAAATAATTGTTTTTAAGGTGGTTATTGTGATTAAAACTGGCACCCGAAGCGTAAGACTGACCACCTTATCTACAATCTAACAAATATTATCGGGATACTCTGCGTTTGAAACCTAAACGCCGTTCGATAAACACCACTGTGTGCGGATGGGGAAATAAGTATTTATATTTAAAGTATTAGCTTTGTGCTCAAATATTTAAAAAATAATGTTAAATAAGCACTAACCAACATTTCTATGTCTACCGCATTGGAACGTACCCGTTTTCTTAAGACTTTAAGAAATATATATGCTTAAACATAGGCGAGGTGGTAAATGTAACATGGTGATCACTTAAACCTGCCGATAAAATAAACCAAAGTAAAGAACAAAATGCCGAACACTCTTCTAGTGGTACAGAAGGCCGGTTGACAACTGTCATCAGGCCGGCTTCTCCTGAAGAGATTTAAGTGGTTTCCTCACCATTAGAGCAAATGCTTAGAAGTACTTAATTGGCCCACATTAGAATATCCTTCCTGATTCCAACAGTTTAGCTAAAATAATGTAATATAACAGCAGAAAAATCCTCCTTTTTAAAAATAAACCTTGTATATTATAAGCAAGGTAAAAAATAATGCAACTCCCATATATTTTATTTTTTAAAAACCAGCCGATGACAGGTAATAATCACATGTATGAATGCTTAGACTTCCGTACCTTTTAAAAAAAAATATTATTTATAAATATTTTTATTTAATTTCCCACTGTAAGTAGAATTAGCAAACGCTCAGTCTTTACAAGATATTTCCGTTTATATGAAAAAATGTCCATTTGCGTTGCCCAGATTAGGGTCGTCGAGACCTGTTTAGAAATATCACTTTTTAAAAATTAATTCATTAATGAGGGTCTATAAAATACTGTTGAGAAAATAAAATATTTTTTTATTTACTTATGAGTAGCATAAAAAATATTTTCTAATTTATCATTTTAAATTCCCGCAAAAACGGTCCATTGTATTAGCCACGCCCCTAATACGTTACGATTTGGTTAAATTTTGAACTTTGTTAGGAACCGTTTAAAATAAAATATATTTTCACGAGCCCTGAGGTCACAATTGTGAAGGCCAGGTCAAATTTTATTAACAATTTAATTGAAAGGGTTATGAATGAAAACATTTCTCCACAATAATTATATTGATTTGAAAATACAATTCATTTTTCTAAATCTTTTTCACATGTTGTTATTAGTATTTGTAATACGTGATATTTTTATATTGGCATATTTTATAATTTTTGCTCGCTGCTGCAAGGGTTAATTTCGTAAAAAAAAACAACAAAGTTAATTAAAATATATTATTCTGTATTATTTTAAAATAATAGGCACTTGAACGTTTGTATATCAATTAAGTGTTTGAGTGTGTTAACTCATAACTAATATCATCCAAAAATATTAAGTCTCTTCTATGTATGTGTTGATTTTGACCATAATTTGAAGTGTAGTTTAATGGGTATGCATAGAACAAATAAACAATAAAATAATCAAATAAAAACTAATACTTATTACATTGGTTATTTATGAAAGACAGTAACACTAATAAAATTCTATAAAGCATAATATCGAATTCAATTGGAAAATTAATAAATACTGTGGACAACGTAAAATTTGACATGGTTGTACCATATTGCTGATTAAATGCGCAATTTCATGATATTAAATTTTCGTATAATTCTGAAATAATAATAAAAATAAATACCAACACAAAATACTGACAACAATCTATCAAGTCATTATACTCGTTTGAAAAATTACCCTTATCGGCACATTTCATCAATGCTTTTTAATGGGTTTTACAAACACTCATGTTCAGATTCCTTGTCATAATATTCATCACCAAGTCACTGGAAAATTTGTTGACATTGATTAGTTTCTATTGTCATCAAGCGAAATCACAAAAAAATCATCGTACATACTATATATGGGTCAAAATGACCCAGACAGTTTTGTATGGTCAAATATATCCATCGACATGAATTACGCCATGTGACAAAAATATTAGAAAAATTAAAATTCATTGGCATAAGAGGAAATGCCGTAAATTGCTCTTAAATCTAATTGAATAACAGATTTCAAATAACAAAAGTTAATAATATTATTTCAGATCCAATAAAAATCATTTAGGAATACCCCAAGGTTCAGCGCTAGGGCCTATATTGTTTATCACATATATAAATGGCATCGGTGAATTATCTAAAATATTGTAACAAACCAACTTTTTGCAGATCATGCACTAGTTTTCATATGAGGAAATAATTATGATACAGTGATAAATAAAATTATTTACGACTAAGGAAATATATCAAAATGGTAAAAAGTAAATAAATTAAAAATAAAAATCGTAAAAACAAAATAAATGAATATAGGGATAAAAGGTATACCCCAAGGATACAATATTATTATTGATAATTCAAATATAAAATCTGTTCGGACCAACGCTTAACCTAATCTATACCTGCTTACTCGTCCTTCCCATTTCCTAACGCTCTCCATTTAGCAATAATTCAACGTGAGTGCCGGAAAAAAAAAGAAATTATTTATAAGTACACAAATAACATTCTACGGGTGAAGTGCGTTGTCTTTCATCAAGCGAGCTGTGCCAGCGTCCATTTAGTCCACCAGCTCCGTACAAGCTGTGCTTGCGTCTCACGATCACAAGTTTCACCAGGGTTCCAGCACACGTCACACCTCATCATCAGCAGGTTAGTAGAGTTGCCTAACCTTCCTTTCTATCAATACAGTCCACTTCTTAATTTTCCTCCTCCTAGGACGAGGTATTATACACACCTCGTTCACTCCTCAACAAATTCTGTTGATAAAATAAAATATCTCGGAGTTTGTTAGATAGATATTTAAATTTCAAAACACATTCTCAATATGTAACAAGAAGATAACGAAATGTAATTTTAATAAAGAGTAGTGTTCTTATTTATAAAACAATCAAATCTTCATACATAAATTACTAAGTATCCATTTTTTTAAGTAATGAAGCGGAAATTAAATTATACAAATTCTTCAAAATAAGGCGATGAGGATTATATTAAAAAGTAATTCGTATTCTAATGTAGAAAAAATGCATTAACAATGCAACAAATATATTTTAATTTTTATAGATAAAATAGTTAAGGGGATGAATACAACAAAAAAACATAATTGAATTTAACCAACAACGTCATTCGTTTGAAACTAGGTATAAAAAAATGGTAAGATTACCAATGAGGAGAAAAACTGAATCTCAAAACTCATTGTACAAGGGATTTGAGCTGTACACTGAGTTACCTGAAGAAATAAAATAAATAGAAAGAATTGAAATATTTCAAATTAATTTGAAAAAATAAGTTCTTGAGAAGTTTCAATAAAATTGTAATATTATTAAAAGTTCATATTGGTTCTTACGATGGTATGAACTAACTTAATAAAACATAAATAAATGAATAAATAAACATTGTTTTTACACCTATAAAACAAACAGTCGCAATACATCACCCCGTTTGACGTACCAATCTAAACTGGGAATACCAAAAATATAAGACCGATATTTCATAGTTTGACAGCTTGTTTTATAAAAATGCGTTATGTATGGGCCATTTCGATTTATAAATAGTAGTTAAGAGTTTATACCATTTCATTAAATATGGATGTTCTCTTTAAAACGTGTGTTATGGATGCTTTTAGAAAAATATGTTTACACAAAGATCTCCCATATTTTTTTTCCTGAATCTGGCCATCCTAACCATAAGTTAAGACTAACACGATAATGTTTTAATTTAGTACGTTATCGTAATAATGATTACGTCTTAATTATTACTTTACTTATATTATAACACGTTCTGTAATCGTTGGCCATTCATCCATATAAAGATGATTGACTTGATTGGTTCACCCTTACTACGCACAAAAAAGCTTCATAAACGAGTTAGGTAGGTTATTCTACCGATGACAAATTACTTGGAGGATGTTGGATACAGAAAAAAAAGTAGTGAGATTGCGGTGAGTTACAGGATTTCCGTCTTATTTGTTATCATTGATGAGACCGAGCTTTTTTGTAGTAAATAAAGATGGGCGTGTCACCTTTAAACTTCAATTAAAACCGTATCACCTTAAAATCATCGTTTTATAAATTAAACTACTAGGTATTAATTCAATGCGATTTTATTTGATAAATTTAGCGTGCGTGCACAAAACTTTCGTTTGCAAAAATAATCTTACTATGGAATTTTTTTATTGTAATACAAGTAGGTAACTTACTATTCAATTTTAATTCAATTACAACGTCACGTCGCCGTTATTTAAGAAATATTTTTTTTTACTAATTATTGTTCTTGCCTTATTTAGTCAGTTCGCAATATTTTAATAGCTGATTAATTTAATGAGAACATACTATTCTAATTGATTTAACATATATTAAGTCTTTGCGTTTTTTTTTATTTCTTTGTGTAATTTTAAACCCATGTAGTGAGTTTTTAGATGGTGTTTCTACTGATGGTAATCTTAACTTTCTAAATCTTTAGTTTCAGATGTAAGTCTTTTTTTATTTTATCCCAAAGATAGTTTATGAATGAAAATAGTAACATAAGGATTTGTGAGGAAGCCAATTATTCCTACATTTAAATATGTGATCTTTTTAGTACTATCCTCGTGCCAGTTTTAAGGAGAATTTAAATAATTTAATTTTGTTACGTACGTAATAATATTAATGTTTGTATTATATCTTCATGATAGTAGAACCACGACGCATGTGATTTTTTTCAACTTTACATAGGAGCGATTAATTTATTTTTTTAGATACTTTGATACTTGAGTTAGTTAAATATATTTTCATTTTTTTCAAACCTGGATTATAAAAGCCTTTATAAAATCTTTTTAAAATAAAATATCTTTTAAGCACAACTTTGAGTGATATCTCAGAATAAATTTTAAATGTGAAACGTAAGAATGAAATACATGAAGCAATACAAGTCACTTTGTTTTTTTTCATTTATATTTTTTTACGTTTAACTTTTTTTTTTAAAACTTCACAAATATACATTACATAATTAAATAAACAATATATTCCTTACTGGGAAAACCCGTGCCGAGGAAGACATTTTACAATTTTAGTTAAGTGTGATATATATCTATGTAGATATTATTTTTTTACACAATTTATTGATTTATTCTTTTTTTTTTATTATAAACAATGATTAATAAAAAAAATAATGTAACCTCACTTTTTACCTCATCATCATAATTTCCTTTTCGCTCCTAGTGGTGTATAGGGCACTGCATTGGTACACCAATCGCAGCGTATCTGGATACTTTTTTTTACGTTAAATTAAGATGATCAGTCTTACGCTTCAGACACCAGTCCACGGACTATGAAATATTCTAATGTAAAAACACCTTTTTAAATGGGAAATATTTCATATCAACCATGTCAGGTATCGAACCCGAGACCTCTTGCATGGTAGGTAAATGCGCTAACCATCGAGGCCGACATAAATAAAACTGTTTTTTCACTAATTATGAAAGAGTATTGGTTACTAAGTGTAGATAGCTTGGATTAGAGGAATTATAGAGTGACCATAGTTTCCGGGTTAGTTGCATTTCTGTCCAGTAATGTATTTTTATTTTCGGCTTGAATTGCGAGTATTTTGATACGTCCCAAACATTTTTTGGCAGACCGTTAAAGAATTCGGGTCCAAGATATAAGACATATACAAGTTACATATACTTTCTTGCCTAATACCCGTATGCAGAGACAAACCTTAAGGTGAGGAAAGTACATTCTATGATTTTCACCTTCGGGTTATTCTCTGCATTTGAAATTAGAATGTACTTTCCTCACCTTAAGTTTTGTCTCTGCATACGGGTATAACAGTATCTTCGAAATTATACCACGATTATTATTGAAATAAATCATTTTTCCCTTAACTTTATCTCTTTACCCAACCTTCCAAAAACCTTCTAAGTAGAACTGCGCACTTAATTATTTTCTCAATTTCATATCTTTATATGTATGCCACAGATATTATTGTATTGGAGTAAATATATTTATTTTTGTAATTCACAAGGTTTATTTTTTTAAAAAAACACCTGATTTTAATGTCATTTCAACAGGACTTATTATGTACTTCGGACTTATAGCAAAAAAAGGACGAAGAGAGTCTCAAAAAGGTTAGATTAGGTAATACCCAAAATGACAGTCTCCTACAGGTTGGAATGACTAAATAAAGGAATCAACAGGATGCCCATTGAATACTCTTCTCAACTTGGCAAGGAATCGAGGCGTATCATTCAAATAGTGCTTGATACTCTTAAGATCACGATGCTCAGCATTTAGCAAGACGATGAAAAAAAAGTTGTTTTTAAAATCAGAGATTAGAACACAATTTTTCATCTAAAAGCTTGAAGTTCACTGTTTACAAATACTAGCATCTTGTTCTTCTTCGTCTTCTCCTTGTAGATCTGCCGATCTATTCTTCTCAGACTAATCTCTCTCTGGAGATGAAGTCCAACAATACTTAAATCGCTCTTTGGCTGCTGTGGATACCAGTCTTCTACGGGATCTGCCCCCGTGTATTAAATCTTTAATTTTGCATATTTCCCATTTAAAGTCTTTTCTGACCCAGTCGCAATAAGTATTTCCGGTAATCGATCTGATGACCCTCATCTTTGTCAATAATCACTAGCACCTACAAATAATACGTATATTAAATACAATAAAAAAATATCACATACTACGAATACCGATAAAAATATATCACATGGATTAAGAATAATTCATTGTATTTTCAAAATCAATATGGATATTGTGCAGAAATGTTTTCATACATAAATGTAAAAAAGAGATTAAATAAAAATACGTTCTTAGAAAAACGCGACGTGTTTAGCCTTAGTTGTTGTGACGTCAATATGTGTGATATCGTTCTTCACAAATTCCAACGGCCATGAATCGTGACATATTAGGGGCGTGGCCAATGGAATCACCGTTTTCGCGGGAATTCAAAATTACAAATAGAAAAGTATTTTTATGCTACTAAAAATAAGCAAAAGCTTTTTTTTTTACTAGACAGTATTTCATAGACGTTAATTACTTAAAAATGTGTTAAAAAGTGATATTTCCGTATTGTAAGCGTTCAAGGGTCATTAGAGTACAATTATTCAGCTTTTTTGAAGAAATTTTTACCTAATTGTTCATGCAAACAAAGATCCATCTCTCTGATATACCACAAATTTAAATACGTAATTGCACAATAATTATTGTAACAATGTTACCATGAGAACATTTCAATCAAGATTTACAGTAGCTATACATTATACTAGCATTAGCTCATTTCACTAGTTGCTTTCTTTATTTACATGTAACATACCTAATATCGGTAGAAAAAATACAATCAGGAACTTTCAACACGTTGCTTATACCGATTTAAATACTTTTGAAACTTAACAAATGACTTGAGAAACATTGAAATCTACTATTACTGCTCTAACTATTGTGTGAGAATCTTCCGGGATAGTCGGCTTAGGCCTTTTTTACACTTTGTATCCCGGAGCCATGTAAACACGTGATTAAACAACCATACGTTGTGTCCCGGTCCCGTGTTTTCACGTGGTTTACCATCACATATAACACATTCAGGAGATGCCGGGATATTGACCAACGTCCACCATGCATTATAACCACACGCAATAAGTTCATAGGACTTATTACGGTTGTGAAATCTCCCATAGTTGGTAATACGAACGCAATTTAAACGCGTTATACTGCGTATTTAGTACGTGAATCCGCGCTATAATGAGTTAAAATTCCGTTCATAATACCAGCCCAGGGGTGATTTCATCGATCTTCTCGCGAGGGTAGATAAGAAAAAATTTTTAAGAGTTTCAATTTTTGCATGCGACTGCATTTTGCTTTAAATATGGTAAGACTGATGATTAAACGTCAATATATGTATAAAACTTTTGGAAATGTAATGAAAACTAAAATAATTTGGCCCATTCAGCCTAATTTATTTATTTATGAATGGTTTTATTTTCCATTATAAACTATGATTAAAAATTTAAAAAATGTGACCTCACTGGGTGTTACCCGTGCCGAGGACACTTAATAATATACATTATTTATATTTTTAAATTTGAAAATTTACAAAGAAGACTCTTTTAATGGGGATAATTAACAAAATATTCAAACAATTTTAAACACGTATTTATGTTTATATTTAATGTATGTTAACCGTTATTATTTATATTATAAAACCCACAATAAAAAAACAAAAACAAAACATAAACTATACATTTGTGGAGCGGTTGATTCAATATTGGTTTGGGCGAATGAGACAATCCATTTTACTTCTATCTAGCTCCGCTATTCATTTTTTTAAAGCCTTTTTGAATATTTTCTCGTGACTAATTATTTTAATGGACAGTGGAAGTAGAATATAGATTTTAATTGCATAATACTTAAAATCTCTTAATTAAATGTTTTGGGTAAAGATTAGGGTCGCAATAATATTTGAAATGAAAATCATCATGTTTTGTTTCACGTGTTTGTATTAATTTGACGTTTAGTCATCAGTGTGGCCATATATGAAGCAAAGGGTAAACATATGAAAAACATGAAGATGCCCAAATTAATCACTCCCTAGGGGGTAGAGAAGATTCAGAATAGCAGCCCTGGTTCTTTCGAAATTCTACGCCATACCTTTAGCTGCATTCGCTTTAAGCTGCATCAACAGATCACTTTTATGTTATTTTTTATCGTATTTTTAAATATTTTATTTATTGGAGATATCAACTATCAACAGTTATACAGATTTAAAAAAAACGAAACGGAGGTTTTGAGTTCGATTCTCGGTGAAACCACAAAAAAATAATCAACAGTGTTATGTTTATATACAAATGCTTGAAGACAGGCTGGATTTCACACTCTAGGGAATTATTAAGATCTATTATTTTTACAACATAGAGGTAAAACATTTTTGAGAGGGTTATCTAGAACTCTCATTTACTCTCATTTACAGGGATTATGAATAAAAATAATGTTTTAAAAATTTAATACAAAAACAAAATAGGATGTTTCTCAAGTCTGTGTTTTCTGTGCCGTTATTTACCACTGTAATTGGTCCTCCTCCTCTTGTGGAGCAAAAAAATAAATAATTAAAATATTTTAATTATTGTAGGAAGGCGAAAGAATTAATGTATGTACGTTACTCGTATACATCTATATTAATTTGGATTTGTCAGTATATGTGAGTGTGATTATGTGTGTTGTGTGTCAATATTCCAATGTAAAACATTACGACAATATAAATAAAATTAATGAGGGGACATACATATTGAATATTGATAGCCAATTTATTATTATCGGTTTTTTCATTAACTATTACGAGGACCACCCTTCCCCTTATCAATAAAAAATGTATCAATATAAATATGTAATAAACGCTCTGGCCCTAAAGCCCTAACAATAACAGTTATAATAAAAGGTACATAGTCAAAAGTCAATTTCGAATCAATAAAGATTGATAGGAGAATCATATTTTATTAAATATGAAATATCTACAAAAACTTTTTATCCAAAATGCTTTAACATATAATACTATATTTTACCAGCATTACAATATACTCGAATGTATGTATCTAAATACAGAAAGGGGTAAACTTCCACTTGTTGGAATTTATTTTGGAATAGTTAGATAAAAGTAGTTTATATTAACCAAAATTACACCAGCTTGATACATCATGACGCCAGTTTTGGGAATAAATGCATGGAAGCAATGCTTTTTCTCTATGATGACAACTTAAACCAGTTTGTTTTTGGTCAGTTACAAGATATAGCAACAAGCCCACAAATATGCATATATAACGTATTATTAAAAATATTTACAAAATAAATTTTAGTCGTCTACATTCTATACTTTACTTTTACTTAATGATAAGGAGAATTGAATTGAATAAGGGGAATTGGACACAATTTTTTTTATTACGCGAGGTAAATTTTTTTTAAATGTACGAATTTTTTAAAAATAAAAACTAACTACTTTGAACACTAGTTCATATGAACCAACCATTCATAAGAGAGTTGTGGTAGATTTCCAGGTTACTTACCGTCAACGGACCAATCGGCAGAACTCATCGAGAAGAAGCGGAAGAGAACTTGAGAGGTCAGACGCGGAGTAATTTCAGGAATATAAAACATAAAAAATAATCCCGCTGAAAATACGAAATATATTTTATATTTTTATTTATTTAGCTTACTTTAATAGTATATTAACAAAAAAAACACAGAACTTACTTACTGCTCGGTGGTTATTTCTATGGTATCATTTATATTAAATATCAAGGGCGCACAATTTAAAGAGATGTTTACGTTCGTCAAATCATTCGATACTCCAAAGGGATTTAAATTAGGGTTGCTTGATAGGAAAATACATACCTTACCTCAAATTTGTCAGATCGAGTTCTTAATACGCATACCTCCAGATTTTTCTTTTTTTGGGACATCAAACAGTATACAAATATTCAATATCAAATAAGTACATGGAGATTAAACCATTTTTGTTTAGTTTTTCAGGATTATTCGTAGATATTCAAAACTTATTATTACCAAACAGAACATATACTTTTGTAAAAAATATATATTCAACAAAAACACAACATTAATAATTGTATACAAAACCGGAGTGGGTGTGGGTGTGGGTACATAGCGATCATGTATGATGTCTCAGTACAAATAAAATATATATTATTTACGAATATAAATGCTGTAATATTCATTTGACAAACATAATATTACTATCAACAAAGGGCCACAGAGTACTTTTAATATTTTTGAAATACCGTAATAATGCGGAAATATTATCGACACATTTATTCTCATTATTCCAGTTATTAATCATGACTGCAAAACAATCAAGATTGAAGCTAGTGCGTTATTATTCAATGATTATCATTTTGTAGATGTTATATAATCGCGTAAAGAATAACTGTGTATGAATATAGAAAATTCCATTCGGAAATAATTCGCATCGTGAATTCAGAAATGAAAAAACGCTTAAGGTTCACCTTACTGATTCTCAAATCAGGGTTGTCGCAAAAATAATATAATGAGCAATGTTAAATATGATTGAAGAATATAATTTTAATATTTATTCTTATTTTTCTTCTTAGAGGTGAGGGTCAGTGCTATGCTCCTGACGTCACTGCGAGCTGTGAAGATCTATTGTAACAGGTCCCCGTGAATGGTTCTCGGCCTCCAAGCCCAGGCTTATATAGAACCTACTGGCTACTGTGTGGAAGGCAAGAGTTCTAATGTTGCTAAATCTCCCTCTACATGTCCAGGCGAGCTAACATCCTCAGGTTTAACCAGTATTCCCCCGAGGATGAGGCTTCTTTTATGATGTTAAGCATCACATTCACATTTAATGTGTATAGGTGTTTCTCCATCTGCACTACATAACCTTAATCTAGAACCCTTACTTGATTTCGGCTGAGCTTAAAGGCGAACCTTTGCAAGTACCCTCTTGTAAATATGTATAATATTTACCCTTCTTAATTCGGTGTATTATTTTAACCTTTAGCACGTTAATCGCAACTCGCTACCATTGATGAAAGACTCATTCGCTTGTTTTTCATATAGAATGTAAAACTTTTTTTTTAAATGGATAAACACTTATAACGCATTTAACACAACAAAACTAAATAATTCCATGAACAATAAACCGTCAGAAAAGTCAGCCCGTTTGTCCAGTCTACCATGCAAGAAGCTTCGAATTCGACTTCCGATATGGTTGACATGAAATATTTACATATTTAACAAAAAATCTGTTTTTACACTAGAACATTTTATTGTCTCTGGACCGCCATCAGAGCGCCTCGCTCACAATGGAAAGTTTACATAGTTGTCTGTAATTGATGTGAAATCGAATTTTCCGTGCAAATACGTGTACATAAAGTATCATCGTCGAGACCTATAATTAAACATGTTTAAGAGTATACCCATACACTGAAATGATAAAAACACGCTGCGGTTGGTGTACCAATGGTAATGGTAATAATAATGTTTTTTTACAACTTATGGCTTATCAGCGACTGGTTTTGAATGACAATGCTCAGTCTTTTGTATTCCTTTGGTAAAAATATGATAAAGGTATTTATTTTTAAATGAAATATCTGTCAATCAGAATAATAAACTCCTTTGATTATCAATTTATGTATTTACTTACAAAGTTTATTTATATACTCAAAACACTGTTAATCAAATCCTTCAAAATACCAAACTGACATACTTTAATCTGTTTTCAATGCAGTCAAAAAATATTCCCACATCTCACAACATCTCTAAGATTTGCATTAGTTAAAAAGCTCAGAAAAAAATAAATACAAGCTTTGGTGGACAATATTTAAATCTCTTCATTAAATGGCTCCATGATACCTATGGAACTTTTGTCTTAGAGAAAATACATTTCAAAGAAATTCTACTCTTGGGTCAGCATTTGATTCCGGGAGAAGAAAACTTGACCAAATCCGAGGCTCCCCAAACACTTGATTTGGAGATTATGCTTTTGCCGTTACTTGCCTTCAAACTTACAAACCATTGGCAGTCCCAGTCAGTTCAGATCCCCACTAAAATCTCACTTCTTTAGTTTATCATACCCTCAATCTGTAATCAGAAAATTTTGTCACTTAAGCTTAGTTACAATGTAAGTTTACGTATACAATTGTAAAGCGCCCTTGAGGTAGTTTTTCACAAAAATGGCGCTATATAAATCAGTCAAATATTATTTTTATTATATTTATAAGTAAACACAAATAATTATGCTTTGAAAATACAAGAATTAGTTTTAATTTTTTTTTTAAATATCATCGTAACTAGAACAAATATTGAACAATAAAAATGAGTAATAATATGTTTATTAGCAAAAACAATAAATACGAGATATTTTTTTATATTTTCGATTTCGTCTCTAAAGCAATAATAATTTAATAAGAAAACTTTGGAATTCCGGTCAGCGATATTAATATGTAATACTTCAATCTAATTTACTTTCTATCTTCGTCGTTTTGAACAATGCAGGACGTCGTGAACTCCGGGGGGATCGGTCAGTAGTTTGATACGCCTCACTTTATCACGGTCTTGAGCTCCAGAGCCAAATTGAGAGGAGCGTTTGACGAGGACCAAGTTAATTTTTTCATTTGTTGGGTCCATCCTCTAGGACCTAGGAGACCACCCTCTTGCTCGTTAACCGTCAACTGTCCCTGCTTTTCAAAACGCTTTCAAAGAACTAAATTTCGAAACGAAATAAATCATTACAATATTGCGGCAACCTTGTTTTTCGCGAACCGTGCGGCCAAATGAGTAATGCATGGCACGCGGGCAGAATATTTAGCAGGGTATTTACATAGGAGGCAGAAAGGTTTTTATAAGAAGTAACAGTTCCTCAGAAAATTTATATCGAGAAAATACTTTATGTTCGCGGAATTAGCGGGCGAACGATGCTATTGTTTGAAGTTCAAATCATTACCTTTTACAGGTTTGCCTCAAGGTAAATAAAAGCTACTTTATTTAATAAATGCTATTACTTTTAATTTTGCGTTTTTCTAAATTTGCTTAACTCTTTAATTTCTTTTATTTAATTTTTACTTTGATTTATTTACTCTATCTCATTTTCACTTATGAATGAGCACCTAATGAGAAACCGTTATCCAGCAAACTTATTGCAACTGAGAGGGAAAGCATTTCTTAGAAGAGAATACGGACATTTGAGCATTTACAGGACTTTTGACCCGTCATTGACTGATTTAAGTGATCACTTTACACGCTGTGTAGTATTCACAATTCTACGTATGTCTAAACATCCACATTTCCTCAATTCTTTCATCGGTTGACTTTTATGAAGTTAAAGAGCTGAAACATATATTGATGTGGGCGAGATTCATTTGGCTGAATTATTTCACCTACTATGTAATGTCTGAAAATACTTTTCAAATCTTATGGTTCTTCTTATACCAATTAGTTTGATCAATATAATAAGTATGCACTAATGTTTGTAGACAAGATAACCCATGTAAATGCCTCAATTTCCATATATCCTTCAAAAAAAATTTTCCTCTTTTGCAATAAATTTTAAACTAAGTCCCCTCGGAACAAAATCCAGCCTTGTCTATAAACATTTGAACATTATTAACATATTTTGTGTAGCAGTTTAGCGGGACAAAAACCTACTTTATCACTATCATTTTACCTTTTCGGTCTTAAATTGTCCATTGTGAAAGAAAAAAAAAATTAGGTTCGAAAATATATAACGTACCCACTTGTAACTTGTCATAAAATTTGACAAAACCCATACATCAAAATATACTATGTTAATACCTACATTAAAATAATACATTCTTACGACCACTTTTATAAAATACAGCCTCCCCCTTTATACTAACTGTACAAAGCCTGAATATACATAGTTTAAACATCTCAAAAACTTTACCACTTTAACATGTTCAGAAGGCGTTGAAATCGTTATTTGTAAATCAACATTATTTTTTTTAATGTAAATTTGAATAACCTCCATATATAATCTGTAATTGAATAGGTTAAAAAAATTATACGAATTTTAAATTTAAAGTTATGGACAAAAAACTTTTACCCGCGACTTCGCTCGCATGGCAGTGTGGAGAAATCAGTTTTGTCGTTGAACAATAAGAAGTTTTCCTATTAAATTATATGTTTTTTCGGGATAAAAAGTAGCCTGTATCTATTGCCGACTCTCCAACTATCGCCTTGCAAAAATGACCTTTCGTTAGTCAATGGCGACGTAGACTCTTAATTCTGTTTTACTTTAAATTAAAAGTAGTTTTTTACACTTCTTAGCTCTCCGACTATCTCTATGCAAAATATCACGTAAATTGGTTGGTCTGTTACGACGTGAAGGAAACATAAACAAACAAACAAACGAACACAATTTCACATTTCTAATATTAAATATGGGTTTAAGATAACTATTTAGATTTCATAATCATTATTATCATCATCATCATTCTATGCCTGCTCTCTAGTTAAAGCATATGGTGTCTACGAAGATCCTCCATGCATCTCTATATGCTGCCGGCTCCTGTCAGGTTTGCGTCCCGTAGTTCTGACATGAACTGCCGACGAACAGTCAGCAGAAGACATCCACATGCGTGATTAAGGCTCTCGGAGGCATCCGCAGTACATGGCCCAGCC
This sequence comes from Micrasema longulum, assembly GCF_059751315.1. Taxonomy (NCBI): domain Eukaryota; kingdom Metazoa; phylum Arthropoda; class Insecta; order Trichoptera; family Brachycentridae; genus Micrasema; species Micrasema longulum. The sequence goes on from NW_028277280.1 coordinate 491,470, forward strand.
AAACGTATCGCCTCCGCTTGATGACAGTTGTCACCGAAGTTTGCTGCGTCCATTCTCTTATTACTTCATTCCTTACAAAGTAAAACCGCCACATACCCAAGATTCTTATGAGAAAACTATTCTCAAAACTCAGTATTTTGCTGTTTTGGGCCCTAGTAAAGTGCCACTATTTGCATCCATAGAGGAGAATAGGTGTTATATAGGCGACATTTTATTTTCATTCAGTACATTTCCGCACGTTTGCTTACCATGCAAGACGTCCCGGGTTTGATTCCCGACATTATTGATATAAAATATTTATTAAAAATGTGTTTTTACAGTACAATATTTCTTAGTCTGTGGACTGGCACCTGAGCGTAAGACTGATCATCTTACCTTAATTTATTTATTTATTTACGGCATTTCTGCCATTTACATATATGTGGTATAAAGAGTGCTTAAAAATAAAAATATTAATTAAAAAAAAATCGAGTATGAAATATTAATATACTCGTACTGTACTCATTATGAATTACTTGAAATACATATATATTTTAAAGAAATTATACAATAACAAAATACATTAATCAATCAAATTATAACATTAACATTAACATATTTAACAAAAACAATCAAGATACGCTGTTATTGGTGCACCAATTCCGTGCCCTCTGCACCATTTTGGCTCGGAAAGGAAATGATGATTGTAATGAAATGTTCGATCTCCAGAAAGCCTTCATACTGTTGGATAGGCGCCTGCTACTCCTAGCCGCACTCCCAGCTAATTTAGATTTGCAATAAAATACAAATAAATAATATAGATGTTCAAATATGGGCAAAATAGTGAATGTTACACAGTGTTTAAATTGACCACTTAAACCAGCCATTGACAGGTCATAAACCCTGTAGATGCCTAGACTTCCATATTACCTTCTCTTAAATGTTCTTCATCTCTGTTGTAATATGTTAAAATAAATATTATTTTTAATTTATTCAACTTGATTCCCATTTTTTAATAGTGAGTTACTTACAACTCGTTAAAAATGGCCCCTTAAAATTAAATATTTGGGTAAATATTTTTTTTTAAAATTATTTAAAAAACTGTCTGTTCCAGATTACCTACGTGACACAACCATTGGATCACGATCCGTTTTAAACTATCAATAATAACATGGAAGGAGAAAATGTTATTAAATGTGGTTTAATCCCTTGATTTTAAACTATCGCCCTTAAAATAAATCCACCATTTGCCTTCACTTAAAAAAGGTCCAAACGCTTCAAAATTCACAGATTTAATAATAATAACTGAGCCACCTTGCAGACTACAGTGTGATGCAGAAGTTAGTTACGTCGGGGCATAAAACTGTAAACTAAGCTATGATTATGGTATGTCACACTTGACCGGCCGAGCGACAACATTACCTGCCTCTGCGGTCAGTCAATAACCTCTACAATATGTTCTGAGAAATATTTATCAGACCTTTTACGCATAATACGCAATAAGTAATATACTATTCATATCTATTTAATTAGATACTCGAATATTTTTTTTTACAGAATGTATACTAAGAGATCTTTACAATAATAAAATCAAATTGAATTAAATTTATGTTCAGGTCACCGCAAAAAGTTACGTATAAAATAAAATTGAAGCTAAATAACTTCTCTGGTTTTTCCGTCAAATGAGTCAATAATTTTTTTTTTGTGCATTTAACCTCTTTAGTTCATTCACATGAAAATGCAACAAAAAATTAGGTCTTCAGCGTTTTTGGATCCAACAGGCCTTAAAACTCACATTTAAATAATGTATTTACTAATTTTAAAGTAAAATTGACTTTTATTTTCCTCGTTCTAAAATTATAATTTTAATACTGACGTATATAAAATGGAGATGAAGCTTTGTAAAACTTTTATTATCGCGATATGTCTCATCAACATTGCCATACAAAACCCGTAGTAGAGTCATTGAGATATCTAACTAGAGTAAACATGATCATTTGAAATATGGTCCATCAACCTGCGGCCAATTGACATATGTTTGATAGAACGGACTTTAGTCTGTTGCGAGCATTTTCTGAGTACTTTTCTCTTCGCAATTACTAAAATGCATATATGTACGCTAAGACACTGCACAAATCGATCTGAAATATTTATAAAAAGCTATGGTTTTGCAAGAGACGCTCTTTATTTACATTTAAGTCAAGATTCAAATGTCACTATCCAAATATTTATGTTGTTCCTTTACCCTTTTTCTTTTCTTTTTATCCCCTTTCCTCTCTTTATTGTAAAGAGTTAATTTTTAATCTATTTTTTATTTTGTTAATCTTTGTTTTTAATTTTTGCATAAAATTTTAAGATACAACATGTCCATGTACTTGTAATTTACTTAAACTGAACGGTTTGAGTAGGTTAGAAGAAATTGACTTAAAGCAATATGCCCGCCCTTATATGTTTATAATTATAAACTGTACATATATAAAAAGGGTTAAAAAATAAATATGGTACAACTTTTCACCTGTAAGTAATGTTTTAATCTTAATCAATACTAACTTGTTTAAAATAGCTCTTTTAATGTTCAAAAACGTTTTATAATTTGTATTTATTATATGTTCAACGTAATTTTGAGATACATTTTGTCTCTATCTTGCTTAGTTAGTCAAATGTATAGCAAAACGGTAAACAAAGGTGACGCGTATGCAGAAAAGAGCGACATACTGAATAAAACTTACAATAGATCGATGTAAGTCGGTGTTTTTTACTGTACCACTAGTTTTGCTTCTCAAAGTCGACGTAATATGACGTGACGGTACTTGTCCCTTCCGTTGGTCATTCAGTTTCCTTCGAAGACAACTTTTAAGCTCGGATTTTTATGAAGTGTCATCTCTTTACATCATATCTTAATGAGTAGTGGTAAAAATACTAAATGTTTATGTCAGTTTACGAATTCAAAGCCGTATGTCGCGCTTTTTTACGTCGCTCCTCATTTACTTATCGCTGCGCGTAAAATACTATTTCTCACCAAATACGGGTCAAATGCAGAAACCTCAATCAGTGGACCACAAGAAAGGTGGTTTATAGTGGCGGGGGTCAGTGCTATGCAAGCTCCTAATGTCACTGCAACCTGTGAAGATATATTGTGACGGTGCGGTGGTTAGCGCCGCATCTAGTGGATACATATATCCCTCTTATGGTTTTGAAATGAATCATCTAATGACTTTCATCGATTTTCAACTATTACAGTTAAATTTTGTGTACCCAAAGTCCAGTCTCCCGGATTAAAAATTACAGAATCATTATCAGGAAATAAAAAAATGAAGAAAAACAAATAACTTGGCTGGGTATGTTTAAGTTAGTTTTTATGTGATAATGTCTGGCACTCATTAATCCAGATAATTGGAGTAACACTGTACTAATAATTTAATAACCTGGATATTTAGGCAGTTGAATCACAAAAAGTTAGGAATTGGGTTAGTTTATTTTCCTTTTTGTCCATTTATTGGAAAACGCAACAATTATTTAGCATTATAATTTTTTCAACTCGCATTTTTTTGTAAGTTTAATAGTAATTATAGTATAATTTATAGATTGTGTATAATTTTGAACCACCGTGTGTTATGTCAGATGCGCGCGCAGTCACAAATAATGCTCAGAATATGAGATCTTACTGCGCACAGTTAAGATTCGAACTCGGCTCAGGGCGGTGCGCGGCCACCCTAATAACCCGGCGGGAATTTCAAACGTGCTTGCGATATTCGGATTTGGATTCGGTGCATACTGTCTACTGTTTGCATGACTTGAATTTCAAACATTGAAAAAAATCTCGGAAAGAAGTTCTAGAGATTTTATACTTGTGAAAAAAGTGTTATTTTTACTGTGTTATATTGTTTAAGAACCTATATTACTTAATAGTGAAGGGTGAATTGATTTGTTTTTTAAAGTGCAGTTGATTTCAAGCGCTAAAAGATGATTCGTACTGGAAGTATTTTTTAAATAGGTAAATATACGATAGGCTCATACTTCTTTAATTTTGACTTTTTTTTATCAAAGGGTTATAATTATCAAAATGTTTACATCTAATAAAAGATAACATAATTATGATGATCTTCTGCGTTATATGTTTTTATTAAAAATAAAAAAATAATTACTTTTTTATTATTAGTTTTAAAGCTGATTTAAATAGCTTATTTTGTTATTGTGTACTATATATATACTATTTCATTTTTATTAACAATAATTTATGTTTTAGTATTGGCACTATTTAAAATATCTATTCTGCCTAAAGTTTTATATTTAATTCATTGTGTGAAAGAGTATTTTGTATTTCTAAAATTTACTTTAAAAAGCAAACATATACATATGTATAGTACGATTATTTACTCGTACGAGTAATATAATATGTACATAAAGATATTATCTTCATCATTGTTTCCTTTCCACACCTAATGGTGCATAGGCCACTATATTGGTAGACCAATCGCAGTGCATCATTTTTGTTACATGAAGGTAAGATGATCAGTTCTACGCTTTGGGTACCAGTCCAGGGACTATGAAATAATTTAGTGTAAAAACACCTTTTTAAATAAATATTTCAAGTCAACTATGTCGGGAATCGAACCCGAGACCTCTTGCATGGTAGGCAAACGCGTTGACCACTACACCATGAGGCCCACAGTTATAGATATGATGAGGGTAATCAATTAGTTAACGAAACCAGCTCTCAATGCAGGCAAAACAAACGTTATTTGTTTCAGCCCGTCTTTGGCGGGACAACCAACAACCAATCTCCAGATATGATCCAGATTGCATCATTGGATAAATGGTGTAAATTGAAAATGTGTAATATTAGAAGACGTCTCTAGTGTAAAATACTTGTGTTGAAAAAAAGATAAGTTTATGAGGTGGAATCTAAAAACTAAAGAAATTTTTAATTAAATAAAACGTATGATACATTTTTTCCTACTCTTAATAAATATACTAATGATTAAAGGTCTAAAACAACTGTATTATAGGTTAGTTCAATACTGACGTATAGACGTATTGGCTCTGGAAGCTGCACTTAAACGACTTTACCTCCAGCAGCTATAATCCATAAATAAGTTGAAGGAGTAATCTTACAAAAAATCATACCGATGTCCAAATGATTCACCCTTCGAAGAATTGCATGTACTTGATAATTGTCAACAGCATATAGATTGATATTAGTAGCGGTCACACATCTCAATAGGGAAAAATTGCTTAAAATTTGCCATAATCACAATACTCGACACTCCAATAAAGATCTGATTCTACAAAGAACGGTTAGTACATTTTTGGCCCAAACGCAACATTAGTACATGCCTTGTCCTCTTTCTTCTCTAACTCAGAGAATATACGTTTTGTTTATTTTTTTGCTCTTTATCATTAATTTAAATGCAATTTTCCACTCCTACTTTCCTTCATTCATCCTTCACAACTCGTCAACAATTTCCTTCTTCTTCTTCCTAATATCTCCTTGTTTTCACCATATTTCTTTTATTTTGATATAAAGTATATTCATTGTTTTTATATTTTAAACCATCGTCGCTTTATTTTAGTATAATTTGGTGAATAAATATTATTGAATGGCAGACCCTACTATTTTTACATAAACATTTTTTATAGTTTCTATTTATAATCATTTAACCTGTACATCTGTTTGTATTCGAAATAAAAATAAAATATAAGTATTGTGTCCATGCGGCTTGGCTGTGGAATCATCTCCCATGCACCATCAAAGATGTTACTACAGATCTCTGTTTAAATCACGTCTGAAGAAACATCTCCTTTCTCTTCCTTAATCTCTCCTGTTTTCCTCTTTTTTCCTCTATCCCATTGAGTAATAGTATTGATTCCAGGTAATTTATATAAAAGTACAGTATTTCTATTTTTATATACCTTAACCTTTTTATTATTATTTTCTATTAAATATGTTTTGTAACTTGAATTATGAAAATAAAACTTATATTTTATCGGTTGGTTTAAAGAAATTGCCATTTGGCAATAAGCCTGCCAACATACAATTAACATTATGTACAAAAAGTTAATTAAATAAAATTAAAAATTAGTAAAAGTACATTGTTCCAAAACTATATTACCTTTTCCCAGATTCATGGAAGTGTGGTGGGGTAGGCCTCGTGTTTTTTTTTTAGTAAAGGTGTCGGGGAAGTCTATAGGAGGAATATTTTTGTTTAATAAGTTGATTTCTTATTTAACGGGTAATGAATTACCTAGTGTACCTTTTCAATAATTTATTATTTTGCGAATCTGTGAAATTTCATTACAATTTTCATTATTTACTATAATTCTACAATTTTACATTTATTTAAAAAATGGGAAAACTATCAAAACGTATAAAAATGATTTTCAAAGTGGATAATTTTCATTATTTTTCAAAGTATTAACTTTGTGGACAACCATTTTTTTTACTTTATTTTATAAATTTATTGCATAAAATTAGTATACATATTTAATAACTGGGAATTTAAAACTAATTCATATAAAATGAAAACGGAGAGTTCTCTGTTTACGATAGTCTCCATCTAACATGAATTGGCCTGTTTTAAGATGGAGATTTTTTATCTTTTAGAGCATAAGTATTCCTATACTAATAAAACAATAAAAAAAAATAAAAAAAACTTGCTTAATTTAAAATACCTAGCTAATCAAATGTAAAAAAATAAATATCGTAATTATACAAATATAAAATATATATGTTTATGTGCTAAGAATACATAATTAACTTAAACAAAAATAATATAGTATAATACATAATTAAAAATACAATGCAATGAAATACATAAAAATATAAATAATATGCGTACCAAGTACAACATTTTTTTATTTACAAATATTTTTTTTTAAATCTCTTTTTATATCTGCAGTTATTTTTATTTTCAAATTTGTTTTACATTTTGAGTTTTTTTATATTTGGCAATAAATCATTAAATATTTTTTGTCATATTAATTCATGTTAGTAAATATTATTATTTAACCACTTACCGACTTTTTATGTGTCCCGATTTCGAGACGACTCTTCTCTTCGTCAGGGCACTCACTGCACCAGCATGCAAATACTAAACTACACTTTCACATTTACCATCGCCGTAGTAAACAAAGTATTTACGAAAAAATACAAAAAATACATGCAAAGTTTAGGGGGACGGAAACACAAATATTATTTTTCAAAGCTTTTTTAATATGAAACACCTTAAAGTTGTTTAATTGAGGACCTTTTTTAGTATTTGAATGTAAAATTTTACCTGTTGTATCCTTATTAAAATCGTGATTTAAATTTATGGGATGATTGGCGGGTACGTCTCGAAACCGGTAGACATAAACAGTTGATAAGTGGTTGTATACTAATATTTACTAACATTAATGGATAATATTCATATGAAAAATAACTGTCTTAGAACGGGAAAGCTATCCCTACATAGACCTCACCAGCAAAAAACATAAATATGATTGTGTAGGTACTTTTTACAACGTATCAAACTTATCTTTATAGAAATAATTCTTCTGTACGTGTGATGTCACTAAACTCCTCCTAAACGGCGCAACCTATTTACGTACAGTTTTCAGTTAAATGTAGATCTTTGCGCTGCGCGTGTTGGTAGATATTAAAATCTTCAATCTAATCTGTTAAAAAAAGTTAAAAGCATAAATTTTATATTCATCGACGTACCAGGGTTGCATTTGACGAGAATGCATTTACAAAAAAATGCAATTATGTTGTTTTTATGAGGATCAAAAGCAATCATTCTTAGCAGTCAAGCCAACATTTAGGCGGGACAACGTCTGCCAGGTCTGCTAGTTATATATAAAACAAAATATAAATTACATTTTAATAATTACAAATCAGTATGTAACCAAAAATAAATAAATATTAAAATTACTTTTTTTTACAATTTAAAAAAAATTTCACTTCTTATATTTTACTAAAACTAAAATCCCACCAAGCCACTTTTTGTAGCTTGTTGGTGGAGATTATATTTATACTAACTTAATAATATTATTTACATTTATAAAAACAATGAGTAACAGATACAAATTAACAGCCGGAAAGATCAGAATAAACAATATGTTTATACAAATAATAATATGTAAATTTCTTTTTTAAATACAAGAAAATATATGAGAAATTAAAATATTTACACCTAAGCTACTATTCATATATAAACTCTTGATCGAGTAGCCACTCTCTTATTTTGCTCTTGTTACAATGTGAGTTAAATTTAAGTTCTTTTGGTAATAAATTAAAAATTCTAGGTACTAAATATTTAAGAGTTCTATTTCCATATTTATTACATACTTTTGGTAATACCAAGCCTTCATTAGACGTGAAGCGTGTATTATGGTTATGTTTGAGAGGAAACTTGAATGTATTACTATTAAATTGTTCCAAAATGATGCAAAGCCACAGTAGTCCTCGAACAGGAAGAGTTTTGATTGTTTTGTACAGGAGATCATTATTACTTATTTGTTCGTAAATCTCTGCTGGTACAATTCGCTTAACTATAGAATACTGTAGACTCTGAATCATTTTAATATTAGTTTTAGTCGAATGTCCCCACGACTTTATACCATATCTTATTATTGATTCTACTAAAGAAAAATAAATAATTTTAAGAATGATTTTAGGCAAAATAAAAGATAACTTCCGCAATCGATCACAAAGTTTAAATATATGACTTCAAAATATATTGTATTATGGAGGGGACATAATAGCTTTGAAAAAAAATATAATAAAGAATTGGTATAATTTAGGTGTTTTAACTCTTCTCATTATGACTTGGACAGACGCTTATCTCATGCACCGAGTTCGATTCCTAGCGAGATCACAATATATATTTTTTGCCAGCCTAAGCGTCTTGTTGTAATTTAGCCTCTTGGCCTACCGTATAAAATAATTTAAAATCAGATAAAAGAATTACATGAAATCCACTTCACTCTAACCTCTCATGCTGTATTAATCGATTTTTTAAATTAAACACATATTTTCGAACGTTTTTAAAAAAAAAAAAAAAAATTTTTTTTTTTGTAAAAAGAAATATTTGCGTTCTTATGATTTACCCAAATATTTAACTTTGAGGGCCATTTTCAACGAGCTGTAAATAACTCACTATAAGAAAATGGTAATTGAGTTGGGGTAGAGTGGGATTCGAACCACGGACCTTTGGTCCGTGAGTCCGAGATACTAGCCACAGGATTACAAACCGATTTATAAGAGTATTTTTTTTTAATTACTAAAAAAAATACTCTTATAAAAATTGCAAAACAAACTCCTTCTCTGAACACGAGCAACGAGCATCTTGTTTCATTAGAGACGTAGAAATTTAAAATATAAATACATATTTAAATAACTTTATAATAAATAATTATTTTTTTAAATTTTTACTGCTCAAAAACATTTTGTCAGTGGCAAACAATGATATTCATTCATGGATTTAATATTACACAAATTTACAAATATTTAAGCAGGTATGTTTAATTTTCTTTCGATGTGAATATTTTTAGATTATTTACATTAAAAATGCATATGGCCTATTATTCAGAAAAAAAAACTGAGGTATCTCTACATGAGGGAGTATGGTAGTTATCCGTGGCTTTATTCCACTGGGTTCCTCTTGGGTATGCTTGGGACCAAAAGTTTACAACTTAGAAGAGATGGGTCTACACTGACCCATTTTTTCAGACTGTTAAGGGGTTTCATCGATAACTCGGCTATTTTAGAGAGTATCAATTTTTATGTTCCTGATGGCTATCTCCGACAGCGTCAGACTGTTTTACCTCCCGGTTTCCAGAACCAACCTGCCTCTGGTCATGCCGATTGGAAGAGCAGTCAAGCAGCTGAACATTATCACTTTGGAGATCGACATCTTTCACATCAGTGAAACTATGTTTAAGAGGCAAATACTCTTGCTACTAGAGAGTATTATACCTCAATAATGTCGAACCATTGCTCAAGGGTTCATGGTTTGATATAAAGTTCCAATTTAACGTCTTAAATCCTTTGTTATTTGTTACTTTGTGAATAAATAATTCGAATTTGAATTTGAATTTGAATTATTCGCAGATTTGAATGACCACTTTGTGCGCTATGCTTTTACCAATTGTTTTATATTCAAACTGGTATTAGATAAATAGCGAGATTAAATATAAAATTTAAGCCGCTTACATTTTATTTTTAAATGTTTTAAAAACTTTCTGATTTTACTGCGGAAATATGGCGGAGATGAACAAATCTTGAGTTATTGAATAAAGTGATTCATTTAATTAAATGCAGCCGTGATTTTTAAAATCAATATCAATATAGATTTACTTTCAATTTTTCCGCCATCTGGTGAAATGAAATTTTGCGGTCAATGTTGCGTTATCAAGCCAATTCAAATTGTAACTTTCGTCTCAGTTTTTTCGTAATCACAGTGTGAGAATGAACGAGATACTTATACGTAGGGGAGACTGAGGCTAACATTTTTTTAATTTATCCATCCAACTTTTTGTGCTCACCTATTTTTACAATGGTAGGCTTATTGCCAAATATTTTTTTTTAATTCGTCAAGTACATGTATTAAAGGTTGAAACTTGCGTTTAAATCCGATCAAATATGTAAAAAAAAACATCACGTATTACCTCTGAAAAAACGTAGTGAAATAGCTGATATAATTTATCTATTAAAAATTACCTCTGGTTCACTTGACTGTCCTGAACTACTATGCAAACTCTCTATTAATGTTCCTTCCAAAGTTGTAAAGAATAATCTTCTTCTTCATATTCCTTATGTTTCATCTAACTATAGGCTTAATTCATCTTTATGGTGAACTTTTAATAATTTTAGTGTAATAACAAAATCATTAAACGTAGATTTATTTGCAAATAATCATAATGACGTGCGGCGTTTCCTCTCGAAATAATTCATAGTGATTTTTCTTTTCTTTTGGATTTACATTAGATTACTATTCATTTTATGTACGAGAATCTTTTTCAACTTACTGTGATGCTACTTGTGAAAACCTGTTATTGGCTTATTTGTAATTTGTTTTTTAGTATATATAAGAAAAATATAGCTGTTGGTTATATAAATATTTTTTTATTTTTTCAAACAGAAATCTCTTCCAAACAATAGGTGTGAAAATAAAAATCAGATAACTTTATTACCAACCACTTGTTTTTTTTACATAAGTAATATGGAATCTTGTGTAGTTTCGAAACCAGTCTGTAATAAAATGTTAAATAAGTAGTCAAAAGCAATGTTTTTTTTATTTTAATTTTAATAATTAACCGTAATTTTTTTTTTATATATAATTGTTTCAAAACGTATGCGAGAAAAAAATAAAGGTATAAAAATAAAACTTGCAATACGCGATGAATGAAATAAAATCGATACTATTTTTTAATGTGATCAAGGAATAAAAAGTGAGGAAAAGAGGAGAGATTGAAGAAGAAAAAGAAAATGTTTCTTCAGGAGTGGTTTAAGGTGAGCTGCGATAGCTGTCAATAAATAAAAAACATCAGGTTTAAGAGACTGCCGGCATAATTGACTAACTTTGGCTTTGTAGAGCGTCGTCTTTGTCATTCATTCGCTGGACTTGTACGACAGAGCTGACGCTCTACTAAGTCAAATTTAGCCGATTATGGCCGGCGGTCTCTTTCTTAAGCCCGATGCTTTTCATTTACTGCCAAAATATATTTGATAGTGGATGGAAGATTATTCCACAGTCAAGCCGCATGGACACTTTAAGAGTTAGAGAAGAAGGAAGAATTGTGGATGGGAATTTACTGGGAGTAAAGCATAAACTGATAATATAACATTTTCCCCGAGTAAAACACCTATTTTTTTAAATTACGTTACGATTAATGTAAAATACTACTAAAAAAAATAAAGTTAGGATAAAAAATAATGACCTCGAAACAAGTTCTAGTCTACTTTAGTGATTGTTTAAATCTAGAAAGACTTACACTAATGAGATCCAGATCCTGTATCGAGTTTACGATCGGGGCATAAGTGAATGCAAGCCATTTTTTATGCTGTGCAAATTGAGGAACAGCACATAATTATTTTGCAACCGGCGCCGGCTGGTCAGAATTTCGGAAATCAGACAGTAACGGTGGTACAACAATCAAGCCGATTAATAAATTAAACATGAATATGTAGTCAGCGTTATTTCTACGTTTTTGTAAACTTGACATTTTTAGCATTGACTTCATATCTCCGTATTTTTAATAATTTATCTACATAACCTCTCTTTTCCAACTGCTAACAAGCCTCTAAAACAGACGCTTAGCGGGTGATTTTTAAAAAATATATACTTCGTCGCATATTATATGTGTTGATTTCTGTGAAATAAAAGAGTAAATTGGTGGAAATGTGTTTATTTTCTCTAGTCCCATATATATATTTTTTTAAATAAAAAAATTGGATTACATTCAATAAAAAAAATCATTTTCCTTTTTTTAAATTGTATATTCTAATGTTAAAAAAAATATTTTTTACATATTTTGTAAAGGTTATCTGAGTCTTTTGTTTAGTTTTGTCTGGTAGTTTATTATAAAATTTCAGTCCTTGGTTAATTAGTCTCGACTGTCCTTGTCTCGTTTTAAATGGTTGTATAACATTGTTCTGATTTTCTCGCATTGTGTCCATGTTTACTACATTTTTTTTTAGTATTAGTTCTTCGTCTACAGTGAAATCAGCGACTTATTTATTAATAAGAATAAGATTGGCTTGGTGAATCCTGTAAAAAAAAAAATGTTTTAAAAAATAATCAAAATTTAATATTGTATGTAAATAATAAATAAAATAAAATAAATAAATTCTAGATGAAAGAGTTTAGTTGTATTAAATTGTTTAGTGTGTTTAAATAATTCTTAGTTGCTGTTAGATAAGGGAGATTGTGTACTAGCTTTAATAAAAAAAATGCAGTCTGTGTACGTCATTTTGATATCCTGTTCCCCATAGTAGCTGTTTTACCACACGTTCCCCGATCAGATATCAGAAATAAATCAAAATGGCTTGTTCTTGTATTATTTGATCCCATTTTATATGACTCTTTCTTTTCTTCTTGGACAATGGAAAAACTTTCATTTGTGTTATGAATGAAATCTATCATAAAACCTATCATAAAACTTATTCTCCATTATTAAATGTTTTGTCTGCGGTTTACCACAATTCACCGCGTGAAACTTAAACAACACAGATACTTTTACTATTGTATTTATTATTGTTATGATAATAATACCTGTACGGAATATTTTGTGAAGTAGCTGTATGCAAATTAACAATGGGTGTAATAAACAATTCGTTCAAAAGATATATTGAATATTTACCTATGTATACTGCATTCAAGATTTTTGAAATGTTTTTTCTGATAATTATTAAAATTGTCATTTTAATAGCAAGATTGACCAATTTTATAATCCTTTCCCGAGCAAACATATTATAAACACACGTGTGCAACTTGTTTTATACAAGAAACATAATATGTATAAACTTTTCGACACCACAACAAGCTAGAAGGCCTAATAACAGTGGTGAATAACAGCACAGACCACCCAGGCTTGAACAATATCACAATTCATTTTGTGTTCTCATCGGAAATCAAATCCAAAGCTCTCTATGCGCGAGTCAAGCGTCTTAACCACTGCAACGCGAAGACCAAATACATTTTTTTTAAAACGCCCTCCAAAATATCAAATGTTAATTTATCGGTTTTACGTACCTAATTCTATAATTTAAGATATAAGTTCGTGGAATTGTACCGAAAAATAACTTCAAATTGCATGTTTTTTAAAGTATTTATCTGAATTTCCTATTAAAATAAAATAAATCACTAAAATAAAATCGTCGTTTGTGATACCTATCCGCACAATTCGGTGTAAAGAGACTGCATTAGTACACCTTATGCAGCCTAATTATATCATCTGTTGCATGAAGGTAAGGTGATCAGTCTTACGATTTAGATTGAGGGAGAAAACTCAGCTCCGCTTGCAGCTGTTATAGAATCCGTAGGCGCTTTTTATCAGTTACGCTACTTAAACTATTTTACTTTGCTACGTATTTTTCGGCAGGTGATTTTAATCAAAATTAAAGAAATGAAAAACGTGCAGTTACGCGCTTTTCCTACCTCAAAGATTTTACTTTTATGTTGACCTTGCCAGGAATCAAACTTGTTACTTAATTATTTTTTCAGTCAATCGAACAAATTATTTTGTCATCAATATGTTAAGTTTGTTCAAACTTCTAAATACAAAAACTGGATTCAACCCTCTTGGGAGTTATTAATATCAATATATCACAACAGAGATGAAGCATTTTGTATAAAAGAGAAAATATAAGTTTATCTCTGTTGTAATATATTCAATTATTTTGACTTTAATATGATAAAATGAATTCGATATTCATGACGATCTAGTCTGGAATCGAACCCAGGACCTCAAACAATACTAGATACTAGATAACAAACGCACCACTACATCACAAAGTGAAGATTTAATGAGTGTAGGTGTAAGTTGAAAAAATTGAGTCAAAAGTAACCTAACTTATCTTATTTCGGTGTATCAAGTTTCCAAACAATAATGGAAACACGTTGACGAGTAAAATTTAGTTAGCTTCGTTAGTAATCTTCATATAATTCAATTGTTCTTCTGTCTTTGGTGATAAATATAGTTAATTGTGTTTAATGAGAACTTGCGTCGGCTTTCGGTTAGATCAGAAGACAAGGCTTCCTCATTAATAATATGGACGGTTGGAATTCCTTTCGCAAGACGGGAATTAAATTCTTCGCGAACATAATAATTCGTCTTTAGTTGCGAAAAGTCGTCAGAATGCATAAAATCAAATTCTCCAGAGAAATTTTTCTATAAAAATTATGTTAAGTTTATTTTTTCTGATATCACCCTCGCTGCATTTGCATTCTAGTGGTACCTAATTTAATATAATATTTTCTAGAAAGCACCTAAATATATTAACAAATTACAACAGGGATGGAGAATACCTTAAATGAGGAAATATGGAAGTCAAGGCATTTACAGGGCTTATGACCTGTCATTGGCTGGTTTAAGTGGCCACTTTACACACTTTGTAACATTCACATTCATGGTTTGTAGGTGATATTATTCAGTCAAATGAATCTCTTCACAACAATAAAGGTTTCAGCTCTTTGACTTCATTAAAATCAACAGATGGAAGAATTGAAGAAATATGTATGTTCAAACATAGGCAAAATGGTGAATGTTACACAGTATGTAAAGTGGCCACTTAAACCAGCCAATGACAGGTCATGAGCCGTGTAAATGCCTTGACTTCCATATTCCCTTATTCAAGGTATTCTCCATCCCTGTTTTAATTTGTTAATCTTAATGACCCCCGAGGGGGTGATATCCAGTCTTTTGTCTATGAACTTTTGGACAAACTCAAATATTGTACCTAAATATAAAATAAATCTTTTGATAAAATGGCTCCAAAAAACCTATCGGAGCATTAGAAGGAAAACAAAAACAAACTAACAATTTATAATGCGTACGGTTACTATCCATTCCGATATTTTGGGAATGTCACCGTTATCAAGAGGATATGCGGTATCAGAACAATTCGATTTTGGTCATGTAGAACGAATAGACGACGATAAAATAGTAAAACAAGTATATATGGCCAAAATGAATGGTAACGTGAGACGAGACGACCAAGGAAGACGCGGTATGATCAGATAAACCAAAATCTTAAGTCTGGTCATTTCGAAAGCAGGCAGAACCGAAGGGCGTGTATAACACAATATATGAATGTGGAAGAAGCTAGAAATGTATACCAAGATTGACGTGTGTGGCGGTCCATTCTCTCTGCCTACCCCTACGGGGAAATGGCGTGATTAAAGTAGTAGTAGTAGTGGTATTTTTATTTATTTACTTATTTATTATCATATTGTATTACATACCCAAAATCATAATTTATACAAAGTTGTGTTGACTGCCTAACTAGGGTTATTTACCCCGTTCTAAGACAGTCAAAAAAATATAAAAAACAGTAATCAATATATAGAAACAATTATAAAGATAGAGGGCAAAGTAAAAAACAAACTAAAAAATGGAGTAAAAACATAGTAAAATCTAGTAAAAAAATAAAGCAAAAACATAGTAAAAACAAAGTAATGAATGTAGTGAAAACATAGTAAATAACGTTAAAAATGTATAAATATGTATGTAAAAATATTTTAAAACTAAGTAAAATGCAAAATAAAAGAAAAATACAAAGTAAGAAACATTTTAAAGTCATAGTAAAAAAAAATAGTGTATGGTAAAAAAATACCGAGTAGAAAGAGAAAAAAAAACATATTAAAAAATAAAGTCAAAGATGTAATAAAAAAAATACATATTTAAAACAAATTAAAAAGTCACGAGGATCTTAAAAAATTAAATCAGTAAAAAACTAAAAATATATATCAACAATTCAAATTTAAACCTATGTTGGCCATCTAACAGCCACCATCAACCCCTCAGACTCTCTGCCACCAATTTCTCTAAGGAAAGTAGTCAGCAACCTCTTTAGCTTGTGGTTCTTGCAACATTTCCATGGCTCTGGCATTACATTATAGTAGTAGTGGTATTAAAAGGTAGTTTTCTGCCACTCTCTCGCAGATTACTGTGCGAAAAAGACAACTGCGCGTCGGACTGATTATGCCTCGCTAAAATCAACAAAAGAGAGGTGTCGTATTTTCGATTTACGCTCCCCAACACTGAGCGGATTTCGTTTTTTTTTAAGAAACAGTATTCGAATAAAATTTCCTGTGTCAGTATCTTACGTTTTAAAAAAAAAATATTTATTATACTTGTATACCGTACGTCCGAAGACAGGAGATATAACTGGGGGCTTTTAAGGGTTTTTGGATGGTCGTAGCTCCTCTCGCTCCTTGAGCTTAAGCTCATATTTTACAAGTAGAATTCGTTAAATTACATTTTCAGGAGTTACAACAACTCAATTCGGGACATAAATAATATAAACATTTAAAACAAAACACATTTTGAGAACAACAAAGAAACAAAGCAAATTTAGCACCTTTATAACTAAATATAGCACACAATATATACTATGCCAAAAACCTTTTCTTACACAAGCAGAATAAATATATTAAAAAAATACTTTCAAGAATAAAAAAAAGTCGTGAATCTACTAAGGGAGATAAGGTCATTAACATCACATGCCATGCAGATGATGCACCTATAGTGATGATGAGAACATATCCATCTCGGTTACTAAACATCCGGATGCCTTCTAAATGTCATATAGTACAATGAACACATGATTATTAGAAACATAATTCGGAAATACAAAACGGGTGTCAGACCTATCATGGTGTATACAACAGAGGCGAGGATAGATAGAGCGAAAATAAAAAATACGACAAACCAGGTAGAAAAACTAAATAGAAAAACCAAATAACTGCTCAGAACGTCGGCGATGAAAGTGCTAAAGGCAATCGCAGGGGAACCCCACAGGCAGAATCCAGAGTCAAGATGTTAGACGGAATTGTGTTACCCAGTGCATAGTAAATAGATTATGGAGAGATTGAGACTGATCATCTTGCCTTCATGGTATTTTACAAATAATAGGATGTAATTGAAGTATCAATGCTGTGCCGTGTGCATTATTTGCTAGGGATGATGAAATGCCAGTGTCAATTATTTACAAAAACGAATTCTGCATGCACTTTAATTAATATTATTAAATATAATATAAATACAACATTAAATCTTGAGTCAGTTTATTTTTTTGTGATTTTCCCCCGTTTTAGCTAATTTAGTATGGACGTGACAGTGAAATTTAAATCTATTCTAGAATTTTAAACACGTCCCATTTGCGAACTGACGTCACAATTACCGTCACCTGACAGCGGATTGGACATTGATGAATCATTTACGTTCCTATCGAGCTGTCATTGGACAGTGAGGTAGATAAAGAACAATCGGTTCAAAATAGACAGAATTGAGACCGGACACTGGACAATTTTATTCAAGAATTTTCAAGCATAAATTTTCTCCTGATTTTTTTTTCATGAGCAAAACCGGTAAAAACTTTAGTTCGAAATTAGGTATACAGAAAAAATATTCGAAGGTATTTTATACTTTTTGATTGTTGTGATGTTTAAAAACATTTTATTTAAAAAATATGTTTTACTCGTTAAAATACAAAACAATTAGGTGTGCGTATTTATTGTTGATTTTTTTTATATTTTTAGAATTATTTATAGTTCTGCTTATAATAATAAACACGATACTGACGTATACGAGTATATGTCGCAGCCTGATGCATATTGGACAGCCAAATTACAAAACGGCTCCATATTTTTAAAAGGCCGATTGAGCCAAAACATTACGGTCAGCCAAAATACAATACGGCTAATCGACGATCGGTAGTTTTACAATACGGAACCGTTTTGTAATTTGGCTAGCCAATTTGTTTTTCAATAAAATAAAAGAAAACAACTTTGTTTTTAACCGCTTATTTTTTTTATTTTTCCACCAAACGGTTTCAAAGATTCTTGAGATGGTCACCTAACCAAAACAGTATCCTATTTGAACTTGGAATTATTTTTGCATGTCTGCCATTTATAATTTATGTGTATATCTAAACAGCGTTTTGATTATGATATAAAACATTGTCGTATAAAAGTATAAAGGTATTTGTGTGGATGTTGGAGGACCGGCAGCTGGCCGGTGTAGAGGAGCCAAACAGCCCGCGACTGTGGCATGCTTCTCGGCTCAATATCTGCACAGTACCTATGTGTGTTATATTACTACTAATTCGATTTTTTTGTTATTATTATCATGGATTTTACAATTTATTTATATGTATCTGTACATCTATGCAAACATTTATGTATGTATATGTATGCGCATATATTATTATAAATACTAACTACTGTAACTAGAATATAATGTAAAAAATAATGTAAATTAATGCCTCGACACGGGTTATGACAGTAAGTTGTTCATATAGAAAAGAAAAAAATATAAATTTTATGTAAAGTATTAAAAAAAAAAAGCTATACAAACTTCTTAATCAATGTATACTTAACTAACGAATCAACAACGAACATTATTTTATTTTAACAGTGATTACTAAATATTACATCGAAACATATACACACATATGGCCTGTTGTGGTGCAAATAAAAAATCTAGTTTTAAAGATCGTAACCATCTATTTTTACACTTCCCGTCTTTACAAGTAGATACATATATTTTAATGTAATATTGAGTTATCACTGTTAAAATAAAATAGGGTAAAATAGATTAATTACGTAATTATAAATGTCTCTTTGATAAAGGAGCTTGTGAAGCTTTGAAACCGGTCGGTAGAAAAAAAAATAAGCGGTTAAAAACAAAGTTGTTTTAAATTAATTTTATTACAATGAATAACCAAAAAGTTAGTGCTCCAATCAGAAATTTTATAATGTGTATTCCGCCTAAAATGATAATCCGTCTGCGACATTCTCTACTATACACTGATGTATGTACATCAAATAGTCACGTTATTGCCTCAAAACTGCATTTCGTATTTTTATGCAGTTCTATGTTGAAAATAGTATAATACAACATTTATAACATAATACATCATTATTTATCACTATTGTACAATTAATTTCGGTTTAACAAATATACCGTTGCCCTCAGCAATGATATGACAATGACATGTATGTAAAATAACAGCAAATCACGATACCTTTAACTCAACTGTTCGCCCTCTTCTAGAATATGCCTCCGTGGTCTGTCTCCATTCTATGTGATTCGTATAAATCACATTGAATCAAAAGTAGCGTGGATGCTTAAACTGGAGAGAGGTTACTATGCATATACAGATATTGAGTCAATGTTAAATATTTCTAGTCTACAAAAACGTAGAACTAATATTGACTCTTTTGATATATTCGGCATACTAAATGGTAAAATCGATGTGCCATCATTACTATAAAGGTATAATTCTATATTCTGACAAGTAGATTGAGAAACAATGAAGTAATCTTCATCGATCTGCATAGAACAAACTATGGCCTGAATTCTCCAATGATCCGTCATTGTCGTATTGTTAACTCAAGACAATATCTGGACTTTTTTGGTTTAATTTTACAACGATTTAAACGAGCTCTAAATAAATAGTGCAGATCTTGTCTTGATGTCCCTTATGTTTTTCAATGTTTCTTTTATTATTTCTTCATGTTGATAACTATTCTCATATTGTAATATTCATTCCTATAATTGTATAAATGGACAATGTCCGTAAATAAATAAATAAATATAAGTATTACACGAAAACTTTTAATTGGAAAGATGTATACATATTTTCCCAGTTCATATTTTTGTAACTCATTACCATAGCAATGACACTGACTGTCATTGTACTATTTATGTAGATACTATAACGTTTTTAATTTTTTTTTTATTATTATTTTATTATTTACGAATTAAATAAAAGGATAGAAAACGAAATGTTTTATAAATTCATGGTAAATTCGCTTTATGCGTTTGATGTACTTATATATGGCGGCCTCCGTGGTGTAGTGGTCAAGACGCTTGACTCACGCACGGAAGGTTCCGGGTTCGATTCCCGGTGAGAACACAAAAATTAAAAATGTGATTTTTCTCAAGCCTGGGTGCTCTGTGATGTAATTCACCACTGTAATTAGGCCTCCTGGCCTGTTGTGGTGCAAAAAAAAAAAAAAATGTTTAAAAAAATATATATTAGAAGGCAAAGTAAAAAAGGCAAAGCAAAAAAAGTACCCAGTCAGCACCATGCAAATTAACTGATACAAGGCTACTCGTAAAGTTTTACTTTTGACCCAATAAAGCTTAGCCGAAATCAAGTGAGGGTTATAACTAGAGCCCTTACCTTAACTAGATGTAGGTTCCGCCGTGCAAATAAGGAAACACTCATGCACATTCTATGCGAATGTGATGCTTTACATCATAAAAAGAGCCTCATTCTCGGAGGACCACTGGTTCAACCTGAGGATGGTAAAGAGCTCTCCTCCTACATAATAGCCCGATACTTTACGGATCTGAACTTTACGTGCCAGGGTCTTTATAGACCTGGGCTTAAAAGGCAAAAACTATTCACGGAGACCCGTCACAATAGATCTTCATAAGTCGCCGTGACGTCAGGAGCTTGTATAGCACTGACCCTATCTCTATGAATAAGAATAATATATTATTATTATATATAACTTTTATAGGACTTTAAAATATGTACAAATATATTATTAAACCCAAAAAGTAAGTATGTAATTAATTACTTTAAGGGTACTGGTAAATATCTGTATGGCAATTTAAGTCTCGGACACTTCCTGAGCGTAATTTCACATTTAATAGCATTTTTATGCGAGCTTCAATATTGTACATTGAACGTTTAATGGACAATATACAATATTAAACAATGTTCCGGTATTCTGAAGCTCTACTGAAAGTAATTGCGATCTGCAAATTATTATCATTATGGATTGAAGATGGCCAATACTTAGTTTTGAGACTTGGAATTTCCGGCGAGGTACCTTGATTCCTTGTAAATCCAGACCTCATTATCGGCTTACTTTTTTTCAAAGATACACAGCTTTATGCCCATAGAATAAATACTTCGTCCTGTGCTTTGATATCTCTGACGATATTAGATGCCCATATTGTTGCAAATTAACGGTGAATTAATATTATATCAAAAGAAAATCTAACATAATGAGGAAGTTTACTGGCTTTTAAATTTTCTTTTATTTGTTAATAGATATCAAAGTAAGCCAAAACATTTTTTTTCTAATTTTCGTTTATCATATTATCATCGCCAAGATTGTTTAAATTTTTGTATTTCTGTAATTACTCCGCATGTGACGTCAGCGGTTCTTATTCGCTTATTCTCGGTCAGTTTTGCTGATTGGTCCGTCGACGGTAAGTAATCGGAATATCTTTTATAGCTCTCTTATCATTGGTTGATTCATAAGAACTAGTGACGTCATTCAAAGTATGTCTTTTTTTTTTTCGTAAACTTTCAAGAAAAATTTCATTACAATGTAATGTTCTAATTTTTACCGCGCTTAAGAAAATATGTTTTGTATCCAATTTCCCGTAGGGCTGAAGTTCCTTATTGTTTTTGATATTCTTAATAGCATTTTGACTCCTACAAGGAAAGCCAAAGTAACCTTAGAGTAATAATCTAATAGCATCGCCCATACGGAGAAAAACCATTTTATGATAATTGACAACAAAGTTAGCTACATATTACAAAATACAACGGTCCGTTGGTACTTGCGTTTAGAATTCCGAGAAGGCGCTAACCGAAAGCGCTCGTTACACGTTTGTTGTTAAAATAAAAACTTAACCAAAAATTTTATAGCTTGTGTTATATGCAATAGACCTTTATGGTTTCTATAGATAATTATTATTCTGAGAAGTGTATTAGTTATTTTGCAGAAGAAACCTTTATCTCACGTAAATAAATCATTTATTATTATTCAACTCTCAAATACCGTGATAAGTCCTATTGGATGCAATTCCTGGCACCTTACTAAAACTCAAAATACCAAACTTCTACGTTTTGATAGTGAGTGCTTTTTTTTTCAAAAATGTTTACATAATATTCTTAAATTAAAGTTCTGCTGAGCTGTATAGATACAACTCGTCAGCAGGTACTTATAAATTGCTTCGATTATTCATACTTAACCTAGATTAATAATAATTTTACTTGAAAAACGTTATATATAATAACATATTTTATTACACTATCAAAAACTAAAAACTATCACTAATACAAAAATCTTTTTTCGATTAACCATAATTTGAGCATACGTCTCACTCCTGTATTTAACTTAGTATTTTTAATATTTTTTGGTAACATGTTCAATATTTTAGGCATACTGTATTGCAGTGTCCTTTTGCCATATTTATTGCAATATCTAGGAACAGCTAGCCCTTGCATACTAGTAAACCTGGTGTTGTTATCATGTACCAACTTGTGTTTATATTTGGAGTGCGACGCATGCTGACAAATTAAGTTGTACTAAAGTAGAGCCCTAACTGATAATTAATTTACAGATTAATACATCAATGATATTGAAATATTGTCTCTGGCAGTATACATCTTTATGTAAGAGCAATTTGATCATAGAATTTGGAAAAGTTTGAATAAAGAGTAAAATATTTGGTATAATTGGTTCATTTTCATTATTAATTTTAAAGTCCGAGAACGGACGCAGCAGTCTCCTATAACAAGTATTTTGAGGGTGCGGCAGTGGACTTGGCTTGGGCACGAGCTACGGACGCCTCGGGAGAGCCTGAACATGAGTTGCCCCTTTTTCACACGTGCGGACTCCCGCCGTCTTGCAAGGCCGTCGATAACGGTATTTCGGATTTATTCGGCGGAACTAAGGGACACGGTATTGACGTGGAAGGACACCGAAGAGTGCTGGCTAATCAAAAAATTAATCGTCCTACTCAGAACAGGTTTTCGTAGTGAGAAGGACTCTTTAATTAGCTTTGTAAATTAAAAAATAATAAAATAAATTAAAATTAAAATTTAATGGTGTAAATAAGGTACGTAAATTCTTTTTTTTTTAAATCGATGTCAATATTTAGACTGCTGAGCTAATGGAATCCAAACCACTTTGCATTGCCAATTGCCATTGAAGCTTTTTTTTCTATTTGAAATAAAAACATATAAATTATTGTTAAATAAGATTTACCTGCCCTGAATTGTTTTCTAATTAGAAACATGTCTTTATATTTAGACCGGATTTAGTCTTGAGATTTTTATTTTTATTTTTGTCCTAGCTTTAATTTTATTAAGTTGTATTTTATTTGATTACTATCTGTATTTATTAAAAGAAATTATATTTATTATTGTTAGAATACACTGCATCAATTCGTCAATAAATAAATAATATATGAAACTGCGTACGATTTTTTTAGACTACCTAATAGTTTAAAGCTTCTCTTTTACAAATATTTAGTTTTAAGGGTAACAATTTATAAAATTTGTTATGAAAATAGCCCCATAATTTACCAACGGTAATTGAATAAAAATACCTGTAGGATTATTGCATGTAAACCAGAACAAGTTTCGCCATATCAGTTTTGATTCCAGATATGGATACTAAATTTATGTTTCCTCAGAGTAACTTATCAAAAGATATGAAATGTTTTGAAAATGGGTATAGTTCCTAATACAGTAAAATATTTAACATGTTAACAAACAATATTAAAAATGCTGAGATAAATACAGGGGTGAGACGTTTGCTTAAAATATGGTTATTAGAAAAAAGTTTCTTATATTAGTGATAGTTTTTAATTTTTATATTGTAATATGTAATGTTTTTCAAGTTGAAATTATTGTTAATGTCAGTTAAGTGTAAATAATCGATGTAATTTATAAGAACCTGCTGACGAGGTGTATGTATGCAACTCAGCAGGACTTTTATTTAAAACTATTTTGTAAATATTTTTGAAAAATAATTTTTTTTTTAATTTAAAAAACCGCTGATGTATAAATAAATAAATAAATATTTTTTTCCAAAATTGTGGGCTGGCGGCAGTTTTCCGCAAAACTACGTTAAATTGTACTCTGGAAACAAGATTATTCTCATTGTCCGGTGACTCGGCAAAAGTGCAACTATTATTTAGGTATGTTGGTAGTAAGCACGCTACTTTATACTTCCTGTCTTAAAGCGTTATTGAATTAAAGCACTTTTGTGTTGGGAGTTGAGACAAATCCTTTCATTCGACGACGTATGGAGACGATTGTAAAACGAGTTTCACGGGATGTTCACAATTCTTCGAAACTGTTTAAAACTCATGAAACGGATACTAACGGATAACTTTATTTGTGCAAAAACGATTTTATTACTTGGAAGAAGGCAATAAGGCTTCCTTTGTAATGGGAAATAATCTTAATCAGTGCGTTATCCTGTTTTCATTTTACTCGTGTATGAAATCTGCCTTCAGTTAATTAGTTGGTAAATTTATTTATTTTTTATTTTATTTCATAGTGTGCATAAAATTGGTTTGAGAGCCCTCCTAACTGGGGTAACCTATTTTAAGGATGACTGAACTGTGTTTAAAATGTGCTCAGTGTTAATTAATATTATTGCAACTGAGAAGGAAAACGGTTTTGAGAAGGAAATATGAAAGTCTAGGCATTTGAAATGCTCATGACCTTGTTATAATAGTACTTATTAATAATTATTATTAACTCGCAAGGATGAGATCCAGCCTGTCTACAAACGTTTGGCCCGACTCAAAACATTATTGATTAATTTATATTGTTCAGACATCACTGATTTTTTTTCTATACTAAAATTCTTCATGATGATAATTTCCTATTTAATAATAAATGTTTTTATTTGTATTGGAAACGCGCCGATAAACTATAATTCATTATTAGCTTTGTGCAATCTTTAGCGTTAACTTTTCTATAAAACTATCATAAATCGTAAAAAAAATCTTATTGAAATAATAGTATTTTATATAACATTCCATAAGCAATTTTTTTATAACGATTTTGATGTTGCAGCGATTGTTGTTAAATTTACAATAGTTCAACTACTACTGCCATTTCGCCGTAGGGGTAGGCAGAGAAAATGTACCGCCACACACGTCTATCCTAGCATATATTCCTAGCTTCTTCCACATTCATATATCTTGTCATTAATGCCCTTCAGTTCTGTCAACTTTTGCCATGACCAGACTTAAGATTTTGGTTTATCAGATCACGCCACGTCTTCCTTGGTCGTCCTCGTCTCACGTTACGTTATCATTTTCGCTATATCTACTTGTTTTTCCATTATTATGTCGTCCATTTGTTCTACGTGACCAAACCATCTCAAAGACCCTTTCTTTATCTCATCAATTGTGCTTGACTCAGATTTTCACACTGGCCTGATTTCATCATTTGTAACCCTGTCATACATTGATTTCGAAAGATCGCATTTCTCTGCTTTCATCCTTCCTCGGCCAGTTCCATGTTTCACTTCCATACATAAGTGTTAATTCAATGTTATTTTTAACTAGCTTAGGTGTTTTGTGGTTCAATTCACCACGGTGTATAATATTTTTTCGCCATTCTATCACGTAAGCCATTACTTCTGGATCTTTTCATTACTGGTTGCTAAATAAATCGTGGGCATACTGGCAAAAAGATTGGACTCTCAAATCCCTGTTTTGAGAAATCAAGCATTTAAGTGTTGTTTCAATTTTGCTATTTTATTTAAATAAAGTGAGATGTTAAGTGCTCATTTAAGAACATGTTTTTGATTTATCCGTCTTTTAATTTTATATTAATTAAATACTAAGTTGTTTAAAGCTTTTACCCTGAATAAAATACCGGGTATATAACTTAACCTTACATTAATTTTTAAAACTACAGATATATGAAATTTAATATGACTTAGTGTATTTTGCCAGTTTGTTTAGCGTTAAAAACATTACAAAACTGCATTATTAAGTCAAATCCGCATATTTTCGATTTAACGTTTTTTGCCAGTATACTCACGAAATATAAAATAAAATACAACAAAAATAAATATTTGGAAACCATTGAAGACGATTGTAAACAATGTTTTTCTTTGTTTTTGCAATGTTTATTTTAATATTATTAATTGTGCAATGATAAAAACATTTAAAAATTCTGAAAACACTTAAAAATCGGATATTTTCATCTAAGTTAATTGGAAAATAAGTTTTCGAATAAAAAATAAAAAAAATCTTTGTATTTTTTTAATTTGTTTATTTTTCCATACAAATGTTTACATGGAGTTTTGATTACAAAAATACACTAAAAAACACACCTTAAAATAAAGCTATAACATAAATCGGAAAAAATGCCCACAAAGACTTCAGCGTCTGAGCGTGGGCCATTCCTTTTTTATTTTTTAATAAGTTTATAGCATAAAAATATGGTATGACATGACCATGAAAAGAAAAGAACAGAAACAGAAAAGAAAAACAAAATAACGGATACTGATATTATGAAAGCAGGATTTATTTGTAGTATGCATTTTATTTTTTTTAAAGTTGTCTATCTGTTCCTTCTATGCTAATCTAAGACCTCAAACCTACTTTAAGCTGTACCAGTGATTTAATGTTTCGTAATTCCTTAGTTAGTTCTAAGCGTTGCTTTAAAAAAAGAAACTGTATACAATATTCCTTTACGGGATGGACTGCTGTGACGGCTGGGGAAAGCGGCTAATTACAATAGCAAGGAGAACGATGACAATAATCACGTTAATGAATAAACATGATTTAAAAGAATTTAAATTAAGGCG
This sequence comes from Micrasema longulum, assembly GCF_059751315.1. Lineage (NCBI taxonomy): Eukaryota > Metazoa > Arthropoda > Insecta > Trichoptera > Brachycentridae > Micrasema > Micrasema longulum. The sequence goes on from NW_028277280.1 coordinate 518,754, forward strand.
TCCAATTTATTCTGTTGAATTCGTGGAAGTGAATAAAGGAAATCGAGGAATTATTCCCGTTTGATACAAAGTAATGATGACAATTATTGCGATTTTTCCGTAATTTCAAACATGCTAAATTAATTATCTTAGCATATAACTTGCTATTGATATGCTAAATCATTTTGTTGGTATTTTTATCGTAGTTGCAAATATAAAAACGATTCGAAATCTAATTGTAATTCATACTGTTACGCTACACAAATGCATTTTGAGTGCACTTACAGGATATATAACTGAATTTCATTATTGTATTGATTTAATTTTAAGATGCTAAAATTCCATTCGACTATGTGCTTTGTAGCTGCAAGACAATTTGTAATGATAAATATTTTCAAAAATCAAATATATGGGTACCCAAATGTTGTAAATGGGTTCTAGAAATCCAACCACTCATACGCTCAACAGCTGTAAGACTTATCAAGCTCCAATTACGAATTTGTTTTTTTTTGTAGTTGTGACGTTAATATTCGTAATAATGTTCTTAACGAATTTGAATAACAGGAACAAATAAACATGAATCGTGAAGTATTAGCAGCGTGGCTAATGGAATGATCGCTTTGCGGGAATTCAAAATTACATTTAAAAAAATATATATTTTGAGTTTGTCCAAATTCCAAAAGGGCTGGATTCAACTCCCTGGAAAGCTGTTAATATTAACATATTACAACAGAGATAAAGGACATTTTAGGAAAGGTAATAAAGTAGTCTAGGTATCTACAGGGCTTATGACCTGTCATTGGCTGGTTAAAGTGACCACTTTACACACTTTGTAACATTCACATTCATAGTATGTAGGTGATATTATTCAATTTAGATGAATCTCACCTGCATAAATAAAGGTTTCAGCTTTTTTACTTCAAAAACATCAACAGATGAAAAAATTGAAGGAATAAAGATGTTCAAATATGGGCAGAATAGTTAATGTTACAAAGTATGTAAAGAAGCCACTTAAACCAACCAATGGCAGGTCGTAAGCCCTGTAGATGCCTAGACTTCCATATTACCTTCTTTAAAATGTTCTTAATTTCTATCGCAATATGTTTAAAATATTATTAATGCTACTAATAATTGGCGAATTTTTTTTTTTACTGGACAGAATTTCATAGACCTTTATTACAATAAAAATGTAAAAAAAGTAAACTGATTTTTCCCTATTGTTTGGTTATTTTATGTATGATGAACTATTTGACGTCTTTGATAAGAATATTAATCAAAGACATCACAACACATATACATATGTGTATATAAAAAAGTTAAATATATATATGTTTATTAATTGACTCTACAAAACGGCAACAATAAATATATAAAATCTGACAAACCGCAGATATTATGAATATAATTAATTCTATAACCATAAAGTTTGTCGACAATATTTCAGTAATTATAATTAGCGTGATTGGTTTCATTAGCATTGGCTAAAACTTTTGAATCGACGCTATTGCTAAATATTACAGCACTATTACAAAGCCGCTACTGTTGTGACATAACTCAGATCCGTCGTAAATCATTCGGTCCCATCACTATCTCGAAATCCCGTCACCAATCACCAGGGGTGTACTTGGTGTGGAAAACATGGCAAGAACACGACAGGAAAGGAGGGATAGCTTTTTGTTCGCGACTAGTTTGGTAATTCAGTATGTGTCAGATGTTTATATGGAACAAAAATGTACGCCCGCATCGCTCGAGTGGTTTGCGCACGGCTCTTGAATTTTTATTGTAATTTCTTATTTTAACACCGAATTGTATAATCACATAATTACAAGTCGATGTTATATGGAAGTAATAAGCAGAGCTGGCAAAAGCCGTAAATTAAAATATTTAAATAATCAGAAATATAACAATTTTGACTTTTGCAAGGTTAAATATTTAATTGGTCTTACGCCAATTGAAACACAAGTTCGATTGTTAAAATTCTGTGTGTGAAATTGAACCAGAATCCTAGACGATTGTTTTCGACAGGATGGCTACTATCGGGTTAAAAATGCTGAATAAGAAAATCGAGTAGACACAAGTCCGCCTTGTTGTGTAAATTTGTAGTGGTTGCCGCGTTCCCCTATTATGCTTTAGCTCCCGGGTCAAATTTCTAACAAGGTCGGTGAAAACTTTTTTTGCCCAAAGGCATTAATTTTTTAAAGGTCCTCGTGTATTCGATATGCTCCCTCAAGAAATATTATGTTTAGCTATTAAAATTCAGACGAAATGCTGGCTTTTAAAAGTGAGAAGGAGCCAGTTGGAGCAGCATTTAAGAGTTTGTGTGTGATTCAACTTTTTTTTTTTGTCAGTGTGCCATATTTCTCAAAATCTTATTTTATCAAATTTCTTATATTATTACAAACAAATGTTTATCGGAGGAGGCTACACTAGCAGTTCACAATGAAGTTCTGGTGCCGACCTTAATGAATGGAAGCGAAGTATGGAATTGGAAAAATAATTTTGAAAGTAGGTTAAATGCTGTCGAAATGCGATCTCTTGGTAAAACGATATATGAAAGGTGCACACATATCGAGATTTGTGCGCTATGTAAGGCTGAGACAAGCATTATCGTCAAAATCTTGAAAGGGGCGCTAGGTTGGTTTGGACATGTTGACCGAATGGACAGCGAAAGAACGTCTAAAAGGATCTACAATGCGAATGTTGATGGATGCAAAAAACAAAGAAGACCGTGAAAGCCATTACACTATAAAATCCAACAAACACTTGAAGATGAACAAGTCAAGAGTAGAAATAATCGGCGTGCGTGCATGAGAAGATGTATGAATGTAGAAGAAGCGAGGTCTGTATGCAAAGATAGAGTGATATGGATTCTATCTTCTCTGCCTACCCCTACGGGGAAACGGCGTGATGGTTTGTTTGTTTGTTATACATATAAAAATGCTATTTTCATATACTTTTCAATAATCAAAAAATTTTAAAATATTTTTTTTAAGAACAGTAAGTTATTGTAAATTGGGTGCGATTAGGATAAGGATACTTGAAGAGAGGATAAGGAGGGGAAGGGGGATGTACATATTTATTATTATAATGTCTACCAAGTTACATAATGCATTTTTAGTGTAAATTTTAAATCTGACAGAGTGATGTTTGTGTATTTTTTATCTTTAAATTTTGTATTGTACACTGAAAAAGTCCTACGAAAAAAAGCATTTTTAACATACGATTTACTTATTGGTACATGAAACAGGTGGTACCATCTACAAATCCTAGCTGGCACATGTATTGTTATTAAACTAAGTACAGTCAACTATTCCTGTCGTAATTTTGTGAAGCAGTAGTTGGTCCGCACACACTCTGCGGTATTGTAGAGAAGTGATTCCATGGTAGGTGGAGGCAGTGAGAGTTGATACATAAGAAATACCGGTTTTGAGGCTTTTTTTGAGGTTATTGAGGCTTTTATGTAGACTAAGAAACGTAACATAATTAAAACTCAATTAGGATATACTGAGTACACTTTATTAGGTACATTATGGGTATATTGAGAAAGCCTTGCACTATTTTTAAAAAATGCAGGGGTAAAGCTTTAAAATTAATATAAAATTAGATGTTAATATTGATTTAATCGACAAAGGTTTATTTTGAAAAATAGTTTAGAAAAATAGTAGTTAAATTCTACATTAGTGTTTTAGTGAATTACGAATCGAATGTAAACTTCTTTAACAAAACACTGATGTGGTCCGGTCCTGCAGGGTCCTTCGCCAGTTGCCACACCACAATCAGGCACAAAGCGGGATGTGGCGGGTAGAATTACAAGTAAAAACTTTTTGTAGGGTAAGTCACGATGCGCGTTTGGCGTAACTGTATCCTCGTCAATGGAAGTAAGGCAAAGAAAAAAAATATACAAGAGCGCCCACTCGTACTATCGCTTGTCGCTTGGCCACTTCCGTAGGTAGGATATAGGATATAGGAGTCCCCTTGCTCTGGTCCTCTCTTCTCCTACCTTGCCAACCTAATGTACTAAATAATCTATGCCCATATTTATAAAAAACAATATTCGTTTGTGTGTCCTCGATGGACTGAATAACTATTGGACCGATTAACGTGCGAATTTTAGCGAAATGTAGATCTTTTCCATGAGCATATTTATAACTCTTAGTTTCGTCATTTTTTAGGTAAAAAAAATAAAGAGCGTAAATGTTTTTTTTCATCGCTCTCCGGGGCGGGGCTGCATTCGCCGAGAATTCGCATACAAAAATATGAAAGGATGTTAATTTTTTTGTGTTTATAAAAGGTGCGTTTTTGAATATTTAAAAACCACTTTTGTTTTTTATCAGATTATTTCCATTAAGTCCTTATAATTATAACTGATTTTTAATTTTTTACTGGATTTTCGGTAATACTAAAATAATATTAAATGACATTTAATTCACTTTTGGAAATCGCATTTCTAAAAAAATACACCGCTGCAAGCGAGAAAAGCAGAGTTTCGCATTTTCAAAAAGAATTCTCTATTTGAAAATTGATTATTTTTTGTTTTGGAATCCAAACAAAAACAAGTACCTAGGTACCAACTCAAATTTTAGATTAGGAATTAAATCATAAACAAGTACCTAGTTTCCTACTTATTAATGAAAAGTTACATCGTTAAAGAAAACTGAACCAGTTTTTTTTGGTTACGTAAAAGCATTATAAAGCAAACTTTTTAAGTATAGGTACTTAATTATGTTTAATCTTGAGAGGAAACGTGGTCTGACTTTTCTTCATACAAACTTATATTCACCCTGGGTTATGAACTATAAATATTTACCATCGGTGTGTCTCAATATTTTTGCTCCATTGATAAACTATGGGAACAAGAACCATCCAAAATTCCGTAAAAATGCACAGTTTTATCCGCTGTATTCGGGCGCATAGAATGCAAATATGATACCTACTTTCGAAAAATGCGAGACGCATCAATACATTAATTTTTATTCTTTTATTTTGTCTAAAAAATAATAGAATCGGTTCAGTTTTGAGGTGCGGAAAACAGGACAACAAAACGTTGATATTACCTATTATAGTAAGGCATAAAAGGTCCGACATGCCGTTGTCTTTTTGCATAGTATCGAAGAGGCATCTGCAAGACAGTGACAGAAAACCAATCTTCAAATACCTGTTTATTAAAATTCCTTCACCGCATATTCTCACAATTGGTGTTATTGGAAACACAAAAATAATAATGTGTGAAGTAAACATCTTATTTTAGCTAAATTCAATGAATAAAGACTCTATAAAACTAAGTATGTACTCAAATCTAGCAGTAGCAAAACACTGCCGGGTTCAGCTCGTAAATAATAAAAAAGAACTGATTGACGAAGGATGAAAGCAGAGTGAACGCGGTCGAAAAGTAATCCTTTCATTGTTTATTTATTTTTTTAACTTTTTGTACATAATGTTATTTGTTCATTGGCGGGCTTATTGTTGGAAGAAATTGCCAAATGGCAATTTCTTCCAACCAACCAATAAAATAAAAGTTTTATTTTTATTATTCAAGTCACCGAACATATTCAATAGAAAAAAAAGCTAAATATATATAAAAATAGAAATAAACGTAATTTTTTATAAATTACCTTAAATCGAAACTATTAATGGGAAACGGAAAAAAGAGGAAAAAGGAAAGGAAGAGAGGTTAAGGAAGAGAAAATATATGTTTTTTCAGACGTGATTTAAACAGAGATAATGTAGTTTGATGGTGGATGGGAGATGATTCCACAGTCGAGCCGCATGGACACTATATGAGTTAGAGAAGAAAGCGGAATTGTGGATGGGTATTAAGAGAGTGCCTTGAGAATTGGAACGAAGAAGTAAACCATGAACTGATAAGCGTTTTATTTTTCACGCAAGTATATAGGAGCGTTAGGACTATGAAGTACATTGAACAGAAGTGAGAGGGAGTAATAGTCTCTCCGCTGTCTAATTTTGAGCCATTTTAGTTGCCTACGATAATTAGAAATGTGGTAATATTTCCTAAGACCAAAAATGTACCTTATGCATGTATTCTGAAGTCGTTTAAGTTTATCGAGTTGCTCACAGCTTAAATCAGTCATGGAAACATCAGCGTAATCTAGAATGGGTAGAAATAATGCTTGTACAAGGGTGCATTTAGTATTAATGGGTAAGAATTTTTGCAACCGTCTGAGTGAGTGTAGACTGAAAAATATATTAATATTAATGTGTATGTAAATATCTAATTTTAACTAAATACAATAATTGATATCAACCTTTCGATTGTGTTCATTTTATATATGTATACGAGTATGTACTTAAATATAGCAGTAGCAAAACATTGCCGGGTTCAGCTCGTAAATTATAAAAAGGAACTGGCAGATGAAGGATGAAAGCAGAGTGGACGCGGTCGAAAAGTGATCTTTTCATTGTATGACGGGGTTACAAATGATAAAACCAGGCGAGTGGAAATCTGAAACAATCTACTTGCTAAACTTAACACCAACTAAACTTACTAGATTGTCTGATATTTTCCATATTTCTAACATTAAAACTAATCATCGGAAACATTCGACCATCCTGCGTATATGTGAAACATTTAACAAGAATTTCAATGTTTTAGATATATTCTACACTCCATGTGCTACAAAAGAAAACTAACAAGCTTGATTTTGAATAACAATGAATGATCGTTTTGTCTTTTTTTGCTGTTTTATTTCTCGTCATCAAATCTAATGCAATTTTCCACTAATACTTCCCTTCATTCATCTTTTACCACTCCTTATCACATTCCTTCTTTTTCCTTCCCACTATCTCCTTGTTTTATCCCTATTTCTTTAATTTAATGAATAACATTGTTTAAGTTACTTATCAATTTATTTATTACAATAAAGTCAATATTTGTTATTAAATAGCAGGCCCTACTATTAAAACGTTTTAAAAAATATATTCTCTATGTATGTTATCTATCTGAACAATATGTAATATGCAATTAAGAGCGGAGCTCTGCGTTGGTTTGGACATCTAAAGCTAATGGACAGTGAAAGAACGGCTAAAAAAATTACAATGCGAATGTTGATGAATGCAGAAAAAGAAGAAGACCGAGAAAGACATGGAATGACCAAATCCAACAAACAGTTGAAAATGGACATATCAAGAGTCGGAGTCAAATTTAATATCTGAATGAAATTATGAGTTCGTATTTCACAGATCCGCTACATAAATGACACGACAGTTATGCCGTCTGGTGTCTAGTCGAGTCAGCAAGTAAAAACATCCCCTCCGGACTTTCTTAATAAACAATCCAATTAAAAAGTTCTGCCGTGCGCATTCTCCCCATAGTATTGGAGTCGCGTCGTGACCTCGGCGGCAAGTTTAGTCCAAGATCACAAACGCGACGAAAAAAGATTTAGCGATCTTTGCCGATATTATTCATGCTCTATGCTTTATAGCATTGGGGAAGATTTAGTTGAACCAATCTCAGTACTACAGTATTTTAGTCGTATATTTCATTCATTTGTTATATGAAAAAACAGATAACCAGTCTTACGCTTCAGATAAAGTCCAAAAAATATGAAATATTTATTTGAGTGTTATTAATATGCTAGCATCTATTGTATCGATAAATATTGTTAAATCTCTTGTCGTCTTATTTTAATCTTGGACCAGAAATTGTAAGACCCTCTCATTCTTATAATATTTGATATATGTTCTACCCTTTGAAGTCGTTTTAATAAAACGCGTGTGCATGCGTAGAAGATGAGGGTAGATGATTAAAATCCATAATTAAAAAATTGGATATGAAAGTGGTAAATTACTACAGAGAAAAAAAAATAGGTAAAGCCCAGATCCGAAAAATATCGGGCTATCAGGTAGAGGGCGAGCTCTTTATAATCCTCAATCCTCATCACATTCACATAAAATGTGTATGGGTGTTTCCTCATCTACACTGCAGACCCTACATCTAGAAGTTTCGGAAAGGTTTATTCTAGCAAGGTGTTTGTTCAATTTGAAGTGCCATGAACGAGCTCTAGTGATAACCCTCACTTGATTTCGGCTTAGCTTTATTAGGACAAAGTCAAACCTTTGCGAGTACCCTTTTATCAGTTTCTTCGCATGGTGTTGACCAGCTACTTTTTGCCATACAGTGACTTACCTGACTTTTGACTGAAAAAAAATATTGGAGACAAATTTAAAATCAACCTTAAAAAGCACACAACAACAATGCTAACCAGAAGAGACAACATAACTTGACCGTGTAATAAATATGTTCAACCTTAATGCCTTTTTAAAGTTGTACACATGTACATAAGTAAAAATATATGCAACGGAGGCCGCTTTGGTTTTGCTACTTATTTTTAATTTTTTTTTTTTTATCCTTTTCTTACAAACATTGACATATTAGAATTTAGATACGAGAAACACACATTTTAGAATAATTTTTTTTTAATAAAAATAAATATTTGCGTTTTTATGATTTACCGAAATCCTTTAATTTTCGGGCTATTTTCAACGAGTTGTTAATAAACCACCGTTAGAAAATGGTCATCAAGTTGGGGTAAAGTGGAGTTCTAACCTATAATATCTGATCCCTGATTTCGCAACACTTGCCACATTAACATTACAAGATTTATTTGTTTTTGCAAAGCAAGTTTTTAAGCAAGTTTAAAACAAGGACTTAAAAACAATTTCGTTGATCAATAACCGATTTTACAGCTTTTGCGACATCTTATGATTTTAGAAAATATGAAACTATTTTAAGAGGATTCATAGAAGTATTTAAAAACGTTGGACTCTTACGAAATCTCCCCCGCACAATGAATTCTTAAAAAATAATAAGACGATAAATATCTGAAAAAGTCTTGACTATTGTGTAAAGGAAGACGGTCTCTTCGAGATTACAAGGTATCGATTTTCTTATGTATTGCAGCTTCTTCATATTTATTAAAATGTACACACGTTGTCTAGATCCCAACAAAAAAAAATTGTTTTATGGATTGCCATCTTTACCAGACCAGAAAATTGACCAAAACCCCAACTGCGTTACTGTTACCACATAAACCCAATAAATGTGCCTTATGGGGACGCGGTTTGGGTTCGGACATCTGGCGGATGTTGTTACATTCAAATGAGACTTTGATGTTTGTTCAAGTTTGTACCATTTTGCTCTCATTCCTCTACCCCTGAGACTTCTTGGATGAATATATTAATCCCAGCGTCTCTGCGTATGAACTGAAATAATATTTTTGTACTGTACTTTCCCATCAAAGGAAAGTAGTGTTGCCCATACAATTAATATATGTTATATATGTAATAGTTGGCCGACAGACGTTGTCCTGCCCGAACGTTGGCTTGCCTTGGAAAAATACTTTTTATTGATAAATAATATTAAATTTAAGTAGGTACTTGTTTATGGTTGAAATCCAAAACATAAAATAAATATTTTTTCAAATATGGCATTTTTTTGCAAACGTCAAACTCTAGTATTTTTACTAACAGAGGGGTGTACTTATGTAAGAATACGATTTTTTTAAATTTATTAAATTCAATATTAAAATATTATTATTATTATTTCGAGAAAAGAACAAAATTAGACTTCCATTTAGGAAAAAGGCAAAGTCACAAAATTCAATTTTATTTAAAGCAATTAAAAAGTATTACGAAATGGAAAAAAATATTTATGAAGAAAAAAATTTAAAATAATGGTCAAGACATATGTGATAAACAATTTATAAATTAAATATATTTGCAATGTTATTATTAGAACACACATAACAATATGTATGATATGTGTGCCCTACTTTAAGATTTAAATAAATAAAAAAAATATATTATTTTAGCATTACCAGAAATCCAGTAAAATGAAATAAAAAGGCAGAAATTTTAAAGAATTTAAGGAAAGAATCTGATTGAGATCCACAAAAACAAATGCTGTTTGTAAACATTCAAAAACAAACTTTTTTTATACACAAAAAAACAACATTTTTCCATTTTTTTGTAAGTGCATTCTCCTCAAACTTTACTCTGATAGATCGATGAATAAAACGTTTATGCTCTTGACTTCTTTTTTACTCATTAGATTGAAGATTTTTATATCTACGAACACGCACAGCGCAAAGATCTATATTTCTCTGAAAACCGCACGTAATTCGGTTAAGCCGTTTTAAGGAGTTCAGTGACATCACACGTACAGAAGAATCATATTTTTAAAGATATTATTATCAAATGTAGAAAGTAATAACAAGTTAGCTAAAGTATTCAAGAACGTCTCTTTCCATATCCCACATTTTATCATATTTTTAAAGGTGTGATTGGTTAAGCTTTTCATGTCTCTCAGATAACTAATGAATAAATTTTATAGTCTAGGAACAAAGAAAAGTCCATGTCTCTGTCCTAGTTTAGTTTTACAGATGGGTACATTGATTTTAAGGTTAAACCTCTGACTTTTTCGATTTTGATTAGTTATAAATAAGTTTATTCGGGGGTGTTTAAATTTCAAAGCCTGTACGCAATACACCTTAAACTACACAAACTTATAACTTCAGTTTCTTTGAATAAACAAAAGATTATTTAAGTGATTCACACAAGTATTCCATAAAAACTATAGTAAACAAAACCACCTGTAACATTTAATGGAATAAAAAAGTTACATTGTAAAGAAGTAAAATATTTAAAAAGAAATAAATTATACACATTATAATACATGGTTGGAAAGAAAGAGTCTAAAATAAAATGAAGTGGAATAAAATAAAATGAAATAAAAAAATAAAAAAATAATAAAATAAATGTCTATTTCAGTTACTTTCACAAAAAGTTTGGTTATCTCAAGACAACATAAAAGGTATAAACTGATTATTGACAATGAGTTCACATTATAATAAAACAAGTCGCAAGCTTCAGATATTTAGGAATTGATATATCCAGCCATATTGATTTGTACAATGAAGTCCGAAATCAACTCAACATAGCCAGGATGTCAGGGTGTCTAAAAGAGATAATGTGGAGAAATTAAAACATGTGAATTGACAGCAAAGTAAGAATGTATTAGACATAAGAACCATATTTTTTCTTTGTCTCTGGCACATGGCACAACTTGTGTCTCATTTTCAATTATTATTATTTTTAATTACTTTTCTAATGTATGTAAGTATTCCAACATGTCTTACAGCTACAAAGCAAATAAATGGTTGGAATTCTAGTTAGTCATTTTTATTTAAAAAATATAATACACCTATTCGTCCAAGGTCTTCAAGTCACTAGATAGGCTAAACATGTACTCCGTATGCATGGATTTAAAAATCAATTTTGTGAAAACCCATGTACCGTGTAACACTTCGTGCCTTGATACCCAAAATCCCTTTACTCTGTCAAATCAAGTCATTTAAAGGGCCGAGAATTTTAAAATTTAAACACCTGGAAGTTTATATTACGGAAAATGGTAGCTTTCAGAAATAACTGGGAGTGCGGCTAGTCAGGCACCACATGCAATAGTATGAAAGCTGTCTGAAGATCAGATAATGCCTCCTATATACTCTTACGCTTGCTTAACACCTATTTGCCTCTACAGATGAGAATCGTAGAACATCACTAGGACCCAAAACAACAACATTGTGAGTGTTGAAATTTGATGTCTAATAAGAATCTTGGGAGACTTTATAAAGAAATAAGAGAACGGAAACAGCAAACTCTGGTAAAAGCTGTCATTAAGCGGATGCGATTCGGTTGGCAGAGCCACATGAGAGCCTTAACCACGCTACCCTACTTTACAAGGCCTCAATTTATCAATGTCCTGGACGTCCACTGCTGACTGTTTATGTCAGAACTACGGGACGCGAACCTAACTTGGGAGGATGAACAAGAGTTGGCGGTCAACACAGATGCATGGAGGCTCATTGTGGATATGAAATGATAATGATGATTTATTTGTTCCTAACAAAAACAATATTGTCTGTCAGTTTTTTAAAGACCATTTTCCCTTGGCTATGTGGTTAAAATTGGCACATTCATCAACCCTAAATAATTCAGTAACATCCTTCCTGTACACCACCGCACTAACACATACGCCTGCCTCCCTACACATCCGCACTTGCGCATCACAATATCACTTGTGCGCGTACAGTTAATGGCAATAATTTAGGGACCAATCGAATATTTCTTTAAATCAATTTGTTTACACTTTTTGTTTTCCTATATGTCTCTTTCACTGCGCTACGTTTCACTACGTCTAAATTAGTGTTTGTATTAAGGTATATGTATACTTGTTTTGCTTTATAAAATCCGACACAGATAATACAAATTAGAGAAAAATCTCAACAATGACGTATAAATTATCTGAAAAGATAATTTTATCCACCACATATTTCTACCACTACTACTGCTACTACCATCACGCCATTTCCCCGTAGGGGTAGACAGAGAGAATGAACCGCCACACACGTCTATCCTGGCATACAATCCTAGCCTCTTTCACATTCATACACCTTGTCATACATGCCCTTCGGTTCTGTCTGCTTTTGACATGACCAGACTTGAGATTTTGGTTTATCTGATCATGCCACGTCTTCCTTGGTCGTCCTCGTCTCACGTTGCCGTTCATTTTCGCCATATATACTTGTTTTACTATTCTTTCGTCATCCATTCGTTCTACGTGACCAAACCATCTCAGAGACCCTTCCTTAATCTTGTCAATTATACTTGACTCAGATTTACACTCTCGCCTGATTTCATCATTCGTAACCCTGTCATACATTGATTTCCCACACATTCGTCTAAGAGATCGCATTTCAACCGCGTTCACTCGGCTTTCATCCTTCCTCTGCCAGTTCCACGTTTCACTTCCATACATAAGTGTCGGGACTAAAACTCCGTTGTCCACTGGCAGTTTAGCTTCGATTGACATATTTTTATTAGAAATTACTGTGTTTAGTGCTCCGTTCATTTTGTTGCCCGCATTCACTCTCCTTTGAACATCTTTTTCTACTCTTCCATCTCTTGAAAACAGGCTTCCCAGATACACAAATTCTTCTTCTTGCTCGAGACATTCGTTGTTTACATTTATTATGCAGTCAGTAACCTCACTATGCCTTTCAAATACCATCACTTTTGACTTACTTTCGTTCATCGCCAATTCGCTCTCCAGGCATACATCATACATTCTAGACCTTTTTTAATAAAAAAAATATTTTACTCATTAAGTTCCTTTTATATATGTATATCCAGTAGTACAAATATTTTTACTAAGTAAAAAGTTTTGGATGTTTCTTTTATATATGAATTTTTTTATAGAATTAATTTTATACAAATATTTGTAAAGTGCTTAAGCCAGTCTCCTATCTATTTTGTGTCCCATTACCATTTTCTGTTTTCTGTTGTGTTTTTACGCCGTTTACGAAGATATTTTTTTATTATTTACATATTACAATAGAGATTGAGAACATTGGAGGTCTAACCATTTACAGAACTAACGACCTGTCACTTGCTTGTTTAAGTGGGCACTTAACGAAATGTGTAACATTAATTATTCAAAACCAACACAAGGATGTTCAAAAATAGGTTGAATTGTGAATGTTATTCATTTTATAAAGTGACCAATTAAACCAGCTAATGACAGGTCGTGAACCTTGTTAATTTGTTGACTGACATATTCTCAACTCTTAAATGTTTTCCATCTCTGTTGTAATATGTTGATCTTATTTACTTTTAAAAAAAAGAGATTATGTCCCTATCTGCAAACATTTGGACAAACTTTGTTGATATGTACTTAAGTAATTGAAAAAAAAAAAAAACAACAACAGACAGACTGCCGCAATCTTTGCAGTCTCTCTTGACTATTTGATACAATAAGACAAAAATCCGTCTTACACAGCAGATCCAGTCCAGGCACTGTGATATATTATCGTGAAAATCACTGTTTTCAAGTCATACTATTTGTAGACCGTTCCAGGAATTGAACCTGGAATTTCAGATATTGTGGACAAAAGTTTGAACCAACCATGAGCCGAATAATCCTTACTTAATTTCATTTCAGGATTGTATGTATCGAGTCAAAAATATTCGTCCTAGATTCTGGTTATATTTTAAACGCAGAAAAATATTCTTCTTCTTTGATGGCGTTACAGCTCAAATCGAGCCATGACTTCCTTTAATTTTTGCTTTCTATTCCGCCTGTCTTCAACCACCGTCTACCAATTTACAACTTGTAGAAGCTTTGATGTTTTTTTTTTACCTCATCCTCTCACACCAGCTTAAGTCTTTTAATGCTTCCCCAGGCGTTCTTGAATTATATTCTAAGACTAGGAAATAATCACATAGTTAATATTAATTAAATAATTAAATAGTAGGTATTTATTTTGTTTTTTAAAAATACAATCCGTAAAAAATTAATTATTTAAAATCGACAAGTCCAGTGGTCCTAATTTGACAGTCAATGACTGAACATTTTGCTTTATGTACTGGCAGTTCCAAGTTCCCACAGTCAGACATGAATCTGTGTTCTCATTTTTTGTGGTCCTAACGCAGCTGCCGACATTGGGCCAATGGGGTTCTTTGTTTTAGGGGCGTTCGTCAGCAAATGAACAGTGCCGTTTTATAATGTTGCACTGGCCGGAATATTTAAATGTAAATTGTTCGAAAGTTTTTTTACGAGTAGCAAAATGATTGGCGCTTGTCGAAATAACGGAATTGTAAACAGCTATCGGAAATAAGAAATGAAATCTCTTCTTCAGACTTACCCATAATTTGAACCGTTATCATGGCAGAACGAAAAATTTTTTTTTTACATATTTTATTTATTTATTTTTGCACCACTACAGACCAGGAGGCCCAATTGCAGTGGTGAATTACATCATGGAACACCCAAGCTTGAGAAAAATCACATTTTAATTTTTGTGCTCTCACCGGAAATTGAACCCGGAACCTTTCGTGTGTGAGTCAAGCGTCTTGACCACTACACCACGGAGTGATCAACTGTAAATGCCTAGACTTCTATATTTCCATCTCAAAAATGTTTTCCCTCTCTGTTGAAATAAAGTTTTTGATTTAGTTTAAATAAAACCGCTAAACTTACTCACTTCACAAAAAAAAATGGCATAACAAAGGTTACTATTAGGTATTTTTTTTTTATTTTAAAAAAAATCTCTTGCAATAAACAATACAAAATAAGTTGAGCGTGTTCACTTGTTAATTAAGGTACTATATTAGTAATAAGACATATATCTAACCCAAGTATCAAAGGATATACTTTTATTCTTATCATAGGGTTAGGACAAAGTGTCAAAAAATAATTTGAACCCCTTCCCTGTAAAGTTGATGAATATCACATGTGGCGTTGTTCTACGATCATGACATATTTATAAAATCAAACTTACGACGCTTAGAATAAACGAATATTTTTTCTGTGATCGGAACTATTAATCTCTTAATAAAACATTAAACTATTATTTATCCAGGGGCATTGAATTTGCCAAAGTTCTTTACAAGCATTCCTCATCCGTCTCTGTCATTTCCTTTTCGGATCCCACGAAAGGAAAATTGAATAATACTTTCCCTATCCCAGGTGGGTTCAATACGAGGATTATGTAACTGTCACTTACACTTCCTTTCATCTGTCAAACACCATTTAGAAATTCACGCTAAATGAAACGATAGAAAATTGAATCACCTTGGTATTTTCATTTATCTGGAATGTTATTAGCAGGACACGGTATGAAATTGTCGAAAACCATCGATATCTACTCGATAAAGATCTAAAGAAATTTATACGTGGAAGACAGCCACCTGAAATTTTATTTTAACCCGCTCGCTTCTGGCCTTGCAAATTGCACGTAATTTATTTATATATATTTAGTATCGAAACTAATATCGAACTTTATTGTAATATTCAAGTAAACCTTAACACACGAAAAAAAAATATGATTAGGTACCTTAAATCATTTAAAATTCAATATTTTACCCATCGGGATCTCCAAAAATGACAAAATATCAAGTACTCTAGAGACAAATATCTAAAGAAGATAAAACACGGGCGTCCACTTTTTGCCGTTTTGAAGTTAAAAATACAAAAATAATCGCAATAAGCTATTTTATACGTGAATAAAACGCCGTAGTCAACTTCAATCATAAAAATGCTTTTTAAATCTGAAATAAAAATCCGAAATCTACTATTTTTTACTTCAAAATACATTAGTTGTCCTAGAAATGCTTTTTTAATATTAATTTATGTAAACGCCTAATGGGCATTTTTAAGGACATATTTATACAAAGAAAATTATTTTAAAGGAAAGTACAAAGACAAAATGGTATATGGTAGAATTGGCGGGAGTGAAAGCGAGAGAGAGGTGTTTATAATAGTATTTTATTTATTGAAAAAAGAACTCTTGTTATCAAAGAAATCAAGACTGGTAGGTTTGTTGGCAGACCAAAAAATTCTGGGCATAGGGGAATAAAAACCATAGTTAGTTCTATGGTTATCGGTATGAAAGAGTAAGTTATGTCTGAGGTTTCTAGTTGGAATATTAAATTTTATTGAGCTCAGTAGTTCAGGCGCATCAAAAAGTAAGTTGAGAGTTTTAAATAGGAGTAGAAGGTCGGATTTATTTCGACGGTCTTGAAGAGAATATATATTTAAGCTAGTTTCTAGCTCATTATACGTACTCGTATATTGGTCTCTGGATAAGCCCAACTTCCAGCCTATCTTTCTTAAAAATTGATGTTGAACTGATTAAATATTTTTGATGTGAACATCATAATATGGAGACAAGATAACAAAGGAATACTCTAAGTGCGGGCGAACTGGGCAACAGAAGAGATTCCAAAGGTTATTAAAATTTTTGAAGTCAGTTGTGCTTGTATATACTATAATAATCAAAATAATAATTATTTTACATTGAAAGTTATTTATAGGTTGAAATTATCACATTTGGTTCACAAGTATGTTTTTAAAATCACAAAATCTGGTTTCCTGAACATTTCGTTTAATGTGACTCTCGTGGTTCATGGTACGGTTATATAAAACGTTCTTTTGAGAGAAAGAAATATTCAACAATGTTTGAGTATGTCCAAATGCTTGCAGACTAGCTGGATTTCCTCCCTAGGGAGTTGTTCATATTTAAATTCATTTCAACAGAGAGGTTAAACATTTTTGAGAAGGGAGTATGGAATTCTAGGCATTTACAGGGCTTATGACCTGTCATTGGCTCGTTTTTTTTTACTATTATTATTATTTTCTTTTATTTTTTTTTACAATAAACATAAGTGATAAAACAGTGTTAAAAAATAAAGCATAATTACATAGCAATGAAATACATATTAATAGTAAACAAAAAAATCCCACAAAGGCATGGCCTGTTCGTGGGTATACAAGAAAACGTTAATGAATTTTTGCTCTTGTTATAATATTTTTAAGTGGCCACTTTACACACTGTAACATTCACCCATCTACCCATGATTGAACATCCACATTTCCTCAACTTGCAAGTCTAGCATTTGGATATACTCAAACATTGTTGAATTACTACCTGGTAAAATAAGAAGTATAAAAATTGGAAAATTGTTTTTAGGCGTTGCCTAGTAGGTGATCTGGTTCAGCCGGATGAATCTCACTTACGCGATAAAAGTTTCAGCTCTTTTACTTCTCAAAAGTCAACAGATGGAAGAGTTGAGGAAATGTGGATGTTCAAACATTGGCAAAATGGTGAATGTTACACATTGTGTAAAGTGGCAACTTAAACCAGCCAATGACAGGTCAGAAGCCCTGTAAATGCCTAGACTTCCATATTTCCTTCTCAAAAATGGTTTCTCTCTCTGCTGAAATATTTTTTTCCCTTTTTTAGTTATCGTCATTAACAAATTAGTTAAGAATCATAAATGCTTATTTTAACAAAATCTAATGATTTTGAAGATCAATGAGAATACGTTGGTAAATGTTGCAATTCATTATGGTATTTGTCCCCATAGTATTATTTTTCAATTCGAGTTAATTAATTGTACAATTTTAAAAAGGGCATGCATTTTAGACAATTTCGATTGCGTGCTATAAAATACCCTACCGACGATTTTTTTTATTTTTTTTTTATTTAAAAGCTTTTTGTACCGTCAGTATAGACAAACCTCTTACCGTCTCGTTGTAATCGAGGGCCTACTTATTTTTTGCCCAATACTGTATCGAATTTTCAGCTAAAATATCTATCAGTCAAGATTATTTTCAGTAAATTTAATAATTTCTTATCAGGTTGAGGTTTTAATACTACGCAACGTAGCGAGAATATAATTTTTTTTTACTTGCTGAACTAAGTAAAGATCTTATTTAACCTACTTCTGAGTTTGTCCAAACGTTTGTAAACAAATGCTTGATTTCTCCACTTCAGGGAATTATTAAGACCAACAGAAATGGAAAACATTAAAATATATTTTTTTAAAGAAATTTTTGCGTTCTTATGATTTACCCAAATATTTTGTTTTGAGGGTCATTTTCAACGAGTTGTAAATAACTCAATTTTAGAAAAAAGGAATCATGTTGGGGTAGAGGGGATTCGAACCACGGACTTTTAAATAATGCAATATGGATGTCTAGGAATTATAACCGGTCTTTATCTGGTTTTTATTTTTTTTTTCCTTTATAAATTATAATCAATAATAAAAGTAATGTGACCTCACTGGGGTTACCCGTGCCGAGGACACTTAACATTTTTTTATTTTTTTTAATATTGTGACATTTGAGAATAAACAAAGAAGACTTGACAAACAGAGATAATTAACACGATGTTCAGACAGTTTTAAATACTACGTATTTATGTTTGAGTGCGCATTTTTCACACTGTATAATATTCACCATTCTGCCTACTTTAAACATCCATACTTCTTCAATTCTTATTTTTTTTGCATGTATTGCGTTGCCCTTAACAATTTGAAATAAGAGATAGCTGTCCACGGTACACGTGTAATCATATATATTAGAAAGAGATGAACATATTTTCTTAGTACATATTCATTTTTGTGTAACTCATTAAAATCGTAACGACACTAGTTTTTGGTCATAGGCCATTGGTGTTAGCATCCCCTTTAACTTTGCATGTAATTTATGTATTTTTCCGTGCATACTTTGTATACTGCGGTGATGGTAAAAGTGAAAGTATATTTTAGTATTTACATGTTGGTGTAGTTCGTGTTCTGGCGAAGAGACGGGTACGTCTCAAAGCCGGTAGACATAAAAAGTCGGTAAGTGGTTAAGTACAAATATTTACTAACATTAATTACAATGTCTGACCAGAAAGTTAATGCTTCGAACATATTTAATAAAATAATTATTATTTTTGCCTTTTATCCAAAAAATGTCGGCACATTGACGACGTGTAAACGCAAAATTAATGTTTTTTTTCATATAAAATGAGCCGCGAGAGTTGAACTATAGAGTCCAGTCTGTACGGTAGCCGAGTGCGAATCCAGTTAAGTCATATGTATTGATTTTGACCCAAAATTAGACTGTCACAGTCCCATGATACGCGTCCTATACCCACTCAGTCATCGAAGAAATTTCCTCGCAATAAAGATACTATTTGGAGGTTAAAGATACATATGTTCATACTGAGTTTGTGCTAAACTTATCTATGAGACACTACATGCATACTGCTAATATTACATACTAACTTTTAATAAGGTCATTGTACGTTATTTATTGTGTATTTAGATAACTGATGGAATTTCAACAATGTTTGAGTATGTCCAAATGCTTGTAGACTGGCTGGATTTCATCCCTAGGGAGTTATTCATATTTAAACTTATTTCATTAGAGAAGGAAAACATTTTTGAGAAGGTAATATGGAAGTCTAGGCATTTACAGGGCTTATGACCTGTCATTGGCTGGTTTAAGTGACCAATTTACACATTGTGTAATATTCACCATTCTGCCCATGATTGAACTTCCACATTTCCTCAACTCTTCTATCTGTCGACTTTTGTAAAGGTTTTTTCAAATATTCAGGTTCTGAAAACTTAACAGAATTCCTTCTCAAGAAGTCACTTGGAATTTAGTTCCATCATTTGGTCGCCAAATGAAACCACGTATTCTTTAATAATAGAGAGGGGTTATCTGTATCTCAGGGAGTATGGATATTACCCGTGGCTTTTCCCGACTGACTTTTTACTAGGAATGCTGGGCCACCAATTATTGTTGAAAAGAAGGGATTATAAGGAAGAAGGAATTCATTTGGGTGTTCACTGTTTGGAGGACGCATACATAATTTCGATTTTCCGAACGGATTCGGTCAATTTGTCCTTGATAATTATCTTCGACAAAGGCAACACAGGTTGTTCTACCTACCACGATGCAACACCAACCTGCCAATAGTTATTCCGGTAGGTAGAGCAATCGTTCAATCGCATCGCCTCGAATGTCAATATAATTCATGACAGTGGGATTTCTCTTAGGAAGGCAATTTACAAATTGTAATATGTTTGTTCAATTTTTATGACTTTTTCTGGTCTTTCTTTTGGTATATTTTAAATGTGTTAAGAATGAATTGGATACTCTACTAAAAAAAATAACAAAAAGAAACACTACAAGTTTAAGAAATTAAAAAAACTAATTGAAATTAAAAACTTGGATCAAAAGAATTTTTGTAAGATCTATTAATAGAAGAACGCTTGGCTCCACTTAATAATCTGGTTGTGTAAATACCTGGAATTGGGGGGTAAAACTCAATTAACAAGGACTGAAGACTCGTCACAATGGATTTGCGCAACTTGCTGTGACGTTAAAGCCTAATTACTACTGACCTTAACGAGAACAAAATAATCTTAATCTAAGGGTGCTGTTAACGAAATAATACAATATAAAACAAGGCACTAACATTTTGAAATTCATTTTAACAGAGGGAAAACATTTTTGATAAGGGTCTTTAGATTTAGTGTTCCTCTGTAGAAAGGTTCCAGTTTATTAGATTATTATTTTAGTTTATATTTGGAAATCCCCACGGAGATTATACACGGTGTTTCAGGGTCAGACCGCGAAACATAAGATGAAGGTTTCTCAGGGTAAACTTTAAGAAAAAAAAATATATTCATTCATTATTTATATTAAGGATCAAATTTCGAAAAATGCAAGAATATAACGTTAAGATTCACCACTTGTTTATTGACTTTAAAGCAGCATATGACAATATCAAGAGGTCGAAGCTGTACGAGGCAATGGTTGAATCGGGAATTCCTAAAGGGCTAATACGACTTACTAAGATAATGTCTAACACGCAATGCTTGGTGAAGGCCCAAAACAGAAAATCAGATCCATTCCAGACATACAACGGTCTAAGGCAAGGTGACGCATTGGCATGCGTTTGAAACATATTGCTCTAGAAAAATCTATAAGTGATACAGGAGATGAAATAATAGGAATTATTTTTAGAAAGACCACCCAGATATTAGCATATGCAGATTTATTTATTTATTTATTTATTTATTTATTTATTTATTTATTTATTTATTTATTTATTTATTTATTTATTTATTTATTTATTTATTTATTTATTTATTTATTTATTTATTTATTTATTTATTTATTTATTTATTTATTTATTTATTTATTTATTTATTTATTAACGGACATTGTCCATGTATACAATTTATACGGTTTAAATATTACAATAAAAGAATAGTTTAAAACATTTAAAGAAAAATAAAAGAAGCATTGACAAACATAAGGGACATCAAGACAAGATCTGGACTATTTATTTAGTGCTCGTTTAAATCGTTGTAAACACCAAAAAAGTCCAGATCCTGTCTTGAGTTAACAATACGACAAAGGCGGGTCATTGGAGAATTTAGGCCATAGTTTGTTCTATGCTGATCGATGAACAGTACTTCATTGTTTCTCAATCTACGAGTCGGAATATTGAATTTTACTTGTCCCAGTAATGATGGAACATCGATTATACCATTTAGTATGCCGAACATATATATGGAGTCAATATTAGTTCTACGTTTTTGTAGACTAGAAATATTTAACATTGACTCTATTTCAGCATAAGAATAATTATCTCTCTCTAGTCCAAGCATCCACGCTTTTTTTCAAAGCAAGCGATGTTGGACTGATTCAATGTGATTTATGCGATTGACATAGAATGGAGACCAGACCACTGAGGCATATTTATTTATTTATTTATTTATTTATTGATTTACACGCCCAATGGGCTTTTACATATTTTAGAAATTACATTTAAGTGCAGCAGTGAAACATAAGTATGTAAGTTTGGTAAAAATAAAAGATAACATAAGAAAAGCTAAAAGATACAATAATAGGTAAAAATCAGGAAATGTACCAACATAGGTATATGGTACATAGAAAAATATTTTTAAAATTTACATATGAAAACATACACGCATACATATACATACATATAAGTTTATACATTATTAAAGAGATACATGAGAAAAAGAAATAGTAAATAAAGAAAAATATTAAGAAATTTTACATAAATTAATTTATAACCTTTTGAATACTTAACCTATATTTATATAAAGACAGACAAAATATATCAACTTCACCATACTCGTTACCTAACCGGTGTAGTCTAGGTATTGGTGAATTGTAATAATAATTGTGACTGCCAGGAGATTCAAAAAATAACGTTAGCTGCCGAGTATTTCGAAGAGGTACTTTCAAGCTGATAACACTAGTTAATTCCGGGACGTCCAATACGCCATTCGCTATTTTATATAAATTTAATAAGTCATTTATAATTCTTCTTTTACAAAGAGTTGACATATTTAGTGTACATAATAAATTATCATAATCAATATTTTCAGCGGGTATATTAAGTTTGTAATTGATGAATCTAAGGAATTTACGTTGTACTCTTTCTAACTTTAAAATATGAACATTGTAATAAGGTGACCAAATTGTTGAATTGAATTCTAAATTACTTCTAACCAAGGCAGTAAATAGCACTTTGAGGGTAGTGATGGAATTAAAATCCTTTACAGTTCGCTGCAAATATCCGAGACATTTCATTGCCTTATTAGTGATGGTATCAATGTGAGGAATAAATGTCAATTTTTCGTCAAAAACTATCCCCAAATCCTTTATTTGTGTAACTCTTCCCAGATTGATATTATTAATGTTGTAATCGAATATTATGGGTTTTTTACTTCTTGTAAATGATATTACACAACACTTGTCGACATTTAAATAAAGTTCATTTTTCTGGCACCAGTTGTACAGCCTTACCAAATTAGACTGAAGAACTCCACAATCGGTATCAGAGGTAACAGTTTTTGAAATTTTAAGATCGTCGGCAAAGAGAAGAATGTCTACTTTCTCAAATATCGACACAATGTCATTAACAAACAAAGAAAACAGTACTGGTCCCAGGTGGGAGCCTTGGGGTACCCCACTAGATGCCTCAAACTGATACGAGTTATAACCGAATACTTTTACTAAGATTTTCCTTGATGACAGGTAGCTTTTAAACCATTCCAAGATATTACCAGTAATTCCCAGTGAACTAAGTTTGTGTATTAAAATTGTATGAGAAACCTTGTCGAACGCTTTACTAAAGTCAGTATAAATTGTATCAGTCTGATGACGTCTCTCCATTGATGTGATCAACCGATTCTGATGCAACATAAGGTTTGTAAGAGTTGATCTACCAGTTATGAAACCATGTTGTAACGGAGTGATAACTTTACTAATTTCATTGGTGAACTTAGTTAGCAAAACAGATTCCAGTAACTTTGGAATGGCTGACTGAATACAAATGGGTCGGTAATTGGAGACGTCAGTTTTATCTCCTTTTTTATAAATGGGGGTTAAGTATGAGATCTTCCATTTCTTGGGAAAGTTTCCAGTTTTCAAGGACAAGTTAAAAATTTTTGTAAGTGGACCAGTTAAAGAGGGACAACATTGTATAATAAGAAGTGTAGGGATATTGTCTGGCCCAGCGCTTTTTTTTGTATCTAAGGCACAAATCCCCTTTTTTACATCAGAATCAGTAAATACACAGTCGTTAAAATCAATTAAATCTGTATTATCAATACTGTGTAACCTAGAATTAGAAGTAGAACTATAAACACTGCTAAAGTAATCAGCAAATAAATTGGCAACTTCCTGTGGTGTGTCTGCCATTTTGCGTTTGTAATACACTGTGGACGGAATTCCAGATTCCCTACTGTTAAGAATCTTGGAAAATTTAAAAATATGTTGCGGCTTAGATGCAGCCTCGACTTCAAATTTACTTACACAGTCTTGATAACAGGTTTTAGAAAGCTGCTTAGACAAAATTCTCAATTTCGAAAATTCTTCATAATCTTTAATGTCTCGAGACCTTTTAAAATTACTATGAGCAATCTTTTTATGTAGTATAACTTCAATAAGTTTTTTACTAAACCATTTAGGAAAATGACTTGCTATGAATGTAGTTTTAGGCACAGATGACTCAATGGCAGTATCAAGGATATGATAAAATTGTGCAATTATATCGTCTACATTTAAATTTTGATTTAAAAAGTTCCAATCACTGCTAAGGATAAATGAGTTAATGGCAGGAAAATCTGCTTTAAAAAAATTTAATCTGACATCAGAGGTTTTGTACTTTGCTAAAATAAGGGTTCCAAAATTAATGCATAAAGGTGGATGGTATCTATCAATTGGTAAAATATTTTCATTTGCAAGTTGCACTGAAATGTTATCTGAATTAGAAAAAACAAGATCCAAGAGACGAGTAAGACAATTATAAACATAATTTGCTTGACGGAGATTTAAAAACATTGACATTTCAATTATCTCACTTGACCCATGGTCTATGCCATCACTAGATTTAGTGTTGATACCATCTGGATCCCACTGTATATTGGGTAAGTTGTAGTCACCCGTCAAAACTATAGCGGCCTCAGGATACCGCCTTCGTAGACATTCCACTTCCAAATAATGATCTTTGTAGGTTTGCGTATCAGACGAAGGGGGAATATACACACAGCCTATTATTATTTTTTCTCGTTTTGATGAAATCATTACAAAAATTTGTTCAAAATTTTGTTTTTTACATTTGAGCATTCGTGATGAGAACTTAGTCGATACTGCAATCAAAACTCCTCCTCCACGAGATCTGTTAGAAGCAAGTTTATCCCGATCATTTCTATATATTAGGTGGTTGCTAAAACCAAGTTCGGTATTGTCGATGTTGTTGTTCAACCATGTTTCTGTAAATGAGTAAATGTCGAAATCCGTAGTTGGTAATGCAGTTTTAAGTGTCTGTAGTTTTGTTCTCACCCCCCTTACATTTTGATAGTAGAGTTTGATGGATTGTCGTTTTTTGTAAACATTTTTACTATTTTAGGATTGTTATTTATGTACTTTATTGTGATATCAGTCTCGCCGCTTGCTTTCCTACTATCAAGTTCATTACGAAGTTCGATAAGCTGTTTCCTTTGTAATGAAGACTGATCCTGGTACATGCGAATATTATTTTTTAAAAGGTGCTTCCTACTCAGTAGTAGTCGTGACCATTTGACCTCCAAAAATTCAACTTTAATTGCTCGAGGCCTCTCTCCAGTATTTCTTCCAAGTCGGTATATTTTTATTTCTTGACTTTGAACAGAGGAATCAAGCTCAGACAGTATTTTCTTGACAGCAGAATCATCTTCCTTAATAGCTGTGGCTCGGGTCGTAGATTGACTCTCAGGTAAGTTACATAAAACAATATTTTTCTCCCTGTAACTTCTATCTTGGACTTCGGATACTAGATCACAGATATTAAAGACGTCGATATTAGTTGAAGAGGAATACTTCTTAATCGTAGCAACCTCAGTCTCTAATGCGCTCATCTTTACTGCCATTTGTCCTATTGTGCACAAAATTTCGTTGGTTTTTGGGACTACTTTCCCGAGTTGTTCTTTTGTAAATTTATTATTAGGATCCATTAGCAGTGTAGTCAATGCATTTATAGCACGCTTAGCATATTCAACGAAAGATTGAGCTTCCATATTTACTTTTAGTTTTTTTTTTTTTTTTAAAGTATAAAATACTTTTTCGTTTTTTTTTAAATTGAAAAATGGCACTGCTGTGTTCGCCTGAGTTTGTAGCGGACTTAGCTAGCAAGTACCTACTCAATGCGGCGCTGTCAAGTAGACCTCAGCCGGGACAATATGATTTATTCTAATGTAGGTAGACTCAACACAGATTTTTTTCGCATAAAATTTCAAATCCTTCGAGATTACAAGTAAACTAGTTGTAAAATATCTCACCAGGCAAAGATCGATTCCTTATAAATACGTATGTTTAAAAACAATCGTAAATATGCACCTTTAAGCTTTACTAACTGAATTTAAAGCGAGAGCAAAAATATTAGTACTTGCACTCTACACGGTTTACACGGTATTCCATATTCAAGAAGAGGGCGAACAGTTGAGCAATAAAGAGTTTTGATTGTACGGACATTAGTAAAATCAGAGGATATTCTGTTAATGAAGCCAAGTAATTTCAGTGATTTATTTACTGTATTATCTATATGCTCGTTGTATGTCAGTTTATAGTCCAAAACAACTCCTAAATCTCAGATGACCTAGACTTAATATTTAGAACTCTCACGGGATTAAAAGATAATTTTTTTAAGCTAGAGATGGCTGCAAGTAACATGGGTCTTAAAATAAATATATCTATGACTAAATATATGATGCAAGAAAGTCACAAATAAACTATGCATAGCAGGCAATTGACGTTGGGTCACACCACATAGACAATGTCAACTCTTTTAAATATTTGGGTACTGAAATAACTAATAATAACAATTATAGTAACCAGATTAGAACACGGCTATCGGGAGCAAACATATGTTTTTATGGCCTATTTAAACATCTGGGAACCAAATTGCTCACTAGATAAAATAAAATCATTATTTACAAAACTCTTCTCAGACTAGTCATTGCGTATGGTGCCGAATGCTTGGTTATGGCCAAAACAGATGAAAATATGGTATTAGTATTTGAATGAAAAATATAAAGGAAGACATTTGATGCTCTCAACTAAAACGGAGTGACGAGGAGATGGTTAAATCATAATTTAAAGGTACTGTATGGCAAACCCAACACTGCACAGTTCATCCACATAAGAAGAATACAATGTTTGAGCCATGTGCATGGAAACGAATGATAATCGCACCCCAAATATATTTTTTATATCACTCCGAAAGGCAAACAAAGCAAAGGCAGACCACAATTAAGATGACTGAATAATGTGGAAAGTAATATTAGAGCAATTGACCTGACGAACTGGAGAAGAGCCGTAGAGTGCAGGGAGGAATAGAAACAGATTCTGGAAGAGGTCAAGGCCCACAATGGGCTGTTACGCCACTGACAATGATGATATTTAATCAAAAATATCTTTTCATTTTAAAATAAAGAAATCCATAGTGTAAAATTTAATTTGGAAGCACTTACGTCCCTACCGTACCGGAGCCCTCAGAGTTACTTCTAACCTCATCAAAATAAATCCCTACAGAGAAGCAAGGCTTTTTATAATACTGTTCACTGTTGCGTGAACCGATCGAACAAAACCTTCCAAATGGAATATTGAAGTCTAACCATTTACTGGGCTTATGATTCGTCATTGGCTGGTTTACCTGAACACTTTACACACTGTGTAACATCCACTACTCTGCAGATGTTTTGACATCCACATTTCCTAAACTCCTCCATTTGTCGTTTTTTGTGGATTAAAAGAGCTAAAACATCCGAGATTCATCCGGCTGAATTATTTCACCCCCTAGGCAACACCTAAAAATATTGTTCAATTTTAATACTTCTTTTTATTTATTTATTTATTTATTTGTTTATTATATATATACGGCCTAAGCCAATTACAACAGTTACATGAAGAAACATAAATGCAAGAAACTGAACAAAAAGAACATAAAACTATTTAGTAAAGACAAACAAGGGCAAAACAATAATAGTATACAATATATTAAAAAAAAACGAAAGATCAAAAACTTTGAGCTAAACCATGCCAATCCAACTTCATCCCACACTGTTTAGTTGCGAAGAGATCTACGAAAAGCCGGAAGATCTATCCCAAAAAATTCCAAGTCGTGTGATGAATTGACTAATTTACACATTCTGGACATTGGAGCATAAAAACCAAAGTTGCTCTTAGAAGATTTTATAAATAGCAGATTTTGACTTCTGGTGACACGGTTGAGAACATGAAAATAAATTGATTGCAACAGAGATGGGAAATCACTTAAAGCATTAAGTATTTTGAAAATGCATATAAGGTCCATCTCAGTTCTACGTCTCTCCAATGAAGACAGATTAAGAGATTGCTTTATTTTAAAATAAAAATAATTACCCTTTTGTAATCCGAGCAACCATGCCACTTTTCTTAAAAAACTGTGTTGGACAGACTCGATATGGTCAATATGAGTCCTGTAGAATGGAGACCAAATAGGAGAAGCGTATTCTAGATGGAATCGAACTAGTGAGCAATAAAGAGTTTTTATGGTATTGATATTTTTGAAGTCCACCGTCACTCTGATTGATAAAACCGAGAAGTTTGAGAGATTTACATTTATACTGGGTAATTTAGTTAACAATCTTTTCAGTATGTCCAAACGTTAGTTGACACAGCTGGATTTTATGACAGTGTATAAGCCCTGTAAACGCCTAGACTTCCATATTTCCTTCTCAAAAATAGTTTTTCCTATTATTTGCAATTATATTCAATCTTTATACGACCCTATAGAGTGCAATCTAGCATTGTCTACAAACATTTATGCGTACATAAAATATTTTTGATTATACAAATATTATGATTATTTTTTTTTGTTTTATTGCCACACAAAACAGCAACAAAAAAAATCGCTTAAGAGCCAGTTGCACCACACAAATGTGTTTATAAATAGTAAGGTAGTCTTTCTCAGAACATAAACTAATCGTGAAATGAAATAAGTCAATTGAGCTCTTTATCAAAAGACAGTTAGTATTATTCCTAGGGCATTCAATATACATTGCAACAATACCAATAAATCAATGATTTTTGCTATTTCGAAAATACCGCGTTATCTTTATTTTTATTATTTTTCTACCTAAGTATGTTAAGTATTAAAATCCCAAAGTTATTAAATAGAATATTTATAAAACAACTGTGTAAAACGTATAAATATATTGTTTTTATATTATTTCATAATTTTGTTATAGAACACTGTATGTTAATTTTATTTATGTTTATGTTTATAAAAGGCATTTGTGCCGTGTACACTAATAAATAAATAAATAAAATTGTAATAAAATAAATAAAACAACTTTGTTTTAACCACTAATTTTTATTTTCCACCGACCGGTTTCAAAGCAAACAAGCTTCTTCGTCAAGGTTTACGTAACTAATGAATTGATTCCTTTTTTATTTTTATCATGTTCATTAAATACTACCAATAAAATGAATTAGAGTAAAAGAACACTTAAGATTCTTAAATAATAATATTTTTTCTGAATTCGTAAATCATCCGATAGAAAATAACTATAACTTCAATAACGACACTGGATTAAAATTACTTAATGTTAAAAATAAAATATTAAAATTAGGCAATTTAGAAATCTTAGAAATTGATTCATAATAAGAAAACAATGATTAATAACCAAATAAACAATATTTCTTTTAGTCCTCTCCTGTCTAACTTCGAAAATAATGATATCAAATTACCACCGTGTAAGGAGAAAACGACTTGATTTATTGGTAGTATTTAGTGAACATGATAAAAATAAAAAATGAATAAATTCATTAGTTACGTAAACCTTGACGAAGAAGCTTGTTTGCTTTGAAACCGGTAGGGGGAAAATAAAAATTAGTGGTTAAAAAAAAGTTGTTTTATTTATTTTATTATAATGAATAACCACAAAGTTATTGCTTCAAATATAATTTTTACAAAATAAAGTTGTGTTTTTTTTTTGCATTATAAAAAAATGTTTATCTAAGCATATAAATTGGTAATATTACTTTCTATTCCATTTTACTCTGCATCAGAAATATCAACCCCTTTTTATGGTTGTACATTTTCCAATGATGACGCAAATCCAACATGAAATTTTTATGCTGATTCAATTGAAACTCACAAAAAAGAAAAGTTTCTAAATGTTCAAAGGACAAAAACTCGTAGTATACTGCATGATACTTTCTCTGGCAATTCTTTGATTAAAATCAGTGAAACGGAATTAAAGATATGGGTAGGTACATATTACGTTATATACGTACATATTAAAACAGAAATAAAAAGATTTTATAACTTAAGGCAGATTGTTTGGACCAATTCCATATAAGAATATTGCTGCTAATATTCCATACCCGCCTAAAGCTTAACTTCACTTCCTTTTTTCCTTGCGCAGCTCTATGTAACAAACATCAATCAGTAGTAACCAGCTTAGATTAACCAAATGAAGTGCTCTCAACGCTTATTCTGCAACCCAGCTGTGCCAGCGCCACGTAACCACCAGCTTCCAGCACCAGTAGCTCAATCACAAATAACTATTGACGTGCTAATAAGCGACGTGATAACAATTTGTCCCCAAGGTTGTTTATCGTATTCACGATCACAATGGAACATCCGTGAATACCTAATATTAAATGTCAAAATATTTACGTTTGGCGACGTATAATCCTGCTGCGCAATCACATATTTGAATTTCTCCGGTGTAAATATGGAAAATATTCCAAAACTGCAATTTTATTTATTTATTTATTATTTATCATGCTATTTGTTGCATTTAGCCAGCGGTTGGCAAGCCAAATGTCAAGAAAAGCAGTCACGATAGTGATTGTAATTTAAATTTCCCTTTTTTGTATTAGATACTCCTTACTCTTTTTCAATATTTTTTTTTTTTTTTATAGTACATGCCAATTTTTCGGCAATAAACTGTATTTATTTACAAGATATACATAAAACAAACCAACACAAGCGTTGACTTAGAGATTACACACGCGTTGACTTATGACCGCGATAACTTAAGCATGTTCATTGTGATCGCTCAAATGCTTAGCGTGTTTTTAAGCGCGTCGATAGTTATTTGTGATTGAGCTACTGGTCACGTCTTAACACATCAGCAGGTTAGTGGAGTTGCGCAATCCTCCTTCAGAAATGTTCAATCTTTAATTTTCCTCCTCCAGAACAAGGTATTTCTATTCACCTCGTCCATTCCTCAACACAGGTATTATAAACATGAAATAGAAAAAACAAAATTTAGATATTTTTTTACTTTTTATCGTAAACGAAATGCATATTGTAAAATTTAGGATGAATCAAAAATATATTATTTATCTTAAGGTGTAAGGAACTCCATGGCGACAGAGACTACGTAATTACTGAATTTGGAAATAGGAAATTACCTGTCTTAGACACAACTTCCGGACTGAAAATGCAAAAGGGGAAAATCCAACTTATATTTAAATATATATTATATCGATGGCTCAGTTTTCTAGAGGGACAACAAAAAAAAATGTTTTGAGTTATACTATTCATAATATTTAAAAAACACCCCTTTTAAATTTCACAGAGGTAAAAGCCATAAAAACTATTGGTGTTCTCTTTTTAGAGAAATGTTTGTAACCACTGTGTACATATTTCTCAAACATAAATATTTACATACTTAATTTTACCCGCGTCTTCGCTCACATGGTATTAAGGTGAAATAAGTAATATTTTAATTTTATAATTAAAACTACTTTGTTTAATGCAATTACTACAAAACTAACAGCGATCTAACATGTTCAGTACTTAATACTACATATAAAATTAACCATCTCGGTGTATACGTAGACCAAAACTTAAAATGGAAAGACCATATTAGTGAACTAGTTAAACGTATTAGAAAATGTATACACATATTTATTTGCAATGTTTGAGTATGTCCAAATGCTTGCAAACTGGCTGGATTTTCTCCCTAGGGAGTTTTTCTTATTTAAATTTATTTCAACAGAGAGGGAATATGGAAGTCTAGGAACTAACAGGGCTTATGACCTGTCATTGGCTGGTTTAAGTGGTTTTTTAGACAAAAAAATATTTTTCAAATCAATAATTAAAAAATAGCTCAATTGTACAATATTACGGGTGGTTCTTAATAGTACAAAGATTAATTATTAAAGTAATTTTTAAGAAACCCTCAACATTCAATACGAAAATCCTACATTAATAATTTAAAGTTCACACAGTAGACACTATTTGTAAAATAAATTCCACTTTACAAATTTACAAAAAAGAAAAATTAAATTTGAGATGAATAAGTCACTCAGATACCAAAATAATATTATAATTCCTAAATTTCACAGAAGCATGGTCCAAATAGCTTTGTCTTCAAAGGTGTCAAAAATTACAATAATCTCCCCATGAACTAAAAACTGTTAAAATAAATTCCAAGTAAATTTAAATAATATTTTTGAGCAAGTATAAAAACTGCTTTCAATTTTTATTAGTATGAATGTATTTTTTTTTTGTTTTTCCTTTTATATCAAATAAGTTGTTTTTTTTTTCATTAATTTAATGTTTATTCAAAATTATATAAATTCTAATAAATAAATAACTATAACAGTGTAAGTCACTCTCAAGCACAAGAGTTAGTCTCTTTTTTTGGAGAGTTACAGTTATAACATTTGCTAGATGTATAAAGGTAGATTTGCATTTGATAAAAAAAAAACATGTACCAATTATGAAATGTATTGATAAATAATATTTAATAAAATGAACCACTTATTTTATTGTCACAGCTGACTAGTTTCGGCAACTTTCATTGCCCTTTTTATGGTAATATAATAACTAAAGATACACACGTAAATGAAACAGTGAACAAAAGTACAAAGTACAAAGTTAGTACTTAAAATAAAAGAAATCAAACACTGATTTAAGTCTACTGAACACTTTATTTCATTTTATTTTACAAATATAAAGACAAAAATTTCGTGACAATTTTTTCGCTTTGTTGTCATTTGTTCGAATGTCATTCATGGACATTCGTTTGAAAATACCCTAACAAGGCGAAACAATTGTCACGAAATTTTTGTCTTTATATTTGTAAAAATAGAATAAAGTGTTCAGTAGACTCAAATCAGTATTTGATCTCTTATATTATAAGTTTTAATATAGAGTTCTACAAAAACAACACCAAATCAATCAATAAAAAGTTAGTGCTACAAACATCCAAAATAGAAATAAGTTTGTTTTGTCGTTTATTAACAAAAATTTTCTTGACGAAACAATGTATTTTTTCCGGGTGGAAAGTAGCGTGTATTGATTGCCAATCCTCTAACCATCACTATGAAAAAAATATGAGGATCCGCTAGTCTATGTCTATTGCGACGTAGAATCGTTATTTAGCTGACAAATTCAAAATCCAACTACAAAACCAAAACAAAAAGCAAATTAAATCAACCATAGATAAAGAATGTTAATAATGGATATTTAAAAAATTCATTTCCAAATTAATTATTTCGACGTTCTACTTTAGGTACCGCCCACTAATTTTCAAATAACGTTGCTCGTTCTGATATGATATATATTTTTTCATTACTTTTTTTTAAAATCTGGACTAAAAATAAGTCTCCTATTTTACTTTTCACCTCTCCAGCTATCCTTATGTAAAAAAATATTTCCATCGGTTGGTCCGTTAAGACGTGAAAGAAACACAAACAAACACACTTTCGCATTTACAAAATAGAGTTACATTATTCGTAATATTTGAAAAACATTCCTTAAGAATTTCACAAAGGTGTAATTCTTAAAAACTATTGGTTTTCTCTTGTTCGACAAATGATTTCATATGGAGATAAATAAACTTAACTATTACTCCAACTCCATTACTATTTAAAACGTCGTGATAATTTACATAACAACATTAATACTTAAAAAACTAACTATCATGTATATATTTCTCATAAATATGTTTATATATATATATACATACTGCACTTAAAGTAATAGAAATAATTATTTGTTTTAAATCAATTTAGATCTGTCAAAAAGTTAGTCAGCCATTACTCAAAATCAATCATTTCTACTACTACCACTACCGCCATGGACCGCCACACACCGCCATCCTAGCATAGATTCCAAGCTTCTTCCACATTTATACATCTTGTCATGATTTTTGTTCATCTGATCATGTTACGTCTTCCTTAGTCGCCCTCGTCCCACGTTACCGTTAATTATCGCCATATTTACCTATTTTACCATTATTTCGTCATCCATTCGTTTTACATGATCAAACCATCTCAGAAACCCTTTCATTTTTCCATTCTCCTTCCTCCTTTCGACTTTTTTTTCTAATCTTCCATCTCTTGAAAATATGCTTCCCAGATACACAAATTCTTCTATTTGTTGTTTACATTTATTATGCAATCAGTAACCACACTTCCTTTTTAAAACACCTTTAAAGTAGTAAAATTTTACTAAAACATAATAAAAATGATTTATTTACAATTTTGAAAGTTATTTGTTTTATTTAAGTTTAAAACAATGTAAATAAAAGTTGTAAAAACTCAAAATATTGTTGGGTACATAGAGTAATAATACGCCACTGGCTAATAAGTTAGGTTAAGTTTACAGCAATACAACAGGCCAGTAGTACTTAGGTCGAGAATTGAAGGCACAAACCTAAACCTTCCGTCACACGTTTGATGTTAAACTAAAAACCAAAGCAACAATTTGGAACGCTTGTGTTCTACGAGATAGAGCTAAAAAGCTACTCTAGCTAATTATTATTCTGAGGTTGGGTATAAAAGGGCTTTGGGTCTAAAAGGGCCAATGTAGTATAGGGTCAATTACAAGAAAACACATTTAAAAAAAAAATGTTTACGTGCACACGCTGTTTTTATTGAAAGTTTTTATAGTTTCAAATACCCCAAAGACAAACAAACAAACAAATCATCACGGCGTTTCTCCCTAAGGGTAGGCAAAGACGATAGAACGCCACATTGCTCTATTTTTGCATACAGATCTGACTTGCTCTACATTCATACATCTTCTCATGAATGCGCGTCGATTATTCCGACTTTTGAGATGCTTACCTTCAACTATTTGTTAAATTTAGTTTTAGTCTTCCTCGGTCTTTCTCTATTTCTGCATTCATCAACATTTGCAATGTAAATATTTTTAGCCGTTCTTTTGCTGTCCATTCGCTCTAGGTGTCCAAACCAACGCAGAGCTTCGTTCCTGATTTTGTCGATAATGCTTATCTCAGCCTTACATAATGTAAGGATCTCGACATTTGTGCATTTATCGTACATAGTTTTCCCACACATTTCAACAGCATTTAGCCTACTTTCATCCCTGTTTCTCCAAGTCCATACTTCGCTCCTATACATCAGAGTCGGGACCAGGACTCCGTTGTGAAGTGCTAAGTTGGCCTCTGGCGACAAACATTTATTGGCCAAGGTTGATTTAAGTGCACCGTTTACTCTGTTCCTGGCACTCGCCCGCCTTTCAATATCTTTATCATCCATTCCATCCCTAGTAAACATACTTCCCGGGTACACAAATTCCTCTACTTATTATAGTATAATCCTATTCACAGTGATTTTACACTAAGTCATTCTTTCATTTCTTCCGAAAACCATCACATTCGATTTATCAACATCGAACAGCAAATCGCTTCCCTTGCATACGAGTACAGCATACACCTTTGTTACCAAGAATTGCAGTTCCTCTTTTTGTTAACAAGAATCACGGCATCATCAGCATACAAACAGTTTATTATTATATTCTTTGATATATAAAATAAAATATAATCACTTTGTTTTTATGTACCACTTATATTTTTTAATAATTTGACAACCAACTAGTTTCGGCAATACTATGCCTTCTTAATGGTTAATTACAAACTAACATAACATATATAAATTTTTCACAGTGAAGTTAGAGTGAGCGTGGCTACGGGGGTAGAGAAGAGAGGGGTTTGTGTGTGGGTTTAGGGAGAGTGAACATATTTAAAATGGGAGTATTACGAAGATTTATTTGATTATTAATAATATTTAAATTTTTATTTACAATCTTTCTAATCTCCAATATTTCAAAATAATCAAGTACATATCCGTTTTTGTTTGTATGTAGAATTTCGATGCCATCTTCAAATTTGAATGAGTGACTATTTGTTAGTTTATTATAATGTCACAAAATAGCTGTATAATTACTTATAATGTTTTTACTTCCGATTAAACGAAAAAAAAAAGAAAAATCTAAATTTGTTTTATTATCTGAACCTAATAAGGGACGATTGAAAACAAAGAAAATATGTCGCGGCAAACCACATGTCTTCACTCTCACAGCTGTATAAAAACACACACTACCCTACTCTCTGTAGTTCAAGAGCCTTTGGTAACAGAGTGAATTTATGTCTGAGTTTTTGTGTCACCGTTTTAGTACTGAAAATCGATACCCCATATAAATCGAACGCCTCTCGATAGAACGACACGTTACGGTAAACTCCCGGAAAATAAAGCAGTCATTACGGGACAGGGTTGAAATTTTATAGAAATTTTGCTCATTTATTTTTTTATTATTCAAATAAGCTCTTTTGTGTTATTTCGAAAGCGCCATGTTCTTTTTTAAAAAAAACGTATTTCCCTTTCCCGTAACTAATGGTGCATAAGGCGCGGCATTGGTATACCAACTGCAGCGAACTTTGGCAAAAATGTATCATTTGAACCCTAACATTTTTTTATGTTTTTATTCCTATTTTTTCCTAAATCGTCCTCTTGTCTATTTCCAAACTTATAATCTTACCTAAAATTATTTTTTCACGAATAAGTTGACATGTATAAGCTCTATCTGCTGAATAAATTAATATGAAGATAAATATGTACAAATTTATGTATTTATGTACTCATATATATATGTTTAAAACACAAATTTAAACCAATTTGTTTGACCAGTCAGTGTTTTAGTTGGGTGTAAGGTATTGCATTTATCAATAATCCCGCTAAAGTGCATAGATATATTTTTTTTAAATTATCAAATTAAAATAATGGCCAGTCTTACGCTTCGGGAGCCAGTCCATGAACTATGAAATATTCTAGTGTAAAAACCCCTTTTCAAATATACATTTTTAATTACTAATATCACGATTCAAACCCATTTTAAAATCGCCCTTTGAAAATTCATTCTGGTATTCCACATGAAGAATGATGACGTCACAATCGTGATGTCATCATTATAATATTATATCAAACGATTTTTAGATCGTTCAATTATGTCGTCTTTCTACTCGCTTGCAATTGGCTAATTAATGTCGTTTTTATTACCTTTACCCACACCAGATGTTTTGTATATTTATGCAATTTAGCTTATCACTACCCCCTTTAACGTGATAGTAAAGTGACAATGAAATATATAGTGTAAACCACCCCTTAAGTTGATATTTGTCGACCTTACCAGGAATCGAACTCAGGACCTTAAGCATAGTAAGAAAACTAACTAAACACTACAAAACAGGGTATCATATCTGCCATCTAGTCGATAAGACTCGTACGGGGCTGGTTTTATTTCACAAACAGACGCATTTTTTATCCACTCTGACAAAGACACATCTTAAAAACAAAAATACATATAACAATCTCTGCTTCCTACCAGAAGCTGTTGGTGTTCACTGACAGCTATAAAGCCTCTTTGAAGGCTGCTAACCTAAGCGCAACCTCCAAAGCCAGGACACTCATTTTCACCATATTCTGTTACATCGTAAATGAACATTGTTGATTAAACAACATTTTTTCTGAAAATGCACTCACGATTAAATTA
The DNA here is from genome assembly GCF_059751315.1 of Micrasema longulum. Lineage (NCBI taxonomy): Eukaryota > Metazoa > Arthropoda > Insecta > Trichoptera > Brachycentridae > Micrasema > Micrasema longulum. The sequence goes on from NW_028277280.1 coordinate 556,472, forward strand.
TGCCAACCCTGTTACGTATGTAGGTTGAAAAATATTCTTACAAATTTATCGGAGCTTTTACTATGGGTAATTTTGCATGTAGAAAGATTTTGTTTTTCACGATTTTTTTTTCTCTTGTACATTTTACATGTGGATTCTTGATTCTCAGATGAAAGGGAAGGCGGAAATAGAAACGTATGTGTATTAGAAAACGGCGTTTTGGTTATTTAACAGACGTATCAGTAACAGTTTACGTTTTCCAAAATAAGCGGTTTATTTATTTATTTAACGAATTTACGGACAATTTCTTATTTAAATTTGTTTAAATAAGAAATTAAAAATGATTTGTCATTATGAAAAACAATAATAATACAGTAACAAATAATAGAATCAATACAACAAAGAAAATCATAGACAAGTTAGTACATTTGACAGGCATGATTAAATCCAGGTTAATTCTACAAATTTACAGTCAATTTATTGGGAATATTTTTTCAGTCTTTTTGTTACTCAATTTACAATCAAAATAATGAAAATCTTGATTTTCATTTACATTTAATCATTCTGGGTAGAGGCGCATGGAAACCATAATTAGTCTTATTGTGACCGAGGAACAGAATTTCATTATTTCTGAGTCTACGTGAAGAGACATTTAGAGATATTTGTTGGAGAATAGTCGGGACATCAAATAAATTATTGAGTATTTTAAACATGCAAATTAAATTTGCATTAAATCGACGTTGTGAGAAAATGGATATATTCAAGAAAAGTTCCATGTCTGTATAGCATCGTGGGCATCAAATCTACTACAAGCAACCTCTAAAACTGTTGAATGATTTATTATTTTTATTTCAAATTTCAAATTCAATATTTGATTGTTCCGAACTGTTACAACTGATTAACTTGCAAGTTCCGGGCCGGGTTACCCGATTTAATAAACTATTCCATGTAAATGTATCTACAACAAACTACAGTGCACACTCGCCAATAAGGAGAATTCATACATTTGAAAATAAATACGCAAATGACGTAGATATATTTAATATAACACTTGTGAATTTTAAAAAGCAGTGTATCAATTTACTATCTTCAAATTGTAATACCTACATAATACTATGTAGATTTCAATTGTTTACCGTTTATTGACTTATATACGTATTCTAAATAAGTATTTTTTTAACTTCTTCTAATTTTAAGATTATTTTAAAATAACCTATACGAAAAAATGTACTCCTGTTCTCTACTACAATATATGTTTGTCTTATTATGTATTCTCATATATTTTCTACTAATATGTTATGATTTTTTGTTTATTTATTTATTTTTTATTTTTCTTTCTCTTATTAATTCATTTTCATATTTTGCTTCTTTCTTTGTGTAGAAGGCATTTCTGCCTTCATATTTAAAAATGCACTTCTGTTCTTTAAATTTTCATACTAATATTTTATTTTTTTTTTAAAAAAGAAATATTTGCGTTTTTATGATTTACCCAAATATTTAATTTTGAGGGCCATTTTCAGCGAGTTGTAAATAACTCACTATTAGAAAATAGAATCAAGTTGGGGTAAAGTGGGATTTGAACCACAGACCTTTGGTCCGTGAGTCCGAGACACTAGCCACAGGACCGCAACCCAATCGTATGTAAAGATGATATTTTTGATATTTTTCTTTTTCTTCTAAAAATCATTTATATATTTTTTGCTACTTCTTTGTAAAATACGTGTCTGTCTTTATTTGTATATATGTATGTTAAAACATGTAAAAGCCTAAAAGGCGTTTAAATAAATAAATAAAACAGTTTTACAAAAATAAATTTTACTAGTATTTAAGAACCAGTTTTTTTTTGTTTCATGGTGGAGGGAGTTGCCGCGGTTATTATTATTTTTTTTTAACAGTTTTATATATCGGGATTGTGGCCACGATTTTGCCCACGCACCTTTAAACGGTTTTATTTTAACCGTAGTACACACAGTTATTACGAAAAAATACATTAATTACATGCAGAGTTATAGAGGTATGAAGTACATATTTTTAGCGTTTATGCCATATACACTAATAAAATAATAAAATGTATAATATTATACGTATACTTTCACTGGCATGTATTAGTTAAATGTTCCACCATTAGTTAGTATTTTAAACACGAATAATATTTAGCAATGCTTTAAGTTTGTCCGAATGTTACAAATTTAGATCTAAATAACTCCTAGGGAGGAAATCCAGCATGTCTACAATTATTTTGAAATGCTTAAAACATTGTTGATCAAACTAACTTTATATTATTTTTAGGCGTTGCCTGGTAGGTGAATTGGTTCAGCCGGATGATAAAGGTTTCAGCTCTTTTACTTCACAAAAGTCAACAGATTAAAGACTAATCTCTGGCAGATTAGTATATTGTCTTCTACGGTCTGCTGACTGTGATTAGGGGATTATATTTGAATGACATTATTATTATTATTTTTTTGCACCACAACAGGCCAGGAGGCTCAATTACAGTGGTGAATTACATCACAGAACACCCAGGCTTGATGAAAATCACATTTCATTTATGTGTTCTCACCGGGAATCGAACCCGGAACCTTCCGTTTGTGAGTCAAGCGTCCTGACCACTTCACCACGAAGGCCGCCTTTTACCTTTTACATTTACCAAGAATTGCAGTTCCTCTTTTTTGTTAACAAGAATCACGGCATCATCAACATACAAACAGTTTATCATAATGTCACAAAATAGCTGTATAATTACTAACAATGTTTTATTTACGGTTTAGATTTAAATTATATTTTATTGTTGCAAACAATTAGGGTTCAAATTACATTAATTTTATGTATTAAAATTAAATTGGACAAACATAAAATAACATCATATTTCCTTATCTTATTGATTGTATTCGGCTAAATACCCTTCTCTCACTTATCTTCTCTTTCATAATTTGAATGGACATGGTTGATATAATTCAATACAATTATTATTTATCCTGATCAAGACTAATCTCTGGCAGATTAATCTATTGTCTTCTAAGCTCTGCTGACAGTGATTAAGGGATTATATTTGAATGACATTTACTTTGTCCCAGCTTAAGTCCATACTGAAACTGAAACGAACAATATAAGTTTATATCACTAGCAGGTAACATTCGCCGACTGTTACTTGTAAGAAAATTAGTATAAGTACTCAAAACATACTTTTTCGAAAGTGAAACAAGTATTAAAAATATAAAATTATTAATGTTAACCGGGTAAGTTGAAAATGGCCACCAAAATTTTAATATTTGAGTAAGTTAAAAGAATGCTAATATTTACGTTTATTTTTTAAAAAGTAAGAAAGTACTACAGAGTTAAATAATATTTTATAAAAAGGAATATATAAGTCTAGCCATTTAAAGGGCTAAATGGCTTGTTATTGACTGGTTTAAGTGACTTACTTTTTATTTAATATTCAAATTTTTACTTTTTTAAAATTTAATTATGTTTTCCCCTCTCCACCTGCATTCATAATAAATTAGTGTGAAATCTGTAATTGGTCTTACTTTTTTAAATTGTTCTTTTGTACCTTATATTTATATAAAGACTGTATGATTTCCTTAATAAATCAATATATATAATTTTTATTGTCTTTGAAGTCCAGTCAGTAAAGAATTCACTTCCCTCTCTTCTCAATCCAATGAAGTACATATTATGTACTTCTGGATTACTTTCTTTCAGCACAAAGATGCTAAGGCTACCAGGTTTCAGAGAGCTCCTTCGGGCAGCTTTTCTCGTTTGACAACGAGCAAATTTTCCGTGTATGTGGGCACCGCCAAGGAGACTTATGTCCTCAGTTGCGGTGTGCGGTATGTGGTGGGCAAGCTGTCTTTTTGTCTGCATAACACGAACTGTGTTCTCGAATAGTCATTGTGTGTAATTAAATTAGTATTTGTATCATTTTTTCCAAAAGCGATCTACTGGTAATAAAATTTACGTAGTCTACTGTTAATTCTCCTATCTGCGAAAACGGAATGTTTTTAACGGTTTTTCAAACAGAATGAAACCAAACTTTCGCAATGTTTCGAGTGGTTTATTCAACTTGTAACCGCTACGAATAAAGTGTTTCCCCCAAAGCCTTGCTCTCCTGTGAAGGGCTTAACTTTTAATAGCTTGTTTAACTGCTGTTATTATCATTAGTGCATGCTTAGCACTTAATTTAAACACAGAATAAGCTTTTTGATGTCTACTAAGTGCATGGTATATAAAGCTGAAACTTTTATCGTTATTTTTCAGTGCAAACGCATCATGTTCTTAGTCTAGTCAGTTGAATGATTTTAGTAGCGTCTAACGGGGCATGTCAGCCAGGTTTGGGGTTAAAATGATTCGCGGCATTTCTTTCTTTCAAATAATTACTACTACTACCATTACGCTATTTTCGGAAGGGGTGGGCAAAGAGGATGGAACGCAACACAGATATTTGTAAATATCTATAAGACACGGGAATAATTATAATTAATAAGATACGGGATCACCGCTTAGGGACATTCTTGTGCAACAAACATTCGATGGGTACAAAATGTTCAAAATGCACTTTTCAAATTGATTGCACCCGCTTATGTTTACAATCTGAGACATACCTAATACTCTATTTGTGTACAAAATATTAAATATTTTACCAGGTAAGGGTATTTTCTGAAGGAATATTACTATCCAACTGATGTTTAGCTCGATGTATAAAAGTAAATGAGACCACAGCTATCTAACAAGATTTACATCTGTTGATTGTCTAGTTGTACCAAAATTCAAAAATAGATACGGACAGCGTAAGTTGGATTATATTGTTAAAAAAGTATTTAACATGTTGCCACTTGACTTGAGAGCATGTCATAGTAAAAATAAAATTATGTTTTCATTAGGAAAGTTATCTACGATGCGAATATTGATGGATGCAGAGAACGATGAAGACCGAGAAAGACATGACACGATCAAGTCCATCAAATACTTGAAGACATGTCAAAAGTAGGAATAATCGGCGTGCGTGCATGAGAATATGTATAAATGTAGAGGAAGCGAGGTCTGTATACCAAGATAGAGTGACATGGCGTTCTATCATCTCTGCCTACTCCTACGAGGAAACGGCGTGATGGTTTGTTTGTTTGTTTGTTTAAGAAAGTGGTTGATAGACAGAACTTTCTTTATTGATTTATTATTTACGTAAAACAATCTTAAACTCAGTATTTTTATCTCTCATTAAATACATTTTTACTATTTTCTTTTCTTTCTTTCTTATTTTACTAACATATTTTTGACGTTAATTTTGAAATGTATTCTTAATAACTCTTTTCTGTAGATATGAATTGAAATTTTCGATTGACTATGTTTTATTATTTATTTTGTTTTGGTTACATTTTTAACCCCCCACTATTTATGCATGTATATTTTTTTATTCTTATGTTTAAACGTTATTCAGGTAAATGGCTATTCTCTAACTTTAATTATATTATTTTTCTCTATTTTCCTACTTTTAAAAAAAGTATTTTAAATAATTTTATCTAGTTTTGTTAAGTTTTTTTCATTCCTATCTTAATAATTTGTTTTATATTTTAAAGCATCAAAAACTAAATAATATATGTTAATTATTTTATATGTATACAATATTATGTGTGTACCCTTTCATTTGATTCTTAATTAAAACTAATGTCTGAGCACCCGATGACAAACTATTATTTTAGAGTTTATCGGGACAAAATATGATTAATATTTTTTTTCATTTTATAATGTATTTATATTGTAATAATGTGTATTTTATTTAATAAAGACACTTTGTCATAGCCGACGCGTTATCAGTTTGGGATGTTTCGGAATCTACCCGAAGTGGCTTTGTAAATAGCAGACCTGTCGGATGACGGTACCTTACGCGTTATCCCGGAAGAAAAAACAATTTATTTCATTAAAAAATGAGATATTGGTGTTATCGGGTGCAGTTAATTCGATTTTATGTTCTGCTAAAAACAGCTAGATCACTTTCCTCCAAAATATAAATAATTACCTCCAAAAAAAATAGTTTCGATCACAAAAACGGCATTCCTCAATTTGCAGAAAACACCCACATCACTAGTAAAATCTGACGGTACTTTAGAAATCATTAAAACAGGTAAAAAACATAATTAGATTTAAATTTATTTCAACAGAGAGGGAAAACGTTTTTGAGAAGGGAATATGGAAGTCTAGGCATTTTAGATAGAGGCATAATTAGATGGTTGTTCGTAATAGGAAACAACTCATGTATTCAAAGTAAAAAACATTTCAACTGTTGGGTAGATTTGATTGTTTACTCTTTTTACAAAGGTGCTATTATCTCGGTTTCACTTATCTATGGCTAGCTGTTTTCTGCATAACTACGTTTAGTTACACTAAGGCGGAACTAATGTCTGATTTTTTGTTAGAAAAAAATCAATTAATACACTAAAATCAGTGAATAAAAATGTTAGGATTATAATACGGAGCTCTATAAAATAAGGATACAAAAAACAAAAAAAAAACGATATTTAAGTATAGGCAGTATTTTTTGTAGTATCTTATTGTAGTATTTTTTGTAGAAACCACATAACTTACGACGAGGTTTTCAGTAGAATCGTAGAAGAGAGGCACCTAATCAAAACCATCTCAGAGAGGCGAGCCCGATGGATCGGCCACATTATACGCCATGAGGGTCTCCTGCACGACATCATAGAGGGAATGGGCACAAATTACAGTGGGCGCCCCCGACGGAAATATTAGGAGCAAGTGTGCGAAGATTTAAACTGCGCCTCGTATGTCGAGCTGAAGAGACCTGCAGATATAGAAATAGAGACCAATGGAGGACGAGATGCGGGACTTTGCTGCAAACCAATCCCCAGGATTGAGACTGTGAAAAAGAAGATTCGGTTTTAAATTTAAAACTTGTCTTATTATTTTTAACTCATGAAAAATAATTAATTATCTTTTTTTGAACATGAACTTGAAATTGAACTCTCCTACCGTGAATCACCACTAAATTCTTATGTGACTACTGGTCATATAACCTAAAACATTCCGAAACCCAAACATTCGGATTGCTCTTAACAAAGAGGGTCTTAATTAAAACAGACCTAAATTAAATACAAAATCGTCTATACAGAGTATTATGGGGTACCTACATTGGGTTTCCAAGCCAACTGGTCCATTTTAGCCGATCGATATTATTTATCTCTGAGAATTTCAGCCCGTTATTTGTACTTTTTACTTTCTTTTAAGAGCCCGGTAACAACACGAATTCGGAACAAGAGGCTTCTATTTAATTTTAACGGTGTAGTCTGTTTTTATTTTAATTATCAGAACTTAGGTATTTTAACAACCTTGGAGAATCTTTTTTTCAAACATTGTGTAATACAACAATCGTCTCGTTAAAAAACCAACATCAAACTGATCTTCAGGGGATGTTATTTAAAGTTACGAATAATTTAACGAAATAAAAAAAGTTGTAGATATAAAATGTGTTTGCAATTAGTTTATATCTATCATGTTTGCTTTTTCAACCAAAAGTCCACGAATAGTTTTTTTTTTATCGATTCTAGAATTATTTTAATCGATGACTATTATAGTCAAAATAATTATCCTAATGCTTCAGATTGTGGTTGGTATTTAAAAAAATCGATTAAATTTAATTTGTAATGGTGAATTAGTTAATTTGGAGTTTTAAATGAATAAATTTATTTGTATTTACTCTCAGAAATAAAAAAAATAAAAAAGTACTGATGTTTAAATATTTGTGGACCAATACTGAAATTCAAACGTCTTATTTATCTTAAGCGACCAACAGAAACGAAGGTAACAATATTTGATAGAATAAAGTTGCAGTTCCGTGGCTAGTATCACGGACTCATGAATCAGAGGTCCGAGGTTCGAACTTCGCTTTACCCAAACTCAATTTCTTTTTTCTTTTTTTTTTTTTTCTTTTTTTTTCTTTTTTTTTCTTTTTCTTTTTTTTCGGTTAACATATAAAAATACAATATTACAATTAAATACATTTATTTACATTAAAGTTTCCCATTAGGTACGTAAAAGAAAAAAACAATTCTTGTGTTCATAATGGGGAGTGACGTCTTACAATAGTTTGTTTATTTTATTTTTAATAATTAATATTTTTAGGATAACGTATATAAATTACAAATAAATATCATAAACGTTGTTTTTAATCAGTGCTACATAAAGAAGAATTATAAATGTAACTTTTCACTTCTTTCTTAAATATATTGTATTCCTGACTGTACTTTTTATTATCTTTGTTTATTTCATTAAAGATTCTTATGGCCCTCAAAATTAAATATTTAGCGAAATCATAAGAACGCAAATATTTATTTTAAAAAAAAGTTTTTTAAAGGCTCTTTAAAAATTAACGACCCACAAAACCAAAATAATTATTTAGGTAAATAGCAAATTTTTCTATTTTTTTTTTAAATTTCAATCGACGCAAAGTAATTATTGGGGATGTGGTATTCTAGACATTTACGGGGTCTTATCATCTGTCATTGGTTTGTTTAAGCGATGAATATTGTAAAGTGACATAGCAATCACTTATTTATTATATTATTATTTATTTATTTATTTGTACACAATACGCAATTTCACTATTACATAATTATTAAGTCCCGACTGTACGTCTTGAAACAGGTAGACATTGAAAAGTCGGAAGGTAAATAGTTCTATAAAATTACGTGTTTATATACTACTGATTTTCTCAAATTGAACGGTTTGGGTAGGCAGGAAGAAATTGCCTTAAGGCAATATGCCCGCTTTTATACATATGTATGTAAACTGTATATGTATATACAGTGTTAAAATAAATAAATCATTTACTAACATTTATAAAATGTTTGACCACTTAAATATCAATAAGATAATGCTTTAAATATCAATAATATATTTATAAGCAACTAATAAGCAAAATAATACGTCAGTAAGGATTTCAAATAATAATTGGTTCCCAGGCTCCACCCAAGTTAGAATGTGATCACCTGACTTTGTTGTTGTTAATTTCGTGTTAAGATAATTTGTATGCAGCATGCGATATTCTCGCATGTATGGCGAGTGGCTAATTATGCAATTAGATGGGTTACCTCTCAGCTTTACAATGAGCTACCGGCTACTGTATCTACCAAAAGAAATTCTAAATGTGCACTTGTATTTATTTACACCTTTATTTTAATTTTAATTTTATTTACAACATAAAAAAATATACTTTCGTGAGTTAGCGACAATTCATTGTTATTAACGTATTGCAACACAGATGAAAAACATTTAAGAGAAGGTAATATAGAAATCAAGGCATCTACAGGGCTTATGACCTGTCAATGGCTGGTTTTAGTGGCCACTTTACACACTGTGTAACATTCACCATTCTGCCTATATTTTTTATAAATATTTCTGCCTTTATTCCATAATTCTTTCATCTGTTGATGTTTGTGAAGTTAAAGAGCTGAAACCTTTATTTATGCGGGTGAGATTCATCTAATAGAATTATTTCACCTACATACTTGGCAACGCCTGAAAATATTATTTTTTCAATTTCTATACTTCTTCATGGACCAGGTAATTTATCAACAATATTTTGAGTTTGTCCAAATTTTTGTAGACAAGGACTGGATTCAACTCCCTGGGGAGCTGTTTATATTAACGTATTACAACAGAGATGAAGAACATTTAAGAGAAGGTAATATAGAAGTCTAGGCATCTACAGGGCTTATGACCTGTCAATGGCTGGTTTAAGTGGCCACTTTACACACTGTGTAACATTCACCATTCTGCCACCATTCACCATTCATCATTCACAAACATCAACAGATGAAAGAATTGAAGGAATATAGATGTTCAAATATAGGCAGAATGGTGAATGTTACACAGTGTGTAAAGTGGCCACTTAAACCAGCCATTGACAGGTCATAAGCCCTGTAGATGCCTAGACTTCTATATTACCTTCTCTTAAATGTTCTTCATCTCTGTTGTAATATGTTAATATAAACAGCTCCCCAGGGAGTTGAATCCAGTCCTTGTCTACAAAAATTTGGACAAACTCAAAATATTGTTAATTTTAAACATGTCAGTAGATAAGTAGGTTTTATAAAAATATATGTTTTCCATCAAATTTCTTATTAAAATTGAAAACAAACGTTGTTTATTCGGAGGAAAAATATTAGTTCTTTACCATAAAGTATTGAAATTGAAAAATACAGATTGGTAAAAAATATCGGTCGGCATGGTTTTCGTTGAAGGAAAAATGCGAATCCTTTATGAAGCTTTTAGAATTCTGTACAAATAAGGTATGTTTGGTTAATCGATAAAGTACTCCCAATGGCGAGTTACACTTAAATAAGATGTTTATTTTTCGGTCTTTTAAAATAATTCGACTGCCGAATGGTCGAAATGCGTACCTGTGGTTTAGAAGAAATCTACGTTAAAAACCCTTTGTCAAAACGTTAAGGGTTAAAAAATCAATAGAACTCATGCCTACTAATTAAGTTTTTGAACTGTCGATGGTGATGTTTCAGGTTGTTATTGATTTGTGTAATTTTACTATAATAAACATTTTCTTTTTTCCCACCCAGTGGCGCATAGAGCACATAATTTGTACTCTTAATGAAGCGTATTCAATTTTTGTAACACAGAAGGTAAGGTGATCAGTCTTACACTTCTCTCTGAAATCTTTTAGTATAGAACTGCCTTAAAAATATATCTCGTGGTCTTAGAAGAACGATGGATGTGCAAAAAATACGACATTGACTTTGTTTTATATTTGATCTTGAAAAGGTTTTATGAAGGCTTTATATTCCAGGTTTGGAAAATCAAAATGGATACAATAAAACTCATATTTTACAGATTAATGCATTCCAGGTAAGGTGGCTGACAGATGTTTAAAGCTACATCTAAGTCAAGAAAAGTTATTATACCTCTACGCATTCAGCACACTAAATTCGGTGAACGCGCATTTGCGGTCGCTGGCCCATAGCATGGAATGCTCTCAGCAGAAGTGTGACAGTGAAGCGATGTTCCGGAAAAATCTTAAAATCCACTTGTTCTCTTGATTATTTGAAAAAATCCGTAGCGTGTGTTAACAAAGTATTTTTTTTACATAAATCACAAATTTCAAATATTTACATGAAATATATTCGTTTGAAGAATCACTTTGTAAAGCGTCTTTGAGGTATTTAATTACGAAATGGTGATTAATAAGTTATCCATCAAAATTATACAAATAATTATGAGTACAAGACGTTATCCGGAAGCGCGGAAATCTGAATGGTTGGGTTAAATTATGGCAATATTTTGAAAGAAAACGCAAAATTTACTTTGACGTAACTTTTTTATTGTTTTTGAAGTAATACCTACAGTGAATTAGAATCACATAAAAAACTTGCTTAGACGTGTCCAGCAAAGTTTGGACCGGGTTGCAATTATTAACATTTTCGTTTTCTTTTTAGTAAAAAAATACAAGAAAATATTTTATACTGCAATGAAAATACGTTTCTGGCTAGAAACGCCCTTTTTATTTAATAGTTAAGTAAATGTCTTTCTTTCTTTGTGTTAATATGCCAATAGATTCCAGTCAACTAAATAAAATAGATGTTACTGGCTACTAGTAACGCCGACCTTATAATTAATTAACTTCAAAATTACCAGCAGATGCGCCCATCTTAAATTTAATTGAATTCGAGTAGGTACATTTATTTCAAATGTTTTTAGAAACAGAATAGAAGAAAAAATATCTCATTACTAATCTTTTTCAAAACCAAGTATTTTAACCAGTCTTTTATAATTATATAAATCAGAACAGTCTTATGTATTAAGTAATCCCAAAACTTTATGCGGTTAAATCTCATTTATAAGTTAAAATAATAGGGTTGTGGTTATTTTAGGAGGATAATTTAAGTACCAGTAGATGCGTATTTTTTTCTTAATTCCGAATATGTATTCAACTCATATTCGAAAAAAATGTTAGATGCGTCCCTCTTTCTTATGACGGCAGTATATCAAATGTTTTTTTACAACGTGCTAAGCAAAATAATTAAACCAAATGAATTTGTTAATTGCTAGAAACAGTGATAAAATTGCGTTGTCTATTATTAATAAGCGAGCAAAGTTTTCCGAACTAATAAATAATGATTATTCTCAAACTCATGAAACCAAAGCCTTCAAATGACTAATGATTTTGCTAACCGAAAGGTTACTCTCAAACTTTACGCGTCAGATACGTACATCATTATTCAAAGTTATTAGTTACCACTAAACCGACAGACCTATGTACCTATAAATACGAATTGTTTTATTATTTTCTCCTCCTTACTCCTTTACATTAATTTAATTCATTAATTGAAATATTTTGTTTTAGATATTTTTTAACAGAGTTGGAGCTGTTAAAAATATAGATTTTTTTGCATTTACAAGGGGCGAAACGTCAAAGTAAGCGATTATGCACAGATCACCATTATATTTGATTTTCGATAATAATGTTTTGTAGGAAATATGTTTATGGGAAAATAAATTAAATATTTTTGATTTATTATACATCACTACCACCGTTTATATCTTCATAAAAAAAATATCTATGAAGTGCGCCAGCGCCCAGCCTGTTCTCAGTGAACGATGAAACTAAAAACTGAAACTAAAGATTACAGAATTTCTTGCCAATTAATGTTAAGCAAACATTAGTCCAGAGCTTACTTCTTCCACTCCTTGACAAGGCGGATGTATGTGATCCAGATGCTAACTCTGAATTGCTTGGTAAGTTAGAACGATTGCAGAATATTTGTATTCGTTATATCTTTAATCTTCGCAAATTTGACCACATAACCGAGTATCGCACGCAACTACACTGACCCAGTATCAGGCATAGAAGAAACATCCACATTCTGTTACTTCTTCACAATATTTTAAAAAATCCCACTTCGCCTGTTTACCTGAGAGAGCTCATCCAAACTCTTTTACAACATGGACTATCTCTTCGTTCTAGTAACGAGAGAACCCTTTTAATACCCTGTCATCGCTCTAATTTTCTTGCCTCCTCTTTCACAGTAGTAGCCGCTCGATTGTGGAATAATCTACCCACTAACGTTAGAGACTTTATTTACTCTTTATTTACATTTAAGTCAAGATTGAAATGTCACTATCTAAATATTTAAATTGTTCCTTTATCCTTCTTCTTTCCTTCCCATCCCCTATCCTCTCTTCATTGTATAGTGTTTTTTGTTTATATATATATTTATTTTTGTTAATCTTTGCTTTTAATTTTTGTATAAAATTGTAAGATTCAATATGTCCATGTATTTATAATTTTCTTAAACTGAACGGTTTGGGTAGGTAGGAAGAAATTGCTTTAAGGCAATATACCCACCCTTATATGTATATATATTGTATATGTATATAAAGTGTCAAATAAAAATAAACTAAAATAGCCAATTACCTCAGCTTATTTCTATACACAAAAATGTACACTATATTTTACATCTTTAACCCGAGTCAGCTTTTTTAGTACTAAAACAAGCTTGCAGATTACAGATCTGATTTGAAGATTCTCTATTTTGAAACTAGTATTTCGAACATTATTTCCGAAGGACTATATTTCTTTGGTAAGATTACCGTTGACATATTATGTTTCACATGGGACATATTGTGGCGTTCGCAGTGGCCGTTTTTGGCATTATTTATTTTAAAAGAAATCGACCAGTGCTCAGTGTTGACAGTTACTGCTAAATGTCCTTGTAGTATTTGATAATAAACTGTTGAGCAAGTATTGTATCAAAATAGTGTAAAATAAAGCTACGCATATCGCGTGGCTAATAATAATGGTTGTTTGGGTTGATTATTACAGAACTACAGAAAAAATAATCATGTATAATTATATTACTGACGTATTATGTACTTACATAAACAATAAATCATGACTCACCACTGGCTATAATAGGTCTTATGATCTGTCGTCATCTATGTTGATCACTTTTATCGTCATCATTCACCTCTCCACACACAGTGGTGCATAGTGAACAAAATGCATCATATTTCGATATTTTTGTTGTTTGTGAAAAACTTGAAATATCCTCGATCCAAAATAAGATCAACCTACTACAGTACGAAATTAGGATTGCACTGCGCATATCTCTCCCCCCGCTACGTTAGCTTCACCCGCGGGGCTCATGGCTACGGCTCGGCGTCTATAATACTTCAATAACTCGTCGAATGTCTCGCTTAACAAGATATTAACCCATTTAGACCCTGAGATAAAATAGATGTTCAACCGATATGTTCTAATTCACTATCGCCAATTGTAAAGAACAAAAGGGGACAGGTTAGCATTCGAATCGTAACAATGATGCACGAATCGTAACATACGAGTACTTTTATTAATTTTTATATGTGGTACACAAACCTCAACGCACCCTGATTATTAATATATATATAAATAACTAGCGGACCCGACAGACGTTGTCCTGCCCAAATGTTTACCTTGGAAAAATACTTTTTATTCATAAGTAGGTACCTAGGTACTTGTTTGTGATTGAATTCCAAAACATAAAATAAATATTTTTCAAATATGGCATTCTTTTTGCAAACGTCAAACTCCGGTCTTCTCACCAACAAAGGGGTGTTCTTATGTAAGAATACGATTTTTAAACATTTATTGAATTTAATATTATTTTAGTATTACCAAAAATCACGTAAAAAGAAATAAATATGTATAAATTACAAGGAATTTTAGGGACGAATCTGATTGAATGCCACAAAAAACAAATGCTGTTTGTAAGCTTTCAAAAAAGAAATGGATAATCAAAAAACCAATATCTTTCCAGTTTTTGTAAATGCATGCTCCTTGAATGCAACCCTGGTAGATCGATCAATAAAACATTTATGCTCCTTACTTCTTCTTTACATATTAGATTGAAGATTTTAATATCTACGAACACGCACAGTGCAAATATCTATATTTCTCTGAAAACCGCACGTTAATCGGTTAAGCCGTTTAGGAGGAGTTCAGTGACATCACACGTACATAGGAATTATATTTATTAAGATATCTGAGAACTCGGATATCTCACAAACTTGTGCCATCCACACAATTCCTTGACAGACTGGTATTGGGGTGCATTACGTAAAATGTACTTATTCTACGATATTCAAGAACTAGTAAAGTTAAATCGCCAAACAAAAAGAGACGGCGCGACGGTTGAGTATATTTTCGACAATCGATGATTTCGATAAAAATGATTCAAAGATTCACTTATTTTATTAGGAAAAAAAATACCCTACAATGAACAAAGTTTTGCAGGCTATCAAAAGTGATGATTCTTTACCATGGTTCAAGGGTAGCACTTTCATTGCGGTTAATCATTTTACTAAATGTTATTAAATATTTGTATATAACCACTTAAGCTAGGGTTTCCTAGGACAGCGGTGCCCGTATTTTAACGGCCGTAGTAAACGGTGATGCAGTGGACAGCCGTCGTAAAGGTGACTAGAGTGTGGTTTTCTAGGAAAACGGTGTTATCAACACCATTTAACACCGTTTTCCTAGAAAACCACTCTCTAATCACCTTTACGACGGCTGTCCACTGCATCACCGTTCACTACGGCCGTTAAAATACGGGCACCGCTGTCCTAGGAAACCCTAGCTTTACTATCTATGTCCACAGGTTCGTCGTTTATTGGTGTCCTGACAAAAAGACGGGTACGTCTCGAAACCGGTAGACATAGAAAAGTTGGTTAGTAGTTATATACAAATATTTAATAACATTTAAGAACATAATTTTTTTTAAATAATAATAGTAGAAAGGTCGAACGGTCGTTATCTCAAGAATTGATTTTTGTACTGAGGATTATAAATTTGTTCACTGTGCCTGTTATTTCTCATAACTGGGGGATTATAAATATACCCCTGTTAAACTTATCCCTTAACCAACGCTCGGTTTCCTCTGAACCAAACTCTCGAATCTGAGTTTACTGAAGATAAAGTAGTAATTAGATTACCCCCGACTATTCCGAGTACCGTGAAACTAAAGTAAGACGATTGCCTCTCAATAAATTCCTATGGGAAAATGGAATGAAAATACTGAACGACTCGAGGCTACTATTTATACAGCAGAAATGAGATGAGTATTTTACAGAATATTATAGTTAGGACTATTTATTTATTTATTTTATTTATTTATTTACACCTTTTATCAAGAATACAATTTCACGTTCACTTTGCCCAGCCGACAAGGGTACATACCAGTTGCGATTGGTGATTTTATTTACAGGTAAGCTATAAAAAATATCATATATTTGTACCTACATATAAGGTACATAATATAATGTAAGTAATATATACTATAAATTGATATTTTTCTCTGGTTCTGTGCGATCCAACAACCCTCATCCATTAAATCAACTCATCACTCTGTCAGATTTAAAATTTACACTGAAAATGTATTGTGTAACTTAGTAGACATTATAATAATAAATATGTACATCTCCTCTCCCCTCCTTATCCTCTCTTCAAGCATTCTTGTCCTTATCCCGCTCAATTTACAGTAACTTAATGTTCTTAAAATAAATATTTAAAAAATCTTTGATTATTGAGTACATGAAAATAACATTTTTATATGTCTAAATTGTATGTATTTATTTGATATGTAATATATTTTGTTTACTAACTTTGTATACTATGTGGAAATCTATTATTAATTCTGAGTTTATACACTATATCTGTTTGTTTACTAAAAATATGTATGTAGAACTGTTGATTTCCCAAATAAAATAAAATAAAATAAAAAAAATATTAAATAGTAATTTAAGAATCCTCCTCACCATGGAAACCTGTTCCGAGTACTGTGGTGTTCAATTTTAAAAATAAAACTTATTTCACATGTCGCTTAATATTTTCCCATACAAATAAATAAAATTATAAAATAAAATTTATTTATATAAAATAAAATTTAAAATCATCACGGAATTATAAATAGAAATAACTGCAATTTACAGGACTTATGAGTTTTTTTTCCAGTGCTCACTTTATACGCTTTGTATTATTTATCGTTAAAATCAAAAATGTCCAGAATGGTGAATGCCATATATCAAATTAATTAATAACTTAACAATGCAAATGACAGGTCGTAAACACTGTAAACTTTCTCTATTTTATGGATATTTTTTTGTAAATATTTATATATGTATGTACAAGTACCTTTTTATTTTATTGTACTTTGGGGGAAGTAAAGCGGACCACTTTCTATTTACTTAATAAATTCACCCCGATGATTACCTAAGGGATGATCATCAAGGTAACGAACGACCTAGTGATGACCTTTTCCACACTAAATTGTTAACATAAAATCCCTCTCTACTAAATAAATTTATAAAATATTCTCACGTCTGAGCATACGAAGGTTCCTCCGTAAATAGTTTGTTCGGAGCCGAAAGCGAAGACGAATATGAAAGAAAGTCAGATCTTCGTTTCGCAACGGTCAGAAAATTCGTTCGCATTTACTTATTTATTTCAATCAGGTCATGGTCCCGTGGCTAGTGTTGCGGACACACGAATCAGAGATCCGAGGTTCAAACCCCACTGTACCCCAACTTGATTCCCCCAAAATCAAAATATTTAGGTTAATAATAAGAACGCAAATATGCCCTTTTTGTTTTCAAAAAAAATATGACACGTAGTTTTTAAAACCATATACATTTTTTTGTTTGTGTAACGACAAGCGGCAACTTAGTAATTGCTATTTAAAGACTACCCATTTCAGTTGTTTTTTTACTTTGGTCGAAGTGTGCTGTCAAATCCTTTTTTAAATATAAACTGCCCTCATTACGATTATTATTTTTAATTTCTTTTCCACCTAATAAACAATGATTATTAATAAAAATAATATGACCTCACTGGGGTTACCCGTGCAGAGGACACTTAACAATATGCATTTTTTTTAAAAATATTTTTACATTTGAGAATATACAAAAAAGACTTAATACACAGAGATTAACAAAATGTTCCGACAGTTTTTAACATTACGTATTTATGTTTATATTTCATTTATGTATATTTATAATATTTACATAAGAAAACCCACAATAAAAAAACAAAAACATTACACTAACTAAAACTATACATTTGTGAAAAAGACGTTTCTTTTCACATTATATATCCAGCCCGAAAACTACAATCAAATCAATTCAAAATTTGTAAATAAGTTTACTTACTAACAGAATCAGTTTTGTTTTCTATTCAAATTTATCTATTTGAATTCTATTGAAAAAAATAATAGTTTTGTTCGGGGTTATAATCAATATTACGGTCAATTAAGGGGTACTGGAGAGTATTTTCCGGATTGTTACAGTCCTTATACATCGGTAGCTTAAGCTGTTTTATTTTCCTGCTTGCTGAACCAGCCTGCCAATGGTTATACCTATAGGAAGACTAATATCTTTACTTAACCGTATTTCTTCAGATATCCACATATTTTATGTTACTGAACGAAGGTTCATAGGGAATATCTTCCTTTTATTCCAATTACTGGGAATTCCCCGTAAAAAAAAATTTTTCAACTGTTAATCACATTCCAACTGTATTGTCAACAATATTTGCATGCCTCGAAAAGTTTATTTTGTTATTTATACAAACGTTTTGAAAAAAATAATTGAAATGAAACCGAAACACAAAAAAATATACAAACGGTATTTCGTATTGACGATCGCAAACACATTCGTTTGTTTGAACTGTCCCATAGTATTGCATCTGTTATCTCTATAATACCATGCCTATTTCATTACTTATAACTTACTCATAAATATTTTACCCGTGGTTTTATATTTCGACTAACGGGTATTAATAATGTATCTGTTCGTTCCTATGATCTGACGTTTAATGATAAAAAAATATTAATCGAAGCATGTTTTTCCCGTCTATGGAGAAAATTGTGGCACTGCGGCCTCTTGTTTGTTTATTTATGTTTTTCCACAAAATTAAGTACGTACTTTAAAGTAAATCGTGTGAATATTACGGTTTGTATAACGCGGCCTGAGTTCAGAAGAAGTATTTGTATGTATGCGATACATTTTCTTACTTAAAATGAACATATTTCATGCTCGCGTTTTCGTAAATGTTGTGTTGTTTCATGTTTTTTTTAAAGCACTTGAGATATACAACATTCTTATGCTATAACTTTTATCTAGATTTATTTTTATTTTTTGAAATAAGTATCTCAAAAAAAAAATTAATATAAGGAACACTCTCTCCGCAATTTAATTTTATGTAAAATATACCGATGTAAGCGTTTTGTACAACACAATTTTGATAAAATATTAAATAGCTTTGGAACACAACCTTTGTCGTGTTTTCGCGTAGCGTAGTCCAAACATCAACAATATGAGTAAACCCATATATTTACAACAGTTTTAAGGGAAACATTATATTTCAAACAACTAAATTTTCAACAACAAACTTTAGTTTGCTTCGGCAAGACTTAAATTATCTCCGTTACTTTGCACATCAAATGTAATTTTCATGTTATTTACAACAATAATATGTCCAACAAGCGTATCATCAAATTTCATCTAAGACAGTCTCTAACTTTACTGTGTATTTAATTTCCTTGAAATATTCCCAAAACGCGTTTACGAATTTACCGTCGAACAAAAAAGGTTAAGCTTTATTTTTTTTAATTACTTTGGAAAAATGCGTAAGCTAGTATAGCGAGATACTAAAAGATACACAGATTTAGCACTTTTAGAACCGTTAATAGATCTTCAACGAAGATAGCGCGTATTCAATGTGCAATATAAGTGAAATCTGTAATTAGATAAGACTTTAAATTAAACCATTAACTATTGTGTTCAGTTTTTATTATGAAAAGTTAAATCTCCTGTATTTTCATACAAAAAAATAATTTCACAATGAATCTGCACACAGAGAAATAAAGGTTAACAAATAATTATTTACACTTATTTGTTTATAAATTTGCATAAACCACTATCCTACCTAACTACCTCATCGTCAGGAGTTTAAACTCCTGACGATGAGGTAGTAACCTCGAAACCGGTCGAAGTGTAATTAAAAAAATTAAAGTGGTTTTTACAAATTTATAAACAAATAAATGTAAAATGTCATACCACAAAGTGGAAAATGTTTTTGATAACAATAAATAATTATTTGCCCAATTTTTTACTGTATGGATCGTAGTATAAAGGTGTTAAAACATAGAAGATTGGTTATTAAATTAACTAATTATTTTTTACATATTACAACCTTAGAGTATAAACATCTATTACATTTCATGCATTACACATTTGAGTTTTTCTATGTCAATTTGCATACTTATATTACCTACTTTATTACATATTTTGTTACGATAAAACCTTTTTCGCATCACACAAATCAATAGTGAATTGTAGAATAATTATATTGGTCTTGTTATTTGTTGTTATTCATTATGTATTGTTTATTAATATGACTATGTTGGTTTCAAAAATAAATAAAAAATACAATAACAACGGATATTTATTTATTTATTTTTGCACCACAACAGGCCAGGAGGCACTAATACTAACATGCATTGATATTTGTCCTAATCAGTGCATGTATTTATTAAAATGCATGTAGTGTTGATTTTATATTTTTGTGCAATTACTATGGTGAAGGTGTATAGTGGGTTTTACATGTTGCTTTAATTGGTGTCCTGACGAAGAGACGGGTACGTCTCAAAACCGGTAGACATAAAAAAGTCGGTAAGTGGTTATATATAAATATTTAATAATATTTAGTAAAATGTTTGACCACAAAATTAATGCTTTAAATATTAATAATATTTTTCTTCAATTTTATCCACAAAGTACAATTAAGTTTTCTGTGTGAAAAGTAAAAAATGCAATTTTTTTTTGTTTAAACATATTCAATTATAGGTTACTAATGATGATACTTTAAATTGTTATGCAAATATACTAATTTGAATATTAAAACAATTGAATATTACTCTTGTAACTTCCCATTGTAATCGGGGCCTGGGCCCGTATTCTAACTATTCGAAGTGGATCCGAATCAGATTCATTCTTTGAATTTATTTTAATTTCGACCCATTTATTTTATTTCGTTTGATTTTTGGGGAATGCAAAAATAATAACAACTCACGTTTATTGTATTTTCAAAAATATTTCTTATCAGTACATCCCTGTAACTAAGAAGAGCTTTGCAATCGGGCCGCTAGGCATAGTTTGACGTTTACGAAAAATAATATTTGTATTTGAATAATTATTGTTATAAGATTTGTTAATTAAACAAAATATTTATCTTTTTAATGAAATGAAAAGATTTTAACACTTTAACATGCAGGCATTTTGGTTTTGATTCTAAACGTCAACCCTGGCTGGCGGTCGAAGAACGACTCAATATGCCTTGAGCATGACTGAGCGTTTAGGCACGAGTTTAAGGTCATCATTAATATGTCATTAGTACATCCGCTCGCGCCACTGACATATTATCAAGACTGACTGATATTCAGGGCTGAAATCCAACCTCGTCTACAAGCATTTGGACATTCTCAAATATTTTTGTTAATATCACCTATTCAACAATATCACAAGCTCATTATGCAAATTTCAGTTGTATGAAATATCTCTTTGATGTACACTAAGAAATATTCTGATATTCAACATACGTTATTTTATAATGACGTGTACAGTATATAATTATGTAATGCTTGGTACTGTAATAATAGTACTTAAATATCAAGTTCTAACCGCTTCTACTCTGTTTAATTAAATGATTAACAGTTTAATCAAATGTTTCAGGGAAAAGGGTAAAATTATACATTGCCAGCTTAAAATTATTTCGTCTGTGACATATTAAATGTACATGATGAAGAAATATGGTGCTTTGCACCGTGCTGTGAATATTTGTAGGTAAATTGGAAATTTAATCATCTACAGGGCTTATGTTCTGTCGTTGGTTAGTTGCTAAGCGATCAGATTACATACAAACTGTAAAATATTTATCCTGTTATTAGATGTTACCAAATTTATTAAGGTTCCTTCGTATTTGACGGTGGACTGTAATGAAATGTGTTGATTCTCTGTAAGGATTTATTCTAGGACGATTAAAATGAAATCAGTAGGGCTCTAGTTTTGTAGGGACTCGCAAAAACGGGGACTGCTGAAAACTACTGTTGTTTCGGGGGCTAGGCAAGCAAGGCAGGAGCTAGAACGAGGAAGAGAGCCTATTTTACTACCGTATCTAACTTTTGTGGGAAGCTCCACATACCCGAAATATGCATCTAATGCTTTAGAACCCACCTATAGAGCAACCAACCAAAAACCTGCCACCTGGCTGCTAAGTTCGATTCAATGCTCGATGGTTACTCTCAGGTTAACATTCTGAAAAAATAAACCAACGGAGATTGGTTCACCTTTCGGTCTTCTTGTTAGCACATTTGCTTATCATACCTGAGTCCCGGGTTCAATTTCCGATAAAATTAATACGAAATATTTGATTCAAGTGTTTTTAAATGTAATATTTCACACTGAAATGTAAGACTTAATTATAAATGATTATTTTGCCTAGTTCAGAAACAATGAAATACTGCAGTGCACACCCACCTTAACAAATAGTATTTCATGCCTGTATAACAGCATTTATCGATATTATTCCTGGCCGATTACTTTTCTTTCATATTGTTTTCTTGGCCCATCTTTATGGTACTTCCTTACCTTAAGATAGAGGAAATACAAAAATAGAACATTGGAATTTGGAACAAAAGAAGCAGCATTTTAACATTTATTTATTTTAGGCTGTGCCCGTGTCAATCCATAATAATTAACAATAATAAAGGCATAGTAAAATTAATTAAGTAAAATTATAATGACACGTGATGCAATAAAATAACAATTCAGAAAAACAAAGTATAAATAATAAAATTCCAAAGAAAACAATGTAAAAAAATAATCAGATAAATATTAAAGTACAAATTTAGATTCATACATAATCAAATAAATAAAATAATAGTATCATTGAAATCAATAGAAAAAAATATATCAAAACACAATTCAAATCAAAATTAACATATGGTTTCTGAAACAATTACATTTAGCACAGCATAAAAATTATTGGATTCGTCGCGCGTTGTTGTCAAAGTTATTATAAATAGTTATTATAATTCATAATGAACTTTCACATACAGTTCTCAAAATTGAAAAACATCCTCACCTAATTAAATGTAGGTCCATTTCCATGTTCCTTTCCTTTCTTCAAATGTTTCCAAGTTTTTAAGAAACTGAGTAAAAATCGTTTTTTTGCTACAGTCCGCTTTTCGTATACAATGCCGACCCCGTCAGGAATCGAACCACGAGGCAGACTTATGTCCACATGATTACCCTTTTCAGAACTTTTACTTGAGAGTAACCATTATGTCGAAATCACTCGTCCGGGGTTCTGGTTCTATTTCACACACAGAACTGCATTCTTCATCCGTCTGGACACAAAAACTTATTTGAAAGGCTTATGTTTGAAAAAAATCATTTAAACTAATGTAAATATATAATCACTTACCGACTTTCTTACTGTCTACCGATTTTGAGTCTTACCCGTATCTTAATCAGGACTCTCACTGCATCAACACGTTAATACTAAAATACACGTCCCCTTCACCACCACCACGTACACATTGGATCTTATTTATGAACCTGTAAAGTTATGCCTAGGCATTGTGGTAGAAATTTTTACAACCATGCCTAGGTATAACTTTATCTTAAGTTTATAAGTAAGGCCCATAATATTCAAGAAAATATTTTATGACATGCACGCTTTAAGATATGCCACCACCACCGATTCTATAAATGCACTGTGTGCAACAAATTTTTCAGCAATACGTTTTTATAACATTTAAAAATTATTCTTGGAATTAATCCGAGAGAGAACATACTTTGCTGAGATCACTTTTTGGATATTTTGTCTTTATTTATTTATTACATATACGGGTTAACCTAATAATAACAGTTACGTGAGAAATATATGTACAAGGAACTCAACAAAAAGAACATAAAACTATGTAGCAAAGACGAACAAGGACAATAAAATAATGTTATACAATATATTCATAAACACGATCAACATATAAAATTTCAAGCTATCTGATGGCTGTGTGAGTTCCACATTGTGTTAAAGACAAAGAGATCTACGAAAAGCCGGAAGATCTCTCCCAAAGAATTCCAAGTTGTGTGACGAATTGGCTAATCTACAAATTCAGGATATTGGATGATAAAAACAAAAGTTGCTCTTAGTAGATTATTTGATAAAAAGCAGATTTTGACTTCTGGTGACACGGTTGGCAACATGAAGAGATATTGATAAGAAATTTTTACAAAAGAACAGAAAAATCGATATTTTTACCATATTTTGTAGCGCATAAAAAGCCAACAGCGACCCACGTATCCAATAAACCTTTCTTGTCTTGAATTACTAGGAGGTGTGCGTTTCATTTCGTTATTTGGCAGAGATCAGGAATATACTCGTAAGTCGTTCGGTTCGGAAAAAATATGTTTTTCACGTTACGTCAGTTTACAGAAAAATGTGACTAACTATTTAAAAAGTATTTATATTCTTGTATGGTAGTGATATTATTATTTTGTAACAGTATTAATATTATTGTATGATATTCCCTAACAGTATTTCATACTCTATGACCATATTAGTCATTAGTCCAGAGCTTACTTCTTCCACTCCTTGACTACGCGGATGGATGTTATCCAGATGCTAACTCTGAATTGCTTGATAAGTTAGAACGATTGCAGAATATTTGTATTCGTTATATCTTTAATCTTCGCAAATTTGACCACATAACCGAGTATCGCACGCAACTACGCTGGCTCAGTATCGGGCATAGAAGAAACATTCACATTCTATCACTTCTTCACAATATTTTAAATAATCCCACTTCGCCTGTTTATCTGAGAGAGCTCATCCAACCTCTTTCACAACACGGACTATCTCTTCGTTCTAGTAACGAGAGAACCCTTTTAATACCCTGTCATCGCTCTAATTTTTTTGCCTCCTCTTTCACAGTAGTAGCCGCTCGATTGTGGAATAATCTACCCACTAATGTTAGAGACGCCCCTTCTTTATTTACATTTAAGTCGAGATTGAAATGTCACTATCTAAATATTTAAATTGTTCCTTTATCCTTCTTCTTTCCTTCCCATCCCCTCTCCTCTCTTCATAGTAAAGTGTTTTTTTTTTTTATACATATATTTATTTTTGTTAATCTTTGCTTTTAATTTTTGTGTAAAATTGTAAGATTCAATATGTCCATGTATTTATAATTTTCTCAAACTGAACGGTTTGGGTAGGTAGGAAGAAATTGCCTTAAGGCAATATGCCCGCCCTTATATGTATATTTATTGTATATGTATATAAAGTGTCAATAAATAAATAAATATTAATATTCTTTTATAACAGTATTAATAATCATTTATGGAAATATTACCTAAGATTTTTAATTAAAATATTTATTCATGTATGACATGATTTATTGTTTCAGCATTTACTTTGTAGAAAAACAATTTGAATTTATTTAAAATAAAACATTTTGTAAATTTACCACACAAGAGTTTTATACATTAAAACACGACTAGTTTCGGGTAATCAGTATTACCCATCCATCAGGTGTAAATATATATATTTAATTGTATTTAAGTTTAGTTAATATTTACACCTGAGGATGGGTAATACTGATTACCCGATATAGACAGAATAGTGAATGTTACACAGTGTGTAAAGTGGACACTTAAACCAGCCATTGACAGTTCAAAAGCCCTGTAGATGCCTAGACTTCTATATTACCTTCTCTTAAATGTTCTTCATCTCTGTTGTAATATGTTAATATAAACAGCTCCCCAGGAAGTCGAATCCAGTCCTTGTCTACAAAAATTTGGACAAACTCAAAATATTGTTGATAAATCCACCTGGTCCACGAAGAAGCATAGAAATTGAAAAATAAAATTTTCAGGCTTTGCCTAGTACGTAGGTGAAATAATTCAATTAGACGAATCTCACCCGCATAAATAAAGGTTTCAGCTCTTTAACGTCACAAACATCAACCGATGAAAGAATTGAAGAAATATAGATGTTCAAATATAGACAGAATGGTGAATGTTACACAGTGTGTAAAGTGGCCACTTAAACATGAAAATAACATGTTCATATGTATAAATTGTATGTATTTATTTGATATGTAATATATTTTCTTTACTAACTTTGTATACTATATGGAAATCTGTTATTAGTTCTGAGTTTATACACTATATCTGTTTGTTTACTAAAAATATGTATGTAGAACTGTTGATTTCCCTTATAAAATAAAATAAATAAATAAATAAAATAAACCAGCCATTGACAGTTCATAAACCCTGTAGATGCCTAGACTTCTATATTACTTTCTCTTAAATGTTCTTCATCTCTGTTGTTATATGTTTATTAATTTGTTCAAACCACATTTTTCAAAATTTAAACGTTAACGATATGTCATACCTACCTCAAAACGAAAAATGTTGTTATTAATAAAAAAATTCATTAGTTTAAAAAATAAAATGAAGAAATTTTACTTTTACATCATCAGCATTAGTGATAATATGTAAATCAATACAGTAGATATCTACAAAAGAGATGAAAAAAAATCAGTTCAGATAAATTAGTTAGGTGATTTTTATTCTAAGTTGACGGTATACAAAACGTGTCGGTGTATTGGTAAAATTCTTGGTTTTCAGTGAAGGATAAAGGTAGAATACTAATGAATGAATGAAGCCCACAATTTTTTCTCACAGCTCAATTTTCTCCAAAAAGCAAATCAAAGCCACCAAAAGTTACTTACTTCTGTTTGATACGTTTCCTAAAAAAATGGGTCAAATCTAAGCCAGTTGAAAAATAGTAGAATAATAGCTTAACTGAATAAAGCTGCTTTTTAAGAAAAAATCTAAGAAAAATAAATATTTTATTTTCAGTCATCATTATAATTTTGTCCTCTCCCTAGTTTGAACATGTAGTGTCCATAATGCGCTTCCAGGCCTGTTTGTCGGCTGCCAGCTCCTGTGCACCCCCAAAAGCCAGGTTCGCGTTGTAAAGTGAGCAAACACGGTTAAGGCTCTCACAGGGAAGTTACTGCGCCGTTCTCTTATTTCTCACAAAGTCAAACCTCCGCACAAACAAAATTGTTCTTGAAAACTTATTATTTTGCTGTTTTGGGTCGTAGTAACGTGCTACGATTGGCATCCGTATAGGTATTACGCAAACGTAAAAGTGAAGGCATTTGGTTTGCACTAAATAAATATCCGACCTCTATACAACCCTTATACTGTTGAATGCAACGCCTGTTATTCCTAGCCGCACTCCCATATTTTTTTTCATGTGCCGTTTTTTCTTTAAAACACGGTGTTTCAGGGCTAGACCGTGAAACTTCAGAGGAAAATTCCTCAAGGTAAACTTTTTTTTTAAATCCCGCTTTATGATTTTTTATATCTGAAAAAGGTATAAATTCTTAACCCCGCGAACTAGCATCCCTTTCACAATGCCTACCCCTCTCCTACACAGCCGCATCCCATGTCCACGTGCGGTGAGTCAAATGCGTTTAATATATTTAAAAAATGTAATGGGGTTTGTGGAAGGGATGCGGGTCCAAGACCTTAAAAATAAACTTCATTTTTTAATTTAAAAAAAAAACAGTTTTCGGAAAACAATGGATTTTTTAAATGTTTAACATAAGAAATGTTCCTCTGAAGTTTTGTGGTCTGTCCCAGGGCTCCGATTATAATGGGAAGTTGACAGAGTAATATTCAATTGGGTATTGTTTTGTGGCCCCAAGAGTGTTCAATGTCCTGGATGAACATATTAAGTAAGGGAAGAGACCATTGCAGGAGACTGCTGCGAGATATTCCATAGATTCCCATTATTTATTAGTACTATTTAGCGTGTTGTCCAGATTTTTATTGAAATTACTCTTCAATAATATGCATGCTTCCACTTTATATTTTGTTGTAAGTAGTAAGCACAGGGCTCCTGGTCTCATAGAGTTGGAGATAGGTTATTATTTTTTATATGTTTATTTAGATAAATAAATATTGTAAAGTAATATAAAACTGTATGTATAAAAATATGCATATTTGTTTGAAAATCATAACTGAACATGTTTCTTAACATACTTCAGAAGAATATTACATTTTTATGCAGAAAATTCCTTTGTATTTTTAGACAATTGGAGATAACTCCGTTAATCGGGTTGTGGTCTTGTGGCTAGTGTCTCGGACTCACGGACCAAAGGTCCGTGGTTCGAATTCCACTCCACCCCAATTCAATTCCATTTTCTAATAGTGAGTTATTTACAACTCGTTGAAAATGGCTCTCAAAAATAAATAAATAAATATTTGGGTAAATCATAGGAACAATCAGGGTCCAGGGACTTGCCATTCTAGACTTTTTAATCCAAATCCACACGGTACGGTAAAATTAGGATGGATTAACGTTTATTTTATGATTTTTTATTTATTTATCGGTAACTATCCGGTAAGAATTCTGCGAAAGGTAATCGAATACAGATTAGTCAGCCTCGTGGTGTACTGATTATTACGTTAGCCTGGCGTTAAATAAATAAAAATAACAAAAAATAATTAGCATATTATAACAGAGATGAAGTACATTTTAGAGAAATGAATAAAGAAGTCTGGACATCTAGAGGCTGGCATCTGGCATTGGCTGTTAGTGGCCACATTACTTGACTTAATAGGTTCCTTAAAGTATTTATGATGATTATGTATAATATTAAGAAAAAATACATTTTTCTAGCGAATTTTTCGTGAACTATTGCGCACCATTCTCCCTGTATTTTAACATGTATATTCCTTTAATTATTTTATCTGCTCCCGCTCCCTATGGAGTTAAATCCAGTTCTTGTCTACAAAGTTTTGAGGCGCTACAAACATTATTAAAAAAGTTATTGTAGTATCAACAATAAATACGTTTTTCTTCGAAGGAATGCTTAATTACAATAATCTCAGTAAATAAATTTAAAATAAATTAAAAGTAATACTTTTAACCGGAGTAAAAGCAGCATTTTATTTTAATTATTTTCTGTTTTTATTTATATTTCGTGATTTTTTTTTCTGATGTAGGTGTATTTAAAATTATATAACTTCAAATTACAAAAAAAAACTATAACAATATTAGTTAAAACAAGAGCTAGTTCCTTTTTTGGAATGTCACAGTTATAACATAAACAAAATATGTAAAAGTAAATTGTAATAGAAAAAAGTATCATTTTATGTATCTTGCAATTTGATAAATAAATAAAAAATTATCAACAAAAAAAAACAAGCTACCCTATGTTTCTTTATCGTGCCGTATAGATTTTTACCATGGTGTGAAATAAGTCTATCGATGATTTCACTAACAAATAAAGAGTACTCGTACGCATGTGAATTTTTTTTTTGTTGATAATATGAATTTACAAATTACAATTCTTATCTTTGCTAAATTATTATCTTTGATAATATTTTTATTTATTTATAAATACATAAATATATTATTTTAAAAGTTTTTTCAGCATTTCCCAAAGTGTGCATACCGGTATCCAGAGATTATGAAATCAATTTTCAGTTTTATTATTACCTATAAAAATGTTGAAAGGGGTCGTTCCTAAAATTTTACAGGTTTTTATGATAATTTACGAATAAAACGACCCCTCTTCCCTTACATAGGTAGGTACTAAAGTCTACAGAAATAAATTGATGAATATGAGCTTATAACATTTTTCCCATATTTCATAATATCACTCGTAAGAACGAGCGGTGCTTTCACCCCCTCAAAGCTTTGCAAAGATTGATATTTCAAATTAATATGTTTCAAAATTGCAACGAAGATAAAGGACACATATAAAATATAAAAGTGTAAAAAATACATATAATTATGGCCTGTCGTTGGCTGGTTTAAGTGATCAATTTATACAATATGTAACATTTTCATTTTTACCTTAATTGACCTTAAGGCTGTAGTCTGGTAAAACGAACGCAAAATTAGGAAATCCTTCGATTTGGCAATATTATAACGAATGTTTTTTATTCAATCGCGCAATAATAAAAAAATAAAAACAAATAAATTAGATAAAAAAAATATTTTTAAAGGTATTTTTATTTTAAAAATTACTTAACCCTTACCGAAAACGATTAGTATCTGAAGGTCATAAAAAAGTCAAAAAGATATAGTTTTAAATTGAATATTACAACCAGAATTATCTTTTTTTTTCAAAAGAGAATACAATCCTATAAAAAAAGGTTTCAACTAAAGTATTTCAATTTTTTTAAAGTATTATCGAGGGCATAATTTTAAGTAGAAATAAAGGAAAATGTCACAAAAATGCATGTGATTTATAATTCTTTTTAAAAACAAAAAAATAAAATTTTGTTGCGGCCACTATCAAGTTCAATTTATTATCTTCAAATAATTTTATGAAATTTTAGTTCAAAACTTAGTCTCTATTGAGATTTCAAATAGTTAAGTTTAGTCTAAATTTGAAATAGCGTAATCTGCCGGTCTAAAAGTAATTATATTTTTAAACGTGTTATGATTCATATCATTAATTGTAGTGCTTTTGCACTTATAGTTTACGCAGACAGGGTATAGTCTAAGCTTATAACCGAGTTACACAGTTTAAACCCGCGCTGTGCCAGCGGGTACCCTGTAAGACATCGGACCTTCCCTATTTTAGTAACATAAAACATTTAAGTATATTTTTTAATAGAAATACCTTTAAAAAGTATTGTTTTTATCTAATTTTTGTTTTTTTATTATAGCGCGATTCAAAAAAAATCGTTTTTAAATGGCAAAATTGTATGATTTCCTAATTTTGCGTTCGTTTTACCAGACTACAGCCTTAATGTTTGGAAATGAAGTGTGGAATTGGAAAAACAAAAATGAAAGTTGGACGAATGATGTTGAAATGCGATCTACAATCTATCTTTAAGTTTTGGTCTATGTATACACCAAGATATTTAATTTTATCTGTTGTATCAAGTAATGAACATGTTAGATTGCAGTTAGTTTTGTTGCAATTGCTTTGGTGAATAATTATTGATTCTACGGAATCTAAATTTGTTTTGTTAATAAAAAATGGGATGATTTTTGTCTTTTCCGTATTTAAAGATAATGTATTTTTGTCAGACTCTAATTAACATTTAATTATAACTTATATATATTAGATGTTGAAAAAAGAGTGAATGCGGGCAACAAAATAAACGACGCACTAGCTTAGTGTAGTTCAGCAATTGTTAGTAAAAATATGTCAATCGGAGCTAAACCAGCAGTGCACAACGGAATTTTAGTCCGAACACTGTATGGAAGTGAAACATGGAAATGGCAAAGGAAGGATGAAAGCCGAGTGAGCGCGGTCGAAATGCTATGTCTATTAAATTTGTGGGAAACCAATGTATGACAGGGTTACAAATGATGAAATCAGGCGAGGGTGTAAATCTGTGTCAAGTATAATTGATAAGATTAAGAAAGGGTCTCTGAGATGGTTTGGTCATGTAGAACGAATGTATGGTGAAAGAATGAAAATACAGATACATATGGTGAGAATGAACCGTAAGGTGAGACGAAAATGACCGAGGAAGACGCGGTATGATTAGATAAACCAAAATCTTAAGTCTGGCCATGTCAAAAGCAGGCAGAACCAAAGGGCATGTATGGCAATATGTAAGAGTGTTGAAGTAGCTAGAAATGCATGCCAGGATAGACATGTGTGGCGGTCCATTATCTCTGCTTACCCCTACCGAGAAATGGCGTGATGGTAGTGGTAGTTTATTATGATAAACTATTTGATTATAAAAAAATGGATAGTGGAGCTAGGTAGAAGTAAAATGGATTGTCTCATTCGCCCATACCAATATTGAATCAACTGCTCTACAAGTGTATAGCTTATGTTAGGTTTTTGATATTTTCATTGTGTGTTTTGTAATGTAAATAATATAGATGTACATAAATACCTTGTTTTTAATACTGTCTGAATATTTGTTAATTATCTTCGCTTTTTTAAGTTAGTCTTCTTTGTTTATTCTCAAATGTAATTTTAAAAAAGTGTATTGTTAAGTTTCCTTGGCACGGGAAACCCCAGTGAGGTCACATTATTTTTATTATTAATTATAGTTTGTCAACAAAAAATATGAATAAATAAAAATTTTTAAAAAAAAATGAATAATGATTTTTTCCATAAGCTAATCCATATTCGGTACAGCTCCTCTATTTAAATATATATAAAAAATAATATTTTTTTTATTTTTACGCCACACACAAGTTATAAACATACTAATTAGAACATAAAAAGTTTCGGGTATTTAGAATGACTTATCATCAGGTTTAAATACGAACAGATAAATATTAACAATATTTTGAGTTTGTCCAAATTTTTGTAGACAAGGACTGGATTCAACTCCCTGGGGAGCTGTTTATATAAACATATTACAACAGAGATGAAGAACATTTAAGAGAAGGTAATATAGAAGTCTAGGCATCTACAGGGCTTATGACCTGTCAATGGCTGGTTTAAGTGGCCAGTTTACACACTGTGTAACATTCACCATTCTGCCTATATTTGAACGTCTATATTCCTTCTATTCTTTCATCTGTTGATGTTTGTGAAGTTAAAGAGCTGAAACCTTTATTTATGCGGGTTAGATTCATCTAATTGAATTATTTCACCTACATACTAGGCAACGCCTAAAAATATTGTTTTTTCAATTTCTTTACTTCTTCATGGACCAGGTAATTTATCAACAATATTTTGAGTTTGTCCAAATTTTTGTAGACAAGGACTGCACTCAACTCCCTGGGGAGCTGTTTATATTAACATATTACAACAGAGATGAAGAACATTTAAGAGAAGGTAATATAGAAGTCTAGAATTTGTGACAGGTCATAAGCCCTGTAGATGCCTAGACTTCTATATTACCTTCTCTTAAATGTTCTTCATCTCTGTTGTAATATGTTAAGATAAATATTATACAAAGTATGTCATAATTAAAACACAAAAAATAGTTTTAATTATTTATACATTTTAAGTTTTATTCTGAAAACTAAATGCTGAAACAATAAATAATAGACTAGTACGTACTTTTGAGATATTTTTTTTACATATATTTTTAGAAAGATCCTTATTTAAGAATTTGTGACTGTTTTGGTCATGTAATTAAGTTCCCTAAGTATAAAAGAATTCTCGAAATCTTTATTAATCCTGAATCTCATTAATCATCATGGAAAATTACTTTGCGTTGAGTTAAAACAAGGTTGACTCGGCATTCGCTATTAATCTTGAATCTGTACTTCCCAAGTCGAAATCTTTAATTATTACTTTTCAAAGGGTTTTGATACTCTAATTCTCATTTAAACCCGGTAACCCAAACGGATTTTCAACTTTAAATATCTTTTCAAGCACCTGAACGTCTTTCCAGTTAACTTTATCTCTTTAAATTGAATTTTCCCTTCAAAAGTTTACTGTAAATAATATGCTCGATTTGAAAAGTTAAAAAATAAGATGTTCTTTTAATTGCTAGATACCATACGGTTTTTAAATACCAACCAGTTTTAAATTTATGTTACAAATATAAAAACATTTCAGTTTGTTTGCGAAAATTCTTGATGGAAGTTCATTGTAGTTTATTTTATAAATAAAAGACGAGTGATACTTTAATCCACGAATTTGGAATATCCAGTGACCGGTTTCATCGCTTTCGCAAGATCTTCGAGACTGGTATCTTTATTAAGGAGTTCAATGTATTTATACAAAACAGAGGTAAGGATAGATAATTCAAAGTTATATGAAAGTAAATTAAATAAAGTTATATTTATCTTAAGGATCATTATCAACATTTTTTCTTCGGGTTAACTAATGAGTTGACATAATGTTATTTTAATGAGTTTAAGTATGTATATAAGTAAATAAAATAAAATACTTAAACTCATTAAAATAGCATTATATCAACGCATTAGTTAACCCAAAGAAAATTTGTTGATAATGATCCTTAAGATAAAAATAACTTTATTTAATTTACTTTCATATAACATTGAATTATCTATGCTTACCTCTGTTTTGTATAAATACATTGAACTCCTTAATAAAGATACCAGTCTCGAAGATGTCGCGCAAGCGATGAAACCGGTCACTGGATATTCCAAATTTGTGGATTAAAGTATCACTCGTCTTTTATTTATGTAATAAATTACAAATATAATATTAATTAAGTCAACTAATGTATTAACTAACAACTACTACTTAGCAACTATTTTATAATTTTCTTGTATGTTTCATTTTTACGTTGCAGTATATTTAAAAATTGCTTATTACTCAATAGTACAATCTTTATTATAATATGATGTTGTTGGATGGAGTAGTGCGTGTACCAATATAATAAACTCTCTAAAAATAGTACAAAGATTACTTATCAAAGTAATTTTAAAGAAACCCTCAACATTCAATACGAAAAATCTGTATAAATTATTGAATCATACAGTAGACACTATTAACCAAGTAAACTCTATTATATTGAAATTCGTATCCTTCAACGTACAACTCGGCTGCAACAATTGTTTCATGTTGGTATTTCAAGCACGAATAATAAGAATGCTTTTTTGCCGAGAATTCTAAATAATTATAACACGTTTTTTGCTGAAATAGATATATATTCCTCACTTTAAGCAAATTTAAAGAAAATGCTAGAACCCTAATTAAAAATAATAATTATAATTTAATTTAACTGTACCTACCTAATATTTTACTTTAATATTGTAATTATTTTTTCTTGTTTGAAAGAAGAAAGAAGGGAGGACTGATAGCTCCGTATTACTCCGTATGGATCCACCGGCGAAAGGATTTTTTAGTCCGAGTGAACAAAAAACTTTTTCTTTTATTTTTTTTTATTATTTCATTATTATTGTAATATTTTATTTATTTTTCGGTGTGGAATGATGCGAATTGGCTATTTCAATGTACGCTTTTTTCTTCTTTTAACATTGTATTTAGTAATGTATAGAAAACAATAATTGGCCTATAATTTTGGTTTATTTGGTCAAAATAGTTTGGTTTTCAAAAGAACATAAAATACAATAATATCCCCCATGAACTTAAAACTAAACTAAAAAAACTGTTTTATCAGTAAATAAATTTAATGAAAGTTTTGAACCCGAGTATAAACAGCTTTCCTATTTAAATAAAAATTACTGTAAAATATTTGTTTTTTTTTTCTTTATTTCATTTTTTTTATTCGATTCTTATGTACATTTACTATCCATTTGAGTTAAAACTGATTTATTTACGTTTTTGTGTTTATTTATAAATTGCTTCAATAATGGAATATAATAATATAGTAAATTGATTTATATTTATGCGGGTGCGGATGTGTGTATGTTGTATGTATATATGCATGTATGTATGTATGTATGTATGTATGTATGTATGTATTATGTATGTATGTATGTATGTATGTATGTTTGTATGTATTTGTATATTTGTAACATCAAATAAAATTTACAACACCATTTTTCTTATATGAAATTATGTGACTTTAATTTACTAAACAACTATTACAGTGTAAGCCACTCTCCAAGCACAAGAGCTAGTTTCTTTATTAGAAAGTTAATGTTTTTAGATTAACTATATATATAAAAGAAGAATGTAATTAAAAAAAATCATTTTTTATAAAATGTAACCATATTAAAAACAGCAGAACCCACCGACTAGAACTTGTAGCGTTGTTGGCGGAGTTATTTCATAAGTACAAAACTTTAAAAAAACATTGCGCTGATAATACAATACATAAAAATATTTTAAAATCATTTTCAGCTTAGTATGATAGTCTTTTAAAATTTAAAAAAACACTGAACTTGGAAAAAATTATTCATAGTTTTTTCATTCATATACAATATAAAATAATATGCAAGCATAGGAAAAACAGCGACTGTTATGCGGTGTATAAAATGATAATTTACGATGTTTCTAATGAACTGCCCTTTTTCCGTATTTATTTTTATTTACTTACATATTTATTCTGTATTCTTAACAATATTTTTCTTACAGTTTTCTTGTAAGTATCAAAAAATATACACGGATTTTAAGGGCCCAAGCTTCAGAGAAACATTTCTCATGGTAAGCTTTAAAAAAATCCTTTTGAAATTTTTCCAAAAAGCTATTTTAAAAAAAAGTTATGATCTGAAAATGGATCAATTTTTCGGACTAGCATCCCTTTCGCAAAGCCCTACCCCTCCCCAACAAAAAAATGCGATAAATACGTATTTGAGGCAATACGCACCAGGCGCGGACAAGGAAGGCGGCTGGGTAGGAGAGGGGTAGAGGTTTGTGGAGGGACTGCTTGTCCGAGAAATTAAGGATTCACTACGTTTTGAGATAACGATTTTTTTTTTAAATATCTTTTTGGAAAAAATAAAAAGGATTTTTTTTTAAAGCTTACCATAAGGAATGTTTCTATGAAGTTTAGCGGTCTGACCCTAAAAAACCGCGTATTATCGGTGTGTTTTTGTACTACATTTATTTACATGTGCTTGTATGCTGTTTGTTTATCTATAAGTGACTCAATTCTCAATATTTGTGAATCTGTTATAAAAATAAATGACAAGTGATACTTTAATCTACAAATTTGGAATATCCAGAACCGGTTACATCGCTTTCGCTACATCTTCAAAACGGGTATCTTTATTATAAAATAAAATTTATATAAAATCAGTAAGAATAAATAATTCAAATATACAAACAAATCATCACGCAGTTCAGGCAGAGAGGATAAAACGCCATATCATTTTATCTTAGCATAAACATCTTGCTTCCTTTATATACGCACATACAACTTCTCATGAACGCATTCCGATTATTTTGGCTGTTGACGTATCCATGTTCAAGTATTTGTGAATTTATCTATGATATATATCTTTCAGTCTTCTAAGTTTTTTGTATTATTCAGCATTCGCATCGTGAATATTTCAAGCCTTTTATTCGCCATCCATTCGTTCTTCGTTTCTAAACCAACACGAGAATTCCTTTCTAGATTTGGTCAATAATGCTCACATAATGCACAGATCTTTCAATCGATCAAAAAGTATTTGACAGTAATTGAATTGAATTATTTTTAGTGTATTAGAACAGAGATTTCAGGCGTTGCCTAGTGTGTGTTTGTGAAATAATTTGGTTAGAATGCCACCCGTATCAATAAAGGTATCAGCTCTTTAACTTCACAAAGATCAACCAATGGAAGAATTTAAGGAATTCCGATGTTCAAATATAGACATAATGATGGTGTTACCACCACAGGGCATGAAATGGCAACTAAAACTAGCTAATGACAAGTCATAAGCCCTTTAAATGCCTAGACTTATATTTTTCCTTCTATTATTTCAGTTGCAATGTATTAATATTAATAACTCCCAAGGGATCTCGTCTACAAGAATTTGGATAAACTCAAAATATTTTTGAATTATTTTTATCTGAAAGTAAAGTAGATAAGAGTTACTGGGTAAATATAAAACAATGTTATTTATATGAGATTAAATCCATTTTTTGTGACTCTGCCCTTATCCACAACATGTTTTCTAAAAGTCAATCTCACCATCAAAATAGTTTTGAAACAAAAGTTTTTTTTTAAATGTTTTTTTATGCATTCTATGTCTATTTTATTTCTACATTAATAAAAATTCGTCACAAACTTTCTTTATTACATTATTGTATTTAGAAGTAAAGTGAAAAAGAAATTCCGAGAAAGCGCTACTGAGGGTAATTTTGAAAGTTAACTTAATTGAATCAGGAAATTAATATTTTCTCCATTGCGCTGGGTTCAATCGTAACGAAATTAAAAATTAATATATTCGCGAAATAACTAAAGGATATTTTAACATTGGCCGTTTCTCTCAAGTAAAGATCATTTTACGAGCAAATATTTTTATGAAGTTAAATGTTTTCAAAAAATATAAGGTCCTTGTCTCTACAAAGACGAAAGAAACATAAACGAAAACTTAACCAAAAATATTACAATTAATATGGAAGTATGGGGCATATGGAAGTCTAGGCATTTGCAGGCCTTGCGACCTCTCATTGGCTGGTAAAAGTGGCCAGTTTACACATTGTGTCGAATTCATCATTCTGCCCATGCTTTTACATTCACATTTCCTCAACTCTTCCATTTAGTGATTTTTGTGAAGTTAAAGAGCCGAAACTTTTATGGGTGGACGTGAGATTTATTTCACTTACTAAACAACGCCTGAAACAACTTTTTAATTTTTGTACTTCTAAAAAATATTATTATTTTACAAGTATTAAAAAAAATAAATTTTTCAAACACTTTTTACGTGTAGTATTGAACATTTACTATTGGTGATTTAAGTTAGTGGAATCAACAAAACTTTGAGAATGTCAAAAATTTTGACGACCGGGCTGGATTTCACTTCCTAGCGAGTTATTAAGATT
This sequence comes from Micrasema longulum, assembly GCF_059751315.1. Taxonomy (NCBI): domain Eukaryota; kingdom Metazoa; phylum Arthropoda; class Insecta; order Trichoptera; family Brachycentridae; genus Micrasema; species Micrasema longulum. The sequence continues at coordinate 594,943 of NW_028277280.1, forward strand.
GACATTAATTACGCCAATCTGAGAGCCCTGGAGGCTCTTTGTGAATACCATATACTCTAGCTTAGAAGCAGACATTAAATGATAAGGATAATGATAATTATTAGTTAATGAGAAAGATACTCCATCACAAAATGTTTATCGTTATCAATGTTTAATTTTCAAAATTATTATTTGTTCACAGGGGATGCAGTCGTAAAATGCAGACGAAAAATATCAATGTTGATCAACTACCAAATATTGAGGAATTCCTACAGGTAACAGTTATACATTTGTTGCTGTTTTCATTATTACCCTAGTCTGTATATATATTTATGAATAAACTTAATAATGATGCTTAACAATTTAGAAATACGAAATCAAACTATTGCAAATTGAAAAAAATATATATAGTGATTAATTTATTTCATTATCAAATAAAATATTTTAGCACGTGAATGTAATATTTATACTTTCAATATTTTTTGTTTCACTGGGATTTTTTTTTTACTAATCAACATACATGTTTTTTATTTTAATCCAAATCTACTTTTATACATCTAGTAAATGTTATAACTTTAAACTCTCCAAAAAAAGAGACTAGCTCTTGTTCCTGGAGAGTGACTTACAATGTTATAATTATTTATTTATTAGAGTTTATATAATTTTGAATAAACGAATACATGAGAAAAAACACTTTTGGGATTTAGAAAGAAAAACAGAAAATAATAACACATTGATACTAATTAAAACAGAATGCAGTCTTTACACGGGTTCAAAAAAATATTTTTACTTAGAATTTATTTATTGATATATTAGTTTATTATTATAGAATTAAATTGCAAATTTTATATACATGATCTTTATTTTGCTTGTTAGGACATTATCAAACTAACTTTAATATTTACAAAGTTTCCTTATATTAAAAAAAAGTAAAGGTAGAATTAAATCCAATAAAAGTGTATTATTATTAATTCTACCAATTATCTGCATACACTATTAATAAATTCAAAATTTTCAACATATGAAGCGGAACGTTATATATGATTACTTTTATCGATTGTTTTTCAACTTAAGGCTGTAGTCTGGTAAACCCAGTGGTAAAACGAACGCAAAATAAGGAAATCGTACGATTTTGCCATTTTAAAACGAAGTTTTTTTTTTAATCGCGCAAATAATAAAAAAAATTATAAACCAGATAAAAACAATATTTTTTAAAGGTATTTCTGTTAAAATTATACTTTAAAGTTTTATGTGACTAAAATATAATTACTTTAAGACCGGCAGATTACGCCATTTCAAATTTAGACCGAACTTTGGTATCTGGGATCTCAATAAGGACTATGTATAAGTATTGAACTAATTTTTTTTTTTTATAATTTAAACAAAAAAGATAAATAATATTGAATAACAGTAAAAGTACCGAAACAGGTAATTTCATTTTATACTCTTTTAAAAAAAAAAATCGGTTCAATTTTGGGGTGCGGAAAACAAAATGAGACAAGGAAATCTCGATTTTGTCGGTTTTAGTATAAAATGGGTCCGACGTGAAGTGAGGCATCTGCGAGAGAGTGACAGAAAAACTATGTTTAAATACCTATTCATCAAAATTCTCTCACACCCCATATCCTCTTAGTGTCCCGAGGAAGAGACGGGAACGTCTAGAAACCAGTAGACATAGAATAGTCAGAAAATGGTTTACTTACATTTGTTGCATTATATTTTGTAAAAGGCCTCGTGCCGTGTGTAAATAATGTAAGTATTAAAATATCTAAAGGGAAATAAAACTTTTCTTATACATTTTAAAATTAATAAAGGTCTGTGGAATACTGTCCAAAAAAAAATTTTGCTAATAATTAGTAGCATAAAAAATACTTTTAAATTTGTAATTTTGAATTCCCGCAAAAATGGTAATTCCATTGGCCACAATTCATGTTTATTTGTTCCTGCCATTTAAATTTGCGTAGAACAATTTCACGAATTTTGACGTCACAACAACCAAGGCCAAACATGTCGCGTTATTCTACGAACCTATTTTTATTCAATTTCTTTTTTACATTTTTGTATGACAACATTTATGATTTTGAAAAAATATAAATATTCACAATCCATTTCATTTATTTTTATCGGTATTCGTAGGATGTGATATTTCCATTTATAACAGATATTTTTGTCAACATTCTAAATAACAAGATCTATGCTGTCTTAAAAAAGCCACATTAATGTTATTATTTATACTTTAAAAAATAACTTTGTGGTCAAACATTTTGCAAATGTTATTAAATATTTGTATATAACCACTTACCGACCTTTCTGTATCCACCAGTTTCGAGACGTACGTACGTTCGTTTATACGATGTTATATTGTAATGGTCACCCTTAACCAATTAAACTCACGCCCCTCCCTACATCCCCTCCCTCTTTTTTCAACTACTTCTCAAACAACATAAAATATTTTCATTATCTAATCAGTGCATATTTGTCCTAATCAGTGCACGTGCTTATTGAAATGCATGTCGTATTGGTTTTATATTTTTGTGCAACAACTATGGTGAAGGTGTATAGTAGCCATAATGGGTTTTGCATGTTGGTTTAATTAGTGTACTGACGAAGAGATGGGTACGTCTCGAAACCGGTAGACATAGAAAAGTCAGTAAGTGATTATATACAAATATTTAACATTGTTAAAACATTCATTTTTTAATTAATTCCTTTTGATTTATTCCGAGATTGATAAAATTATTATCATTGACCTTATTCTTATTTTTAATTGATTAAATTTTATTATTACATGATATAGTGTAAAATAATTATTCCCTTTTACACACAAAGTGGTGTAAAAGGGTGTGTATTGATAATTAGTACACGCATTAAATGCGGCCTAAGATGAACGATCTTATCCTCCGAGGACTGTACATTATATTAGAGTAAACCTCCTTTCAAAAATATATTTCATATTGACCTTGCCAGAAATCGACGTTGTGACTTCAAACAAGGCTAAGGCGACAACCCCTACTTCGGCAAAATGGTTTTACTTGTGTTTTAATTTAAATTTAATTATTTCCTGCAAAGAAAAGGTTATTTTCGTGGGCAAGAATTTTCTTGAGAAATTAACATTGAAATGACACTGTATAAGTTATCCATAATTTTAATATACATTATTACCGTTAGCTTTGACGTTTTTCATCCATCTGTGGTTAGTTTTATTTCTAACAATGCTTATCGTAAACTTGAACCGAAGTTGTGACATTTCGAATTACTTTTGTGTTTCATCAACAGAGAACGCTATAGACAAGAAATATGTCGTAACATTTTTAAATATTTTTTTTATAATTTTTAAGATGCGTTTTGTTTTTTTTAATACATGAATGTGCACTGTAAATTATTGATATTTTAAAAAAATATTTTACAAATAATTCATTTAGTCTAAGTGCTTTAGTCTAGACGCAAACCTTAACTAAAAAGCTTTGATGTTTTTTCAGAAGATGGGCCACCTAGATCAACTCATGTTTATGGGAAATGCACCGCCCTTACCTCCCCGTTCAACCCCACTGGTTTTCACTCCGATTTCCCCTGAGAGCTTCACAGCATATTACCGTAAGGATCTAATATTGTACTGTTTTTTTTTTTCATTTCTTATTTGTTTATTTACGGAAAAGCTAGGTTATAAAATGCCACACACAATTTATTTTTAAGTGAAATGATGAAGGATTGTAAGCCTTAAGGTTTATTATCCGCTTTCCAATGCGTTTCAAATATTATCAAATGAATTTTTTAAATATTTTTTTATCAAATCTACTTATTTTATAGTCTTACATACATGATTTTTTAACGTTAATTCAATCGACTCTGCTATAATTTTATGATAAAGTCATTCATATAAAATTATTAAAATATTTTTGGAATCATGATTTCGGTTGTTATACCTATAATTTATTTTTTTTATATCCAAAACCCGTAACAAAAATTCCAAGTAACAGCACGCAGCGTTTTCAATAAAATTATACGGAATTATTTTTAATGAGGGTATCCATAGGTCGGAGTTCGACGCCATGTTTCGAACAAGAATGCTTTTAATATCCTAACAATTCGCAGACAAATTTATAATACCGACCAGCGGCTTACCTTTTTTACCTGACTTACCGATTATCTCTCGCTTTTGGATCTAGCTTCGGTCTTGATAAAGAAAATAATGTACTGACAGGTGTTTCGTAAAAAGATAAACCTGTTAAAGACTTGTTAAAAATTCAACCGTGTGTCGTGGGTGTCTTTTTGACTTATTTACGAAAGCTTATGTCAAGTTTTACCGCGTGAATAGTTTTGCTGCATTCATTCCGCGCCAACTTCACGTTGTATCTTGTGTCTTTATGACGCAGCTGCCAATTCTATAGTAACAGTTGAAGGATCCTAACCTAAAATTGTTATCGAACTTGAGGACTAAACATGTATAATCTAAAGTTGTAATAATCTAATTGTACATACTTAATCGCTTTAGTGATAGTTAAAATGTGGTAAAAATAGTGTTAAGTTTTGATGTTATAACTTTGCTGTGGTATAACTTTACTTATTGGTTAAAGGAAACAACAGGTGAAATTAATTCTCATTTGAAGTTTGAAGGTTTCATATCCGTTTTCAAGGGGTGACTTATAAGAATTCTTTAGTTTACGCTATTTTTTCAGCTTTTTAACCAAATTCATTCATTTTGTCAGTATTTCAAGAGAATCAATCTTGAAAACTTGTTTTTTCTGTACTTATAAGTGAATTATTTATGCGATTATTTCCTTTCGAAAAAACATTTTTTTGTGTTAAAGAGACTAATTCACCTTTAAGGAAGGCTTCGATTCAAAAAGTAAAAGTTATCATCAAACCTGTTTTGGTTTTGTTTCGTACTGACTATAATGAGTGATTGTATGTCCGGTTCACCAGGAGTAGAACTGTGCAAAAAGTGTTCAACTTGTAAACAAAAGTTATTGAGATCAGATTGTGGTTATTGACTTTCAATAAGAAAGTTTAACCAAAGAGAACCCTTTGCTTTAAAAACTGGAGGGATCGAGAGTACCAATTTCTTCACCAGACCATCATTGGGGTAAGAGAAACAATTTAACATCTATTCTGTTAATTTAATTAAAATACTTTTTGAAACGCAATGCATTACTCGTATAATTTAATATTCTACCTTCGTCAATATTCTTGTTTTATTCTAGAATTTGTTTTTGTAAGAGTATTCGAAAATGAGGATATAGAATAAAAATTAAAAACATCTTGAATTTTAATCGAAACAATGTTTGGAAATGTTGTGTTAATCTGCGTATTATAAATAAATGCACGGATTTGGAGCATTTACGGTTTTTTTAAAATAAAGTAGAGTAGTATTCAAATATTTAATAAGTTTGTGTGCGTAGCAAATTTTTTCCTATAAATATTTCAAATGTGCGTGCTTACCTACACATAAAAAAATTATATGTTTTTTTGGTTCAGCGACAGGCACTTAAGCATTAACATAGGCTTTTCATTTTTTATACCGCTTATTATGATGTATTTTTGCAGCCTTTTAATATTTGATAATACGTTTTATACATAAATTTAAGCCTTGGGTCTAAGAGGGCTAATGTCGTAAATCACATTACATGAGAGTAATTTTGCAGCTATTATGTGATACTGTAATAAATTGTACAAAAATATTATCAACAAAATAAAATTTGTAGCACATATTTGTTTGTATATAAAATTTTTCAAGATGTATATTTTTTTATTGACATCAACAGAAAAAATCAAATCTGACATTGGCCCTTTTAGACCCGTGACTCCGAAATACGTATGTATTTAAAGTCTTTCTCCTCAACTAAAGAACTGAATTAAAAATATTTTAAATAATTTGCTAGAACAGTTACAGCAAAATGTTCAATTGCCTGTAATTATCGACTTCGTGTTACATTCACGCGTATTTTAACATTTATTTCTATTCACACTTCCTAAAAGCAATTTAATACACAGTTACGAATTCTTCCATCATTTGACCGCACGAAAATAAACATTCAAAGCTTTAAATTATAAACGAATTAACGAACACTGAAATCGTTATTTGAATTGTGAAAATACCGCGGATTTTCACTCGCTGACTCGACTACTAAAAAACCCAAACGGCCGGACAACCAAAAAACCTTTGTTGTTAACTCTTCTTAGATAACAGTAATGCGTTTGATGGCATCGGCACTCAGTCTTATTCCCCACCTTATGTGCTCCATACTTTAATATTTAGTATAGGTATACGCATTAAAAAAAACATTCGTTTATTGTTCAGTGTGAGAAATTAAATTTTGTTTAAAATTATGCAGTGATTCCCTCGGCACGGGACACCCTACGTAACTTTATTTTAATAAATGTATGTTTGTATTTATTGGGTGAATTTGGTCGTCCGATTTTTTTCAAGTTTAAAAATTAGCACCAAGTTAAATAAACGGGTAAAATTCGAATTCAAACTCGTCATTCGAAAGAACATTTTCTGCTCTGTATGGTGTTATTTTGCTTGTATTTAACATATATTGTTTTGTTGATTACAAGCCTTCAAAATGTAATGTCAAGAAGAAAATGGGCATTTTCGACGCCTCCATTTTGCGTTCAATCGTGGGAATAAAAGAAAAAACAAGTACGGGGAATACATTATTGACTAATTTGTTGTAATTTGTTCTCTTTTTCTCTTCATTTAGAAAAAAAACGGACACAACTTATGTTAACACTCATACTTAAAGTAAAAGTTCTTTAATGAAACTTTTATGGTGGTTTTCGAGAAAGACGTTCCTATTAAATATTGACCCCGATAAGTCTCTTTCATTATTTTGCAACAAATTATTCAAAAATGTATTCCCCTGATTCTCCTTGGTCACCTTTTTTTTCTTTATTCTCTCGATTGAACGCGAACAGGAGGTGTCGAAAATGCTCACTGTCGTCCATTTGACATTCCATTCTTGAGGCTTTTAATCAAATAAAAAAATGTTATGTACCTAACGTGAAAGCAAATACAATATCTGTAGAATGACTTATAACCTTAACCATTTTTATTTACTTTTGGCTTCATTTAAAATCATAAAAAAGCATACCTACTACGTATGTTAACACCCAATATTTTTTAATTATGGCCAAAATTCACAATATTTAAAAGTAATCGTAAACACTTTTATTAGTAAACATTTTAAAAACACGATAGTAATAGTAAACACTAATGCGTTTGCAAGAAGGTCCATAACTTTTTGCCAGAATCGAGGAAAAGCGGGAGGGTTGTCAAGTTGCGGAAGGTGTTGACCTCGCTCTTTCATGACATTGGTCGTAGGGAGTCAGAGAGGTTGATGCATGCCGCGGATTGGAGATTAGATGCTTACTGGGTATTGAAAATAAAATATGAAAATAAATAATAATTTGAAAAAATATATACACAAATGGCAATCATGAAGTTTGACATTATATTTAACAAATTGTCTTATGAATGTATGTATGTGTATGCGCATGAGTGTATGTACGTGTGTGTGTGTATGTATATATATTAAAATGGTAATACGAGTAAGTTCATATTTTATTAGTCTGTACTTTCTATTAAGTTGTAAACTATTATCATGTATTAAAATGTAATTGCCTAGCTTGGAACAGGGTATGCACTCTTGTTAGCTGGGCAAAGGGAGCATAAAGTTGTATTTATGATAAAATGTCTAAATAAATAAATAAAATAAAAATATGTCGTCGCATGTTTTAGGCTCTTAATTTATTATAAAATAAAGTTTTTAGGGTATATTTAAAAAAAATCGAATACTTCCCCTCACTTTCAATTATAAAAAAAAAACATTATAGTTTCAACTCAAGTACCTTTGTTTTGTTTTAAAAAAAACATTTCACCAAACGTCTCGTTTATTTGATTTATTTTTATTATTTACGCTATCAACCTCTTCATAAAAATATTGCTATTTTTTATTATTTTTAGACAAAGAAATATTTGCCTTTTTAAATTATTCTCAAATATTTCACTATTAGAAAATGGAAATTATGTTTGGATAGAGGTTTATACGGGGTTCAAACCTCGGCCATCTGATCTGTGAATTTGTAACACTAGTTACGGGACCACACTTATTTTTAATTCTTGAAATAATGCTATGATATTAGAATTCAAATTTCACAAATATTTTCACCAATATTAAAAGATAGAGCGTAAAAAATATTTTTTAATGAAAAGACGAATGCGTTTAGTTTTTCATTCGTTTGTTGATCGAATTATTGATGATCAGTATTGCCATAATATGAATAGTAAAAATATATAAGGTCTTGATAAGGTCTTGATAGTAACCTGATAAAATGGATTATTGGAAGAAAAAAATCTTAAATTTTATGCCTACCAAATTAAAGAGACACGCAATCTTATTTGACAGGCGCCGTGACGCAGTTGGTTAGACGACCAACTGTGAAACTGACGTCGTGGGTTAGATTCACGCCAGTTACAAGAAAAAAATCCATAAATTGTTTTTTTTTGCATTAGAGTATATTTTTCATTACTTCCTTCCATATCATGTCGTACCACCTGCTGACAAGCCTCTTAAATAGAGGCTTAACGAGTTATTCCTTTATAAAAAATAGTCATTAAATTCTTATCAAATTATCATTGCCATAAATACGAATGTTATTTTACTGATTAACCAGATACCACATACTAATTAACTCTCATTTTTATTATGAAATTATTTCCTAATAGTGACAGCTGTTGATCTGCAAAAATTCTCTTGATTTTTTCATAAACGAAATTATGGTATCTACGCTGTTTAAAATATAAATTACACCTACGTAACGGATAAAAATCATTAGTGGATATGAATCATAATATTATAACAGTCCTTTTCAATTTAAATATCTTAAAATTACACTTACAACATCGCCCATAAAAGAAAATACTGCGCAAACGGGATTTAAAAAAAAGTATACTTATTACTTAAACGTAAGTCAGATTATTTATGTAATATATGATGATGAGCCAAAATACGGCATACTTATTTAGTGTGCAAGTTTTTTCCATTAGCATTTCTTTAGTATAAAATTTGTATTTGAATACTTAATTGAGTAAGTGCATTTTAAAAATATAATCGCAGCATTTTTCAAAATAAATTTTCCATTTATTTGTAAATTTTGACCTAAATTTACATACATTGTCACAAAAAATATCAGCCGCGATAAATATATTTAACGATATAACTATTGGTCGCATATTCTGGGTATTGTAGATTGTTTAAAAAAGAAGATTTTGTCTTGTCGGTCTAGATGGCACACGGAATGGAAGTCTTTCAAGTAGGTTAGGAGAATCAATTTTATTATTTGTTAATTTGAATTAAAATAACTGGTCTAACATTATTTTTCGATTTTTAAGAGAGTTTATTCCACGGTACTGCATACTTTCAGCATAGTTAGAGAAGTAAATGTTTAACCGGTAGTCGACCTGCGTAAAAAAAAATTGTTGGACCCTTTCTAGTCCATTAATACTTACATTGAAGTAAGGTGACTAAATAGGAGTACAGTATTCTAGCTGGGGACGAACAAATGTTTTGTAGAGTTTTTCATATGCTCTGCATGGTTAAATGGTTTCGATACTCGCATTGTTGAAGATAAATTCTCCTGAGCGTATATGAAGATACCCTACGTATCCCCCCTACCATCAAGTACCCCTCAATACGCATTTCTACGCATTAAAAGAGATAAAAAAAACTGTTCCACCTAACATTTTTTCCTTTGATTACTATTTATTTCAATTTTTAATCGTTCTGAGGCTGGCACATTTTTTCTTAAAAACCTATTCAAAATATGAGAGAAAAATAAGTAAATTTTGAAGTAGAATTCAATTCGGACATAACTGTCAGTTATAAAATAAACGCCTAGATGCGCAGAAAATTTGTGGCTAGATTCGGCCCTATTAACATATAAGATAATTTAGGCGTAAAATGTTGCCACTATAAAAAATAAATTGAGTTATTAGATTTTTCCATCTATTTTTTTATCTTACTGAGTGTAAGTATTGAGACACCAAAGGATCCGGCTTTGTAATCGCTCGGTAGTTGAATACAGACGATTTTTAAGCATACCGTATTGGTAATTATCAAAAGTCGTATAAAAGTCATGTTCACGCGAGCACTTTTTGCTTGAATCGCGATTTATTGGAGCTTATAATCGCTTTGAAGTGGGAGCTTTTTATCACAGAAGTCTATTTAAAATATAAATGAGAACTATTTTAAATTTTAGTGATGTAAGGAACGCGGACTAAGTTTTCGGTATCGTTCATTAGTTGGATTTGATCATATGACGTCGAAATGACAAATCGGTAGAGCATTCCGTGGAAGCTGGAGATAGTACAGAAGTTAAGTGTACCGTCTCGATATGTATAGATGAAGATAGCTTTCATAATCGCGGCATTGTTTCACCAAAAAAAGTTACGTTTAAAAATGTACATAATGTATGTACCTTCATTGAAATTTCGCTTTAGCGGTTTTTTTTAAATTAACAGGTTCTTTCCTTAAATTCCTTATAATTTCAAGCTAATTTCTAACTTATTCCTACATAAGTACACCTCTCTGTTGGTGAGAAAACCGGAGTTTGACTGACGTTTGCAAACTAGTGTTATCAGCTTAAAAGTACCTGTTCGAAATACTCGGCAGCTAACGTTATTTTTTTAATCTCCTGGCAGTCACAATTATTATAACAATTCACCAATACCTAGACTTCACCGGCTAGGTAACGAGTAGGGTGAAGTTGATATATTTCGTCTGTCTTTATATAAATATAGGTTAAGTATTCAAAAGGTTATAAATTAATTTGTAAAAAAATTCTTAATATTGTTCTTTATTTACTTTTTTTTCTCTCATGGATCTCTATAATACTGTATAAACTTATATGTATGTATATATATATGCATGTATGTATTTGTGTATGTATATATATGTACATGCATGTATGTAAATGTGTGTGTGTGTATGTATGCATAGGCATGTGTATGTATGTGTGTATGTTTTCATATGTAAATTTGTTAAATATTTTTCTATGAACCCATATACCTATGTTGGTACATTTCCTTATTTTTACTTATTATTGTATCTTTTAGTTTTTCTTATGTTATCTATAATTTTAACTTAATTTATATACTTATGTTTCACTGCTGCACTTGAATGTAATTTATAATATATGTTTAAGCCCGTAGGGCGTATAAATAAATAAATAAATATTTGAAAAAATATTTATTTAATGCTTTGGAATATAACCATAAACAAGTACCTACTTAAATTCAATATTTGAATCTAAACAATTTTTAGTTTTGGAATTTAATCATAAACAAATACCTACTTAGGTACCTACTTATCGATAAAAAGTGTTTTTCCAAGGCAAGCCAACGTTCGGGCAGGACAACGTCTGTCGGGTCAGCTAGTAGGTAAATAAATAGTAAAAAAGTAATAATGTTGAATTCCGAATTCATTTTTTTACAAAGTATTTTTTTTTTTTAATATACTTTTTTTACAAGGTATGTGTGGAACGTATCTCCCATGTAAAAAAAGGTTCCAGCGTAGGGTTATTATTCTTAGTTGTTTTATGAAAGTCATTTATTATTTTGGACGAAAATTTGATTTTAACTTTAAACTACTGTGCTATGCTTAATGTTTCTTATATAATGTTTTCTTACTATTTTGGATGTACTCGTATTAACAATGTATTATATTATGTATTATCACAAAAATGTTTTCTTTTCAAGTACGATCCCAAATGAGTTTTTTTTTATTACTTCTGGGAGTATAATATGTATTTTACGTTTTATATGTTTTATTAACAAACCAAACTACAAATTTATTAGGCAAACCGAGGCTGGCCCTAAATACTTTTGAACTCGATTCATTGGAAATAATATAATTGATGTACTTTACATGTTTACGTATACAATATATAACTAAAATCGCCAATGGGAAAAAATAAATAAAATGAACAATTTTTATGACGTTCATTTGATGTACACGTTATTTTGTAGTTTTCTATTTTTTTGCTTTGAGTAATTACTGATTGTATCAATACACTTACTCTTTTGTAATGGTTTTATTCCGGTTTTAAAAGAATTGCGCTATTTGAACAGTTTAATATACATTTGAAATACATGAGTAAGCACAAAAATGTAGGTTTTTTATAATAACCAACTTACTGCTTTTTATCTAAGAACGAGCTAAACCCAGCAATGCTTTGCTTTTGCTAGATATGAGTATATAATCGGATATAGATTAAATAAACATAATCGAAAGTTTCATATCAATTATTGTATTTAGTTCAATATATTGTTCCTTTTGTGTTTCGTATTACATAAATTGTGGGAATATGCGGTGACAGGAAATTTTAAGAAATTGGTATTTTAACATTGTTCTGTACTGTCTTGTTCATACCTCCCCAAAACTGTGCGAAAAATACAACTTTACGATATATGCCTAACTAAAATAGAAAAAATCGGCGTTTCGTTTTTCTGTTTTCCGCACCTCAAAAAAGAACTGATTTCAATTTTTTTTTTTTAATATTTTATTTTTCGTCTTTTTTACGTTTTTCAAACATAGTTATCATATTTGTGTATCGTGAGCCCGAAGACAGCAGATAAAACTGGGTGATTTTATGGGTTTTTAGATGGTTCTACCTTTAGATGGAACCCGGAACCTCCCGTGTGTGAGTCAAGCGTCTTTACCACTACACCACAAAGGCCGCCAAATATAAAAATACCCAAAACAAAGCTCATTAATACGCAAAAAAACACGCATACATTGGCCCAGTGGTTATTTCTACCGAAGACACTCATATCTACGAACATTGCCTTTTATATACATATATAAAGATGTACGAATAATATGTACATTTCATAACTAACATTGAAATCCGAGAACGGAAGCAGCACCGAGCATTTTGAGGGTGAGGCGGTGGACCTGGTTTTTGGAAACCTGCTGCGGATGTCTCAGGAGAGCCCCAACCCAAGTTGCCTCTTCTTCACAAATGTGAGCTCCCGCCGTCCTGATAGGCCGTCGTTGACGATCTTTCGGCTTTAATCGGAACTAAGGGGCATGGAATTGACGAAGGAGGAAGCGAGACTGCTGGCTAGCGATAAGGTTTCCTCGAAACTTCTGGTGATGTCCACATTCTTCACTTAGAAGCGGATGAGCAAAAACAAAGATGAATATGTAAATTTATTGCAATAGAGAGGGAAAACATTGAGAAGGGAATATGAAAGTCTAGGCATTTACAGGGCTTATGACCTGTCATTGGCTGGTTTAAGTGGTCACTTAACACTGTGTAATATTCACCATTTTGCCCATGTTTAAACATTCACATTTCCTCAACTCTTCCATCTGTTGACTTTTGTGAAGTAAAGGAGCTGAAACCTCTAAACCAGCCAATGACAGGTACTAAGGCCTGTAAATGCCTAGACTTCCATATTCTCTTCTCAATAATGTTTTCCCTCTCTGTTGCAATAAATTTAAATATGAATAACTCCCTAGAGAGGAAATCCTGCCAGTCTGTAAGCATTTAAACATACTCAAACATTGATGAATATGTAGGTACTTAAAAGTTATAAAACCTTTTTAAGTAATCGGTAAATCCATTTTAGAACCTCTGAACCTAATTTAGTGGCTCTGGCAATTATTCCTTTGCTCCCGGGTTCGAATCCCAACAAGTATATAAAATACATAGGTACACTAAAGGACTAGGATATTTTCACAAATCGGGAGGAAAGTTGAAAATATATTACATGTTAGCACATTTTTATGATAAAAAATGAATTTTCATCAATCATCTGTACCTAACATTCATTAAAAAAATCTCTCGAAGTTGGCGTCACGTCACTTTGACGTCACACGTCATGGGCATTGCGTTCACTTCTAATAAATATTGCGTACTTGTATAACGCAGTAACGTAATACGTGCCGTTTGTCCCATCGGGGTCGCAAAACGTCTCTTTTTCAGGTAATTAAAATTAATACTTTTTGAAACCATTGCAGAAAATTTATATTTATCTGATGTCACACGGAAAAGAAAAAAAAAGTACCTTTACCACCATAATTTTTGCTTATTCAAAAATAATATTAAACAAACTGAAATAACCCTATTCAGTCGTAGAAGGCAACTAGGGCAAGTTACATATTTGTATAATGATTTTATTTTCTAACTGATAATTCAGTTCTTAATTATTTGTTTTAATCTTTTCTAATTTTGTATTTATACGATTTTTACAATAAATAAAATAAACGGGAGTGCTTCTTACTTTAAATTATGAACTCATGTAATCAAATCAATATTTTGCCTTTTTTGGTCTTTGCCCGGAACTTAAATAACCTTTGGAATTAAAATTATCTACTCTATTTTAAGCGCGTTTACTACAGTATTATAATGAATATTCAAAAAGAAATAATTTAAAACAGCGCTTCAGAAGTGTGAAATTAATTATTTCTCGTGATTTTATCATAGATTCGCTTCTTGTTTCATTTTGTTCACGTGCCTAAATTTTATATCCTTACATTCTGATTCCAAGTGTGCTCAAGTGAATCCAACCATAATTCCGTCAGGTTTCAAAACCCACTATTAAAATTAACTTAAGGTAAGAACTTTAAGTGAGAGCTCACAAAATACGTTTCTACTAATTTTTTAGAGATAATGGTGTGTAAAAATATTAAAATTAAAAAGTATATCGTTAGAAAGGAATTCAACAGTTGAAAAAACATTATTAATAACAGTAATAAAACTGATAGAACATCCGATTATTAGTTTTTTTTCTACGCGTTAAGATATTATATTACATATGCTCACTTCAAATCAAAATGTAGTTTTATGAAAGTGAGATGTAGTAGTAAAATTAATTACTTCATCCATGTCCACTCCCTAAGTGGAGCACATGGTACCCACGAAATCTCTCCAGGTCTATCTGCGACCAACTCTCGTGTGTCTTTCCAAGTCGGGTCAGCCTCCCATAGTTCAGAAGGCAACTGCCGACAAACTGTCAGCTTTTGACATCCAGAGCCCTTATTCTGTGACAATTTCGTTTCGTAAGTTCATTCGTTTCTCATACATCTATCTCGTTCTTGCTCATACTATACGAATAAATTTACGAAACGAAGTAGTCACAAAATAAGGTTTCAGGGCCGCGAGAACCTGAGTCCGTATTATAAGAAGTAAACGTTTATCTTTAATTTTACCTATTAAGTAACATTCAGTTTTCTGCATGAATATATATTTTTTTCTAAACATGTTCAATTACTCGTAACTGGCGAAAATACTTTAAATTTTCATACAAACATACACATTTTCGTACATAAATATCGATTTGACTTAATACCTTCTCGATATGTATCGATGAGGACAGCGTTTGCAATTGCCCCCCTGATGCCTTGTAAAGTAGACAAGCGTGGTCAAGGCTGTCGCTAGGCGTCCGTAATACGTATATGACCCAGCCAGCCATATCGCCTCCGCTTGGTGACTGTTGCCACCGGAGATTGATGCGTCTGTTGTATTATTTATACATTCCTTACGAAGTCAAACTACCGCACACCCAGTATTCTTCTGATTCACCTATTCTTAAAACTCAATAGTTTTTCTCTTTTGGGCCCTAATGAGGTACCACGATTCCCACCTGTAGACGAAAGCAAGTGCTACGAAGGCTTAACATAGATGACATTTAGTTTATACCTAGTAAACATCTGATCTCCAGACAGCTTTCATACGGTTAAATAGCCGTACTCACAGCACTTTTTTAAAGCTGTCTCTACATACGTTTCCGTTACATACACTCCCAAGGCCGGGATTACAAACGCTATCTTCATTTATAAAAAATATCGAGACGGTATTCTAGTAAAATCGATATTTATGTACGAAAATATATATTTGTATAAACATTTGAAGTATCTTCGTCGGTTATCTATAATTAAACATGCTTAGAAAAAAAACGTGTGTATTTATCTACCGAGCGATTACAAAGCCGGCTTCTTTAGTGCTTCGATACGTACACTCAGAAAGATAGTATAACAGATGGAAAAAATATAATAACTTAATTTATTTTTTATAGTTGCAATATTTTACGTCTAGATACTCTTATATGCTTGAATAAGGCAGTATCTATCAACAAATTTTCTATGCATCAAGACGTTCGTTTTCTATATTGACAGTTATGTCAGTATTCAATTAGACTTTAAAATTTTCTTATTTCTCTCTGATATTTTTAATAGGCTTTTAAGAACAAAAGTGGCAACCTCAGAACGATTAAAAATGGAAATTAATAGGAAAAATTGGTCGGTGGAACAAATTTTTTGTCACTTGTAATGTGTAGACATGTGTATCGAGATGTACTTGACCCGTCGTGCGTCGGTTCAAACCGATATACTTACATCAAAACTTGATGGGGGGGGGGGGGGATCGGTAGTGTAGTTTCGTAATCGCTCGGGAGAGTTTATCTCCAATAATGACATCATAATGAAGCTATGTCATTTTAGTGCGTAGACATCTGTACCGTGACGTACCCTTCCCCTTGTTACATATCGATGTCCTTACCCAAAACTTGAAGGTGGGGGTCGGTAGTGTATCTTCGTAACCGCTTGAGAGAATTTATCTTCCAACTATACCGTCATGGCAAAAGTATGACGTCTTTAGCTTCACATCATAATCGCGGCCCGGGTATTTAAATTATCGACGCTTTTGACTGCTTGGGCTGAGAAAGAGTAATGCATTTTATTAATATTATATTCAGGGATAATTTATTTTTTTATTATTTTATTAGGAAGTTCAACAAGGATACATAAAATACACTTAATGTGTAAGTAAGTATTGATATCATTTTTCATTTATATCCTCAATTATAGAACTCTACCATTTTTCATAAATTATGTAAAAGAAAGGTGTAGCTTAATTAAATAAATTTTAGTAAAAATTAAGATAAAGTTAAAGATGAGTTTAAAGATTGAGTTTAAGATAAGAAACTAATTGTTCTTAAAGAAAAGAAAATAAGAAGATAAAAGAAGTAATAAAATAAAATAAAATTAATTTACATACATAAAAATAATTGTAATAAATACATTTATTTGATTTAAGGAACCCGGTTACATTTTTTAATAATTATTTGCCGTATCATGATAAATGTCAATATTTACTTTCTTTTCTATTTTGTCAAAGAGTCCTTCCCGTGAAAATGTGCCATTTATGGTTTGTAAAAAATTGGAAGGTAAAAGACTCAAATACCTACGTCCTAATTAAACATCTAGGAAACGTTTGTTTTTTTCCAAAATTTTATGATTTCGCGTTTTAGTATTATTTTATCAATGCTCAGTCCATGTAATAATGAATCGGGTTGTAGTCCCTTGGCTAGTGTTGCGGAATCACGGATCGGAGGTCCGAGGTTCGAACCCCACTCTACCCTAAATTGATTTCCATTTTCTAATAGTGAGTTATTTACAACTCATTGAAAATGGCCACCAAAATTGAAATATTTGGGTAAATTATAAGAACGCAACTATAAATAACTTTTTAAAAAATGAATGAGGTCCGAGTAAAGCAAATTTTATTTGTAAATTTTAGAAACCAATAATTTGAGTTGATTTTGTGATCTGTTAAGCTGACAAGACAATACCTTAATGTTGTTCGTTATATTTTTTATTTGGCAAAAAAATAAAAACCTTAACTACACTCTTATTTGCCACGTTCATTCGTGTTTAATGTTATAGTCAACTAATTTTATTAAAGTTTATAACAGTTTTGTACCTCTAAAAACGTATTTATACGACAAAAAGCTTTTTGTTCAATTCGACTGTTAATTATACACCAACAGCTCCATTCTTTTTTACCCTTGTTGATCTTTTAGAATAACAGGTGTC
The DNA here is from genome assembly GCF_059751315.1 of Micrasema longulum. Taxonomy (NCBI): domain Eukaryota; kingdom Metazoa; phylum Arthropoda; class Insecta; order Trichoptera; family Brachycentridae; genus Micrasema; species Micrasema longulum. Next base: position 612,804 of record NW_028277280.1, read on the forward strand.
GACAATCAACAGTCTCATAGTGATATACATACCTTTATAAAAACGTTTGGTTGATGAGCATGGATGGTGTTATGCAAAAATGTGTTAAGCCGTACCAACCTCAAACTGAGATAATTGGCGTTTAACATCAGGCGCATTTTTCAAAAATATCAATATCATCATCATCATTCATTTTCCGCACCTAATGGTGCATAGGACAGTGCATTGGTAAACCAATCGCAGTGTATCTTGGTTATTTTTATTTTTTTTAATGACGGGAAGATGATCGGTCTTACGGTTCAGGTACCAGTCCAGATACTTCTATTCTATTCTATACTATTCTAGTGTAAAAAACACATTTTTAAATAAACATTTCATGTCGACCCTGTCGGGAATCAAACCCGAGATCTCTTGCATGGTAAGAAAACGCGCTAACCACTACACCACGAGGCTGACAAAATAATAATTTAACTTGGATCTTAAGTTGAATATTTAAAATATACTTAATAGAAGAATTTATTTAAAAAGGTGTTTTCACAATGGAATATTTCATAGTCCCTGGATAGTTATAGTTACCTGAAGCGTAAGACTGATCATCTTCATCATTCACTTTCTGCACCTAATGGTGCACAGGGGGCTGCAGCGGTACTACAATCGCAGTGTAACTTAATCATTTTTGTAACATAATGATAAGATAATCAGCTTCAGATGCCAGTCAAGGAACCATGAAATATTCTAGTGTAAAAACTCATTTTCGAAATAAGTATTTCATGTCAACCATGTCGGGAATCGAACCCGAGACCTCTTGCATGGTAGGTAAACGCGCTGATCAGCACACCACGAGGCCGACTACATCTTTTCTTCATGTAACAAAAAAATATTAAGGTACGGTGCGATTGGTGTACCAATGCAGTGCCCTATGCACCATTAGATTCGGAAAGGGATTGATAATGATGACTAATTAGAAGAATTAAGGTGATTTTTATTTATTTATTATTTTTTATTTTTTTATATAAAATTTGACAAAAAATTGCGGTAACACATTTTCACAGATCACATATCGTTCTCGGCAAGGGCCGGTATGAAGGTCATAAAAACGTAAATAAAATGTTGTTTTAAATTAAATATTACAACAAGAATTATCTTCTTTAAGAAAAAAAGATTATACAATTCTTTGAAAAAAGGTTTCAACTAAAATATTTTTTTTTAAGTATTACCGTAAGCATAATTTTTCGTAGAAATAAAAGAAAATGTATGTAATTTAAAATGCTTGTATTTCTTTTTAAAATCAAAAAAAAAAAAATTGACTTCGGCCACTTTCATGTTTAACTTATTATCCTTAAATAATTTTTACAAATTTTGGTTCAATACTTAGTCTTTCTTGAGATCCCAGATACCTAAGTTTAGTCTAAATTTGAAATGGCGTAATCTGCCGGTCTCAAAGGAATTACATTTTAGTTACGTCCAACTTTTAAGTTTATTTTTTTACAGAAATACCTTTAAAAAAAATTTTTTTTTAAAGGAATAACCCACTAAGCCTCTATATTGAGGCTTGTCAGCAGGTGGGATAGAGGGGATATGGAAGGAGGTAGTGAAAAATACACCACAACACCCAGACCAATTGAGGAAAAAAACTTTCTTGGATTTTTTTCTTGCAACTGGCGGGAATCGAACCCGCGACGCCAGTTTCACAGATAGCCGTCTAACCAACTGCGCCGTCTAACCGAATATATATTTATGTTTTTTTTATTATTATTTTTATTAGGTGATTAAAAAAAAACATTAGTTTTTAGAACGGCAAAATCGTATGGTTTCCTAAATTTGCGTTTGTTTTACCAGACTACAGCTTTAAAGCCGTGTTTTATTGCTTTTAGTCCAGTTGCATGGTTAACACTTCGAAGTATTACAGAAAATTTGTAAGTTTAACAATGTTAAACTATTTTTTGGATCGTGATTCTAATACTAACTATTTTTTTTCGGTTTTGTGGTGTGACACATTTTCGCATAACACCATCCAGTTGTCTGTACGAAATAAAGTTGTTGATGGCTATTCTAAAGATCAATTTTATTGTTACATTACGATGTTACAACTTGTTCTAGATTTAATAGAAAGTAACAATTAGAAAGGAAGAAGATTATTATCAACCAAATACGAAGATACATTGTATTACGTTGATGAATGTGTTCAAAGACAACGCTTTAACTGTACTGTTCGCTACTGACAGCATTTTTCTGGGTTGTCGTACCCCGTGTAAAAATTACTTTTTCCAAAAATTAATTCAATTGGTTAGTTCAGTTTTATATCCAGTAAAATAATATCATTAAAATAGTTTATTTTTAGTAGTAAATTACTGAATTTTTGTGTTGTATTTCAGTTTTATACAACCCGAAATCAGAAGATATTTTTATTTATTTTATTAAAATAAACGGCATTTGTGCGTTTTACATTAAAGACAAAAATACGTTCTATAAAATACAGATACAGTTTGGTTATTTATAAAAAAATACATTTAAACCAGCGATTTACGGATACTAAAAAAGTGAAAAAAAATTATGACTTTTAAATGGAAAGAGTTAAATCTACATTAAGAGACCATCTATAGAAGCCAATTAAAAAAATACATATTTTTATGTATCGTATTATCAGTTCAATGATTTTTCTAAATTTTGTAATTTTGATATTACTCCGTGTGAGACGTCAAAAGTTATCTTCGGTGAGATCTGCTGATTGGTGAATAGGCTTCCCGCAAACCGGAAATCTATCACAACACTCTATCTTTGGTTGATTCGGAAGAAGTAGTGACGTCTTTAATTTTAACCGTGCCAAAGAAAACATTCTTCATATCCAATTTTCCGTAGCACTGAACTTTGTCATTTAAAAATCGTCAGAAAGTGTAATATTTTTTTTTTTAAGATTAAGAGAAATACTGTGTATGTCACGTATCATTATTTTATAAAATTAGATCGATAAAAAAAGTATTAGAAAATGAATTAAAATTAACTAGGATTTATTTGTGGCATTTATGTAAAGAGGTACCGGTCACTATTAGCTGATTGTGCAAAGAAGCCATTAAAAAATCTTACTGATTTTATTATTTATCATACAAGTTTGCATGCTATCTTAGAATAAACGTAAAATGCGTAAACTTAAGAATGATATGGGTAAATCGGGTTTTGGTCCCGTGGCTAGTGTCTCGGACTCACGGACCAATGGTCCGTCGTTTGAATGCCACTCTACCCCAACTTGATTCCATTTTCTAATAGTGAGTTATTTACAACTCTTTGAGAATGGCCCTCAAAATTAAGTATTTGGGTAAATCTGAACGCAAATATTTGAACAGATTTGAAGCCAGATTTGAACGCAAATAATTATTAAAAAAAAAAAAAAAAAGCTTCATATTATGCATCTATTGATATTTGCTTTTTCGATGTTGGTAAAAGCAATTTTTATAAAAGTAACGTATACTTTTTTACCTTATAGTAAGTTTACTTTCCTTTGAATTGTAAGACATTATTAAAATGAACATTTTTTCTAAATTTGTTGCAACAGAGAGGAAACACATTTTTGAGAAGGGAATATGGAAGTCAATGCATGACATGTCATTGGCTGGTTAAAGTGTCCACTTAACACACCGTGTAACATTCACCATTCTGCCTATGCAACATTAGGTGCCTAAAGGGATTTATGATGATGATTAAGGAACAAGTCAATTTTCCAGCGAATTTTTAGAGAACCATTTCGTGTTGATCTAATTTAGAATCAATATACATTTTGATTGCCCAAATCGTGACTGGGAAATGGTCACTTTAACTAAATATTTGCAAAATCCCAACATTGTTATTTTACAAATTGATTCATTCTTTCAAAATTGCACTAGCTTAAATATTACTGAACTTATTAAGGCTTTTTAGGCTATGCCCGTGTCGAACCATAATAATTTACAATAAAAATCCGTAGTAAAATTAATTAGATTCGATTATAATGACATGTGATGCAATATAATAACAATCTAGAAAAAAAGGTATAAGTAATAAATAATAAAATTCCAAAGAATACAATGCAAAAAAGATAATTAGAAATAATTTTAAAATATAAATTATACAAATTAAGATTCTCACATAATCAAATATACAAAATAATGGTATCATTAAAATCAACAAAATAATAGTATCATTGAAATCAACAGAAAAATAATGTATATATAAAAACATAATTGAAATGATAATTGAGATATGTTTTCTAGAAACTCACTCAATACTTTAGTTAAAAATATAAGAAATACGAGTTATAAATAATATGCCAAATAATAGTAAGTACTAAATTAAATATTACAAAAATACATTATCAAAAAATATCAAGATATATAAAAAGCAAGTAAAAGTATAGAAGGAAAGCAGATTTGTAATAAAATAAATAAATAAAAAAATATATATCTTTAATGTAACAGATGTGAAACAGCGTTACTTCGTGAACTTTAAGTGTGACCCTGCCGACGGCCAAATATTTTCTTTTGTAAGCCGCTGACCATTTGCCTATGTAATGTGAAATAAACAGGTATCGCAATGATAACTGTAGGTTTCTGAACACCTTTTGTGTTGTTGTAGACCGCGTGGGTTGTATAGTGTAAAATAAAGGTCATAGATTTGTATCTTATTCATTGATCAAAATTACGCTGAAAGATATTAATTTAATGTAGGTACTCTTTACCAGAAAATATAAACATAATTTATTAAAACTGCGAAGGTACCGAATCATAAAATTTTGCTTCATATTTTTTTGATCATATTAGCAAATTCACTAGATTTTCAATAAAGAAGTACTGTGTTTTTTTTTTAAATGTTTGTTTGTTGTCAAGACTATCACACTAAGTCAAATTTAAAAATAATTATAATTAAGTACCATATCGTATTATATCAGCGCTATGATTTTTTTAAGTTTTGCTATTTTGAAATTACTCTGCATATGATATCAAGTTCTCTACAGTAAATTATGTTTATTGGTGAATTGGCTTCCCGTTACCCTGAAATATATCACAATAATCTATCATTGGTTGATTCATAAGAACTCGTAACGTCATTCAAAGTGATTCATTTTAATTAAATTTTTATACAATTTTGAGAAACTACGCCGTTAATTAAATGCTTTGATTTTTACAGCGTGTAAGAAAACATTTTTTGTGTCCAATTTCCCGTAGCACCGAAGTTCCTTATTCCGGTTTGATTCGTGACTATTCTGTTTCCTGAACCAACGTTGTTTTCATTTTATTTTTTTAAGCACGTTGTCTTAAAGTAATACATATATTTCATTTTATTTAATTTATTCGAAGGATCAATAGTAATACAAAATATCATCATCATTACAATTTTTGCACCCAGCAGTGAATAGGACACTGCATTGGTAAACCAAATGCACCGTTTTGTGATCATCTGTTACATTAAAGTAAGGTGATCAATTTCACGCTTCGGAAGCCGGTCTAAGAACAGCTAAGTATTGCAGTTCAAAAAACCTTTGAAATTAATATTTTACCTCCAATTAGTTGGGAATCGAACCCAGGACCTCAAGAATTGTAGGCGAACGCCCAAACTGCAACACCACAAGGCAGAATTATTTCCACTTAATTTCCTATTACAGCATATTTTCCTGAGAGTAGCCATCGAGTCGGAAACAGTCGTCCAGAGTTCTGGTAAAATCGCGATCCGCTTTACTTCTGTGTGTTAATTTCATATATTAAAAAAATGTCAACGAAAATTTATTCCATTTATATAAAATATTTTTTTTCGGAAAAAACATGAATTTAAACGTATTTATTTTTACACTAAGGTAGTTACGAAAGTGTCTCATAAACCGCTATTTATGAACTACTGGCTAACGCAACATAAGAAACATGCTAAAGAGCATGGTGATTGTAGCACTCCTTTTATGTGGTAAACAACGCTTCAAGTATGAATATATTTTTTTCGTGGTCTGCTGCAAAATTTATTACTTGTGGTATTAACAATAATTGTTATACACTACTTTTGTTTGTATTTTTGCCTACATTCGATCGACATACTTTTCAATTAATTGATAGTTAAGAAATGTGGTGTTGTAATGTTTCATATTAAGTACCGTTTTGATTAATTAATTTAATTTTTAAAGGATAATAATGGTTCTAATGTAGGTTAATTTAATAACAGTTTATTTTATCGTTATTAATTTATTTTTTAAGTTTCTAAACGTGTGCACTAATTGACATTCTGTTTTGGTACGCAAGAGGTCGCGGTTTATTTTTCGAAATAATACTAGACAGGTTGTTTAATTTCACAATCAAAATTTTTAGATTTTGAATTTTTTTTTCGTGCCTTTATTCAGAAAAAAGCATGTTAAAGTTAAACAGCTTTTCATTCAATTTGTCATCGGGTGCTCAAACATAGGTTTTATATTTTACTTAAAAGCCTATAAAAGACAGACACAAATGCTAAAAGTTCAATGTATGCAACAATAAAAATAAAGCAAAACTAAAAAATATAATAATAATAGTATAGGAAAATATACACATTTCATCTAAAGCTTAAAAGAAAGATAGGTACTTGAGTTTCTTATTTATTTATTTTTTGTCACACTTAATGTTTACATATTTTGCATAATTTATGAAAACTTAATAGGTCTTTTCATGTTAAAAAATTGTTTTTTTTAATGCTTGTTATGTATGACTGTATGTTTTCTGAATAAAATAATATTTTAAATTTTTATTTTAAAGTAGCTAAAAAATCATTTATGATGTGTAAATTAATACAAAAAAATCTTTCTCTAAGCCAATTATGCAACATAACTATGCCACATCTTATTTAACTGTATACTATTTTTTTAAACATAAAAAACGAATTCAAAATAAAAATAAAATTAATTAGATAAACATTAGATTATTAAAAATCAGCTAATTACAGACAGCCCTGAAAATGCCTAGTTTTCCGTATTTCCTCCTCAAAAATGTTCCACATCTACAACAACAACAACAACAAACCATCGAATGATAGAACGCCATAACACTCTATCTTGGCATACAGACCTCACTTCCTCTACATTCATACATCTTCTTATGCACGCACGCCGATTATTCCTACTTTTGACATGTCCATCTTCAAGTATTTGATGGACTTGATCGTGCCATATCTTTCTCGGTCTTCCTCGTTTTCTGCATCCATCAACATTTGCATCGTAGATCCTTTTAGTCATTCTTTCGCTGTCCATTCGCTCTACATGTCCAAACCAACGCAGCACCCCTTTCTTGATTCTGTCAATAATGCATGTCTCAGCCTTACACACTTCACGGATCTCGACATTTGTGCACCTATCATACATCGTTTTACCACACATTCGCCTGACGGATCGCATTTCGACAGCATTCAACGAGTATTTGTTTTTTTTTTTAAATATTTATAAATAAGATTTTTCGCACCTATAAATTACAACAGAAGTATGCACATTTTTTCATTAAAAAATCACATAAATTATTTGAAAATTAATACGTCAGGTACTTTCTTAATTAGTTTTGTATGTTTTTTTATTATTTATTTATTTGCAATATATAATGCAAGGTTGACAGTAAATAGCTCATAAATAAAACTGTATAATGTCTGTGCGTCGGTATACTGATTAATTTAGTTAGTACAAACGGTCATAAGCCCTGTAAATGCCTGGACTTCCATGTTCCCTTTTTAAAAATGTTTTTCGTCAGCTTAGAGTTTTTTTCATTAATTTTTTTTTTAAATATCTTTCAAACACTAAAGTTCATTGTCAAATTAAAATATAATGTAAATGGGAGCTAGATTACTTACCGTCTATGCGCTCATAATATATATTTATTAAAATAATAATAAGTAATGATAATTAAAATAGACCATAATTGGAAACGAGGAACAATAATCCAAATCGTCTGTGCGCTCTGTAGCTGCAAGACGTGCTGGGATATTTATTTATTGTACAGCGCCCTTGAGGTGATTTCCACAAAAATGGCGCTATACAAATGATCCATCCACAATAAGTATGCATAAATTTATATATACATACACATACATTTATACGCTTAAATACTCACACATACATACATATATACGCATACAAATATATTTCAAAAATAGACAATAAATATTACAAATAAGTTTACAAAGCTTTCATTGTTACCATTTTAATTTCAAAAGATTGCTGTCGTTTCATTTTGAAAACATATTTTTTCCATTGAGTGTGCGAATTCGTACTAAATTACACCTCAACATGCGAATCGACCAGTATGATTTGTATAGACAGTATTCTTGGACATTATACGCATGTATAATATATGCACTTATTCAATTTTCATAGCTGGTATGGGGAAACAGCATAAATTTTCAAAGAAATCTCGTGTTAATATCATAATTATGTGCAGTTAAGGAGGCAGATATATTTGCAGTTTTATTAAGTAGTTGACATGTTGAAATTGGCCTGATTTCTTTTTCTCAGTCAAAACATGTGTTTCATAAATTCTTTGTGTATTGTTGGCGTACATTTTTTTTATTAATTTTAACTTGCTATTTATTATTTTGGTAGGTACGTAGATGCATTTCGTACGCATTAAGTAGATGTACAGCAGAGTGGACCGATGATGTATAAGGTTTTTCTTTTTTAACATCAAAGTGAAAGGGGTCTAAATAGTCGTATTTTGGATCACATTGAACGTAAACATTATTAAAAAAAAAATACATACCTACTCCTTTTGGCCGTCAGCCGAGGTTTAAAGTTTATAACTGTCAGAATATTTTGTTCAACAACAACAACAAACCATCACGCCGTTTCCCCGTAGGGGTAGGCAGAGAGATTAGAACGCCATAACACTCTACCTTGGCATACAGACCTCGCTTCCTCTACATTCATACATCTTCTCATGCACGCACGCCGATTATTCCTACTTTTGACATGTCCATCCTCAAGTATTTGATGGACTTGATCGTGCCATGTCTTTCTCGGTCTTTCTCGTTTTCTGCATCCATCAACATTTGCATCGTAGATCCTTTTAGCCGTTCTTTCGCTGTCCATTCGCTCTACATGTCCAAACCAACGCAGCACTCCTTTCTTGATTCTGTCAATAATGCATGTCTCAGCCTTACACACTTCACGGATCTCGACATTTGTGCACCTATCATACATCGTTTTACCACACATTCGCCTGAGGGATCGCATTTCGACAGCATTCAACCTACTTTCATCATTATTTTTCCAACTCCATACTTCGTTTGAATACATTAGAGTTGGAACTAGAACTCCGTTGTGAACTGCTAGTTTAGCCTCCTGCGATAAACATTTGTGTGCCAAAGTAGATTTTAGTTCACCGTTCACCCTGTTCCCGGCACTCACCCTCCTTTCAGTATCTTTCTCGGCCTTTTGTCCCTAGTAAACATACTTCCCAGATACACAAATTCTTCTACCTGATTCAGAATATCTCCGTTCACGCTGATCTCACATTTAGTTATATTTTCGTCCCTTTCAAAAACCATCATTTCGATTTATCAACATTCATAAGCAAATCGCTTTTCTTGCATACATCGTAGACTTTTGTTACCAAGAATTGAAGGTCTTCTTTGCTGCTAGCAAGAAGCACGGCATAATCCGCATACAGAAGACAGTTAACAGTTATACCACTCATTTTTGCTCCCATTCTTAAATCTTTCTGTTCTTGCATACAGTTATCGATGTATATGTTGAACAACCATGGTGACATTACACATCCCTGTTTGACTCCTTTCGGAATATTAAACCACGATGTGAATGACCCATTCACCTCACACATGCTGTGCTGTCCTTATACAGTGACGCAATAGCCCTTGTCAGGTTACCATTTACTCCATACTCCGATAAAACCTTCCACAATTTCTCTCTGTCAACTCTATCAAATGCCTTTTGCAGACCGACAAATGCACAGAAAAGTTTCTGATGTTTAGCCAGAAACTTTTCTGTCATATTTCCCAGTGAAAATATTTGATCCATACATCCTCTTCCATTCGTAAATCCACTTTGTATATCCCAAACTCTATCTTTAGTCACTTTTCTTACTCTCTCAATCAGTATTCTGCCATAAATATTTCCAACAGCGCTCAAAATATTTTTTTTATTATTTATATGAATAAAATTATTTTTTGTTAGTTAAGATTTAACTTTATCTCATTACAAATTCGAACACGTTTTAAAACTACCAAATTGCAAAAAATTTACACTCCGCGGAACTGATTCTGTTGAGCGCCTGGCTAATATTGATGATAACAATGGCTCATCAAAACAATTCTACCCATTTATTACAAATCAAAGTGCAACTCGCGCCCTTAGATGCTTATTTAATAAGGTTTAATGCACATTATACAATTTAATTTCAAACTGGTAAAAAATTGTGCTTTATTTTAAAAAATAATATAGAAAATGTTGTTAACACTAAGGCAGACATATTATACTGCCATTTCAATCCTTATGGTGGAGATTCACGATAAAGTTGGCTGTAGTATTGAAGGAAGCAAAAAGGTTAATAGAACACTGTCTGCCGGAAAACAGCGAAAACTTATTTGAGTCGGCGGCCTCTGTGGTGTAGTGATTAAGACACTTGACTCACACATAGAAGGTTCCGGGTTCGATTCCCGGAGAGAACACAAAAATTAAATGTGATTTTTATCAAACCTGGGTGTACTGTGCTGTAATTCACCGCTATAATTTGGCCTCCTGGCCTGTTGTGGTTTTAAAAAAATGTCTCTCAGTAAAAAAAAACAAATTTTATGTAATTATGTTAAACCCAAAACCCGAACGACTTTTACTCAGAGACGCCTCTTCTTTATCGCACCGAGAGTGTTTTATATTTTGAAAGAGCGCGTTATGCTCTCAAGGACAAAATTTATTTTCAAAAAAGAGTTCCTCCGATCTTCCTTAGAGGGAAGGATTTAAATGAGAAACTCCTTGACGGTTTTTAAAATATTTGAGTTTATTTAATTATTTTTTTCAAGTACTTCAAATGAATGTTTTTTTATTGCTTGTCCTTTTTATATGTTGATATGCCGAGTATTTTTCAATGATGTTTTTGTTCTGTTAATAATAATAACATGTTGTCGAAGTGTGAAACATTTATTCCGTCCTAACTCAACACAGGACGTTGGTTCCATGGAGTTGGGATTTGTGTCTCAATAAATGTTACATGAATATATTGAGGATAAAAGTTACAGTGGGTTTTTAGAAGGAAGGTAATATTCACAGTAAAAAAGATAAGGAAAATCGTTAAATAAAGGTATGCTTATGTAGATGTTTTTGTAATGTATGTTTATTATAGTAGGTGTGAGAATATGCATTTTATTGTACGCACGTCAAATTGTTTAGATGTAGTATTTTTCACTCATTCTTAGTCAGTAATATTTTATTATATTATATCATAATATAGATAATCAAAACGCAGTCGCAAGTGCATTACGATCTTTGAAATGCTTCAGTCACCTCCTCGCTCTTCGTTTCTCGCTTCCCGCACAACCATGCATGAATTTTTATTACCCGACCGTAACCGAAAGGAATCATTTCAACGGTTGAAGGGACACTACAGCCTGCCATTATATTTTTACTTTTGTCTGAGATACGCATTTAACAACCCTAAAATGAAATCGACATGATAAAACGTAACCTAAACATTTTGAACTAGTACTTTCAACTCAATGGCAAATCGAACATGATTGGTGTGTTCGCCTACCATGCTTGAAGTCTTGGATTCAGTCCCTGGGAGGGTCAACATGAAATCTGCTTGTTTTTAAGGTGTTTCATTACGATATTTCATTGTTCGTGGACCGATTCTTGTAGCCTAATCACAAATAACTAGTAAATAAATAGTCATTTCTAAGTCAATGCTCGTTTCGGTTTGTTGTTTGTTTTCCTCGTAAATAAATACAGTTCGTTGGCGAAAAATCGGCGTTTACTATAAAAAATAACGCAATATATTGCAACTGCAAAATAGTAAGTAGTATCTAAAACAAAAAGTGAAAATTTAATTTAAATAAAAGATAAATGTTCACTTCCCATTGTAATACGGATCCTGACCCCGATTACAATGGGAAGTTAACAGAGTTATCTTTGACTGTCTATAAAGAAAAATCGATATATGTGTACGAAAATGAGTTTATTTGCATGAAAATTTAAAGTGTCGTCATCGGTAACCGATAATTGAACATGTTTAAAAGAAAAAATGTATGCATGTCTGCTTTTCATACAGAAAACTCAATTTTACTTTGAAGATAAAATTAAAGAAAAATGTCAACTTCCCACTGTAATCAGGGCCCTGGTATTGTAATAACGTCCCTACTAATTTGTGTTTACACTCGGAGTGCGACGCATGCTGATAAATTAATTTATACCAAAGTAAAGCCCTAACTGATAATTTATTTACAGTTTTTTTACATGCATGATACTGAAATATTGTGTCTCTGGGGATCCTTATGTAGTAGCTAATAATGTGTATGGGATTTAGCGTTTTTATATCAAATAGCAGCAAGAAATTGACTTGGACGCATCCTTTCATAACTCATACTTGATTGTCATGCGGGACACTATACAACATTACAATATCTTGGGCCCTCCCGCCCGCCATGTTATTCCTGGAGCATCGTTATTCGCGCGGAATGAACTGCAGACAATAGAAGGGCTATCAAGCGTAATCCAATCCACGCAATGGTTATTACACAGAAAGAACAACTCTAGTGAATTATTCACGTAACGTAATTCACCAACCGCGACCCGACCAAAAGCGAAATTCCAACCGATCCGTATTCAGTCTTGACAACTCATATTTACAAAGAGAACGTCGCGGGCCGGACGGCGTCCATTTTCGAATCGCCGGAAATTGAACAAATCGTAATAAAACAATCCTTTTTCCATAGAAAAAGAGCGCGCGACAACAGTCAGTAACCGCGGCGCGAGATTCAGACTATACCTGCACGTATAGGTCCACGTTTAAGTGTTCACACGATTCAAGATATATTTTTACTCGCTGCTTTTAAAAAATCAAAGACACGCGATAAATAAGCCGCTAAAAAACATAATTCAAATTTCATCCTAAAACCTATTAGTGTTTTCTTCGCCCGTAAAAATAAAAACGCACCTTGTTTCCATAGAAAAAACTACACGCAACTTCGCGAAGATACCACGCCGCGGCGCGGGATTTAAAATACGGCTTTTTGACGTTTACAAAATATAAATTATATTCGTAGATAAATGTCGTAATAAAGAAAAAGCTATCTCGATGACAATGAATCGGGAATGTGGTCCCGTGGCTAGTGTTGCGGACAAACGTGTCAGATGTCCAAGTTTCGAATATCATTCTACCTCAACGTGATTTTAATTTTCTAAAAATTAGTTTTGCATTTACAACTATTTGAAAATGGCCCCCAAAATTAAAATATTTTGTCAGAATGCATCTATTTTTTTTTTAATGAGCATAATCTTAAGGTTAGACAAACTACAAGTAAATCTTATGTAATCTTAAGGTTAAACATAAACGAAATGTGTCAAATAGTTTTAATTTTGGGTTGGTATTGCCTTTTATCGAATTTCGTGGATTTAAAAATAATCAAATTACAGTTTTGCATAAATTCAGCCCTTAATTAACTAATTTTTCTAAAAAAAATATGTTTATAATTATCAAAGTAATGAAAAGTATTAATTTTAACCAACTTTTGAAATTAGTGTCAAAAAAGTTTTTGACATTATAGATATTATATACATTCTGTATGTATCTGTAACCAAACGAATAAGGAATACAGTTCTGTGTTTGAAATAGAACTAGAATTTTAGACCAGTATTTTAGATTCGATAGCTGCTCTAAGTTTCGCGTTTGATTCTCTGGAAGATTGATACGAAACATTTGTTTTGTACATCTGTTTCATTGTCCCTTGACTAAGTACCTAGGGTGATATCCTGATCTTCTCTACCCCCTAGAGAGTGGTTAATTATTGGATTTTTATTTTTTTAATTGCTTCATATATTGGCCACACAGATGATTACACGTCAAATGATTTCGTTTGAAAAACTGAAAACAACTACTACGGTTTGATCAATTTAACCTTATGTGTTTTGGTCACAATAATGTTCTAAATAAAAATCATAATGTTTGATTTCACGTGTTCATATTTATTTGACATGTAATCGTCAGGGTGGTCTGATATAAAACAAAGTGTAAACCCGTGCAAAAAATAAAAATTCCAGAAATCTATCACTCTCTAGGGGAGAGAAGATTCAGAATACCACTTCTGAAGCCTAAAACTGATCACCTTACTTTCCTGTAATAGATGATCTAGATACGCAGCATGTGATTTAGCAATGCGCTGTCTTATGCACCACCCGTTTATTTACACGTTTTTTCACAAATCCAATAAAGTGCATTTAACATCTACCTGTATTTATTAAGTCTCTGAAGTGCCATGGACACCTGGTTTGAGATATTACGAAAATATTATTTTTCATCTGTATATTTCTGCTGATTAATTGTGAGAATGCGTTTTTGCGATGGTGTTATCAATTTATTACAGCCGAGAAAAGTTTTGCATTGAACCGTCAAAAAGTTCTTAATTACCAAGACCCAAATGTTAGACCATTTATTCCAGATGATCGAGTACGTTTTACTTCTGTTAATTGTTATTCATTTGTCCATTGTTTTTTTTTTAATTACACAGTCATTGTTATAAATACTTGATAAGAACGAGGCTATTCAATCTTTAAATTTAAAATTTCTTGTTCTTCGTTAAAGTACCTGGCGTAATCAAATATCAGCCTACACTAAAAATGATAAAAATCTTTATTTGTCATAACGTGTAATGTTAAAAAATTATGTGTACAGGTATACATGGTTAAATGGCGGACTTATTTCCACTGGCAATCTCTTACAGTCGAATTAAACATACCAATATTTATTAATTATAATAATATGCCTACTGCTTACAATATTCACTTTAAATACATTTACAAAGCTTGTCAGTACCGAGGTTTATTAACAAGTATGGCCAAAGAACACTTCATTATACAATTACTAAAAATTTTAATAAGATTCTTAAGCAGATCTTAAAAGAAAATAATGGCAAAACTTTTAAGGAAAAAATAATTAAGTAGCTCATATGTAACAAGGCATTATATTGATTATTATTTTATGCAAACAATCATCTATTAATTTTTTTGTAAATATTTTTTTTGTAAAAATACGTATGTTTTTAGTTCTTAATAATGTTTATATTACTTTTAAAAATTATATAATTTCTCTAACGTTTTTCTTTGTAAAGGAAAAATAAGAAACTTGCTGACAAGCCGGTTTCGCGGTTTAGTTTTACTTTCTTAATAAAAATAAATACAAAAAAAAATATATTTAGTTACGTTTTTCAAATATTTGTTAATAGTACTCGTATAATAACATGTTTCTATTAAAAACATGTCCTTCATTGTTTTTGGTATTCCTTCATTGTTTTTTGTAGCTCGTATTTATATAAAGTTGGTAATTTTTACTATTATCAGTGATCTTGAGGTGGTTTTTTTTTCCGAAAGTGGTTTCTAATATTGTTTTTATTTTTTATCACCATCACTAGATACCATGTCATATTTAATGGTAGAAAGATGGATACAGCTTTTGACTAAGGGTCATTCTTCCAGCGTTCTTAATCCGAATCGTTAAATCTGATTTTGGAGGAAATTAATAAATGCACTCAGAACGTTCGAATAATTTCACTGCAGAGCCCGACAGTGCTTGGAATGTTGAAAATGATTTTACTGGACTAGGAATGCAGTTATTTATTTATTACTTCAATCCAGAGTATATTATTTGCCTTTTTAATTTTGTTTTCATTACTTTGATTCATTTTTGTACTGTGTTCGCTGACTCAAGAACACAATAATCTTTTTTCCTATCAACAGCAACATGTGGAATAATTGGATGGGGGGGTAGCGCGTCTTGCATGTTGGATCCAGTTTTTAAAGTACAAAAACTCTTAGAACAATAAAAATGGTTCCTTTACGCTATTCATCAAAAAAGGCTCTAGATGTGCTACAGCCATTTGTTAAAGAGACCTTCCAGGTGAACTCCTGGAAATCTGAAGATAAAGTCAGCACACCCCAAAATATACAGACGCGATCAGCGGGAAGGATAAATTACCTTGGTCTGACCACACACTCAAAGCTAGCTCAAAAAAACATTACCTTTCTGGCTGCTAAGTTTTTCAATCATCTTCCAGCTGCCATAAATAACTCCACAAGGGCCAATGTATTTAAGAAAAATGTTTGCGATCGGCTGCTGCACATTGATAGGGACGAGGTCGTCAATCTTGTCAAAGTTTGAGGCTAGTGAAAATTTACTAATCTGCTTTCCTTCCATACGTTTATTTGCTTAATATATATCTCGATATTTTCATGTTTTTTTCATAACTTATTTTTGTTTTATTTCATTTAGCACTCACTGTTATTCGCAATATTATTTATTGCTCTAATTTCTTACTTGGAGTGAGTTTATAGAAAGCATATCTCAATTATCATTTCAATTATATTTTTTATTATTTTGTATTGATTTCAGTAATAATATTATTTTGTACATTTTGTTATGTATGTAACTTAATGTGTATGTATTTTTTTTCTTCGTATTTTATTATATTTTTTTTTTGTTAATTTACTGTGTCAGATGTTAATCATAATTTAATTGATTTCTTCTTGTTAATAATCACGACTTAACGCGCGGACAGCCTGCAAAGCCATAATAAGTTTATGAATTTGTAAACAAATGTAATTTTGAGTTAATTCATAAATATATACATGTTCTCAATGAGCGGATGGTTATTTTGACATTCCGGCCCGCAACTCTGAGGAAAATTGTAAATAAAATGGTTGTGTATGCCTGACTTAATCGATGTAAATACTTGTATACTTACTTACTTGTATTCAAAAATGTCTTCCTGTCAATAAAATGTCTACTTTTTGTTAAAAGTTTACAAATCAAAACGGTTTTTTCAATCTCACTATTCTGATTGGATTTTAAAAACATGTTACGTAACATAATTTAACCAGGTAGCGTGAACATGTCTACATATAATTGTTGAATAAAATTACATTTCTTTCATTGAAATTCACTCGCACAAAATTCGTTTTTATCTTGCGCAACCATCTTGCGTTTTTCCACATTTTGTACGGTAACATTTCACTCAACCCACAGGTAAATTATTAGTATGCAACTAAGACTCCTTTGAATGCGCCGCGCGATTTTCAGAATTTTGAAATCAACATTCCGAGGCATCATTGAAGAAAAAACAAAATAATATTGTCAAGTGAGCGTTATCTTTATTTACTTGTCGTGAATAAAAAGACA
This sequence comes from Micrasema longulum, assembly GCF_059751315.1. Lineage (NCBI taxonomy): Eukaryota > Metazoa > Arthropoda > Insecta > Trichoptera > Brachycentridae > Micrasema > Micrasema longulum. The sequence continues at coordinate 630,143 of NW_028277280.1, forward strand.
CAGAACTTTTCACCGGTTGTCGGCTCAATTATTGACCACGTGACTTAACGGAGTTTGTTGACAATATCTTAAGAAAGATCTTACGCATTTTAATTTATTAACATGCTTTAAGATGCCTTAGTTTCATGTTTACTATTGCACATACCTGAATTATATAATATGATACTCGAACCTGGTGTTTCTCCATCGTGGACGCCGCGTCCTGTACGGCCACTAAGTATTTTCTTATAGAGGTATCGCACGGTTCAATTTTAGATGAGCTCATTTTTTTTCATTCAAACATAGGTTGATAATCACAAAACCTTTTTAGAGGAAAAAATAATAATGTGCGTTCTTATGATTTTTTCAACGAGGTTTAAATAACTCACTATTAGAAAATGGGAATCGAGTTGTGGTAGAGGAGGGTTCGAACCTTGGACCTCTTATCCATGAATCTGCGACACCAGCCACGGACTGCAACCCGATTTAAAAATACTGAACTTTATGTTTTAAAATATATGACGCAATAAAAACGTTCGTAAAAGTATGCATTTTTATTCTTGAATGAAATTGAAATCAGAACTTGATTTTTTTCCGTAGAAAATGTAATAAGTACGATTACTTTTACTTTAATAGCAAATAACTCAATTTAATTTAATTGCTTATAGATATTTCGACATAACCGTTCAATTTAAACGTTTATTAAACACTCTTACTAAGATAAATCGAATTCACTACGTTGCAGATTTAACCTAACTTTGAGAATATTTTTTATTTATCTGTAGCAGTAAATGTAAAAGACTTTGCTCATATGACAATCGTTAAATCCCTAATGTTTTTTTTAAATATTATTTATACTATACGAATTCTTTTTTTTAATATTGAGTAAATTTAAGAGTCCTCACTGAGGAAACTTGTTCTAAGGAGAACTGTTCAGTGTACAGTGTTTATGTTTTAATTTCACAAGTCATGTAAATATTTTTATTTATTTCTTCTTCGTCATTTAGCTTATATTTGAGTTCAGTTTGTTGTCGGTTTATTAATTGTTCTAGCTTGATTAGTTTTTTGTTGTTGTTTTGGTTTCAATTGATAGAATTGTTGAACAATATTCAGTTGTTAGCAGATGTATAAACTGCAGTCTTCAGAGCCATTTTAGTTTGACTCATTACTTGATCTAAACATAATTTTGTACTTTTTAAAATTCGCGTAAGAACATTGTTTTTTGTCGCCGGTTTTTGCATTTTTCAACGTGGTTTTTAAGCTCGCGTCTGCTGATATCCATGGTATGCTAAGAAGCCATATTAGATTAACAGTACTAATTGCGAAATAACAATTCACTCCAATAAACCTGCTATTCTCTTTGACTCTGGCACAATGGAACAAATGCCTTAGTTAATGTATGTATATACAAGCAGATCTCTGATAACGTCGTATGTGAATAGTACCTCCATACAAAGCAAGTCGTTCCACTAAATAACACGGCCGTATATTTGCATAAAGAAATAAACAATGGCTTTAAAAATTAAGAGTGATAAAGAACAATGTTAGACCATTGCAAATATATTCAAAGATACAATGATAGATTCTGAGATTTAGTAGAAAAGAGCCTTAATCCATGAAGTTAAAATTTTATTCTAGGAGTCCAATTCAAGCGAACGACGGTGTTTTCGATCGTTCTCTAAGCGTTTGATTTCAATTCTACTTATAATTACGATCGGGTTTAGATTTCGTGTTTTTTTTCCTTTTTTTTCTATCTATTATTCGCTTTAAAATCTCTGATCCAAAAAATGTGAATTCAAAAGGTGAATTCAAACTGAATGCCTTTTTAAAAATTAATTTCTGAAAATGAAGATTTTGTTTTTATAAAATCTATCATTTCTTTCTGCACCCAGTGGTGCAAAGGACACTGCATTGGTAAAGCAAATGCAGCCATCGAGTCAAAACAGACATCCAGGATTCTGGTTTTATTTTACGCAGAAAACTGTATATTTCATCTACTTGAACACAGAATAAAATAATAAAATTAACCAACTTAATCAGAGAAAAAAAAATACTTATTCCATTAGCTGCATTAAATTTACAAACAATCCGTTTTTTTACGGGTGGTTTATTCTTGGCCTCCTTGGTAGGAGAACTAGTTTAATCGGGTAATAGTAAATAGTTTGTTCATACATTTAAAAATACCAAACAATATTTTTAAGTGTTTATAGAAGACTACAAATGAGGAGAAATTAATAATTGATATTTTGACAGCTCACTTCGACACGACCAAAAAACACTTAAATAGGATTCGTCAAATCTATCGTTTTGGGAATGTCACCCATTTCAATATGTTTTTATTTTTATTTTTTTATTTCAAAATACAAAAATGTACAAAAACACACTGGTATTCCCATGAGTTAGCAAGCTCATTCTCATTCTATTAATATAGGTACTTGAAAAATAGACCTTCGTATCGTCAGTCGTTCGTCTTCGGTTCCACGTATCTTTTCGTACGAATATTCGTAAACTCCCGGCGATGTCGCTGATATAAAAGATTGAATCCAACTATGGCGTTTGCTTCTTTTTTGTTGCAACGTATTTCTAGCTCGTTACATTTACCTTCTTTGGTAGATTGATTACAGATAACTAGATCAATACAACTCGTTTCTTTATCTGATAAACTGCGGTACCAATTAGCTTGGTAATTTACTTGAAATAAAATCATTCCATTTACCGTGGGATGTGCGTAGTGACACGTTTAGGAATCAAATGATTTTATATTTGTTTTTTTTATCGCAGTGGGTGTGCTGAATTATTTAAATGTCCAACTGACAAGAACATTCACCAGAGAAATTATTGAGAGCGATAATACAGATAATGATTAATTGTATTTACAACGTACCCACAAGATGAATCTATCGTTTTTTCCTAGTTACCAATATCTGATTTTGAATCTTATTTACACATACTAAGCTGCCATTCAATGAATCAAAACGAATAGAATCGATTTTGAAAAAATGTGCTGCAAAAATCATTATTATATTTTTTTAAATATTTTTTTTTGAATTGTGTTTTCTATAAAAAAAAAAAACAATATGTTTCGATAATCAGTAATTAAATGATATGCACAGATCTCAGTGAAAATATATTTTTTTAGAACACTTTTATGATCACGTTGTATTATTATTGGTGCAATTTTCTATTTGCTTGAAAAATGTCTAAAAAATATTTTACTTGCTGTTTTCAATACGATTAATTATAAAATTTGGTAAGGTATCCAAAATAAAACACATTTATTGGATTAAATTACACTTTCTTTTTTTTATGTATGTGTATCGTTTCGTCTTGTTAAGACATTATTACACTCGATAGTTTGATAATGTCATATTGGCGTCATTTGCCATTAAATTATTTAATAATTGACTTCAGATAATCTTGAATTCAGAAACATCTTTAGTGGACTAAAAGAAAAAGCCTATCGACGCTCTATATTTATTTTATTAGTGTACACGGCACAAATGCCTTTTATAAACATAAACATATAGTATATTCAATAAATATAACAGTGTTATTTACAAAACTATGAAATAATACAAAAACAATATAGTTATACATTTTACAAAGTTTTTAAAATTAAATTAATATATTTGACTATATGCGATACATTATACTTAACATACGAAGGTAAATAAAAATAAAGATAACCCAGTAAATTAGAAACGGAAAAAATCATAAATTCTTAATTTGTTGGTATTGTTGCAATGTCTTGATATTGAATGCCCTAGGCAAAATACAAACTGCCATGGGATTCGCAACAATTGAATAATAGTAATAATAAAATATGAAAAACTAAAAATAAACACATTTAAAAAATAAAGTTGCAAAGATCTAGTCATACGCATATATATGTATATATATAATATAAATATAATTTTTCATAAATAGAAACATTTGGGTTCTACGATTTACCCGAATATATCGATTTTGGTAGTCATTTTCAACGATTTGTAAATAACTCACTGTCAAAAAATGAGAATCAAGTAATTGTAGAGCGTGATGCATACCTAGGACCTGTGATCCGCGAGTCCACGATACTAGCCACAGGACCACAAGTCGATTCATTGTGATCAAAGTTCAAATTATTTCACATCTTTGATTAATTACCTTTAGAAAATTTGATTATTACCTTGATGCTAATAAATCTTAATTGTTGATCCGTGTGTTCTTGGTATCACCGAGACGAAGACAAAAGAAAGTGTGCTACGGACAATAAACGGATGTAATCTGCATGTAATTTTGTCTCAATCGCAGTGCTCTCGTTCCGAAATTGAATAATGGCTTCGCCATGACATATGTGACCTACAGAATAGTGTGGAAATATTTCCAACGATGGAGTAGTGCGACTATTGGATTATCTACGCGCCTCAGGTGACAATACATCTCTGTCTTTTACGATGAAATGTCGTGCGGTAGATACAATATCCAATGTGATCAGAGACACGTGCGCTAAAATGTGACGAAAAGATTACCAAAATAACTTTTGCCGCCATCGGTTTGTGATGGCGAGTAGAATCGTGCGAAAAGTGAAGCAAAGCAGAAAGAAGAATGCGCCCTGCCCTGAGAACGGTTCGTGCAATCCCTTCGTACTAATAACGCCGCCAATAGCCGGATTTCCCGCCATTCCAGACGTTGACGTTTCGTCTTCTTCTTCTATCGAGGGCGTTCACTCGAAAACATGTTTAACCACTCGGCCTATTATGCGTGGGGAGCAGTGGGGTTCTCTAGCCGGGGAAGATAACGCGGGTTTTTTGAATAATGGACAACCGACCCCGAGGAAGTTTGGATCGCAGCGCTCAGTCAGTGCAGCTCCGCCGCCATATCATGTTGCGGTAACTAGAGGTACTAACCGATACCATTTGTTTATTTTCCATTTTCCTATACTTGGTGTTCAAACATGTTATGTGAGGTTTTTGAACCAAAATAGGTACTTTTTTGTTATCCAAGTGTGTTTTATAACTGGTTTATTATTCATTTATCTGTGATCAACGTTTTTGTTATAAAAAAGCGCGGGTAAGTTTCTTCAACGATTTTTTTCGATTATTTTGAAGAATTATTTATCTTTTATTTGGGAAAACTACTGCAGGTTCCACATTTTTCACACATCACTCAATAAGCCTCACTCCATATTCACAACTATAAAAAAACCAACACAAATAAAATCACGTGCTATACATGCCTTGTTACATTTTGTTGTCCTGTTTAGAAAACTATATTATATATTGTGTTGTGTACGTAATTGGTACTGTGTTTTTTTTATACGCCTCCACTCGTTTGCGAGTGATTTTAGCTCTTAAAAACAAGAATAAGAAAGTGTAAGAAAATACACGAATGAAACGACAAAAAAAATACCTCGGAAAAATTAATGTAATGTGAGATATAAAGTTGTAAAGTTTATATTTGAAACACTAAGTTTGTGGTTATTCATTATAATAAAATAAATAAAACAACTGTTTTTAACCACTAGTTTTTTTTTTTTTTTTACACCGCCCGGTTTCAAAGCAAACAAGCTTTTTCGTCAAGGTTAACGTAACTAATGAATTTATTCCCATTTTATTTTTATCATGTTCACTAAATACTACACGTGGAATCAAGTCATTTTTTCCTAACACGGTGGTAATTCGATATCAATATTTTCGAAGGTAGACAGTGAGATGTTTAAAATCAGTATTGAAGAGTTATGGGACAATAAAATATTATTACCGTCTTTAGACGGTAATAATATTTTATTAAACGTAAACATCACATGAAATTGTAGGCTAAAAGTAAAGAAGGACATTTAGTTAGTCTTATTATTTAGATTTGGCAAATAACATTAAACAAATTCAATTTTTTTTTTTTATGTTTCCTTGAGAATTTAGTCAGAAGTAAATTAGAATCTAAATCATTCTAGTTAGGTTCATGTTTTTTTTTGCAATAATATCATTGTATTATATCAACATAGCACTGTGTGCACAACAATAAACATAAATAAATAAATACATACGCCATGATTGTCCCAAAATATTGAATGGTACTCTCATGAATGATGATAATAACCTTAATATAAGTTTTTTTTGCACCACAAAAGGCCAGAAAGCCCAATCTCACAGGCTAAGATTCACATTTATTTATTTGTTTTCTCTCCGCCTGATCCATCTTGACATTAGCATAGCGATATTTATTTATTTATTTTATTTACGGACATTGTCCAATTACACAATTCAAAGGGATAAATATTACAATATAAGAACAGTTAAAAACATGAAAAAAGAAGCATTGACAAACATAAGCGACATCGAGACAAGATCTGGACTATTTATTTAGTGTTCGTTTGAATTGTTGTAAACTTTAACCAAAAAAGTCACGAGTAATCTAATTATTTTTACTTTATTTATACTTTTTGTAAAATAAAATTTTCACATTGGTGGGCTTATTGCCAAAGAGCTTTTTTCTAACCAACCAATAAAAAAAAACTTATTTTTATTTGATTTCCGTACGTCTGCGTATGAGGAAAAAAACAAAATCAACTATTGTCATAATCGCCTTTCCACGCCCCAATAATGCATAAAACACTGCATTGGTACACCAACCGCATCGTATCTTGATCATTTTTGTTACATGAAGGTAAGATTATCAGTCTCACGCTTCAGGTGCTTTTCCGGAGACTATTAAATATTCTAGTGAGGAAACGCAATTTTAAATACATACTTCGTGTCAACCATGCCAGGAATTCGACCACAAGACTGACAAAGCAATATAAAATAACTTTAAAAAAAATGTGTATGAGTAAATTATATACATTATTATTTAATTCCAAAATATTTAACATGTTATCAAACAACATTAAAAATAGTGCGTTAAATACAGGAGTGAAACGTATGCTCAAATTATGGCTAGTTGAAAACAGTTTTTTGTATTAATGATAGTTTTAAATTCTTAATAGTGTAATGAAATATGGTATATGTATTGTTTTTCAAATAAAATTATGTTTAATGTAGGTTAAGTATGAAAAATCACAGCAATATAAAAGAACCTGCTGAAGAGTTGTATGCTTACAATTCAGCAGGACTTTAATTTTATGACAAGTGTGTAAATATTGTTGAAAAAAATTAAATAAGAAAAATTAATGTCGATATTAGTTTTCAATAGAAAAACGGGGATAAAAGTGAAGTGATAACAATTCGAAATATTATTAATGTACAGGAACTTTTAAAGATTTATTTTGCATTGTGCCAATCAATTTTGGATTACGGTATAATCGGTTGGGGTGGTGCGAGTGACACCGTTTTAAATGGTGTATTTGCTGCACAAAAATTCATCATTAAAATAATACTCAGCGTCACGATACAGACATCTACTGAAGAAATATTTCATAAATCACAACTTATGACACCAAAACAATTATACGCTAAAAGAATACTCACTTATAGATTCAAAAACTACTCTTACTCAAATAAAAGACATAACCCCCATAATACATCACATACAAATAATATAATCACTAGATCCTCAACACATAGACAACTTAAACAAATACAAACTAAAACCACTTTCGGACAAAGGGATTTTGAGTATTATTCAATTAAAATCTATAACCTATTTCCACTATCTATTAAAGCAATAAGTAATGAGAAAATGTTTAAAAAGGCTATAAAAAATGGATAGTGGAGCTAGGTAGAAGTAAAATGGATTGTCTCATTCGCCCATACCAATACTGAATTAACTGCTCCACAACTGTATAGCTTATGTTAGGTTTTTGTTATTTTCATTGTGTGTTTTGTAATATAAACAATATAGATGTACATAAATACCTTGTTTTTAAAACTGTCTGAATATTTGTTAATTATGTTTGTTTTTTAAGTTGGTCTTCTTTGTTTATTCTCAAATGTAATTTCATAAAACTAAATTGTTAAGTGTCCTTGGCACGGGAAACCCCAGTGAGGTCACATTATTTTTATTATTAATTATAGTTTGTCAACAAAAAATATGAATAAATAAATAAATAACTTTAATGTACATAACTGTTATTTTTACTAAATTTTTATTATAGTATTATTAGATGAAAACGATTTATTTTCGTATGTTTTTCTTTAAAACCTAGTTCTATTTTTTCGATAAAATAATATAAATTACACTTCCAATTAAAACTTTACGCTTTTTTATTACTTAATGAAATCTCGTGAGAAGATTTGACTTTCACGACTCTATTGTCTATTTGGAATTGCTGAAATCTTTGGATGTGTACATTATTTTAATTGCGCTTCTATTGCGACAGCATATTTTTAATTTTATTACGGTTTGTTGTTAGGTAAGTAGTAAAAATATAATTTGTATTACGACTCAATACACAGCAATGTCGAGCCCGCCTTCAATAAACATCCATTAGTACAGTACATAATGACAAAACTAAATTTTTGTCGAACCTGTGTAGTAAAAACCTTGGTACGAAATCCTTGCAACACATAGCTTTTAAACAATTTAATCGATTTCCACAACGATTTAGAGTACAAATATCGAAACATAAGAACAATAGTGCTATTCTGAACCTTCGAATGGGGGTAAAGAAGAGAGGAATTTGAGGATTTTATTTTTTATACGACTGCTCTTTGCTTCATGTATGGCCACCCTGATGATTAAACGTCAAATAAATACAAACACATGAAACCAAATATGATTTTTTTTACTTAGAACGTTATTGCGACCTTAAAAATTGCACAAAACACTTAATTAGATTTTCGTGTTCGTTTTTTAAACAGTTTTACAATGTCAAACCATGAACTGTCAATTGTAAAGCTGTTTATTTGACGTTTTATCATCAGTGTGGCCATATCTGAAGCAGAATGTAGTCGCATGCAAAAAAAAAAGCAACAAATTAAGCACTCTATACCCCCGAAAGAATATTCAGAATAGCACCCCAGGACTTGTGAATTTTTTAAATATTCAGGGCCCCGATTACAATTAGAAGTTACCATTTATCTTCAATTTTATCTACAAAGTAAAATTAAGTTTTCTGTATGAAAAGCAGAATACGCATACATTTTTTTCTTTTAAACATGTTTAATTATGGGTAACCGACGAAGATACTTAAAATGTTAATGCAAAATATTCTCATTTTCGTACACAAACATCGGTTTTTCTTTATAGACAGTCGAAGATAACTCTGTTTACTTCCCAATGTAATCGGGGCCCTAAAGTTCTTTGAATAAATTTATAGGATTGCTTATCAAGGGAATATGAATGAGGAACTTCAGCCCTACTGAAAATTGGACACAAATGTTTTTAATAAAATAGAGCATTAAATTGTTCGGCAAAACTTCTTGAAAACGTGCGAAAAAGGTAATAAAAAATATTTGAATAAAAACTAACTGTATTGAACGACGTCGCTAGTTCATAAAAATTTCCAAATGATGAGATAGCTTTGAAAGATTTCCGGTTTACTTACCGTCAACGGACCAATCGTCAGAACTCACCGAGAAGAAGCGGGTGAGAACTTAAAACGTCACACGCGTAGTAATTTCAGAAATACAAAGCTTTAAAAAATCATAGCACTTATTATACGATACATTAAAATTATTTATAAAAATAAATGACTTAGTTTAATATCAAAAATATAAAAAAAGCCAAAAAACCACTGAAATTCCTCATTATGAATTTTAAGAATATTTCATTTTTAATCCTTTTGGAGCTTAGAATTTAAAAATATATATATTTTTATTTTTGGATGAGGTTGTTAATTTATTATAAAGTTATTATAACTGAACAACTTTGGGTGGCTTCAGCCAGACGACAGAATTTGATCCAGGATACGGCTCTACCTCATGTAGGGAGTACCGCTTTACCCACCGTTAAACTACTGGGAGTTTTACTCAATTCCGACCTATCTCTTGACGCTTAAATTAGTAGAACGATAAGTTCATGCTTCTACCAGCTGAGACAAATTAAATGCATCCGCAAAAATTTGCCGGTTGATGCCGCCCGTCAATTAATAAATGCGTTTGTAGTGTCTAGAATCGATTATTGTAATGGTATCTATGCAGGTCTACCAATGAACAAAATGACTCGCCTACAATCTGTATTGAATGCCGCAGCGAGACTTATTTTCGGAATCTCTAAGTTCAGTCATATCACTCCACTACTTCGGGAACTACACTGGCTACGTTTTCCACAGAGGGTCGAATACAAACTCTGTTGGCTTATGTATAAGTCACTGCACAACTCGGCTCCGGAATATCTAAGGGAACTATGCATTCCAGATGAACTAGCTGACAGGCGTCTCACGCTTAGATCAGCTACGTCTACGGCGAGAGGAAAAGTTATTATACCTCTACGCAAACAGCGCACTAAATTTGGTGAACGCGCATTTGCGGTCGCAGGCCCTATGGCATGGAATGCTCTCCCAGCAGAGGTGCGAGGCTGTGAAAGTGAAGTGATGTTTCGGAAAAAACTTAAAACCCACTTGTTCTCTAAATCATTTGAATAAATCCGTAGCACGTGACAACAAAATAAGTTATTTTAATTAAATTACAAATTTAAAAGCTTCAATTAAATTAACTTAACAATAGAATCACCATGTAAAGCGCCCTTGAGGTATTTTATTACGAAAATGGCGCTATATAAGTTATCCATAATAATAATAATAATAATAATAATAATTTATTCTGTTTTTGTAAATAATCGTTCAAAATGTAAATACGCCTATAAATCAATAATGTTATATGCCTGTCCCTAAATGAATTTTTTTTTAAACTCTTTGAGAATATTATTTGAAATGTTTTTTTTTTTCATTTATAAATATAACAATACGATTTTAAGTTCACTCACGGATCAAAAGTCCGATGTTCGAACCCCACTCTACCCCAATTTTATATCCATTTTCTAATTGTGATTTATTTACAAGTTGAAAATGACCCCAAAATATTAAATATTTATTTAAATCGTAATTAATAATCTATTTTCTGTATTTTTAAAAATCTTAATTAATAATCTATATACTGTTATACCAAATACAAATACGATTTTACTACTTAAACAGAGAGATATATAAAGTTGTTTATCCTGTAAATAAGCAATTCTTTTATGATTTTTTATATTTAGAGGATAAAACACAGGAATCCACTTTTTGCCGTTTCGAAGTAAAAAATCCAGAAATTATCACAAAAAGCTTTTATGGATAAAACGCCGAAGCCGACTTTCGTCATAATAATGCTTTTTAAGTTGAATTAAAAGTCTTAATTTCACTTTGTTTTGATGCATAAAACAACCGTAGTCCTAGATACGCTATTTAAATATGTACTTTTTTTTTATTTATATATTTTACATTGAAAGTTCTTTATAAGTTGAAATTATCTCATTTGGTTCCAAAGTTATGATGTTTTGGAAATTGCAAATCTTATTTCCTGAACATTTCGTTCAATATGGTTGGTTTATTCTTAAAGGTACAAATATATAAAAGGCAATACATAATAGGCGTGTTTAAATTCGTGACATAATTCGGGAGAATCTTGCTCATTACCGATAATGATTTCAGCTCATTTACTTCAATAAATTCTTCAAGCGTCTACATTTCTTGTTCTAGAATTTTATCTACAGAATAATTATCACCGCCTTCACCTGTGCAATGTGCACTTTAATGACGTCACATTCTTCGAATTGCATTAAAATAACAGCACGCCGTCGTTCACCAGAAAATTATCACTTTTATCCCGCATCGGTGCTTGAGAACCGTTTTATTACTTATGTCATTTCGAATAAGAGTAGTTTGTAATTAAACAACAAAAACAAGCTATCACACCGATTCCCCGTAGGGTTAGACAGAAACAATAGAAAGCCGTACTGCTCAGTATTTACAAACATTTCTCTTCACCGCATTTTGCTTCTTCTATATTCATACATCTTATACACGCACGCCGATTTATTATTGACTGACTTTTGACAGGTTGGAGTATTAGTTGAATTTGGTTTTACCGTGTTCAAATCAATCTATCACAAAAGCTTTCTCAATTTTGGCAACTATTCATTATTGTCTCAGACTTGCATACCGTGGGAATCTCAGCATCTGTGCATCTATCCTAGATAGTTTTACTCATTCGCCTAAAAGATCCCATTTCGGCTGCTTTAACCCTACGCTCATACTTGTTTTTCCGATTCCTTATACACTACTCCCTCTATAACCCGACACTTTACTTCTCCGGCCCTGCCAGTAATCTGGCGTTTTCATACAGGCAGCTACCAAGCCGGTAGCTTGGTAATTTTATGGTTATTTTTTTGTTATTGTAGTTTTAGTTTATGTTAACACTTCAATGAGGAATTGGATACAAAAATGTTTTCGTACGCGTGGTAAAAATTAGAACATGAAATTATATGGCAATTGGTTCTTCTCAATATTTTCAATTATAGGTTACCGACGAACATAGAATTAAGAAAAGTCCAGAAACCGCATACGCACATCAAACAAAAGGCGACTCAACTACTCATAAATGAGTAGGTTTACGTTTTGACCCATTAGTTTCTTTGTTGACGTCGCTCAGTACGCAACTCCTGATTCGAATTTAACCATGCCGTGTTGTGTCCTTTTAAAGTGTAGAAAAAACAAAGTAAAAGATGTAATGAAAAAATTAATGTGCATTGTAAAAAATCATATTTTGATTAATAAAAAAGATACATAGGAAAAACAGAGTAAAAATTCACGAGGATCTTCAAAAATTCATTCAATAAAAAACTAAAATTATAATAACATATTATTATATCTATCCACATAGGTATATGGGTTTATATTTAGATATTAAATACATTTACTTTTATAAATATACACACATACATACACATGCATGTGCATACATACAAACATACATATATGTATGATTAAGAGATACCAAAAAAACCATTTAGTAAATAAACATTCACTAGATTTATAAAAGTAGATCTGTTTAGAATTTTTTTTAAAACATCTACCTCTATTAAAATTTATTAATAATAAAAAATAAATAATTTTAAAAAAAAGAATATTTTAAAGAATAAATTTTAAATGATTTTTCAAAAGAATTTTCATTTTTAAAAACAATAAATGTACCTTTATATGACTTTATACATCTCGGGGATAAATCGAGATGCCCTTTCATAGCTTAAAAAAGTACAAACAACGCTGAGAACATTGAGCGAAGGACGGAAGAATCTAGCTAATGAGTTCCTTTTCTTTAGGCGAATGCATTTTTATCTCAAGATCCTTGCTATAATTCCATGGCCTTTAATAGCCGGGTAATATTTATATGGATACTTGAGTGCATTCGCCACTTGTAATCGCGAGTAATTCTTTCAAGGAATATGGCGGAAAAAGTTACTCAAATAGGAAAAAACTATAAACGTCATGTGTCTGTAGTCTGAAATAAACTATGGAATTCTTGCTAGTTTTTTTTTATTCTAAATTTATAAACCCTAACGTATTACATTCATCCAACAAAATGATTTTTCTTTTTTTTAAATTCATGTTCTATTGTTAATGATAATACTTTTTTTTTTAGTTTTGTCTGGTAGTTTTTTTGTATAATTTCAGTCCCTGGTTTATAAGTCTCGACTGTCCTTGTCTCGTTTTAAAATGCTATATATTATATTTTTCTGATATTCTCGTATAATGTCCATGTTTACTACAATTGTTTTCAAGTTTTAGTTCTTTGTCTACAATGACAGCAGTGGCTAATGTATTAATAAATTTTAAGGACTCTAGTTGAAAGCGTTCAGTTGTATCGAATCGTTTAGTTTGTTTAAAAAATTCTTAAGTTGCTGTTAGGTAAAGGAGGTCATATGCTAACTTTAATAATTTATTTTGCTGTCTTTGTAAACTATTTATGTCATTTTGATTTCCTGTTCCCCGTAGTAGTTTCATAATACATATTTTAATTTTTACATAGGCTGTATACATTAGACTGTTTTCCATCTTCGGCACAAAGTTTTTAATTTTGAATAAAAGACTCAATAATGTCACCACTTTACTAATTAAATTATTTACATGATTGGTCCATGTCAATTGTCAATCTACTGTTAATCCTAAGTATTTAACATGTTTAATTTCAATTAGTTTGATGTTATTGTGCATATGATAAATAAGATAGAGTATAAATGAGGGTGGGAAATGATTTCAAGGCAGATGATAAGCTCCGTAAATATGTAGAGAGATCCAGATGTGATTATGGATGAAAATCTCTTATTTGATTTACATATTCAGGCTTACAGAAACCTGGGCTATCAAAACAACCACATCACTCAAAATTGCATATAATGCATACGTTTGCAGCCATCTTGAGTTAGCTTTTTTTTATAATCCTTAATATACAATTTATTATATCAATTAACTACAAAGGATACACATAAATAACTGCATTGGATACAAACGAAACTTCTGGATCCCACACTTATTTTGAATCATACGAAGACTCTTCTTTCTTGTATAGTTTAACTTACTAATCGTAGAAGCATTGCTGATCTGTTTTTTCCTTTCAAAATTTTCAACAATTTTATTTATAGTCCTTATCCTTAAGAGCATTTTTCAATATTTTTTTTCGCTAATTCAACACGATAGATTCATTTTTTTTATAATCTATTTTCCAAAAAAAAACATATTCAAAACTCATTTATCTATCGTAGCTGCTCTAAATTTAACTAACTTTGTTCCCAGTTTCGTATTTTAAATTTTGTGACATGAAATTTTTTTTTTTAAATTTAACATTTGTCAGTGTGTTATTGATTAATGGACATTTTAATATGGTAAGTAAATTTCGATATGGTCAACCATTTTTAAAAATCTCTCTCCTCCGCTTTTTTCCTCATCCCCAACCTTATAACATTGCTTTTCTTTTCTTATTTCTTTTTATTGTGTTCGATCATGTTCGAACATGTTCGATCATTATATTACTGAAAAACTTTAACTGAATGCATGGACTATTTTTTTAATTTGTTACACAACATCTGTTGTTTTTTCCCAATAAGAAATAATAAAATAAAATATGTTTTTGCTTCTTTAAGTCTGTTTGTTTTTATCCTATTCAATTTACTTTAGTAGCAAGGTTCCTATTAAATAAGACATCCATCTCTATTATTTCTAATAATAAATCGTTAATTTATCTTTTGATTTACGAGAGCAAGCGACGTCAGAATAATGTGTTAACGTCTTTTATATTGCAAGCTGTACTGCTAAGTGGTAACATACTAGAGCTTTAATAGAAAAAGCAGGAAAAGTCATCATCTAATAACTGATGTTCATGACATAATGACGGATGACGAATGACTACCATAACCAGTTTCAGCATTACTCAAAGGACAAACCCTTTTGCGAAGGAAATAATCATCTCGGAACTTCAGTCACTCCTACTCGGTAGACTATAGACATGGTACGCGTAAGTACGTGGTCAAATGCATCAGAATAATAACAATCAAACCTTCACGTTGTTTCCCTGTAGGGCTACGTAGAGAGGATAGAATGCCTCTTTACTCTGTCTCTTAATTTACAGACCTCGCTTCCTCTACATTGAAATATCTCTTGCAGGCATTACAATGACCAACATGATTTCTGAAAAACAATTATTTACAAAACCACATTCACGAAGGATGGGACACTAAAAATAAAATAAAATACTTAAACTCATTAAAATAGCATTATATCAATTCATTAGTTAACTCAAAGAAAATTTGTTGATAATGATCCTTAAGATAAAAATCACTTTATTTTATTAACTTACATATAACTTTGAATTATCTATCCTTACCTCTGTTCTGTATACATACATTTAACTCTTTATTAAAGATACCAGTCTTGAAGATGTCGCGAAAGCGATGAAACCGGTCACTGGATATTCCAAATTTGTGGATTAAAGTATCACTCGTGTTTTATTTATATAATAAATTGCATTAATTAAGTCATCAATCATCCTTATTTTTAAAAATTCAATTTTCCGCTTCTACAAATAAGGGTCGGCACCAGGATTCCATTGCGAACTGCTAATTTCGCCTGCGACATACATTTATTTGCCTACGTTGGCGTCGATTGCACCGTTCACCTTGTTCCCAAATACTTGTCTATAATCAACAATATTTTGAGTTTTTCCAATTTTTTGTGGACAGACAAAGACAGGATTTTTGTTTTTACATTTTAGGGTGCAACTAAAAAGCCAAAAAAACTGGAAGTATTTTCTCCTGAGAACAATTTTTAATTAATTCTATGCGGCGTTTGTAATTGCTATGCTGAATACATCTTCGCTTAATTTGCATCTAAGACTAATAAAGGCAAGTTAATGACAACCTAATCCCAACAGTATTGGTAATTTAATCAAATGAATACCAATTAATGTTCTTACTTGTCTTTCTTAATTACTTGCTACCCACTAGGTTTTCCGATCCTAATAAATGAAATCTACATCTAAATTGACTAATTACAACAGTAAATGATTGATCAATAGAGTATTCTGGACCTATGTTTATTTTGCGAAACTAATTGCCATAGTAATTTGATCCACTTCCTTATGATCATTTAAATATGTATCAGTTTTCAATAATTGTTCAACAGCATTGACTACCATATTTCCTTATTTAAAGTTTTGTCCATCTGGGTTGGAATGTGTTAATCTTAATAACTCTCCAGGGAGAAAAATCCAGTCTTAATATCAGTACACTGAACACAATACACTGACTTATTTGCTATATACGTGTTTTTTCAACTCAGATTTAAATAATACTGGTATTTAAATAATATCGTATTTCTACTGGAATTTTTTCATATTCATGTATATACAGCTCGGTGTATCTGTCACCGCCAAATAGTTAAACAGCCACTAAACTGAACAGCTAGGCTGTTCATTAAATGCCGGCAATCAAATGAATGACTAGGCCGTTCGTTGAATGAACGGTTAACAAAAGGGTTAAACATCGCTAGCCTCTTTAATAAACTACAATAATAATCGTTCTTTTTAATTTATTTTGTTTTGTCAAGTTAGGTTAGGTTGGGTTGAGTTTAATAATTTTAAAAAACGTTTTCTGTCTAAACCCAACCTATCCTAACCTAACCCGGCCGGCAGCTTTTGGTTAGGCCGTTTACAAAGGGCTTAGCTAACAACCAGGCAACACTTTGAACTTTGAGTTATCTTAATTCATTCAACGAATTAACTAGCCATTCAGGTGAATGCCGGCATTTTAAGAACAGCCTTGTCACTAAGTTAAGTAGCTGATTTAACTGTTTAACGGTGACATATCAACGAATTTCGTGATTTTGGCTTTAAAACGCAAATTTTACGAAATGGCAGTCTGAGTTTATTGTTGATATTCGCTCACATTAATTCCAAGAAAAGAAATATCGAAGAATATCTCTTAATTATTCTTTTTCTTTTTTGAACTTTTCGTATTTTTACACATTCTGAGTATATCGAGGCTATACTGACAGAATGTATTAAGTCAACAGTCTTTATGTACTTAAAATATTTTTAAATATAGGTAAAAGATGTTTATTTCAAATTTTATGTTATGCCTAGAATAAAGATTACTCTTTCAAAGCTTTAAAAAAAGGGAGAATTGTGAGAGATATAATGCGTTGGAAGAATAAAAGAGCTTTACATGCGATTATCTCGCAACTTGTTCTAATGACTTAATGCTTTCTGTCAGTTAAGCCTCGATATGTAAATTGTTAGTGATAATGTTAGTATTAATTTTTTCTTAAATGTCATATTGTACAATAACTCAACTGTGCCTACTTGCATGTATATTTTTAAAAAAAAATCCTTTTAACGTGTAAAAGGCGCTCAATGCCGTTTTGAACATTTAAAAAAATGATTTATGGCTAGTTAGAGCAAAAAAAATGAAAGCTAAAAATTGTTACCTTTTTGTCAATATATAAGAGATTTGTTGGCTAAAAACGTCAGATAAAACATCCCGTTTCGGCCATTTAGTCGAAAATGCAGCAATGAAAGAGTTCAGTGGTTTTTCATTTATGTTTTAATAGACTATCAAATTAAGCCAATTTTTTTTTTTAAATTTAGTTTTTGGCATTATCGCGCTATGGTTTTTTAAAGTTTTGTAATTAGGAAAATTATTTCGCATGTGACGCGTCACGAGTTCTGTTCGGCGAGTTCTGCTGATTGATCAATTGGCTTCCCTCAAACCGGAAATCAATCTCAACAATCTAAATTCGGTAGAACTGATTACTTCGTTCAAAGTTTTTCATTTTTATCAAAATACACATATTTTTTTCATACATTTTTAAGAAACTTTGCCGTAAAATGTAATGCTGTATTTTTTTATATTCAATTTTCAGTAGCAATGAACTTTCTCATTATTTAGCTTTGACCTTTTAAACTTAACTGTTTTGGTTCAACTGGTCCAAGTTGTAACAGGGTTTTTTTATGACCAGTCTTTGATCACAGCTTTAAGTGCAATCAACTCAGGATATCACAGGTTTTTCTGAGAAATAATAATTGCTTTCCTTCAGCGTTATAGAGCCTTGCACTATCCTGCTTTACATTTACATACCACTAGAGTTTTTGTTAGATTATTTTATCTCCCATAAACATTTCCATGGTATTTCTCTAAAGATTTTGTGATTTACAGTTTATTGATGACAACCCGTTTAGCATTTAAATCATTCTTCGTCTGCGTAAAGGTAATAAATAACGTTTGCATTATGCAGCAACCAGAAACCATTGAACTTTAGTATTAGCTATTTTATGGCGGATATCTGACTGGAAATTTTTTGCTGTCATGTCTGAGTAAATATTGTAAAGAGTACGTATTGTATGCTGTACGGTAAAGCTCCTTGTGCAATTTTTTACTTGTTGCATTTTTTGAAATTTTTATCACCTTTTATTAAAATATGATCAAGGTATACTTAACTTATGAATTCTATCATATTATATTGTTACAGCGATTACTAAATATTACATCGATATATTATATGGATATGAATTATAATGTACCAAATGCTATATTTCATTCATTGATTTGTATTTTTTTCTCCATGAACCATACTTGAAAAACCCCTCATGGCGTTAACGAGAATTAAATAAATAAATCAAGGTTTTTGCTCTTTTACAGCAGAAAAAAGTATGAAAACAAATGGAAGAATTGAAAATAGTTCACAGATGTTCAAACCAATGAGAAATTGTGAATGTTAAACAGTGTGTAAAGTGATCACTTAAACCAGCCAATAACAGTTCAGTTTCCAACATATTTCCTTCTAAAAAATGTGTTGCAATCAATTTCAATAAATCTTTTATTTTTATTATTTTTTAGAAATACAATCTTATTTGTGTGCTTATTTCTGTTAATAAAAATGCGTTTTGAAATATATTCGCATCTCCGTTTAATTATCTGTCAATAGCGAATATTTTCATTAGTTTTACTTTATTTTGTTTAGTGAGCGGACCAGGGGCGGCGGTAGGTGCGGCGTACAAGCCGGTGCCTCCGCCACGGCCCCTTGCAGGCTCCGCCCCCCGGCCCGCGCCCTCCCCGCTCCCCCTGCCGGGGGCTGCGCCCCCACCCCTGCATACGCATTCAGCAAAATTTCCTGTAAGTAATTTTATTATTATACCTAATAACATACCCATATCAATTTCTTGTTGTAACTGAATTTTTTTTTCTTGTGATTTACCCAAACATTTAAATTTTGGGGGCATTTTCAAAGATTTGTAAATAACTCAGTATTGGAAAATGGAAATTTAGTTGTGGTAGAGCGGGACTCGAACATTGGATCTTTAATCGGCGAGTCCGCCGCACTAGCTACGTGACCACAACCCGGTTCAATAATGATTATACATGTTTATTTTTAGTCCTACTTAACTATACTTTTACGATTCGTAAGTAAATACAGGTCACATTTCAATTAAATCCATTTTCTAACCCATGGCACATTTTAGACGATCGTTTAAATCCACACGATACTATTAAATCACATAGGGTGTGTTGATTTTCATAAAAAATATTGTTTTTAATGATTAAATGTCAGGCAAATGCACTAACTAATACACTTTGAGACCACTTATTCTCCGCATTATTCCCTTTTGCAATGTTAACCTTAGAAAAGTAACTGAACTAAAAATAAATAATACAATACAAAATCAACCCTTCATATTTACCTCTTCTTTTTGATTTGTACGATCATAAGGTGTGAAATCGGCCTATCTTTTATGCCAATGTCGCCAGTTTTTTTCATGATTTCATCCTTCATAGTCGGCTAACACGCATGAAAATTAAATATTTAAAACCACGCATAAGTAAAGCGGTTATTCCATTGTTAACATCTAAGTTAGCCGAAAATGGGGACTGTTGGGAGGAGTATGCAAAAATATATATTATTGTTAACAGGAGACAATTTTTTGTATCCAATATGGGTATTTGCGCCTTCACTCTAGCAAACCCGCAATCTTGCTAGCACGAAATCCAAATGACGACAGTTTTATCCACCAATCAGACAGCCAGGATATTTGAATGACCTCACTGCCCGCTAATAGAAATAGAGAAAAATCACAAGCCAATCAGAGAAGAGCACTGATAAAGCAAAAAAAGTTTTTTGGGAAGGTTTTCACTGTTTTTTATCTGTCCTAGCCTCAGAGTAATAATACGCTAAGCTATAGAGGAGCCCAAACGTAAGAAAACCATTCTATGACTTTTGGGTATTAAGTTAGCTACAGTTTGCAGCAAAAAATGGGCCGAACTCAGGTCGAGAATTGCCAAAGGGATATCAATTTGCGTTTTTTAAATACTTTTAAATATGTAGCTGTGTATTTATTATTACAGGGTTATTCCAATTCTTTTCCAAAATTCGCCTATATTTATTTTATAAAATTGAAAGCACATGAGAGTGGTATTTATTAATTTTATTCACAATATACTTATGTTAAATTTATTGAGACATAAATCCCAACTCCATGGAACGAAAGGCCTGTGTTTAGTTTGTTTGTTTTCCCGTCACATCTCTGAAACGGCGAGTCATAGCGGGTTGAAATTTGGACACGTCATTTTAGATGCGGTTTTAAGGTTAACGTTGTTATTTTCGAGTAAAATTTAAATCAAACTCTACTCGATAAAAACTCAAACTTTATATGGATGCGTAGTGCGGCCCTGTTATATTACCCATAATCAATTGTCATTTTCAACAGTAAACGAGTAAACATACTTTAATTTACAAATTTATCCCCTAAATTGAGAAAAATAGTATCTGAAGTAAATATTTTGATATCAGGAAAGTTTTTAAGCAACATAATACACGTGTCGGGACAATAAATGCCAAAAAGCAATGTAAATCATGGGAAAATATTCGAAATCAATTATCTGTGAATACTGACTCCTTTAACACCTTTGACGCTCCTACTGCTGCAACCAAACATACTGCAATTCACCATTGTTGATTTTTATTTATCATAACGTAAATATCCAGGTTATTTACAAACAAAGCCAAGCACAGCGACAAAAGCATCCGATAGAACCGTTATGCCTGACCGTTATGTTGTCAAATAAAACAAAATGGCCGCCAATTTGTTGCTAACCAACATTGCTTGCGTTCTATCAAACATAGTGATGGGGCTTCTCTATAGGTTAACGCATTATTACTCTGAGGTCCTAGCACTGTAAATAATATTTAGTATTAACGCTAAACTTTTAAATTACCAAGACGTGCATTATTTACTTTTATAAACCGAGTATTTTATTTTTCACAGAGGTAAGACACCGATTGTTAACTTGTAAATAGGAGGGGGAGGTAGGAAGAGAATCGATTTTTTTTCTTCCGTATTTACCTATATTTGGAAGTCGACTATCTATGGTAGTCAATTCGACAAAATGCTACACAGTGTGTAAAGTGATCACTTTACCCAGATGATTATTATTATGGACAATAATATCCCAATGTCGCTTTCAATTCAGCAATTACCACTCATTCTATCTGAGAGTAGCCGTCAGGTTGAAGGAGGATTCTTATTATATTTTAGACAGAACGTTAATGTTCAGTACTACGGGAAATTGGATGTAAAAAATGTTTTCTGACGCGCGGTAAAAATTACAGAAATTTCTTAAAATGTACAAAAAAAAAAATTAGCAAAAAAGAACTACTTTAAACGACGTCAGTATTTCTTCCGAATCAACCAATGATGGAGTGTTGTAATAGATTGCATCAGCAATCAATTAGCAGAACCTATCAAAGAGAACTTGTGACGTTACACGCTGAAGAATTTCATAATTACAAAACTTAAAAAATCATAGCGCTGATGCGATTCTTAAGAAAATTAACTAGTTCACTGATCCCTCATTGAATTCTTCATTTCACTACGTAAAATATAACTTGAAAAATGTTTATGGTAAATCATTATTATTTAGTTTTAGGTCTCAATAGGTTCACCTACATTTTAATGGTGATTAAATCGTGAATGTATGATTTTCATATACGGAGATAAGTAACGATAATTATATGAAGTATACTCGGTATTTATTATTTATACTGTTGAAGGCTTTTCATACAACTCATTAACCCAAGGCGTGTGAATTGGGCTGATTAAGAGAAATAAGATAACCTTAGGCTTAACAATACAAGTTAAGATACAAATATCAAAATTAATCGAGTTCAGATCTTATTTCAAACTATTAGGAATTTCATAATGTAAAAAATGTAGTTCAATAAAATAATATATTATTTTGAGAATCTGGCAATTATATAGGTACATAGGTACATAATTTATTTATGAATATAGACGGCACGCAGTGCCTTTTACGTTACAAAGATACATATTTAAGATAATATAAATACTTCAATATAATGCGAAAAACATAATTATCAAATTGAAAAGTATCATGTTACATAAATACTATAACGCAGCAGTTATATATTCGTATAAAGATTATACTTAGATATTTAAAAAAAATAATTGAACAATGTTTGCAATTACAATTTTTTGCTATTGGAGACTCACAAATAGACGCGCAGCAAAAACTGCAATCGGATTTTAATCAAATTTTAAGATGGTCACATGATTATAGCCTAACAATAAATATAAAAAAAAACGAAAGCGTTACACATTACGTCCCCATATAATAGACCAAAAGAAGATTTGTTAATATATGCACACACTCACGAATGCTTGCATATCAATCCACAAGACTGTAAATGCACAAAAATAGATCACGTAGAAAAATATAAGTATTTATGTATTATTATAGATTCCACTTTTAATTGGAAAGAACAGATAAAAACAGTTTGCAATAATCTAAGAGTTTACCTACTTAACATGTACCATTTAAAACCATGCATACCATACCCAGTGCTGAGACTAGTTTACTTGGGGCTAGTTGATCCAATTATTCTATATGGATTAAGAATATGGGGATTAATTTTTTAAACTTATACGGATAGAGTCTTGAACTTACAGGTACAAATTTTAAAAATTATCGTACCTGTAAAAATAAAGAATGAGGCAAAAGACAACAATAAAATATTATTTGATTTTGTAAACGTTTTGCCAATTAACAAACAGTGTCAGTATAAGATAATGACAGATCATTTCCTCGATTGCAATTTTAAATCCAAAATAAACCACCAGATCCGACAAGTATCGGCACAGCAGCTGATGGTACCACGACAGAAAAACTACTATGGTGACAGAACAATGGGTAGTGTAGTACCAAAACTGTACAATTTATTACCAGCTAAAAATCGTGAAGAAAAAACCTAATTTCATTTTTAAAAATTATTAAACAGCAAGTGAAACTTAAGTGTATAAATATATTTTATTCTTTAATTATTATTAAACTATGTACTTACTTATATATTTTTTTTTAAATGTAATGTAACCCGCATACAAGCTTCGGCTTAGCGGGAACAAAAATACAATTATGTACGTAACTTATTTGTTAAAATGAATAAAACTTAAAAAAGAAAAAAAAAGAAAAGATTTTTTATATTTTTTTTCTTCAAGAGGTACAAAATATAATTATATTAAATACAATAAAACCTTTTGTATCTAAAAAAAATAAAAAAAATAGTAGTAATATTAACAATTAAAGTAAATATGGTTCACAATAGTACCCATACAAAAGTAAACAGAAAGCACTATAATCTATAATAATAACATTTAGACTTATTTATTGATATAAAGATAAATTAAAGATTCATTTAATTTATCTTTATATCAATTAAACTGATTACTTTTTAATCACTTCTTTTCTAAATTATAAAAATGTACTAAATGTTGTACTTTTTTTACTGTTTATTCTATGATACATCGCCCATGTTACTTCAATCCTTTTTTATTTAAACCTTTTATTTATTGTTAATTTGCTGCATACCAACGTTATAATTTCTTATTTATTTTTTCTTTATTGACTTGACAAATCCTCCGTCCAGGTACTTTGAAGTTAATGAGTGCTAATAGATATAGGCTGTTCCATGTAAAGTTAACAATTTTAAATAAATTCAGTAAATCTAATTTTTTCTTCCCTCAGTTAGTTTTAACAAGTTCAAAGTATTTAATAGAAAGTCGTAGTTAATAAATTCATAACTGGTTCGAAGTTTAAAGTCAACGTATCTTAACAAATTATTTTTAACTCTTTCAAGAGTATATAGGTGAGAACCTCAGAGTAATAATGCGTAACCTAGAGAGGAGCCCAATCGTAGGAAAAATATTTTATAACTATTAGGTATTAAGTTAACTACAGTTCGCAGCAAAACAATGGGCCGTGTGCTGGTCGAGAATTTTCAAATGGATATTTTTACTATCCATTTGGAAACATCATATTGCAGGGCATATAATTCGCCAATATTTATTTTATAAAACTGAAAATACATGCTTGTGTTTATTTTTTAAATTATTTTTTCACAATATACTTATGTTACATTTATCGAGACATAAATCCCAACTCCATGGAACCAAAGTCCTGTGTTGAGTTTGTTTGTTTGTCCGTCACATCTCCAAAACGGCGAGTCTAACGTTGCTATTTTCGAGTAAAATTTTAATCGACCTCTACTCGGTAAAAACTTAAACTTTATATGGATGCGTAGTGCGGCACTGACATACTGCCCGTAATCAACTGTCATTATCAACAGTAAATATACTTTAATTTACAAATTTATCCCCTAGATTGAGAAAAAATAGTATCTGAAGTAAATATGTTGATATAAGGAAAGTTTTTGAGCAACATAATACACGTGTCGGGACAATATATGCCAAAAATCAATGTAAATCATGGGAAAATATTCGGAATCAATTACCTGTGAAAACTGACTCCTTTAACACCTTTGTAATACTTTACTCTGTATTTTTATACATACGTTGATTTCTCTACATTTGTAAATTTTTTCATGTAAGCACGCTGATCATTCCGACTTTTGACATGTCCATCTTTAAGTGTTTATTAGATTTGGTCATGCCATGCCTCTTTTATTTGCACCTTAAATCTTTTTGACATTCTTTCGCTGCCCATTTGCTTTACACGTCCAAACCAACACAGTTATTTCTTGATTTTGCCGATAATTCTTGTCTCAGAATGCACAAATCTCAATATAAGTGCACCGATCGTACATAGTTTTACCATCCATTTACCCGTGAATTTGCATTTTGGCATTCAGTTGGTTGATTCATTACAATTAATACACGACTTTTTAAACTCTTCTATGTCTGTGATGTAACACTAGTCTACATACGATGCAAGACTTGATATATCTCTCTTATTTTTTTAAATGACGAAGTTGTATTTTTTGTTATTTTTAAATGAAAATTTTTACACTTAAAATTTATTTAACTATGCTGGATTTTAATACGAAAAATATTTATCTTTGCTACGCGAAGAATGAATATGACGCGTGACGTCAATAAAGCAATACATCTGTATAAGAGAGAGCACAAAGATAGAACTCATAACAAGGAAGACAGACTCTGTTCTGTGGCCGGTGTTTGTCAGAAGAGATTCAATCTGTTATTGACAGTGATAGGGGGTGCACGCACATACGTAATACGACCGGCGTATTAAAGATTTTACATTTATTTTGCTATAACAGGGTTAAATTGTGTGTTTATTTTTATAAATTACGGAAAAATAATTATTAAACAGCATGTAACTTTGTTTTTTTTTCAAATATCTGAACTTTAGAATATTCCGTATTTTGCTTGTGGTAACACGATGTTACATCAACGGGCCCAAAGGAATTATTTACCACAGTCTTTTAAGTGTTAACACTTAGGTTTGTCTCTAATTGCTACAATAATCCGTTTTTATATTTAATTTTGAGTATTTCTAAATCATATTACTGAACTTTCCAAGGTTTATTAAGATGAGGAATATTTTTAAGAAAAAAAAACTCAGCCAAAAAATATATACATTTAATATTATGGATATTCTAACGGACAGTATAGCGTTGTGAGTGATTACGTAAACCAGTTATTTATCAACATTTTTTGCTGCTAAAACGTTTTTGAAATGTAGTACTGTCGGGTTTTCAAACAAAATTAAATAAATACCTAAGTTTGTTAATTCAATTCGCTCCATCGAGTTTGATTTATTAAATAAATAAAAACTTAGATTGTGTAGGTACGTCACGTACTATTGAATACTGTAAAATATCAAAGTTGATTATATTACAATTATGAACCATGCATAACGGAGCTTTAGTATCGCACTAATCTAAGTCTCCAAACTGTTATTTTATATTCCATTACTTTGTACAGTTTACACGAACTTGTTCAACTATTGTATAATATTATTATACTTCGTTCCACTATTATTTTTTCATTTAAGATCTTAAACCAGTTCCACAAGTGTGGCTCTTGTTACCCAAGTCAATGTAGTATTCCGCCACAGTTACTATTGATGTACATACCGTCTTTGGAAATCGATTCAAATTCAAATAAAAATATCGAAAAGCTGTTTTGTTTTTAAATTCGTTTCAACAGAAAGGGAAAACGTTTTTGAGAAGGGAATATGGAAGTCTAGGCATTTACAGGGCTTATGACCTGTCATTGGCTGGTTTAAGTGGCCAGTTTAGACACTGTGTACCATTAACCATTCTGCCCATGTTTGAACATCCACATTTCCTCAACTCTTCCTTTATCACGCGGGTGAGTATAGTGAGTGAGCTCTCTCTTATACTTAACCATAAAGGTTTCAGCTCCTTTACTTCACAACAGTCAACCGATGGAAGAGTTGAGGAAATGTGGATGTTTAAACATGGGCAGAATGGTGAATGTTACAGTGTGTAAAGTGGCCACTTAAACCAGCCAATGACAGGACATAAGCCCTGTAAATGCCTAGACTTCCATATTCCCTTCTCAAAAATTTTTCCCTCTCTGTTGAAATAAATTTAAAGTTTTGTAATTATTTCGGCGAATTGATCATGTTCAATCAGTTAAATCCCAGTCAGTGAAAATGAAATGAAATGAAATAAAATGAAGCCCTGTAAATGCCTAGACTTCCATATTCCCTTCACAAAAACGTTTTCCCTCTCTGTTGAAATGAATTTAAATATGAATAACTCCCTAGGAAGGAAATCCAGCCAGTCTGCAAGCATTTGGACATACTCAAACAGGTGTTTTGTTACTGAGACTGTAGTCTCAACGCTACAAAACAATGTCCTGGGTACGTATCCTGGTGGAAAGTTAAATTTTGAATTTCATCTACATTGTAAAATTAAGTTTTCTGTATGAAAAATAGAATACGCTTACAATTTTTTTTACTAAACATGTTCACTTACTGGTTACCGACGAAGATACTTTAAATTTGTATTCAAATGTACCCACTTTCGTACATAAATATCGATATTAGTTTATACCGTCTAAGCATATAGCGAGGAAGAGAGCCGTTCATAATCGCGGCCCAGAAGTGGTTTAAAAATACTTGAGTATATATTTTTTTTAGTTTTTGAACATTTATTTATTCATTTATTTTATTTTATTTATTATGGTTCACAATCAATTAACAATACATACGACATTCGTATAATAACCACAATTTGTTATGTTTAGATATTGTTCATCAATTATGTGTGAACACAAAATGCGCAAATATTTTTTAAAAAGGTTATATACGAGTATATAAGAAAAAAAAATTGGCTAGCTATTAATATTGCAAATCATGATTTCATTTGTTAAATCTGGTAAGGGTTATTCTGTTAAAAAATATAATTTAAAGTTTAATGAAACTAAAATATAATTACTTTTAGACCGGCAGATTACGCCATTTTAAATTTAGACTCAACTAAGGTACCTGCCCTAATCGTTTTCGGTAAGGGCTGGTCTAAAGGTCATAAAAAAGTTAATAAGATATTGTTTTAAATTATATATTACAACGATAATTATCTTATTTTTTCATAAAAAGATAATATAATTCTTTAAAAATGGTTTCCACTAAAGTATTTCAATAATTTTTTTTTTCAAGTATAACCGAAGGTATAATTTTAAGTATAAATAAAGGAAAATGTCACAAAAATGTAATTTAAAATGCTTGTATTTCATAAAGTTTATATTTGAAGCACTAACTGTGTGGTTATTCATTATAATAAAATAAATAAAACAACTTTGTTTTTAACCACTAATTTTTATTTTTCACCGACCGGTTTCAAAACAAACAAGGTTTGTCAAGGTTTGCGTAACTAAGTTACGTAAACCTTGACAAAGAAGCTTTCCTAATTTTGCGTTCGTTTTACCTACAGCCTTAAGATTTCGTTTAAAATTACAATTCCAGTCTTCTGCTATCGATCTCTAATATTTTTAAATATCGATGTGACTGCACATCCTTACTACAGATTCGATTTACATTAATTAGATATGCCCCTCGGAAGTTTAATAATATAATTACCTATGCGTTTGCATGCCTTATTTTCTATGTATCTCTCCTATATATGCGCATCGTATCGAATATTACATCTCAACAAATATTTGAATAATTATCCTTAA
Source organism: Micrasema longulum (assembly GCF_059751315.1). Taxonomy (NCBI): domain Eukaryota; kingdom Metazoa; phylum Arthropoda; class Insecta; order Trichoptera; family Brachycentridae; genus Micrasema; species Micrasema longulum. The sequence goes on from NW_028277280.1 coordinate 659,044, forward strand.
TACATACATTAATCGATTTAAATTTTACCACATTTTATTTATGAGTAACTGATACAAAAGCTTTTTACTTCAAACTAAACAAACTTATAATCTGTGCAAATCCTCAATAAACTTAGTTTATATGATCGTAGTTATGCAGAAAGCAGCCAGCCATAGAAAAGTGAATCTGAGATAATATCTGCCATAATCTTGAAGCAGAATGCAGGAAAGATGGAATATCCTCAACAGATATCCACACTGTAGTTAAAAGAAGTTATCACGCGCCATTGTTCTTGAATTTTGCAACAATGGCGATTGGACTCATAAAGGTAATTAACCAAAATCAGTGATCGAACATCCCATTTCCAAGACAAACAAAAACTATTTTTTTCCGAGTACCTTAGCCTTGTACATGACACGTAAGGCTACTAAATACAGGGGTCCAAATAAATATTTAAAAAAAATAAAAGAAGAATCTGAGATAATAGCACCGTTGTAAAAAGAGTGAATAATCAAATCTACACAACAGTTGGAACGTTCTTGACTTTAACAAATGATCAACAATGAACTTTTTTTTTTACATTACAAGGAAGAATCTAATTATGTATTTGACCAGTTATAATGATTTTTAAAGTACCGAAATATTTTTCTAGTGCTGTTAGTTTTTTTCTTTTGGCCGTTTTTAGCAGATCATCGAATATATAAGCCATACAAATGTGGGTACAAGCAAAAATTGTATGGTTATGTATACCTGGTTCACCGACAGACACCAACACATAAATATAGGCTTATTAACCATTCAAACGCACCGTGCTTACATTTTAATATTCTTCGGGCCTTACTTATAAACCTGGTATAAAGTTACGCCTAGGCATAGTGGTAGAAAAGGGATGGGATTACCATCCTTGTTCTATATCTATACAAGTAATCCCGTTGATCGCGGGCGATACGTTCCGGTCAGACCGCGATAAGGGAAATTAATTAATTTATTTTACACTTTATATACATATTATATAATAAATATACATAAAAGGGCGGGCATATTGCCTTAAGGCAATTTTTTCCTACTTACCCAAATCGCTCAGTTTGACAAAATTAAAAACAAACATTAACTAAAAAAAAAAACACTACTATTAAGAGAGGAGAGGGGATGGAAAGGAAATAAGAAGGTGAAAGGAACAACTTAAATATTTAGATAGTGACATTTCGATCTTGATTTAAATGTAAATAAAGAAATTAGTGCGTAGATCATTTCACAACCGAGCAGCCACTACTGTGAAAGAGGAGGCAAGAAAATTAGAGCGGTGAAAGAGTATTCAAAGGGTTTTCTCGTTACTAGAACGAAGAGATAGTCCACATTATGAAAGAGGTTTGAAGAGCTCTCTCAGATAAACAGACAAAATGGGATTATTTAAAACATTGTGAAGAAGTGATAGAACGAAATTTCGCGATCAACGGGTGATTTTGCACAGAACTCTATCGGATATTTTTCAACTGGTTTAATGTCTGCACTAGCCGGTTTGCTAATTATTTTTAAGCAATGTCAGTTTGGTCGTTTTTTAAACCGATCAAGCCAACCTTCGCTTTTTATAAAAACTTCTCTATTTTGAGATTTTGAATAATCCGAAATTTTTTAATTTTTTGCCACAATCGTACTGTACTCTAAGGCAATTTAAAATCACAACTTACGACTGCAAATTTACCATAATCTATAATTTGGATAATTTTTGTTTCTTTTCTAAAGTCAACTACATTGCGAAAAATATCGCCTTATAACGACTCCGCGTTTCCGTGTTTTTTACCACTAAATTCAGCATCATCATTATTCTTCTACCCGCCCCCAGTCGTGCGTCGGGCACTGCATTTTCACTCCAGTCTCAGCGTACCTAGACAATTTTTGTTTCATAAAAGAACAAGTGATTAGTCTCACACTTCAAATGCCAGTCCAAGACCATTGAAGTATTGCAGTTTAGAACCACATTTGAATCAAATACTTCATATCCTACTAGGAATCGAACACAGGAGATCAAAATGGTAGGCAACAGCCCCAACTACCACACAACAAATCAAAGTATCCCCCTAATGTCTTTTTTCGGGATTTTTACCTTGGTGTAGTCATTGTTTCAAAAATGTTCGTCCAAGGTCTTGGCTCTATTTCACACCCAGAACTATATTTTTTAATCTGTTCAGACACACAAACAAACTTAAGTCATAGTGAAGATAAAAATATGTTTATGGTTTTTAAATATCAAATAAGTAACAAGAAATAAGCGATCAATCATTGAAAAGCACGATAGAAGTAAAAACACAAAATTACCCACCTAATAAATTTCATTTTTTTTGCTGCAATACAAACGTGTTAGACGGGTGCTACAAAAATTATAAACAAAACAATAAAATCTATAATTTCAATAAAAATAAACCATACGATGCAAGAAACCATGAATCTAAAGAGACTTTGCATATTGTTTTTTTTAAATAAGTAAGTAGGTGTGTAGTTTCGACCTATGATCTAAGATCAACCATGCTATCAATTTAATTAAATCATGTTGAAATATATAAGAACCTTTTAATTTAAAACGATCAACATATTATTACGTATTTGTATCAAACTCGTGTATCGTGCAATATTCTACATCCTGCTTTAAGCCACGAACATTTTGATAATAGCTTTATTACTGCATAAAAACTGAGTTGAGTGTAAAAATAAATACGATTTGGTTAAAAGATTTACGTATCTATAATTTGCGTAGGAGAATGAATCAATTCTAAAATCATGATTAGGCTTTATATGCCATTCAATACTGCCGCTGACCAGTTTTCAATTTTAATAAATTAAGCGATTGATTAAAATTTGTTTTATTTGATATCAGAACTACAAATTAGCGTAATTATTTATAAGCAAAATAAAAAAGTGTTTTTTTTTTTTCAATTTAAGTAGTGTGGTATTATTTTCAACTGTTTATTAGCGAACCAGAATCCTGGAAGAGTATTTTAAGCTCGATTGCTACTCTCAGGTTAGAAACCTAAAAAAAAAGGTAATCGAGCGGAGATAAGTCCGCGTCGTACTGTAGCGGTTGACGCGTTTACCTACCATGCTTGAGGCCTCGGATTGGATTCCTGACAACGTCAACATTTTTTTAACCCAGCACGTTTTACTAAGGAATAATGACAGACAACAAACAATTAGTTAATACAAACAAGATAAAACTAAAAAAGCTACAGAAACTAGTATTTTATACATTTTTTTATTCTTTATAATTTATTGCATTTTATACTTAACGTTTCTACCTCTTTAATGGAGCAAGATGCTTGTGTTTATAAAAGGAAATCGTTTTACAATTTTTGTATTTAAAAAAATAATATTCATAGTTTAAAAACCACAAAAATAAAAATAGATAGGTATATTTAATCATATTGATTAAAAAAGAAAACAAAACATGTTTGGCAAAAGAAAAGTTAAAATAATATAAAAATTATTTTAAAATGAACAGTTATCATATCAAGGAAAAAGTGTACCTCAGAGTAATAACTTTATAGAGCCGCCGGTATGGACAAAAATCATTCTAGAATTATCAATATCAAACACGAAGTTCGCTGTAGTTTACAGCAAAACAATGGGTCGTAGGTACTCAGGTCGAGAATCGCAAGCGCAGCGATAAAACCGTCCGCTACACGTCTGTTGCTAAACCAAAAATTTGCAACGCTTTTGTTCTATGCGCAGCTGTAGCGCACTATTACTCTGAGAGGTGTACATAATATTTATTTATTTTATTTATTTATACTTTTACATGGTTTGTATTCTTTTTTTATACACAATAATGTTCCCTCACTGGGGTGTCCCGTGCCGAGGAAAACATTTTACAAAATGTGAAACATGCCTTCAATTAGTTATTTAACAAAGTTAACACTGAAAATGAAACATTTGTCAGTGTGTAATAAGTTTATGTTCCTTTAATTATGTTTATTTTATTATAATATCAAAATGCTGAATTGGTCAACTATATTATGAAAATCCCCCTCCTTCACTCCTCCACTCTATTTCCTCATCCCTTAACCTTCTTACGAGCTCTTTTTTTTCTCTTTATTGTGTAACATGTTCTCTCATTATATTTTTGAAAAGTTTCAACTGGATGCATGTATTTTTTTAATATATTTTGTATTCTTATATAACAACTGTTTTTTTCCTTAATAAATAATAATAATTATAATAAATAAAAAATTAATTAACCTATGATACATGATACCCCTCTGAAACAGGATACGCCTACACTTTTTCCGGTCCTAGGCCATATCAAGGGTAGCATTTAATTATGTTTTTTTTTTTTTTTTAATTTTTCACATAGCATTTTTTCAAACATTATTTTTCGTACCTCAGAGGCAGACGGATGCAAACGTTTAACAATAGCCTAAATAATCTACTTTCTCTAAGTGATTTCTAATAATTCAGAACATTAATTTGTATTTTCAATGTCTTAATACATCGGTTCTTTCATTATAAGACTTACATTTCTTCAAAATCAATAGACATGATTATAAACTGGATACGAAAATAGAAATGTCATCTCATCAAATTCTGGATTTGGATCCGTCTGCATCTAGGTACAGATTTTATGTATTTATTTATTTATACTTTTACAGTGTTTGTATTCTTTTTTTATACAGAATAATGTTCACTGGGGTGTCCCGTGCCGAAGGAAACATTTTACAATAAGTGAAATATGCCTTAATAAAATAAAAACGTCATTAATCTAATTAACCTAAATACGGTCATCATTAACATAATAAGCAATATACACTAAAATAATCATAAAAAAACATAAAGAGTTTATATAGACCTGTAGACCAAATTTCAATTCCCTTTATATTGTCAGTTTTTCTAGACTCTTCGTACTTTCTTGCAATCTGTCCGAAATAATAAGAATAACCCTTTTTAAATGACATCGTTTTACAATTTAAAATCAATCACTTCTTTTGTCTAAGAATGTTGTCTTTTTTTACCTGTTTTGGCCTTTTTAGCTGGCTACATGTCTTGGCTCAGTTCTCTGCCTCAATACTGGCTGTCCATTCTTCCCATATAATCCAACGTCTAGTTCTTGCCCGATATAATTAACTAGTTCTCGATTGTTCTCACGATTTATATTTCGTATTGTTATTTCCGAAGCTATCAAAGTTATGTTCCTCCCACATAGTATTAAGCGCAGAACTATTAATTTTAAAGCACATAAACTACGCGCAAAACATTGAACGCACTATAAATTATTTTTACCGTACTTTACTATTATAATCGCTTTAAGATTCTGCAAACTTATTACATCAACTTAATCGTTAAAACGCCCATAAATGTTACAGTTCACGAAAAGATACGCTCATAACTCAAATATTTTTTACTGTGGACAATGTATACAAACATTTATTTTGTTACAAAATATTGTACTCGTATTACCACTTTTATTTTCTGGCAATGTTTTTTTATCGATCAACTGTGTCGGGGTGTCTGAGGAAGGCAATATCAGGGAAATAAACATATTATGGGTAAGGTCAGATTATTCAAGACATGTGTGAGACCCATCATGACGAATGTCACTGTTCGTTCCAAAGAGCCACTCGGAACTGCTAAAATGAAGTTCTTAAGGCGTCTACTGGAAAAACGCTCCGAGACCGAAACTGTAATACGGTAATTAGAAACACGTGTGGAATAGAGGAGATCCAGACGAAGATACTGGAAGGACCATACGGGCAGGATGAGCAGGGACAGATTTGTGTATGCTGCAGCCAATGAAATCCCGCCTGGACAACGTCCGCATTGATGACCACCCAAGAGATGAAAGGACTGAGTTAATTATATTAATGTATATATTTTTTTAATTCATTCAAGGACTTTTAGTCCAAGTGTGTTTCTGAGCGCGTTCCCGTAATCAAATTAAGGACCCTTGTCTTAAATACACACGCTTAAAAATTTACAACTGTTTTAAAGTAAGGATCTTTTCCATAAACATTAAACATGCTTACAAACGCGTTATTGCAGTAAAATAAAGAGGCTTTGCACCTATACTTTCTTTTAAGTGGTTTAATTTATCCCCGCCCAAAGGGCATGCTTTGCGCAAGTGTGATTTATCTACATAATTTAAGGTTTTAGAAAAAATAGCAGTTATGTAAGACATAAATCGACATAATATACAATCAAAATGATTGAAAAAAGTGTACTTTTCTTCTCTAAACACATGCCTTGGGTAGGACGCCTTCAGGACTCAAATAACAAATAATTAAGCATAATAATCATATTATTTAAAGTCACAGAATGAATTTTTGGACTGTATAAAATTACCTAAAAACCTTCTTTCCGCACCTGATGTTGTATTTGGTACTACATTGGAACACCAAATGCAACGTGCCTTGATCATCCGTTACACAAAGAAAAGGGTATTCTTTCAGTCTTACGCTTCAAGTGCCAGTCCAGGGATAGTAAAATACTGCAGTGTTAAACCGTCCTTCAAACTAATACTTTACGTTGATAATGCAGGAATCGAATCCGGGGCCTCAAGCACGGTAGGCGAATTCCCCAACCACTACGAGGTCGATTTATCCCCGATTTTCTTTTAAAGGATTTTTACCTGAGAGTAGCCATCGAGTCGAAAATACTCGTCCAGAGTTCTGGTTCTATTTCTATTTATGTTTTCATAACTTTTGTCTTACATTTTCTAAAAGCATCGTACATTTTTTTTATAAAAATAAATATTTTTTGTTATCTGATGGTTAACCCAAATATTTCGGGGGTCATTATCGATTTAATGCTCTAATATTTCCCATCGGGCTGAACTTCCTCATTTCTGTACTGACGAAGATTTTTTTTTTTTTTTTTTATTGATTTATATAATTACATAATTGATACATATTGTTTTTTATCCACAATCTACTAAATAAACTTATTTGTTCTATATGGAAGCCGGCGTGTTCTTTTATCACATTTAATATTTACAATTTATATCTATCACTAAAACCATTATATTGTATGTCTCTTAAGTTTAGATTAGTAATTGTGTTCCAGTTTAGCAAATCATTAATCAATGTGAGTGATGAGTCTCATTGTTAGTTGAGTTCCACGGCCATTTTACGAGAATTGGTGCAAACGAAAGTGTGTGCATTTAAATCTGTAAAGCAACGGTACTCACGTAGAGTAATTTAAATTAAACGCTAGCTAAACTAAAATAATTACAATTCAAGCTTTCATAGATTTCGAAATATTTATTAATCTACTTTCTTACCGAAGCTAATGTGCGGATATCATGCCGGCATGGCTTAGCTTAAAAAAAATATTCGTTCTGTACTTACACTATACTCTGTACGGTACCGCACGGATGGGAGGTTATAATTCTTGATTATAATTCACATTTGCGAAAGAGAAATTAAGTTCATTGGTGTAATCAGTGACGAGAATATGAAATGGCATCATATTAACGGATTTGTCAAAAAATTAAGAAAATCCAAATACATGTTTGTAAGATTAAGAAACAGTAAGTACAGACAACATAAAAAAGTGTACTGTTCATCTGTTCACTCATTACTCCGGTATGGGCTTATTGGGTGGGGAGGAGCGTATAATAACATAACAGAACCCTTTAAAAGTAGTATGGAGAATAATTTAAAAGTGAGGAACTTCAGCCCTACGGAAAATTGGATACAAAAAATTATTTCTTACGTGCCGTAAAATTTGGAGCGTTAAGTATACGGCAAAGTTTCTTGAAAATGTACAAAAATAATATTGAAAAATATCCTTTAAAAACTACTTTCAACGACGTCACTATTTCATATGAATCAACCAATAATAAGAGAGTTGTGGAAGATACTCGGTTTACTTACTGTTAACGGACCAATCGGCAGAACTGACCGAAAAGAAGAGAAAGAGAACCTGAGACATCACACGCGAAGTAATTTCAAAATGTGTTTATGTATTTATTATTAAACGCCCAGAGGACTCTTACAATATATAGTCAAAAAGTACAAGCAGTTTTAGAGCAATTGACATAAAATAGAATCATAAATACACAACTTTAAAAAATCATAGCGCTGATAAGAAAAAAATTTATTTTATTATTTAGTTTAATACTCCCATTTACAAATAAAAAAAAATAACATCCTCATTGTATTAACAAAGTTTTATTTTAAAAATATCGTTTTTCTCAATGAAAAAAAATATTCATTGTTTTAAGTTCTTAACGTAGACAATATTTACAGAAAAAAAATATTATTCAGTTGATCATAGAAAATAATAAAACAAAATTTAACACAAGCACATCTTTGCTAACTTACCGAAATGTCATACTAAACAATTCAACTAAAATTACGTTTATTTAGGCATATAATAGCCTCCCAAAAGAAATTAAGAAAAAAAAGGATATTGATAAATTGAATATAAAATTAAAGGAACAAATTGCAAAAAAAAACTAGATTATGTTTAAAGGACATGCACAAAAAAGTTATCACAGGGGATAAGCCCTGTAAATGTCTAGATAATCCATATTATATTTTAATAATTGTTCCCCCTCAGTTGCAATTAAAAAAAAAAAATAAAAATTAAAAAATACAATTATAAATTTTTACAATTTAAAAAAATTTTCAAATGTTATATTTTTTACTAAAACTAAAATCCCACCAAGCCACTTTCTCTAGCTTGTTAGTGGAGATTATATTTATGCTAACTTATATAATATTATTTACATTTATAAAAACAATGAATAACATATATAAATTAACAGCCTCAAAAAAGATCAGAATATACATGTATATACAAGTAATAATATATAAATTCATTTTTGAAATACAAGAAAATATATGAAAAATTTAAATATTTAGACATAAGCTACTATTTATATTTAAACTTTTGATCGAGTAGCCACTTTCTTATTTTGCTCTTGTTACATTGTGAGTTAAATTTAAGTTCTTTCGGCAATAAATTAAAAATGCTAGGTACTAAATATTTGAGAGTTCTATTACCATACTTATTACATACTTTTGTACATTTACACATAATAATACATGTCATTTTACTTTTACCTACCATGAACCGTGGATTCGAATGTTTATTAACCCTATGTTAATGTATTCGTGCAGGTAGGTGAACTAAGTAAACATACACATTTCGTTTGTGTTAGTAGGTAAACTATAAAATTTTATTTAAATACATTCCTTCACTAATACATTAACAAAGGGTTATTAAACATTCGAACGCACTGTACCTATTTACAGTTTGTGCATACATACTACTTACACATTCAAGAATTATGTACTTATTTCAACCGCATTTGAAAATGTACACCCATCGCGTGTGTCATTTCAGACGAAACACTGTAAAACAGTTAAGGAATTTCTTGTGTTTCAGACATAATCTTATCAATACAAGTTATAAAAGCATATAACGTGTAAACTGGTTTGCTGACCGGTAATGTATTCGGTAAATTGTTATCTTCACTAAATATTGCAATGGACTTTTGTTATAACCACTTCTCTAAAAGCGATAAAGCACAAAATTTTACGATTCTTAGTTTATTTTACATAGATTCGTGTATTTTATTATTTTGTGCCGTTTTCCACACCCTTTGGTGCAAATTGAACTGCATTAAATCACCAATTTCAGTGTTTATCGATCATTTATTAGGTACATGCAGAAAAAAAGTCTTATGCCAGTTCAGGGCCCCGATAACAAGAGATTTAAGTTATCTTATCTATGCTCGTATATATAAAAGGCAATGTTTGTTTGTGTGTCTTCGATATACTGAATTTACTACTGGAACGATTTACGTGCGGTTTTCAGCGAAATGTAGATCTGCGTTGAGCATATTTATAACTCTTAAAATCTTCATTTTTGAAGTAGAAAAAACTTAAGAGCGTAAACGTTTTTTTTTTCATCGTTTTCCAGGGCTGCATTTGCCGAGAATGCATATTACAAAAAAGTTAGAAAGATGATTTTTTTTTCATAAAAAAAAATACAACACAGAACACCCGGCTTGAGATTCCGTGCGTGAGTCAAGCATCTTGACCATTACACCACGGAGGCCGCCACATTCATTTCATTCAGGGACTTAATCTTTGCGATTTTTTAACAATGTTTATAATTTAGATTGATTGAATTCGGCTTAGGTACCGTCAGTAACATTAAACTAAAACTTCATCATAAAATAAATTCTTTTACATTATTTTTATGTAACTTTTTTCTTTTCTTATTCTTTAAATTTAAATTTATCTTTTTTCTATTAGCTTTATTTTTATAACTGTAAATAAGTATATATATATTTATTTTATTTGCAACATCTAAATGTCTTAACAATTGTTAATTGCTTTTATTTTGATACCGATAATGTACTTAATCAATATCTTACACCACTGTGGAAAATTTTTAGACTGTTTTCACAATTTTCGTTCATATGTATTCTTATTTTCTGTATACAATTTATGTAAAAACTGTTGTTTTTTTCCCCAAATAAAAATAAATAAATAAATTACCCGGCACTGCATTAGTGTTGCAATCGAGTTTATCCTGATCACTATTGTTAAATGGAAGGTAAGGCGATCAGTCTTACGCTCCAGGTACCAGTCTAGAAATATTGAAATATTGCAGTAGAATACCGCCTTAAAACGCGGTACTTCGCGTTCACCCTGCCAAAATTGAATTTTTCGGGGTTTTCCCATAAAATAATTGAGTTGAAATAAGTCCGCCTCGTAACACGAATAAGGGGATGATGGTGGTGATGATTACATCGAATACTTCGAGTCTAACGTAAACCTGATATAATCTTAGCATATCCCATTAACATTGGCCTGTTAGATTTCAGCAGGTGTGACAAGATGTTATATAATCCAGAATCCAGTTTATCATGAATCATTTTTTATCAAAGAAGTTCAACTAACAGCAAATGCTAATTCCTTAGCTACATATTTACTACGTATAGTAAAGTTAATTTCGTATTCATTAAATGTTAGTAAATATTTTCTTATAATGATTTACCGATTTTTTTAGGTCTACCGGTTTTGTCAGTACAGTAATTACACTAACATGCAACTCCCACTATTTACGTTTTTTATTTATAGTTTTATTCAATTAAATAGACATTATTACAATATGAATACATTTCAAAAAGAAAACGAAGTATTAAATCATATTTTGTCCAGATAAACTATTAAATAATAGTTTGTCATCGGGTGCTCAGACATTAGTTTTAATCAAGAATCAAACGAAAGAGTATAGACATAATATTGTACACACACATATGAAACAATTAACATATATTTTTTTGTTTTTGATGCTTTGAAAAATAAAACGTATTGTTAAGAAGATAGAAAATAAAAAAACTCTGTAAAATGGTTTGAAATATTTTTCTCAAAAGTAAGAAAATAGAAAAAAATAATATAATTAAAACTAAAGAATAGCCTTATATTGTTAATTGAATCGGCATTCACTTTGTCAAACTTCATTAAACATTAATAATTAATATTAATTATCAAATATAAATTATTATAAATAAATTATAATTTAAAGAATAGCCATTTACTAGAATAAAATTTAAGCATAAGAAAAAATATATATACATATACCTCCACAGTAGTAGTTGCACAAAAATATAAAAACCGAAGTGCTGATAGTACACATACTATTGGAAGCTAACACCAACGAGCACTTATTATAATTTAAAATATATGTAATCTTGAGTGTACAATAGTTGGAAAAAATTGAGGATGGAAGGGAGAACAATTAAATCACCCACCGAAACTCTTCATAAAAACTTTTATCATTCTTCAGTTTTGCATATTCACTCGCAATTTTTTAAAACGAAATTAATAATTTAATATTTCTTTACAATCAAACCACGAAAATAACAAAACATAGGAACTTTAAAAGCTTTCATTGTGCCCATTACTATTGTCGATTTGTGATAATCAAATACACGTGGTCAGTACAATCACCCTATTCTAATATCACAGCGTGAGAGTAAAGGAATAATGTTAGTTCTAAATTAAGATCGCGGCTATACACTTCAGGTCCCGCTTCGAAAAGGAAGAGGAACGTTGTTTTCAATTTTTTGTATTTTTTTTTATCATCGCTATGATTTTTAAAGTTCTGTATTTTTGAAATTACTCCACATGTGACGTCAGAGGTTCTCTTCCGCTTATTCTCGGTCAGTTCATCCGATTGGTCCGTTGATGGTTAGTAAACCGGATATCTTTCACAGCATTATTATGAACAAGTGACGTCGTTCAAAGTAGTTCTTTTTTTTTTTTTTCTGACATTTTTAAAAAACTTTGGGATATAATTTAATGCTCTAATTTTTACTGCGCGTAAGAAAACATTTTTGTACCCAATTTCTTGTAGGGCTGAAGTTCCTTATTCGCCCAATACAACACGACTAAATCAACATAGAAAAATCAACGCATTCCAAAGCAAATAAGTACATGAAATTATCAATATACCCAACAGTCCTAACTTAGATCCTAACATGATCCTAACGTGATCCCTATCAAACTCCCGAAATTCCCTTTCTTCATAACGCTGATCCCTCTCAAACCCCTAATGCCAACAGAAAAAACAATCCTGCGCAAAGACTCTAATCGTCCTAACAACGTCTTAGAAGAAGAGAGAAGTATAAATTTACTATAATAGGTATACAAGGGCAGATTGATAATAGAGCTACCTAGCGCTAGATGGCAGCACAAACACAAAAAAGTTTGTTTTTTTAAATTGCGATCTGTTAAACGGCAGATGTTAAAATGTCACCCCCAAATTCATCGATTAATTTATTTGTTGTAGTCGTTTGAAGTAAACAACTTTTGTGTTTCTTGAAAAATTAAAAAAAGCCAATTTCTTGCAGTGATTAAACATTATTATTTGAAAAGGAAAACGGCAAAAGAGACAAAAGAATAGTTTGATAAACATTACGATGAGTCTGTTCCGTCAGATTGTATGGTAAAATATTGGATTGCTGAATTTAAACGCTGCCGATCAAGCACTGCAACAATATCATCAACAGGAAGGTCAAAAAATGTGGTTGCTGAAGAAAATCCTCGATATAGTTATGAATGATCGCCGAGTGAAGTTGCGTGAGATTGTTGAAATGGTAAACATCTCATATAAACGTGTGTTCAACATTTTGCATGAACATTTGAACTTATAGTCCAAATTTAGCTCCTAGTGACCTTTTTCTGTTTCCAAACTTGAAAAAATGGCTCGCAGGAAAAAGATTCAGCTCAAACGAAGATGTGATTACCGAAACTAACGCGTATTTTGAGAGGTTCCCGAAATCGTATTATTCAGATGGTATAAACAAGTTTGAATATCGTCTTACTAAGTGTGTCGAAATAAAAGGAGACGTTGTTGAGAAATAAATGATTTTTGAAAAAAAAAAAAGTTTTTTTCCTACTTGGGTAGCTTCATTTTCAATCCGCCCTCGTAGGTAGCTCCTATAGACGAAAAAAATAGGGAAAACCGTCTACGCTAGTTTGGTCATGTAATGCGACGCGATAAATAACTCATAATGAGGATAGTTTTAAAACTAGAAGGAGGTCCAAATCAATCTTGGAAAAAGATAATATAGAAAATTCTCAAGAAACTGAATTTAGCAGAAGGAACGATCCACGACAGACCGAAATATAGATTGAAGACCATAAGGGGTGACGGGTGACCCCAAGTAAATGAGATGGACAGACAGGAGGGAGAAGTAAAGAGGGTGACATGAAACATCTTGTTTTATTACTGTCCTTTCGAAGAGACTTGACAAAAATGTGGGTAAACTTAAATAGTGTTGAATAAACCAACTGGTCCAAGGTAAAGTATAAAATTTGAACACTGTCTTTTAGCAGTACATGCTTAGCAAAATATGTAGGTAAAATGACTCAGAGATTTTCGCCTTTATTATTAAAGGTTTCAGCTCTTTAGCTATTAATATCGGGTTATAAGTGGATTAATATTCTTTCTAAAAAAAGGTTCCTTACCTTTTGGAATTTCTGTTGAACTACATATTTTATTGAACTCACCAAGAAATTGTTGCAATTAGAAATGTCTTAAATATATCAATTATTTCATTCAAACAATTTCTTTGAAAGTAAAGTACTTATCAATATTTTAGTTCAAATTATAGTCTTTCTAAGTGCAATTACTTTTTTTATTACTATTGTACTTTTTTCTAACGGTACAATCTTAAACTATAGAAATCTTGGTTAATTATACAGAATTTGTAAAAAGATACTTTACATTCGGAGTGTTGATACTAGACAATTCTCCTCGTTGTATTCATAGTTGTTGGATTAATGTGGGGGTTCATCTGAACATCATATTTTTCTTAACCCTACTAATTAATTTGTTCATTAACAAGATAACAGTCGCAACTCAAAAATAAATTCAATTCCCAAACCATTTTACTTTTTTCATTATGTTGCGAAAAAGTAACTGTGATACTTAAGTATAATATTATGTTTTTTAATAATCATTTTTTTTTTTAAGAAATGCAAACTTATTATTCATAATCACATAATTAAACCAAAATTGAATTGCGCCCACGTAGGAAGGTACGAGTATACGTGATTCTGTTTTTTTTAGTAATTCAACAAGAACTTTTCGGCAAAGGTCAATTAACACAATTTATTGTTTTTATTTCACAAAAGTGAAGATCGCTAATGGCACCTCGTCGCTGAGTATACCATATTAACGCTTAAATAACCCTTTTTTTGTTTTCGGTTTTAATAAATTTTTTTAAAGTTTTTTCTACCAGGGCACGATTTAATCAATAATAAACTAGCGTAAATAGATTATATGAACTGTTTAAGTACCCACAATAAAACATTAATCAAGATGATGTAATAACTTGTATTTACATATAAGTTATTAATTTAAAAAATACTCGGTACACTTCCACTTATTTATTTTGACCAATTAGCGCTTTCACCCTCTAATGGGCATCTTCAGACTCAAACTAGACCAGTAAGTGTAAAAAGTGGCAGAGATCATAAGCCCTGTAAATGCCTAGACTACCATATTCCCCTTTTGAAAACGTTTTCCCTCTCTGTTGCAACAAATTTAAATATAAACAGTTAGTTCTTTTTACTCTTTTATGCGTTTTTCACGGCAATGTTGTTCGATAATTTTTAGAACACGATTTAAAATTCGTGCTATTGTTATTTCATTATTATTTTGCACCACAACAGGTCAGGAGGCCCAATTACAGTGGTGAATTACATCACAGAACACCCAGGCTTGAGAAAAATCACATTTAATTTTTGAGTTCTCACCGGGAATCGAATTCGGAACCTTCCGTCTGTGAGTCAAGCGTCTTGACTACACCACGGAGGTGCTATATGTATTAATTTTTTTTTGTTTTTTTACAATAAACATAAGTGATAAAACAGAGTATTAAAAAATAAAGCTTAATTACATAGCAATGAAATACATATTAATAGTAAAAATAGTAAACAAGAAAATCCCACAAAGGCTCCCAATGTTAATGAATTTTTGATCCTATAATAAATAATGGACAGTTATAATATGTTTGTGTAACATAAAAAAGAAAAAAGAAAATATTCTGTAAACGATAAAATATGAAAAGTAATCTGTATTTAATTATACCTCAGTGCAGTTGAGTCATTTATTTGAACAAAGTTAATTTCTAGAAAGTAATTTCCAACATTCGACACGTAGAAATGTGTGTCTATGAATACTTAGTTGTGTGTGGGTACTTCCCCCCTAGAATGGGTTGTTCACTCCCGGAATGAGTAGTCGCTCTTGCTTATTTTACATCTTGTGGGAAAGTTCTCACGGACACGGCTTTGTCCGTCAGCAGGTGTATGTAAGTAGAATTTTATGTAAAAATATATTATTTACACAAAGTACCTTCAGGACATTGTTGACGTTTCTTCCGGTAGTAAAACTCATGGTAAGACCTAGTTTTTATTCAATAATATGACGCATTATGTGTCCGGGCAGGTAAGGAATACAGCTAAGTATATGAAATAGCACTCGAACCCTGTACTAGTGCTTTCGACTGTTTCCTGCTGAGCTGAGGTTTTAACTTTGATTCATGGCAGGGTCGACATAAATAAATATATACGGGTGTTCTTTAAACCCTGTCACATCCGAAACCACGATGATTAGTATGGGCAAGAAGACATATTAGCATATTTAAAAAAATATTTAGAACAAAGACTTTTTATTTTTTTTAAATATTTAATAAACAATTGGTTGCTAACTTCTGCAGGGGAGAAGTGAGGGGAGCGCGTCGCAGTGTCAGACTCCCCCCTTCCCCCTCCTCGTTTCACCCCTGCAGAAGTAATCAACCATTTGCTTTTTTTGATATTTTATTTTTTTAAATTTTATTCGTTCTAAAAAAATATTTTAATGTGCCAATATGTCTTCTTGCTCATACTGATCATCGTGGTTTTCGATGTGACAGGGTTTTAATAACACCCTGTATTTATATATTTGGATAATTTATACAGCGTCTCTTTTGTGAAAATCACCTCAAGGGTGAAGTACAATAAATAAATATCCCAGCACGTCTTGCAGCTACAGAGCGCATGGACTTGGACTGGGATTCTAGTTCCTCGTCTCCAATTATGATATATCGGAGCTAGATTACAGCACGTCTTGCAGCTATAAAGCGCATGGACAGTAAGAAATCTAGCCCCTGTTTACATTTTTTTTTTTTATTTTATTTGACAATGAAGTTAAGAGTTCAAGTGATATTTTAAAACACAAATTTATAAAAATAGAAGTTAGATTATATAAAGTCTTGCGGGTGCTGAGCGCATGGACGGTTGGAGTTCTAGACCCCATTTACCAAATTGAGATATTTGATAGTTGATAACGTTTACCTATTGAAGCTATTAAAGATAAACATATCGCACCTTTAGAACGAAAACGACTCTACTAAAAAAAAACTTTAAATGAGTGAAGATCATAAAACGACTTCAATTAAAACTATCCAACTTTTTGCATTAAAAAAATGCAAGATTCGGGTGGCAATAGGACAAAACCGTTACATCAGTCTCTTTGTTACACAGAGAATTTAGGTTTCGCGTCAGTACGGAAGCGACGCTATTAGCGTTGTGTTTATATTGCCGTGTAAAGGACGCAACGCAGACAAACATATAGTGACCGAAAGCCGGTTGAGTCGATTTTATTCTGATGCCAATGGCAATTTTTCTTTTTTTTTAAATATTAAAACGACCAATATTGCTTTGTGGTGGTTTCGTTCCGACTTACCGATATTCTTAGTGACTTATTTAAGTTTATGTCATTTCGTAAATAAATAAAAACATGTGTTTGGTGACCTGAGCTGACCTTATAAAAATTATGTCATTATCTCATTTATTAAAGTGCATTTTTTTCTTTGCTTTTATTGCAATCTAATAATGACTCATTAAATAAATGTCTTGTTTAAGCTTATAATAATTTATTTTTGTTGCGCTTTTTTTCATAAATTCATAGCTGAATGCCCCCGATATATTGTTAACTCAAAATTTGGTGCTTACTACGAAAAATACGAAACAATCGACGAAAGTGTCACAATTTACATTCTTATTTTGCAGTTTCCTAAAAAGTTGACTTTTCAGTTGAGTCGTTTTGTCGTAAAGGTGCGATATATTATATTCTGCCGTGCAGAGCCCAAACCGCCGCAAGTTACATTTTGTCGTCTATGAATCATTTATTGATTCGTAATCAGCATTTAATTAGCTTTAAGTGTATCTAACTCTTTTTTCACTTCGACAACCGGAAGAGTGTAATTAAATATCTGCCTGTGCAGGAAAATAATGTTTTTAGCCCATAAATTATTAAATTATAAACTAAAATACGGCCTTTAAAAAAGCTTTTTTTGATGATTTTATTGAATATTATTATTCGTGAAAATAAGCATCACACGTTTATTTTAAAAATTATTACTACTACTACTACTACCATCACGTCATTTCTCCGTAGGAGTAGGCAGAGAGAATGGACCGCCACACACGTTTATCCTGGCATACAATCCTAGCCTCTTCCACATACATACATCTTGTCATACATGCCCTTCGGTTCTGTCTGCTTTTGACATGACCAGACTTAAGATTTTGGTTTATCTGATCACGCCACGTCTTCCTTGGTCGTCATTGTCTCACGTTGCCGTTTATTTTCGCCATATATACTGATTTTACCATTCTTTCGTCGTCCATTCGTTCTACGTGACCAAACCATCTCAGAGACCCTTTCTTAATCTTATCAATTATACTTGACTCAGATTTACACTCTCGCCTGATTTCATCATTCGTAACCCTGCATTACATTGATTTCTCACACATTCGTCTAAGAGATCGCATTTCAACCGCGTTCACTCGGCTTTCATCCTTCCTCTGCCAGTTCCATTTTTCACTTCCATACATAAGTGTTGGGACTAAAACTCCGTTGTGCACTGCCAGTTTAGCTTAGATTGACATATTTTTATTAGAAATTACTGTGCTTAGTGCTAATTTGATAAATAAAGTCAGTTTTCAAAAATATATCTAATTTGTTTTAATTCAAAGTGGTTACACTCAAAATAAGAATCTGCTATAAGTTTTCTCCTAAAACCAACTCATCATTCCCTTTTCGCAACTAATAGTGCATAGGGCACTGCATTGGTACACCAATCGCAGCGTATCTTGTTTTTTTTTGTTACATGAAGATAAGATGATCAGTCTTACGCTTCAGGTACCAGGACGAACTCGATTTTTTTTATGACATATTTATTTGTAAGAAGGTTTTACTGCAATATTATACTGCCTATAGAATGTCACCTGAAGCATAAGATTGATCACCTTATCTTTTATGTAACCGATGATCGTGATCCGCTGCAATTTGAGTACCATCTACTGTCTTATTTACGACTAGGTGCGTATAAAGAATTACGTTTGTTAATGTTGAATATTCTAAAAAACAAACAAACCATTACGCCGTTTCCCCGTAGGGGTAGTCAAAGAGGATAAAACGCCATATCCTCTATCTTTGCATACAGACATCGTTTCCTCTACATTCATAAATTTTCTCATGCACGCCCGCCGATTACTTCTACTCTTGACACGTCAATCTTCAAGTATTTGATTGACTTGGTCGTGCCATGTCCTTCTCGGTCTTCCTCGTTTTCTGCATCCATCAACATTCGCATCGTAGATCCTTTTAGCCGTTCTTTCGCTGTCCATTCTCTCTACATGTCCAAACCAACGCAGCACCCCTTTCTTGATTCTGTCCGTAATGCATGTCTTAGCCTTACACAGTTCACCCATTTGCCTGAGGGATCGCATTTCGACAGCAGTTAACCTACTTTCATCATCATTTTTCCAATTCCATGCTTCGCTCCCATGCATCAGAGTTGGCACTAGAACTCTATGTGTATCTGGGAAGTATGTTTACTGGGGATGAAAAGACCGAGAAAGGTATTGAAAGGAGGGTGAGTGCCGGGAACAGGCTGAACGGTGCACTGAAATCTTCTTTGGCAAACAAATGTTTATCGCAGGAAGCTGAATATTCTATTAAGGGAAAAAATGACGTTAATATCTGGAATATCGAAAAAATGCGGTGAGCAATACATTTAAATCATTGTTGATTGTTGTATGTATCCATTTGGCAATGAGTAATTTCCCAAGAATATTTATTATAATATACAATATATTTCAGGATACTTTGAATAATCCTACTTAATATTCTAAGACTCGCCCATTATCGTGTTAATTACAGTTTTACTGTCGGAAATTTGCGTATTTATTACTTGACAATGCATCCATTATGAAATGCAAGGATAATTCAATAAGAATGCCTAAGGTCGTCCTCGTTATAAAAGAATATATTCAAATTAATAAAGAAGCAATACGTTTTTTTTGTTTGTTGAAATGTTGACAGCAATGTGGGAGGAAATATTATTTTTATTTAATTTTTTAGGATATTTGTGATACCAAAATTGTGGATCATTGTAAAACATATACAGTGGTGCCTCGCATAACGAACGCCTCGCACAGCGAACGCTGCACACAACGAACTTCCTTTTCGTTCATTTCACGATTCATACAACGAACTTCGCTTCACACAACGAACTTCGCTTCACACAACGAAGTCGCCCACTTCACACGATCACTGCCGATTTATTGCATCCTTCCGCGCAGGCAGTCGTTAGTCACTGAGCAGTACGCTTAACTTACGCACGTGTCGCAGCAATCGTTGAAGAGGATGTAGAGGAGCTTATTGAGGAACACAAAGAAGAGCTGACAACTGAAGAGCTCCAAACACTTCTGGCCCAACAACAGGACAATGCTCAAAGGGAAGCGTCATCTGATAACGAGGAGCAACAATCAAACAATCAACCAATTCCAACTGCTGACATCAAGAACATCCTGGTCAAATGGAAAGCAGTTCAGGAGTTTACCAATACCCACTATCCGGATTCCGCTGAAGCAAACAGGATCAACGACCTGTAATCCGATACTCTTGTCCGTTATTTCCGGCAGATGTTGAAGAAAAGAGAGAAACAAACGACTTTGGACAGGTTTTTCACTGCACCATCGGCCAAAAAGCGGAAAATGGATGAAGATGTGCAAGATTCGATTATTTCTTAAAATTAAAAAATGTGTGTTTTTTTCATTATGTTTTTAGATGTATCTAAATAAAAATAATAACAAAAAATTTATCTTTTTTTTATGTCATCTTACCATATTTTATGCTACAGAACGAATTATTTTTTTTAACATGTATTGTTATGGGAAAACGCGTTTCACATAACGAACTTTTCGCATAACGAACTTGCTCCTGGAACGAATTAAGTTCGTTGTGTGAGGCACCACTGTATTTTTAAACTTATAATATTAGAAATCAATCACTGATTTGAGTCTACTGAACACTTTATTTTATTTTTACATAAATAAAAATAAAAACTTAAAAAATATGGAGTTCTACAAAACAAACACCAAATCAATCAATACATATATTTTTAATTATTTATTTGTACCTAAACGGCATAAATTGCCTTTAACATATATCGAACATAATATGAAAAAAAAATACATATATACACATAGCAAAAAATTATAAAATTGAAAAACTTTAACAATAGTAACAAGTAGGTAAATACACATAATATACAACCAAAAATATTAACGACATAAATATAAAAAAAAGAAAATAATTATATAGCGAGAGAAAAAAGAAATCAGACTCGTTTTATAACTTTCAGGATATAAAACGGTTTTCTATTTTTGAGAGATAAATAATATAACGTTGTTTTATTTAAATAAATAAATAAATCCATAATAAACATATAAAAGAAACAGTGAATAGATTATTGGGTGTCGATAAGGATAAGTGCCCCCTCTCCTACCCTTAGCGCACCATAAACACAATAACCCCACCCCTATCATTATCGATATCCACTAATTTGTTTACTGTTTATTTTATATATTTTGTATGTTTAGTTAATAAATAACCCTGAAGAGGGCACACTGTTGTTGCCAAAGCTAGTCAGTTGTGTAAATGATTAAAGTGGTTTATAAAACAAAGTTACTTTTTTTTCTCTCAAAACTATTATACAAACATTTTTATTTTGTTTTGGGTACATTTATAATACTGTCTGTAAATTATAAATGCTGTAATGGAGAATGTTAAGAGTATTTAAAGGGGGGAATAAAAAAAACAGCTACTGCGAAACTGACTCGCAAAAAAATCCAAGAACGATTTTTTTTAAATTGGTTTGGGTGTTATGGTGTATTTTTTTAATACTTCCTATTGTTTCGTATCTTTCCCACCTGCTGACAAGCCTGTAAAATAGAGCCTTCGCGGGTTATTCCTTTAAAAAAGTAAGGGGACCAGAAGCAAACTTAGAAATCTCTATTGAAGGAGTTCCTGAGATGTTTGCGAAAAACTTTAAAAAAAGAATTGTGAGATTTCTTACCATGCTTTACCAACTCAATGGAGAATGCTAAGTTTGCAGTACCAAGAAGTATAATTGAAATCGATTTTTTTAAGATTTAGAGACAGTTTTGAATTACGCTATTATTAAGGTAGATTTTTATGTACAGTTTATTTTGGCACCAATAACTAGTTTTACGTTTTTGGTGGAGATTTCCAAGTTTAAAAATAATAATTGCAATTGTTGTGTTTTTATATGATACACCTAAATTTGCATAGAAATTCTTTATTTATTTTATTATTTATTAAAATTGCGCTTATAAACAATAGGTCGACTGCTGAATAACCGCATTTTCTCCCCAATTCTTAAGTTGGCTTTTCAGCGCACTAATTTAATTTTACCAATCAATTCTCTTTACCTGTTGAAATCTATTATCTCGAAATTACACAATACTTGTATTGCGAAGTAATTGTTAATTGTATAGCTTTAATGATTTTCTGTGTAATGGACCTCCATTGTTAAGCTTTTGATTCAAAATATATATTGTTTAAAATTAATTACCAACTTGAAATTACATTTTGTGATCACTTTGAAGTATAGTTAGACTCTTCAATGCGCCTATTCCATTCACAGTCTTACTTTACAAATAACTGTTATTTTTATATCATTATATTATAAGTTATTTTAATTCATTATCAATATTGGTAGGAATACTTAAATTTTAGACTTAAAAATGAGAACTTTAGATGCGAACCTGCCATTTTTTTATAAAGATGTTTATGTATAAATATATTGATTCATTAATAACACCTCCATTTGAATTTAATTAAAGCAATTTAACCATTATCTCTTAAATAAAAAAGATTTAAAAGAAATATAAATATAATCCTTGAAAATTATTTTTAAACAATTACGTATTTGTAATAAGAATCGTAGTTCTGCTTCTGCGTGTGAAATAACTCGAACATAATATATATGGATATAAATCCGCATCAGTGTGTAGTGTGTGACGTGTTAACTAAACTAAATTAGTTAAGTCAACCTCGATAAAGAAGCTTGTATAACTTTGGAACCGGCCGGTAGAAAATTAAGTGGTTATAAACAAAGTTGTTCTATTTATTTTATTTTTTTATATATTTGATAATTTTATAGGAGCTAGATAACAACACGTCTTACAACTACAGAACGCAGGGACGTTTAAAAATCTAGCCCCCATTTACACTGTACCAAAAAAATATTTATAAGAGTTCTTAATCGTTTACAAATAATCTAAATTACAAGTCTTGCAGCTACAGAGTGCATGGGTGGTTGAAAATCAAGACCCTATTTGCAGTTTAAGTTAGAAATAATTTTATGTTCATTTGGTTTACATTAAATGTATGTATGTTGATACCACTAAAATTCTTGCGGCTTCAAAACGCTTGGATGCGAATTCAAGCAACTTAAACAATATTTTAAAAGGTTTGCAAAAAAAATTAGTTTATAATTAAATTGATAAACACTTATAATTGAGCAAAAAAAAATATGTCAAAAATACAGATACGGGCATTAAAAGTAATGTTTTACAATAAAGTTTCCAATTTCAGTAGAGGAAAATAAATAATAACAAATTAAATGGTCAAAATTCTAAAATAATTATTAAAATTTTTAATTCTCAAAATAATTTACGGTTAAATTCTAAAAAAAACTATAATATAAATTTAACACGATTTGTATTTTTCATTGAACAAACATAAATAACTTTAATCGAGCAGTTTTAAGTTGATCGTTATGTGTTTTTAATAAAATCGTCACGTATATCCGTACGTGTGCTTAGCACAAGTCAACAGAATATTTGTTCGTGTTTAGCCGAAACCAGTGTAAATACAAGTTTGAAAGGATAACGCAGTGTTTTTCAATCTTTTTGAATCCGCGACCCCTTTGCGAGTAAAAAAAATCTGGCGACCCCCCAGGACCTTAATTTCATTATACCTACTACTCGTATGTCTGCGATTTCAACGACAATGTACATATTTATTTTTCTTTTGATTGACACCACATTATTATTATTAATCGAGAAATCAAATGCAAGATAAAAGCACGCGCAACGGGATCTGTGAAACTTATGGATCTTGCTGCTGAAGGTATGCTTAAAATATAATTGAATTCGCATGATATTGACATATTGTGGATGAGTAAGAAGAACATCCAAATATGGCAAAAAAGGCGTTAAAATTGGCACTGGCACCTGCGAGTTATGTTTGAAGCTAAATTGAAATTTCACACTCACATAGGCTTTGTTCTCCGAATAGCGAAAGTGATCTTGAAGACTCGTGTTATTGGGCTTCTTTATAACATACGAGCTGAACCCGGCAATGCTTTGCTATTGCTAGATTTCTACTTATTTATGATTGAATTCCAGAACTTAAAATAATTCGTATTCAAATATTGAATATAAGTTAGTACCTATGTACCTTTTTATGTTTAAATTCCACAACATAAAATAATCCATTTCCTAATATGGAATTCTTTTTGCAAATGTCAAACTCTGATTTTCCAACCAACGGGATGCACGGATGCATGAGAATACGATTTTCAAAAATATATTAAATCTCATTTTATAGTTACTGAATTTTGTTTGTAAACATTTCAAATCAATTTGTTTATGCACAAAAAAATAACATTTTTCTAATTTTTTTGTATATACATTCTCGGCGAATGCAGCTCTAGTCAACGATAAAAAAAATATCTACGCTCCTAAAGTTTTTTCGAATTAATAAAGTGACGATGTTAAGAGTTATAAATATGCTCATAGCAAAGATCTACATTCATCTGAAAACCACACGCAAATTGTTTATCAAGGACGCACATACGAACTTTGCCTTTTATATATGATTAATGCAAAACAGACTTGAGTGTGGATCTCTGATCTGAGTGCCCCGCGAGTTGAAGTACTCTTTTGTGCTGGAGATAGTTCAGAAGAAATTTCTGTTGTATCTTTACTTAAGAAAGTACGAATACCATCCGTGGTTGTGCCTATCATACTTCATACTTACAGCTAGCTTAGTACTTACAGCCAATCTGCCAACGCACTGTATCTGAATTATGCTATTTACATAAATTATTAAATAATAAAGTAGACTTTTTTGACTTACTCTCCAAAATTAATCTTAATGTCCCCTTTCGCGTGACAAGAAATAAGTAGTTGTTCCATCTGCCAGTCTGTAGCACTATCTATGCACAACACTCTTTTCTCTATCGTTCTTGCTCTAACTATAATGCTTTTTTTTCATCTATTGATGTTTGAAAATAAATTAAGACTCCTTAATTCTGGCTGCGATACGATCTCACTTACTATTTAATGGTGCTCACACTTACACACACCTGAACACTTACTCTCACGCTGATACACATAAACACATATATACACTTACTCTCATACAAATACACATAAACACAACCTTTTGTTGTAACACAATTTAATAATACGTATGATTCTTATTTAGAAACTTTGCTGGTCTCTCTTTAAACTGTATTTTTTTAATGTTACTATATCATTGTTGACTGTTTGTTTCTTTAAAATAAATAAATAAATACTTGGAATGCTTGGCTACAGTAGTTTGGAGAAAAGAAGAAATGCATATTTGCTTATGTATTTTTTCTATGTGAACTAATGTTTGTTATTTGCGTCTTTAAAATAGAACCACGGTTCGACAAATTGTTAAAAAAAAAAAAAAACAAGCACAGCTTTCTCACTGAAATCACTGTGTTTTACTGTAGTGTAGGACCAAAACCCATTGCGTTTTCCTTTACCTCGCTGGTGACGGTGACCCCCCAAGCAAGGCTTTGCGACCCCCCTGGGGGTCGCGATCCACAGATTGAAAAACACCGGAATAGAGCGACAGAGAGTTGCATGAAAATGGAATACAACATTTTTGACCGAAGGCAGGACATGTTATGCACTCTGGTTATCTAAAAATATATAATATTACGTATCTAATTCTGAAATAAGATGGCGACTAACTATCAGATATTATACAGGGTGTTTATTAAACCCTGTCACATACGAAACCACGATGATCAGTATGAGCAAGAAGACATATTAGCACATTAAAATATTTTATTTAAACGAATAAAATTTTAAAAAATTAAATACCAAAAAAAAGCAAATGGTTGCTTACTTCTGCAGGGGTGAAACGAGGTGGGGAAGGGAGGAGTCTGTCTTCTAATTACTAGCAATTGTGCCTTCTGGATTCAAGGTAAAGGGGAGTGGTTACCAATATTTGTCTTAAAACATAGTTAGATAAAATGGTTGATATTAAAACTAAATTAAAATATCTAAAAAACTGAATCAGGTTGTGGTCCCGTGGCTAGTGTCTCGGACTCACGACTCAAAGGTCTGTGGTTCGAATCCCACTCTACCCCAACTTGAATACCATTTTCTAATAGTGAGTTATTTACAACTCGTTGAAAATGGCCTTCAAAATGAAATATTTCGGTAAATCATAAAAACGCAAATATTTATTTTTTCTTAAAAAAAAAACTCCTTCAAATTAGTTAATGAAATTAACTTGGTGAAAGTTCATTGTAATTAATAAAATAAGTTTATTTTTTTAAGAAATGGTAGAAAACATTTTTACAAAACGACTTTTCCATGTTTACCAATTTCGATGCGTACCCGTCTCTTCATCAGAACACCAATTACACTAGGATGCAAATCGCGCTACACACAAACATTACAATATTCGAAATATTCTGCAATCGTTCAAGCTTATCAAGCAATTCAAAATTAGTATCTGGATAACATACATCTGCATAATCGAGGATTGGAAGAAACAAGCTCTGGACTAATGTTTGCTTGCTCAGTGCATTTTAAAATATTTGTTTACAGAATTTTTTTTTACTAATAAACAAAAACGACCGAAAAATAATTTGACATATTATCAGATTCTAAATGTTGAATTCTTGTTGCAGATTGAACGGGAAGTGATACTCCGAAGTGGGGAAAAGGAGTGTAAGATACCCGTGCTCCAGGAGTATAGGCGACGCTTGGACAGGGTGACATCGGTGGCACCTGACGCGCCGCGACGCCAGGACGCTTGGACTATGGATATACAGGTAAATCAAAAATAAGACCTTTGTTCGTATTTTAAACACATGCAAATTAATAATCACTACCATTGTTCCAAATACGGGTTAATCTTTTTATATTGTGCATTGGAGCTTAACTTTTAGGCATTTTTGTTGTGTTTTTTTTCACCACAACAGGCAAGGAGACCCAATACAGTAGTAAATTACAGCATAGAACACCCGGGCTTGAGAGAAATCAGATATGGTTTTTGTTTTCTCACCGGGAATCGAATCGTTTAGTGTCTACCACTACACCATGGAGGCCTCCTAGTTAACTTACATTAATTTATTTATAAAAAAAAAAATATTTACAAAACGTCGATACGCATCCCAAGTCCTATGTTGGGAGGAATGAATTAATGACTAACAAACATAATAAACGTCATTTAAAATATCATCATCATTCCCTTTCCGAGCCTATTGGTGCATTTGACATTGCATTGGTACACAAACCGCAGCGTATCTTGATCATTTTTGTTATAAATATTACACAGTGTGTAAAGTGATCACTCAAACCAACCAACGGCAGATCATGTGTCCCAAACCAGCAAATAATGGTAAACCATATACCTAGAGTTCCATATTCCCCTTTTAAAAGTTCTATTACTAAGTACTATTTATTATTTAAATGTGTGCTTATCCAAAATAACTAAGGACGTAGTTTCATTATTTCAAATATATATATATACACACAATTTGTTGGGCCAATTCTTTTGGTGTGATAAAAAACAACAAATTAAAAATACAGGATACAAAAAAAAGTGAGTGGTTTAAAAACATGTGATGAGGTAGTTTTGAAGTGGCTGCGTTTTATCACAGAAGCTTATTTAAAATATGAATGAGAACTATATTTAATTTTTATTCGGTATGGAACGTGGAGTAATGTTTCGGCGTCACTTATTAGTTGAATTCGATCATATGACGTCAGAGATGAAAAGTTGATAAAGCATACCGACGTAGATTGAGTCGCGGTACTTACCAATGATTTTTTTTGTAATTCCTCCCCTTAAGACCACATCCCTCATCGATAGATGTCTTAACACGCATTTTACACTTGTTTCTACAAACTGCTAATATTTTTTGAAAACGGTTAATCTAAGTATGGTATTTTAAATTGTTTTAAAGACCGTCTCTTTATTTATGAATAACCTGGCATTTGACCAGACACCTTGCGTGTCAGCTGTTAGTAGCAGGTGGCACTCAACTTACCTTAAGACACGACATTTTTTGCTTAAACTTTTTACGATATTCCGCTCAGTTCACCTGTAAAAAATATTCACACGCAAAATTGTTTTTCCCAGTTTCAAATAATGATAGCGTTGTTTTATTCCAAATATTAAACAGCTTTTCTAGTACAACAAAAAATAAACAATGCATTTAATTTTTTTTATATTTACCCAAATTTTTCAATTTTGTGTCCATTTTCTATTAGTCTTAAATAGCCGTGTTGGAAAATGGGAAACAGGTTGTTTTCGAGTGGGGTTCGAATCTTAGACCTCCTAATACGGAGTCTGCGCGGCTAACATGGGACCACAACCGCCCGTGTCGAGATGTTTTTATTGGATTTATTATTATTGACTTTTTTTACACTACAACAGACCAGAAAGCCACCGTGTGGTGAATTACAGAACAGGACACTCAGGATTGAGAAAAATCACAATTAGTTTTTTTGTTCTCACCGTTAATCGAATCCGGAACCTTCCCTGCGTGAGTCAAGCGTCATAAACCACGGAGGTCGCCTTATTGAGTTTACTTTTATTAGATGCACGATTAATGTAAATTATATATATTTATTTATTATTTATTAATTTAGACTCGCTCAGTTCATTTATTTAAAATAAAATACGAAATTCGAGTATTTATTTTTTTATATAGTCATGTATTTATTTTATTTTTAATGTTTTTATTTTTCTTATTATTTACTCTTCGTGTGTCAAACTCCAATAATATAGTTTAGTAGTATCAGTATTAAATTAATGAAATGCATACTAGAATTTGTTTTAAAGATTTCTACTGACAAGCCATATCAATTGGCTTGGTTAGTGAAAAAAATATTTTATCTTGTAAAAAAAATGATAATATTTTTTTGTAAGTTGTGTTTAAAATATGCTGTATTTTTTCAAGAAATTTTGCATGGCAATTGCTTCAATCATTTGCATGTGCATTGACTACACATTTTTATCGATTGTTGCGCGGTATGGTCAATAATTTTAAGATTATGATGAGCATTGGTTTGTATGTTCCTGATATCTACCTAAGACATCGTCAGCATAGATTGTTTCATATTCCGATGTACAGGACTAACCTGACAATGGTTATACGTGTTGGAAGGGCTACCGCTATGCTGAACAACATCGCTCTGGATATTGATCTGTTCCATGCATCCGAAGGGGTTTTCCATAACAGGATTCTCCAGCTATTTCGACAAGAGTCTCTTTATGTAATTTTTGTCTTTTTATCATATGCCCGTCTTGAATAGTTTGTAATGTATGTGTTATTTCAAATGAAAGGATTTAATTTAATTGAATTGAATTGACAGGTTTTTATCTAGCTCCTATGCATTTTCAAAATCTTAAATAATATATTTGAAAGAGGGAACTAAAATACCAACCGCCTATGTGCTCTGTACCTGCAGGACGTGTTGGGGTGTTTATTGTACAGCGCCCTTGGGGTGCTTTTCTACATAAATGGGGCTTTAAAAATTATCCGGAATAAATGAAATAAGTCAATTACTGTTTTTTTACACCTCGCTTTAATTTGTAAATTAAGTACCAATCGGTATTTTTTTCAGTAATCAATTCCACCAAGCAATGACGATGCAAAAAACATTCACAGTAATGCGAATCTCACTACGCGGATAATATTTTATAATTTTATCTTATGAACATTTATATTATTTGGTATCTAACCATTTTTAGTAAAACTTGATACATTGATACAAGTTTTCTAAGAATCTCCATACGAAGTAGAATCGCATTTAACACATCGTGGATCGGTCAGGTATTGATAAAAATTCGGGCTGCCGCGCGGTACCTACCAGGAATTTTTAATCCGTGATCAATTTGTTATTGACAAGCATTTGAGATTTGGTGAGATAATGGCCATCTTGGTGGTGCTTGACTACTAATTGCCAAGTGTCAAACGATCTATTACTGACTCGTTAGCTGCGTGGTCAGAGTACCATACGCTCCGGAATAACCGTAGCAGTTTGGAGTATCCAAGTTGTTAACAATGTCTGATTTTATATTTTTTGTTGAAATATACATTTTCCACGAAATGTATCAATTGAATAAGATTTTATCTTAATTTTACCAAATCTTCCTCAGCGGTGTACATATTGTCGTGAGCGTAGAACAACGACAGATGTGCGAAAAATGCAACATTGACTTTTTTGTATTTGATCTTGAAAAGGTTATATAAAGGCTTTATTTCGGGGCTAGTATTTTTTTGTATTTTTTTAAATTGAATCAAAAAAGAAGTTCTTAGTGGAAAAATGGAAATCGAGTTGCGGTAGAGTAGGATTTGAATCTTGGACCTTTGGCCCGCGAGTCCACAATACTACCACGGCACCACAATCCGGTTCATTTACTACAATGAGAAGACAACATTTATCTTCAGTTTTATCTACATATTCAAATTAAGTTGTCTGTATGAAAACAATAATATCTTTTTTTTCGTAACTCATTCCATAACAAGTTACTAACTTATACCCGTATGCAGAGACAAACCTTAAGGTGAGGAAAGTACATTATATTGTCTTTATCTTCAGGTTATTCTCTGCATTTGAAATTAGAATGTTCTTTCCTCACCTTAAGTTTTGTCTCTGCATACGGGTATTAGATACTTTAAATATTGAAAGAAATATACACATTTTCGTACGATTTTACTTTATACTTTCTCGATAAGTACAAATGTGGAAAGCGTTTGTAATCGCGGCCCTGGTTTAGAAAAAATATGTAAATCTAACCCAAGTATCAAATTATATATTTTTGCGCGTATCAGGTTGTGACATAAACTGACAAAAAAGATTTTAAACCGCTCTAATAAAAAGTTGAAGAAAATAACATGCGTCGTTATTCTACGATGATGACGATATATACACGATCATCTTTAGTGACAGGTTATTTTAAAAGAAATTAAAAAGAAATATTGATTTTAAGTTATAAAACATATAATAATAAAAAAATAAAATTATTAACCATAATAAATACAATGTGATAAGTACAAAAAATAAATATTTATTCTTAAATTAAACAAATGTACACAAAGGTTTAAAGGTAGACCAAAAACAAATAATAAATACAGTTATGAAGAAAGTTTAAAAAATAACCAATTAAAAAAATAAAAATAATAACAAATAATACCAATAATTCTAAATAAGCCGTAGGTACTTTTGTGTTACTTGTTAATGATATATGAAGTTGCTATTACAGTACTCCTCTAGGTTGATCGCCCCTATTAAGCCGGTCGATCGCGATCAGGCTAAAGAATTGAGCGGTTGGTCGAATTTACCAGTAAGGTATCCATATCGGACACTTACAAAATGTACCACAAAATTGCAGAGATATTTCAAACGGGCCAAATTTCACCGGAAAATGAAATTCTCACACACAAGGTCAGGCTCTGTTCTAAATTTCTGGACATTGGTTTCTAATGAGGAATATTCTTATTTTAAAAAATGTACTGAACAACAACACTTGTATTTTGTTTGAGCATGTTTATGTCAATCGACATTTTTATACTTAAAACAATCGAAAAGTAATCACCGTTCTCGCATGACGGACGCTCATACGTTGGAATATTTAAGGTTGGCAACATTCAACTAAAATTTTGACTTTGCTACCTTAGTGAAAGATTCTCACGCTAATTTGTTACTCAGAATTATTTTCAATTTTGTCCCGTGCTTTTTTCATACAGTCAACGAATAAAAAAAACTGCGAATTTTGTTTCATTTATCTAATCTTATTGCATGCGTTATGAAAAAAAAAATATTTTTCTATTAAATCTGTTGTAAAGTTTATCATAAAACTCTTCATTAAATGATTGGTAAATCGCACAGACTCTGGACAGTTCAAAGTAGATCAAGTTGGCCTCCCCTGCCCTATAGGATATGTAAATAGAAAATGATAATAACACTCTAAAAATGACAGCAGTACATAAATCAATTTGTCCGAATTGTTTTGTAAGGTAACAAATGCAATGTTTGATTCTATCAATATTTTCAGACGATGATTGATTTAACGTGTTTACTTGCAAAATAGCCAAAACTTACTACTATTTTCCTCGGAGCTGTCGTTTTAATCTACTTTGTCTGGTTTAATCCCCGGGATTGGTTTACAAACACCTGTACATATTTCCTTCTTTATTTATATCAGTCACCAGTGGGATTTTTTCCAACTGGTCTACGAGTAGATATGATGTTTAATAATTTAATTATTATTGCAAAGCATAAAAGGCCATAATTTTAACCCTCTACCGCATGATTTATTAAGGATATACAAATAAAAATATTATTTCCGCAAACGTACATAACTAAATGATACAAAGTGAAAAAAATTATGAATCATTATTTTAGAAAAAAAAACATAAATGGCTTTGTATTTAGACCACAATGCATACGAAACTAAATTTGGCGGTTGCAAAAAATAGCTCAAAAACAAGATAAAAATAGAAAATTTCATAAAAACGATACACATTCCACGTTTTTAAGGATTTATTCTATATGCAATTATTTTTTTATAGTTGTCACTTACCTTTGACTATTAATTTTTCACTGATAAATGTAGCACTATTTTTGTAGAACTCGTCAAGCCGTATTGCTTATTTATTGTGTATGCAGACAATTGGTGGTATTGCTTATGTTATGTTTTTACTCTTTTATTGTGCGTTTTATAGTATAAATAATATAGGCAAGCAAAATTGAAATATAATCATAAATACGCAAAGTTTAAAACTATCTGAATATTTTGCTTTTTCTCTGTATATTTAATCTTCTTTGTATATTCTCAAATGTTAAAAAAAGTATATTGTATATTGTTAAAAGTCGTCGACATGGGTAACCCCAGTGAGGTCACATTATTCTTTATTTTTCATTATTGTTTATATAAACAAAAAAAAACATTTAAAAAAATGTATATGGCTTGGTGTGCGGTAAAAGGTTAAACGAATGAATAAATTTATATCTATTTCAATTTCATCAATTTTTACCCTTTACGTTGACATTTTAAATGCTATTTTTATGTTGACGTCAACAGATTTTTGATTTGCCCCCTGTACTAATTTTATGAAATAGAAACCTAGACTTGGTTGTGAGATAACTCCTAAGTATGAAATCACAAAACTCGGTAAATCCAATATAACTGACTGTCCTTTGCGAATTTCAATCAATCAATAAATGTATGAAAATGGTGCTTCACGTGTTTCGCACGCGTATTACGATGTTACCATTGAAAATTTTCAACGCCCAACTGTCAACAGCAGACAAATGAATTCTCATCACGAATCACGAAACAATATCTCATTATACTGGGAAACTTCCGAACGAGCTCCGCTATGATTATTCATTTCTTTGATCCAGCAAGAAGCGGCTCGGCGAAAACCAGAAAAGCGAAATATGCGTTCTGGAAATAATTATTACAAGTTTTGTACCCCTCAGCTGTCGCGCGCATCATTGCGTCTAATAACAATATTTCAGCGGGCGTCACTCTCAACACAAAACGTACGAATGACGTGTTTTGAATAAGAATCAACTCACACTATCCGCTGCAGCACCTTTATTTGTGCTCTTTGTCTGGGTCTTGGAAACGGCAGCAGGCAAGACTGTGACCATGCAGAGTTTTTGAAAAACTCGGGATGAACGTCCGCTGTTGGATGTGTAAAATCTCGTCAGGAACTATTGAATTGCGTTGGTGTATTAGACGCGTCTGTGTTTTAAAATAATGTCATTCGTATTGTTTGCCATAACCAACGACCGTCAGCTTATTTACCCAACAAATTTCCTACCTGAATACGCAACTAGATATTTTCTACAAAATATAGCGGTACGCAAAATGGTAGCGTATAAAAACAAGGATTTATTGTCCTAAACCAAATGCTCGGCAGAAACTAATTCAAGGTATTATATTACAGCACCTTCGATGGACACTGATAAATATCAAATAATCTTTTTCGAACATTTTTTTCTAGTAATCGTACATATTATATCGTATTTTACATTTATGTTTTAGGCACCTTCTTGATGACTTCCGCCTGAAAGAATTAGTTGAATGTTTATCTTGGATTAATTTCTCAGTGCTTTTATTTAATTACGGCTTCGTGTTTATTAAACCTTTTTTGGTATCATCCAACGTCTAACCTGTTTTCCCACAGGATTTAGCTTGTATTAGATCTATCCCTTTGATCAGAAAATGGCGCCGTTGTTATCATGGCATTATCGTTCGCGAAGATTTAATTAATAAATTATTCCAGCAAGTTATGAAGGCCTTTGCTGTTTGATAAACAACATTTGAATAAACGGCGAACTATTCCGGGGAAAGACTTCACTTCTCAATCTTTCCTTTAACTTTCTTGGCACCTCGCAAATATGGCACACTGGTTCGAGGTATTTAAATTAACGCTGGGGGAATGATTGCACCTTTTGATGTAATTCTGATCCGGCTTACAAATCCTCTGCCTTGTCCGTCCATGATTCCATCTTTAGAGGGAAATGTCTTCTTACATTTCGGCCGTGTGAATAACATATTCAAAACTCGCGCGTTTGAGAACGTGATCCGCATTCTGTTCACATTGTTTGTGCGTCGGTTTATTGTTTTATTTAAAATAATAGCTAGGCCGTCTTTAATTCTCGGACAATGATTTTTTGGCTGATAATTCGATAGCTTTATTTTTTTATGACAGTTGGTCGAGGAATTTATGAAAACAAATATTTTTTGTCCGTTGAGCATCAACTCTAATAGAACACCCATATTATTTGCACAACCAAAACCGAAATATACATCTTAGCATAATAACTATTGTAGGGTAGGTATGTGATAGTGTGAATGGGTAACTGCACTCGATTGCGGAATTTAAAAAATATATATGTTTTTTTTTTTAATATTTAACATGACTCGACTCTGAACATTTTAACATTTGCTTTATAGATCGCTATTGAATTCATTTTTCATAAATACCAATGATTTTTGGTCTTTATTTTGATGTAGAAATCTACTCAAGATACTTGTTTGTAATTTGTAATAGATAGCGATAATCCGGCTGGCCTAACGTCCGCATGTACCTGTTAGTATTATATCAAAAGGAAGTAATTAGTTCCAATGTGTGAACCTTCCAAAGGATTGCCGACAGCCAAAAAACCCGCTTTCGTTCAGTGTCTTTAAAATTGTATTCATTGTAAAATGCAACATTGTACTGCGTATTATTATTCTAAGACAGTGTTAACATTTCACGAGCTTATTCGCATTTTTACAAAAAAATCTTAAGTTAATCATGTTCAGTCGTAATAACTTAAAATACCATTATTTATCCAAAGTTCAGATTTTCCTCACGGATAAATAAACAGTGTGTATATTAAATATGAAAGCAATCGTTAGCGTACTAAATTATTGCGGCATGCTTCTATATAAGTCAGATACATATATTATTTTGCGAATAGGTATGTACGAGAGTAGGTAAAACAAAGAAATTATGAGAAATATGTGGGAAAAATCGGACAAATTATCCCAGGTGCATTCAACTTGTATAACGCAGGTTACACCTACATTTCGTTGTAATGTGTGATGATAATCTGTGAAGAAATCTTCAATCAGCATTTGCAACGGAATTGTTGCGATAATGTGCTTTACATACTTGGCGCAGTAATTCAGGGCAACCTTCTCGTGGCCCGGTCGGATTATATTCATAGAAAGCATACAAATTGTGCGTGACTTTTGACACTTTATAGATTTTCATATTGCATTTTTTTTAAAAATCTTTTTCGAAACAGTCACCGTGTTCCCGGAAAACAATTGAATTTCTGTAGTTCAAATAGGAAAAAAACATCGTATTGTTTCAGTTTATTACGATCGTGTCTTCAATTTGAATGGAAATAATCACGCGAAACAATGGATTGTCGGCAACTGACGCAGGAGCATTGTCGGCTCGCGGAGCCGTCCCTCGGCCGCGGCCGCCAACCGCCGCCGCCTCACGCCCGGTCCCAGTGTATGCCAGCACCCGGCGGCGAAGAGCCGAGCTCTTGCGCGTCTCGCGATGTTACCGTCGCCAAACTGGGGCTCTCCGACTCTCCCTTAGTATTCGCGACCCGACTGTCTCGCTACTATGCGCCTAGTCCTCCGCGTCCGGAGCCGCAGTGACAAATGACTGACCCGCTCTGATCGACACCGGACGCCCGCGAGTCATGGTCGAGTTCGCTTTGGAAAGTGTTAGTGAACCTTACACCCGCGTGATGCATACCCCGGAAGTGTCGCGCCACTAAGTGAGACGTTCTGTTTTTATTTTCAGAACCGGCAGACGCAGGCGGGGCCGGCGGAAGGGTTCCGCCATGCTGGGACGTCCAGGGGTAGCCAACATCAGGACGCGGAACCGGGGAATCCTCCCCCGCCCCTCAAGCAGACCTTCATCTACGGCTCCAGGGCCGACTGCAAGTATGAAGACATGCCTAATGGCGGATCCTCGTCCATCTCCTCTCCCGATGCGGGAAAAGAGGGTACCAAAGAATCTAAAATTACCTCGAAATCTGTGACCAAAACTTATCATACCTTAAAAGATATGATATCCAGTAGATTTAAAGGAAAAGACAGTAACGAAGGTGAATCGAAAACCAACGATCCCGAAGTTGGTCTCAACAACGTTACTGACGAACTTAGAAAATCAATGAGAGATAGAGCCGAACAGGAAGCAGCGAATAATGCAACTGTTAATTCCGTGAGAGAAACTTCCAGAAAAACTCCCGGTGAGCAAGGAATATATGGAAGACCTGTTCCTCAACAAAGACCTGCAGACGTTCAATACACCAGGCACTT
Organism: Micrasema longulum; assembly: GCF_059751315.1. Taxonomy (NCBI): domain Eukaryota; kingdom Metazoa; phylum Arthropoda; class Insecta; order Trichoptera; family Brachycentridae; genus Micrasema; species Micrasema longulum. The sequence continues at coordinate 696,032 of NW_028277280.1, forward strand.
GATGCAAATACAGCAAATGCAAAATAATGCTTCTCAAGGACCGTACCCGATTCAACAGTTTAGTTCACCATTACATCAACCAGGAAGTCAAACCCCTAATCAGCAAATCATGACGCAACAACAATTTTTGCAGCAACAGCTTATGATTAATCAGCAACAGCATATGTTAGGACATGGACCAAGTGCAAGTTCAACACCTCAACATAACCTTGTTCATTCAAGATCCCAAGAACTTCTAACAAGACAAAATCTGAGCCCTGATTCTCAAAATAGGCCACACTCTCAGCTAGTACAGCAACTCGGTACTTCTGATAATATTTATTACCAACCACAATATGGAGCTGCTGGAACACCACAGCAAAGAAACGTTGGGAGAGTTGGAAATAACTACCAAAGTGAAATTCAACCTCATAATAGTTCTAATTATTCTGGACTTAAGCAGGTTATACCTCAGGTGTGTTAAAAAATTATGTTTGATATGTGAATATTTTTATATCAAAATAATTTACTGTTATTCGTTTTGGGTAAATTTTCTGGTTGCCTTAATACGGGTGGTGGTATTTATAAAATTAATTCATTATGGAATCGTAAATTGGAGGTTTAACTTGAGTCGTCAATAAAATTTAACATTTTCACTAATTTATTTAGGTTGAAGCAGACACGAGATCAAGTGATGTGAGAAGTCCACAACAATTAGAAAGAGAAATTATTAGGCAAAGAGGACTTTCAGAAAATCGAAGAACAACTTCTCATCCACAATTACCCTTAGATGAAGAAGAAAATGAATTGGATCATGAACGTGTAAACCAAACTCCCTCCTCAGGATCAAATAAAAGTAAACCTCTGAGAAGAGGATCTCACGGTAACATTATAGAAACATTGTCAAGAACTGGCAATGGATCTTGTATGGAACAAGAAAAAGATTCTGATGATGGAGGCTTCCGAACCAGACTTAATGCTCAGGGAAGAAGCTTCGACAGTAGAGAACGCGTTGGAACTAGTGGCTTAGTCCAGCAAAATATTCGCTCATTAGAAAACGAAATGAGAATGAAAAATGATCCAAACTGTGACATCATCAAAAGCGATGGCATATACGGAGGAATGAAAACTCCTGTGTTTAATGGAATACCTCATAGTTCTCATAGGCAAACGGAAAATGGAGAAGATTCAGGAAATACCACAAACCATAGTAAAAAAATTAATCCTGGATCCACGGCTAGCTCAGGTAAGCCAAATTTTACTTGTATTTATTTATTTCTACCTCGATTTTTTTGTAAAAAAATTACTTCTCATGATCATTTGAGTGGTGAAAGTAATTATTTTGAACAATTAACATTATATTATATAAACCTGTTACTCAAATTCATTCAACAGTTCTCAATGACAGTGTTTTATTTTGGTTTTAACTTTTTCTTTTGTAGTAATTGTAATATGAAGCAATTTTGGAAAGCATATTGTTTTGCAGCAATAATTTTCTGATAAACATCATATAAATTATATTATATTGAGGTAATTTATTGATATTGTGTGTCAATGATGCATTATTAACGGTTCATTTTAAGATTACGATAAGAATGGAGGCCTTTCATCAAATGTGGATTCAGGGAGAGGAAGTGCAGCCTACTCAAGTGGGCGTCATGTCGGTCATGATACCAGTACTGAGTCGGATCCCCTTCCAGGGGTACCTCAAGGCAGGAATCCTGTCGGAGTATCTGAACAACCTACATCTAGCAGCAAAATGTACCACGATAAAAATGGACACAGTGAGTATATCCTTTTTTCAGATTGTCATGATTTTGCAGAGCGTATTATTTTGGCATGCAAAAAATCTCATGTAAGTCCTTTACCAAAAAAAGCTAAGGGAGTTGTATTATCATCCAAGCCATTATATTGCATTACTACAAGTTAAGATTCATTTTGAACTGGCAATATTATCAGGTAGAAATGGGTTTCAATATTCAAACACTTTATATGACAGACTTGTTAATAATTTTTAACCTAAGAAAGTTGCTAAGATTCTTCATAATAAAGTAATAGTCACCATGCGACCGATTCTTCATTAAGTTCAATTATGATAATATGACATTTTGAATTATCAAGTGTGATCTATTAAAAATAGACATCCACCAATGAGGAAGTTCAGTACTAAGGGAAATTGAATATTAAAAATGTTTTGTTATGCACTGTAAATGTTGGGGCATTTAATAGTATAGATAGGTTTCTTAAAAATCTATGAAAAAATTAATAAAAATACATTTTGATATAAATGTTAGTTAGTCTAGTTGTTGATGAAAACCTACCTACCTAAATAATAGCATAATTTAAAACCGTCTTTAAATCTTGCAAAAACCGATTTCAACTATACTACTTAGCAATGTGAACTTATCATTCTCCATTGAGTTGGTGAAGCATAGTTAGAAATCTCACAATTCTTTTTTTAAAGTCTTTCGCAAATATCTCAGTAACTTTAATGGAGATTTTTAAGTTTGCTTCTAATACCCTCAAATGTAGAACAATAATTGTTATTATAGGTACCAGTACAATAATTATTTTTGAAGATGTACCAGAAATCCCAAAAAAAAATACATTTATGTATATTATTTCCATTATTGGGCATTAAAATTCTTCTATCAGCAGTCTTTATAACGTTTTCTTATTCTTTCAACCTTCTTTCTAGCAGGAGAGTCCGAATGGGTGGATATTGTTGAATCAGAACTCCGACAGATATTAGAACCAAAAATGCACGGAATGAACCTGGGCAATGGAGCCATGCAAAATGGAAACCAATGTCCCGGAAGTGAGACTCCCTCGAGTGTTACTCCTCCGCTGCCCCCACTTACGCCAACACAATCCACTCCTGATGCTACTCCAAGAAACTCCGCACGTTTCAAACACCAGAGGTAAACTATAAAAATTTTGTCATCGTGATGGTGAAAAGTACTGAGCCACAATATCATTGTTTTGAGAAACAGGCTCTTAATTTTACTAGTTACATCGACCTACCTAGCTAACTTTCTCCTTTTTATTTGACTAGATTGAAAAAGTACATCTTTCTCCAAGAAGCTGCAAAACATATGTAATATAGCTCCCTGATTCTAATTAAAATGTAATAAATTTGGAAATTCAGAGCTGAATTTTCAATAGCTACAGCTCATGCGCTCTGCAGCTACAAGGGGTATTGGGATTTTAATTGTACAGCGCCTAGAGCATAGACTATCAGACCATTTTTCTAATGCCGGTTTTTTTCAATATTACAATTTCAAATATTGGAAACCTGATATTTCAATATTTTCTCTATATTTTTGCTAAATGTTCAATAAATACTTAATAATCATTGTCTTTTAAGCTTCACCGTATTCAGTTTTCAGGTTAAAATCGTTGTAAAGGTTGAAAACCAGGAAATAAAAGTGTTTTAAAGTAAATCAAGAATAATTATTTAAATTCATCGTTTATTTTTGAGGTCCTCAACTTCAATTTAAGCTTAGGTAGGTAGATGTATTTTAAACGTGACAGTAACATCTTTAAGATAACAAACACATGCATTTCTTAAAACACACTGTGCTATGTTTTTTAACAAATTTAACGAAACATAAAATAAGTAAACAAATAATACAAAAGTTCGGTGCTTTTAAAAAAGTCTGTAAGCATTAAATAAAATCTAAATAAAGAAAATACACAGCGTGTTGTTGTCGGGCATGGCCTTAGTAGTAATGTTAACTAATTAAAACGACTAGGAAGCTAAGGTCGCTACTGACGATAATGATTTGATTTGAGTTTGGTTGAACAAAATCAGCATTTTGCTTTTTGATTGGTTGAATGAGCGGAATGGCATATAGCATCATGAAGAATCACGTTTAAAATTTGAAACTTTAAAACCAGACAAAATTAAATTAAAAAATCATATAATTTCAAACACCTGGTAATAGAGAAGTCAATATTGGTGTTTTGAATATTGCATTTTTGGTCTGATATTTCAGTTTTTATATTTAATTTCAAACCGGTATCTTTGCTCTAACCGGGCAATTGATATGATCTTCACGAAAACGACATTATATAAATTTAAAAAAAAACAATAATTCGACTTATGACATTCAGAAACTACGTAAGCCATTAAATCAACTATATGCCATAAATCAATCAACTTCAAAATTATTTTAAAAAATATTACGTTTATAAAGACTCATGTTGACCTGTGGAGTTTCGGAATATTTCGATTCATTTGCTGTTTCTTTGTTTTTTGTCTGCTTGGTGGTATAGGCGTTAGCATATTCGGCTGCTATGTATTACGTCCCAATTTTAATTTCTAACTACGTCAATGTAAAATGTTGAAGTCCACTTTTCCCAGTTTTTTTCATGATCCTTTAAGTATAAAAAAAATATGTGTGTTCTACTTACATAAACACACATACTGTTTTTTTTTATCAATTATCTAGTATTATTTTATTACATTACAATTTTTTTTATGAATATTTAATATTTTTTGTTGTTAGCTGCACTTTATCAACATGTCGAATATTGTTACATATTTCCAGTTTGCCATATGGTAGCAAACCAGAATACAGCGCAGAGAATCGTGGTGCTCTTCCAAGTCAAAGAGCTGGCTGGCAGCATGCACCAAAACATAGAAGTGGGTCTTCCAAGAAACAAGATCATTCCGTCCAGTACAAGAAACACAGTAAGTGCTATTAAGTCAATGGAATTATGGGTCGTGAGGTCTTTAATTTAAACAATCAAAATATTTCTGGCTAAGCCATTTTATCTTTGTTTCTGCCAAGGACTAGGATCTCAAACTATAAATTCTTGCATTTTAAATGACCAACCGTTCTTCATTAATTGGTGATAATCTTGTTGTATATACAGCTGGCTTGCTTGGCAGAAACCATCACTCTTCATTTAAAATTCATCAGATATTCACTTAAGAATTTGAGGTTAGAAATTCCATTTACAAATCTTATAAATCACATTTTATTCAATTGCCCTTAACTGCGAAATTTTGTTTAAAGAGTGTGTACGTAAAGCATGTAGTTTCACTATTAGGTTATGTGTTTTGTCATCACGCCTACTGAATTAAATAATTAAAAAAATAATTGCATTTTGTACAACATTATATGTAATTAATAGTAACATTTTGTGAAAAATCGCATGTATTTTACATATGATACACAAACAAAATAAGCCATAGCTCGTCAAGCTCATAAGAGGGTAATTTTAGAGAAGTCTTGACAGAATATTGGTCATACCCGCTACAGATAGTACAGATGCCTTTTTTTTAAAGACAGAATATTTCGTCGTACTGGGTTAACAAGCAATGGAGTGCATTTTATTACTGCTTCAGGAAGCGTGAATGACAACTAATGACAAAAATAAGTAGATCTATTGAAATATAAGTGTTGATGGATAGAAGTACCTATGTTGTTTATTTACTGTTATTATTATCTAAAAATATTCAAACGTGAAGTAATTGTAAGTCTATTGGGGGGTTTACATAAACTTTAATAATGAAAACTAATTCCAGTTAATTTTTTTTAAGTGTTTGGTTTAGAAACAGACATAACCTCAACAACTACGAGAAGTTTGGATTTATCATCCATGCTGGATGGTCAATCAGACAGTGATGTTTCAACTCAGGATGCCCGGGCTATTCGAAGACAACTTCAAGGTCTAGAAAATATGTACTGTGAAGTGCTAAAGTTGCTAGGCGTTAGGAAGCCTGCCAATCATGGACTTGGAAAATATCAACCATCAGATCCCAGGTAATTTATTTCGTACTTTTTTCTAATTTAAATTGCGCTGTATACAGGTTGGTTTTAGATCATATATCTGATATCGATTACTCTCCTTCACCCTCATAAATTGAATGTAGATTTTTTTAGGCTTACAATCAGAGAGCCAGATCATGATAAGTTACTATGGTCGCTCTCATTTTTATTAAATGCGTATTACCTTAAAATATAGTTTCCCAATTTTCATTGATGGTCCCCTGGTAGAAATTCTGTTTCTCTGATTAAGTGTTGTGTTGTTTTATAAATATAAATCATTCTGTTTTTATAACCTGTTGTACAATAATTTGGTCCATTAACAGGCTCGTTCTATAGGCATGTCTTCTAACCAACCAAAAGCGTAATTAACATACACATTTGTAATCATTGTTTGTACATTTTAAAATTATTTGTTTAGGTGCCTATAGACACACTTGATATTGAATGTCGATTGTATCTCTCGGTTACTTGTCCAATAACAAATGGTGATCAACATTTGTTGCATCTTTATGATAATCAAATGTCGAGTATGCCTGTAGAAACATTTTAATGAGAAAGAAAATACTTAATGTAATAAAAAATGAATGTTGAAGGAAAGCCTTGTTTTGAAGGTTGATCAGTGTTTGATGAATAGATTGAAATACTTCGGGGTTATGCAATTTTTATACTATTTTATTAATTTTATAGACTATCCAAGAGAAGATATGGAAGTGTATCTTCCCTCCCATCGAGCTCAGTGAGTAGTCGACCTGTTAGAGACAAAAGAAGAAACGCAACTGAGCAAAGGAAGAAAGTAAATGATATAAAGGTAAGCTACAATTTTGAAATCATAAAAATATTACAAGTTTTATTTAATGCACATTATTATTTATTATATAAATAAAAGACGAGTGAAATTTTAATCCACAAATTTGGAATATCCAGTGACCGGTTTCATCGCTTTTGCGACATCTTCGAGACTGGTATCTTTATTAAGGAGTTTTATTATCTTTATTAAGGAAACCAGTCTCGAAGATATCGCGAAAGCGATGAAACCGGTCACTGGATATTCCAAATTTGTGGATTAAAGTATCACTCATCTTTTATTTTACAATTACAATAACAAATTAAAATGAACTTCCATCACGAATGTTCGCTTATAAACTTAAATGCACATTATTATATTCATTTTATTTCTTATTTTAGGGTATCAACAAAAGATTCCAACGCCTTGAATCTCATGTAGTCACTTTAGCTCGTTCTGTGGCTCATCTTTCCAGTGAAATGAGAACTCAACACCTCATGATACAGGAAATGGAAAATATCCGAGGAGAAATCACGTCTTTGAGAAATCAACAGAGGTGTGAAAATTATTTGATTTTTTCCTCTATTTAAAATATTTGTAGGTTATTTTTCAATGCTGATTTACGCTTGTTTAAGTATACCCGTCCAGTGTTACTAGCTTAATCATTTTATCAAATAGTTACCAAACACATTATTTGTAATAGTTCTGCTAGGCAAGTCGTCGCGTTGGAAAAACAAGGTTCTATGTAGATTCATAATTGTTTCAAGACATGTAAGTTTGAAATGAAGGCGTGATTTTATCTATTATTTTTTATTAATATTGTCTTTATAAACTTAATAATAATTAAAGATTGGAAAAAACATATTTTGTTAGAATCTTGTTTCCCCAACGCAACAAAGTGACTATACATAAGATCAAACATATCTCTTGGATTTCAGAGGGGCGCCATTTCTGTGCCATTTTCTGTGTCTAAAAATGACCCTCATTTTAAATATATATTTGCCTCGCTAAAAAACACCAATCATTAAATCATCTATGTAAGTTCAGTTAAATGGAACAAACCGCATTTATAGGTGTATTTGAATTTAAAAATTCACCAATAGACTGCTTGTATTCAATTTAATTCAATACTGTCCCCACTAAAAAAGCAAGTAATAGTATATCCCTAAATCCAAAACAGCAGATGAAATGTACTTTATATGCGTAAAGGCAATACAGTGAATACGCCATGCGTAACTGTCAGTTTAACAATTAACAAGCCACAATTAATTTCGTATAGACGCATACAATAGTAAAAATAGATTTTCGAATAAAAATCATGAATGTTCAAATGGAATGGATTCACTGCATGTGATTTTTTTTCTATTTCTTTTTTTCACAAAGTTGCAAAGTTTTTTTCCCTACTGAACATTTTGTCAAATTATTCTTCCACATTATTGAACTAAAAATTAAGTAGACGAAATAACCATTTACTAATAAAAAAAAGTATTTTTTTATAAAATAAACTGCATATTTATTTATTTATTTCCCAATTGAGTTGATTAATAATATATTCCAGTATGTCCACAACAATACACCACAATGTCCTGCTAGCTGCTGAATTGAAACAGTTTTTTGACAGTGTTTTCATTGTAATAATGAAGACATGTTTTAATTTAAATAGTAGTGAAATGATCATATTTTTTTACTACCCTCAGTAGAACAACTGAGGGCATTGGAAGCAAAGATAGCAAACTCTCGTTTTGGTGCTTTCGAGAAAAATAACAAAAACTGCTACACTAATGCCAAAGAGTCTTCATGACTAGAAATGTTATTTTCACTGAATTTAAACTTTAAGATACTAATAAATTACCTTTAATAGAAACACAAATTCAAAAAACTTTCTTTATATTTTTATGGCACGGCCATTCTGAAAATTTAAATCTCAAGCCTGTCATTGGTCAAATAAAAAGGCTGATAGATATTGCTATGTTTGCTTAACAATATTTTCAAACCATCAGAAGTATGATTTTTAACTACATTTGCAACTCAACTCATGATTTCTATAAAAATTAAGTTGATAAACTACAGAATGACATCATCACCAAAAAATATCTGTTTTTGGAAGTTGCTATCTTTGCTTCTAATGCCCTCAACTGTCAAAAAAAAATTGGGTGGGCATACTGGCGTTTGATATTTACCAACTCAATTGTAGTAGTCTGCATTACTTTAGGGGTTTTATAACCCATTACGTAATGACCAGCATCTGATTTAACGGGATCCTCTCCCTTGTAAGCAAGTATCTGGTTACTACACTCTACTGAATAACATTTTATATTTTAAATAATGTATTTAAAATGGCCGTGATAGTTTCATTTATGTTATTTCCACAGATAAGTTTGTTGCAGTATATAATTGTTTTATACCATTTATTTACTGTTCATATCAGATCCCAATCAATGCCACGCATGGACACAAGCTACTGCCCCGCCAGTAATGGTTTTGGTGGAATGGATGCTTCTAGTTTAGCCAATCCCAGTCGAGTCAAGAAATTGACAAAGTTCTTTGGAGATGAGCCACCATTACTGCGAATGTTTTTGAAGAAACTGGGATATGAAGTAAGTGAATAGTAAAACATTACATTGATATAATAAAACACTTGCGACTTTACTTATATGTGGAGTTTGTCAGGATGCATATTCGTAAATACTCGACGTGTTATCCATTCGGTAACACTCGGAAAGATGTCTCCCCTTCGGAATGTTACAGAATCACTAGGGCGCTCGTTATCAATTAGCAATGTTCAATTTCGTAATACACACAATCGCCCCTGAGTAGGGCCCGCTAACGTCACTCAACATAAACATTCTCGTTTTCTTTGTAGTAGTATCTCAGCTATGCCATGCATGTCTTCAAATAATTCAGTTTGTTTAGTTTATTACTGGGATGGATAACGCCTCAGGTATCTCCATTCAACACGTCTGCTATTTTCGAAGCCACTTTAAGTGGATTCTGAAACATACCAAACAAATAAAGCATTGAGTATTTACGAATATGCTTCCAGGACATCACAAAACTTTTTGTGTATACAATGATTTTTTTGATAAATATTATTTGCAATCTACAGGTAATAAGCTGCCACAGCTGCAGAGCCACCCATACAGACATAAATCATTATAGGATTATCAATCATAAAGCTAGTTATAGTTTACAGCAGAAACAATGGGCCGTAGATACTCAAGTCAAAAATCGCAAGCGCAAACCAAAACTGTCCATTGTTGTTAAACCAAACTAAAAATTTGCAACGCTTTTGTTCTATGAAACAGAGCAAAATGCCGCCTCTTCAGCTGTAGCACCCTATTACTCTGAGTATAAAATGATGTAGGGATATTTAATGAATGGTTGAGCGACTTGTTTGAATTATTTTTATTATGTAGCGGGGTATGATTTTGATGCATCCGACATATTGGATCAAAAGTCCATAACCTTCAATTTTGCATGCAATGCCAATGTACTTTTCTTGTCATATTTATGTGATAATGATTAATGTAAACATGTTTTTATGTATTCATTCAATTTATCACATTCTCGAGTAAAAGATGAGTTGAGAGGAACTTGCTAAATATGTCATGTACACACACAGTTCATTACTAAAATATTCAAATATAGCTTTTACTCTGATATCTGGATGTAAATAATGCTCTATCAGCCGTCATTACATGAGTAATTTTATATTTCTCAGAACTGAGGATTAAAACATGTGAACCCTTGCAAATTTCTAACCTATTTTTCTAAAAGATTGTCTCAATTAAGCATCGCGTTATCAAATTTTTAAAAACCAAAAACTGATTACAACTTTTATATTTGCTACCTTCGTGGTCATTAATTATAATTAAAATAAAACAACTGTGTGGTTGACCTCTTATGTATTTTATTACCGATCGGTTTGGAAGCTACATAAACTTTCATCTCTGACAAATCAAATCCGTACGGATAAATATTCCAATAAATGCAACTAAAGCTCTCGTGATGCTTATATAATTTCACATCTACATGCAAATGTAATATGTATATGCAAATCTCCCAAAATATCAAACTGACAAATTTCAATTTGTATTCAATGCGGCAGCAAAGCTTATTTCGGAAGTAAAAAAAATATTCTCATCTCTCAACATCTTCAAGATTTGCACTGGTTAAGGAGCCCATAGAGAATAAAATATAAGGTTTACTGGACAGTATTCAAATCCCTTCATGAAATGGCTCCAGCATATCTAGCAGATCTCTTTATTAGGGAAAATACATGTCAAAGAAAATCTACTCTTAGGTAAGCATTTGATTCAGGCGGAGGAAAACTTGTCGAACTCTGGCTCTGCCAAAACACTAGGTTTGGAGATCGTGCTTTTGCTGCTGCCGTCCCCTCTGCCTGGAACCAAATGCCTTCACACTTATGAATCATCGAAAGTCCCAGTCAGTTCAAATTTCAACTGAAATCTCGCTTCTTTCATCTATCATACCCTCAATTTAAAAATCAGAAAGTATAACAATATGTAGTGTTAGCTTATTTCGAATGAAAGTTTAAGTTCAGAATTGCAAAGCGCCCTTGAGGTGATTTTTCATAAAAATGCCGTTGTATAAATTAGACATATTATCATTATTTATAATTTCCTTTATAAGGAAGCATGTAGTTTTACTTGTAGCTTCGAAACCAGTCAGTAATAAAATGTAAAAACAAAGTTGTTTTATTTTAATTTTAACTGATTAATTGTTAACTGAATTCATAAACATTTGATTTATAAAAATACAAACATTTATGAATTTTTTAATTCATGTGAAAAAGTTTATGGCAGAACTGGGTATTCCAAAGCCTAAATATTTATCTCAGGAATCCATTACAGATTTGTACAATACGTAGGCATTGAGAATCTGACTTGAAATCCAGAATCAAGAAAAATCCTAACCCAAAAGTAAGACTAGTAATGATACAATAATAGTTTTCATTTTATTATAGAAATATGCGCCTTTATTGGAGAAAGAGCGAGTCGGTGCAGCTGAACTTCCATTTTTGGGTGAGGAACGTCTTCGGGCTTTGGGAGTTCCGCTCGGACCAAGACTCAGAATTCTTCATGAAGCAAGACTGGCACTTCCACCAACAAATACTTCACATACTACTCTCTGCATAGTTTAATCCGTACGCAAACATTTTTCTTTGGCCTAATAAAATCCATAGAGATTTATTAACATTGATTGTTTTCAACCAGTGTTTATAAATTACTAGTAAATAAGATAATGATCCATGTTTAATATTTAATTATACAAACAATATTATATACTTTTTGTGTAGAATAGTAAACAAATTTGAGTATCTAGTTTATAGCCCTGTATAATTACAATTTAACGTCAATTGTCACAATTATGTCATGAAATCCGTGTTAAAGTTGTAAATCTGCAACTATTGTTAACTTTACACAAGAACAAAAAAAAACTTTGTTACTGACTACCTACATAAGTGTGTTTATTCACTTAGTTTTAATCAATTTTGAAACACCTTTATGTACTGACGTTTAATAAATAAACACATTATTCCTTAATAATGCTGCATTTCAAATTTAGTAAATATTGCATTGCCCTCAACAATTTTAAAAAAACACAATGTTTTGCTGTCTATATCTATATCGTGATCGATACACACGCAAACATTTGTGTGAGAAAGGGAAAGAATCATATCTCTGTGTTACTCATTACTATGAATACGACTCTTTCTGTCAGTATGGTAATTTATATTCTTTTATTTAAAAGTAGACAATGTAAGTGCTTAAAAACATAACTAATATTCACTGTATTTGCGAACAAAATGATATATCTTCTTTTTTTTTTTGCACCACAACAGGCCAGGAGGCCCAATTACAGTGGTGAATTACATTACAGAACAACCAGGCTTGAGAAAAATCACATTTTAATTTTTGTGTTCTCACCGGGAATCGAACCCGGAACCTTCCGTGCGTGAGTCAAGCGTCTTGACCACTACACCACGGAGGCCGTCTTTTCTGTCTTTAACAGCTGCACATAGTGTCTCTTCTAATCAAAACAAAAGTATGTTTCAGAATGAAGGCAAAGATGGCCCACGAATTTAAATGCCCTCTAATATGCACTTGTAACTTGTCTAATTATACGCCATTGTCTTTATGTATCATTCTTATTCTGAAAAATATGGGTCAGTGTTATATAAGCTCCTGACAACACTGTGACCTTTGTAGATCTGTTTTGATGGGTCCTTGTAAATAAGTCTTCGCTCTCCAAGCCCAGCGCTGCTATTCCGAACACTCGCGGCTGTAGAAAACACTTTTATCTCGTGTATTTTGTATGTAAACGCTCGAGATAAAAACTTTTTCTACGGCCACGAGAGCGTTTGGAATAGCAGCCCTGGTCTTTAAAGAGTCTGGTTACTGAGTGGAGGGGGAATATATTGCTAAATCTCCCCCTTCAAGCCCTGACGCTTAGTATCGGCTTATTAGGTAGGGGTTTATGTACATTAGTAAATTGGTAGTCTGATAGCAGAAGTAATTTTCAAAAATGTTCAGGAGAGCTGAAATAAAATTCAATTTCTCGACTTTAATACACAAATTAAAATATTTTAGTTACTTTTCAATAATAAATTACCATTCTAAATGATGCTGTTTTTTTTTTTTTTTTCTATGTGTGTTTACATTTTTTATATTTATTAAAACTTTTGAAAACTAAAACACAGAAAAAATTACCGATGGTCCATTCTGCCATCTGACTACCGAAATTTATTATGGGCTTGATTAATTTCAATAGCAGATTCACACAATAAATTAGATGTAATATTTTTGTAACTACATATTAGTAGTTACTGATTGTAGAATTTCAACACGAAATGTTTATCTTTATTTTTATAAGCTCTTAAATTTTTTTTTCCAAAAGTTGCAGATTTGTTACTTAAACATGGATGTGGCAATTCGAGGAACGCAGTCTGATAATATCGAATAAATATTTGTGCATTCATTTATGAACTATTTAGCATAATCTTAATAATATTAAACTCGTTGAATCAAATTGTAATGTTGTTCAGTTTAGTACATCAAAAGGTACTTTATGCTTATATCGTTGATGTTATTTTGATACTTGTACATATTTTATTATTTATTACAATTAATCGAATACCAACTACATAATAACAAATTAACAATATGTAACATAATTTAATAACGTGTTCGGATAAAACAGTGTACTTGATAGAAATAACTTTGTACTACCAGTATTCAGGATAATTAAGTATTAGAATATGTAATTGTATATAATTATTTGTCACTCTATGATTCCACCAGATTATACCGAATAAACTTTACACATTAACAAATTGTCGCGTTGGGGAAACAAGTTTCTATCTAACAAAACATGTTTTTTTACATTGAACTTTTATTATATTTATATTTTAATATCGGTTCCATCTGCATCAAAATTTTAAAGAAAAACAAAATCAATCCTTAATTATTATTGTTTCGTTTACTAAGACAATATTAGATAAAATGCTGTCTTTATTTCAAACTTTCATGTCTCAAAAAAATTACAAATCAACATAGAACCTTGTTTCCTCAACGCGATATGTAATTATTAGTTTTTGCGATTTTTTAAAATGCATTTGAAAATTACAAATTAATATTTGTTTTGTTAGCTCACAGTCAAAAGTGTTTCATACCGAATATTCATTATACAGTAAAACATAATGTATATCATGATAAAAATAAAAATCATTTCACTACTTGAAATTTTTAAGAGGATATTGATATTTTTACAATTCTAGAATAACATTGAAATATATTTCATATTTATAGTGGAATCTAATGATTTAAATATTATGAAAAACTAGTTTTCATTTATAATTTTCAAAACAGCTCGCAGTTGGCGTCACATTAAACGTTTGTCGTTAAAGGTCTCATTTTAGGTAATATAAAATATGCATATTTTAAACCTTAGTAGAAAATTTATCAGATGATGTCGCCTTTAAAAATTAATAATACCATTACCACCGTAATATTTTGCTTATTTATAATAACATGGGAATAACCTGTTTTCGTTTTATAATCTTAGAGTAATATTACGCCACTGGCTAATGGAGTCGCCCTTATAGACAAAAAAAAACACTCTATTATTATCAACCACGCAGTTAGCTACAGTTTACAGCAGTAACACGGGCCGTAGGTACTCATGTCGAGAATTGCAAGCGCAAACCAAAACCGTCTGTTACACACTTGTTGTTGAACTAAAACCCAAACCAAAAATATTGGAACTCTTTTGTTCTATGCAATTGAGCCAAAGGGCTTCTCTTTGAACGGGACCGAATAATTTCTCTGAAATTATAATATGTACTTGTATGAAAGAAATTGAGAATCTGCTTTTATTATCATATATATATATATATATATATATATGTATATCTCATGTGCTAATTAAAATATGTTATACATATTAATATTCGCAAGGCAACAATTATGAAAATATTTCATTAAAACATTGGTTATCGATGTGCTTATAATATTACATAATTGGTTTTTAAATATAATCAAAAGTTCAACTCCGAAAGATTATCATGCAATTAATTAAAAATAATTAACGTTCAAAACATGGAATGAATCAATTCACCTGTTCATGAAAAATCATCTAAGTAAATTCACCAAAGATATAATAAATGACGCAATATTTTTTTAGTAGAAAATATTTAGTTTTTCATGTAAATATATGTATACTCATGTGTAACGTTTTTGTTTAAATTTACGAAATTACAGATAAAACAATGGTTGCATTATTTAATGACATGTTTTTTCAAATGATATTTTATCATTTTTATAGTAATCTTCTGTTGTACGTAATATTTTGTTAGTAGTATTAACGTTTCTACAGGGACGCAAGAGATCCAATGCTCCTAGGCCCTTAGAAGTGCGGGCCCCATTTTGGTGACTAAGCAAAGAACAAACTTTTCTTATACATATTAACGTAGGTTGACATTATAAATAGTCAAGCAGACATAGGTACATACTTAACCCAAGGCCCGAGGCCGAACTGTGTGTTTTGAACAAAAACTTCACCTTTAAAATCTGAATTTTTAGTATTAATTACCTTTGACATATTGCGTGAAAAAACTCCCTCGAGTCACTGTATGATGATAACCTGAGGTTAGAAAATGATCGCCTGATAATCACCGTCTCTTTTCATCTTATTAAAATTATATATATATGTGTCTTACTTAGTGATCTAATTAAATTACATCGCTTTCTCACAAATGGAAATTTTTATATATATTATTTGTCCCAGGGCACTCAATATTTTGTCATTTTTGGAGATCCCGATGGACAGAATACTTCATTTAAAATTATCTAATATACCTACATATGTGATATAATTATTTTCTTGTGTGGTTAATGTTTACTTGAAGATTACAAAAAAGCTTGTGGTAGTGTTCATAGTAGTTGCTGAGATATTAATTAATTAATTGAAATTTGTAATGCTACCTACATTACGGAAACGGGCAGGTTTAATAGATAAGCTTCCAATACTATATATATACTTAATTTTCAATTTTCGGCCATGGCCGTTTTTAAGAATTGAGCTCGGGCCCCGTTGAAGGCTTGGGATCCCTGGCGGCCAGGTTCTCGCTATATTAATATACTAACCGCTCTAAAAAATCAACATTCGCAAAAAATGCACTTATAAAACAATTTAAAGTGAAATCCGGTAAATTTTCATCATTTTTACGTAAGTTTTTATTTTTTAATCGGGTTCAGAGGTTTGGACCCGTAGGCCGAGGCCTAGTGTGCCCAGTAGCGTGCCTAGGGTTTACGAGTAAGGCAAGCCCATATATATATTTTTTAAATTCACATGTGGTGTAATTCTCTGACAGCCTCATAGTATAGTGGCCAGCGCATTTACCTACCATGTAAAAGGTCTCGGGTTCGATTCCCGACATGGTGAAATATTTATTTAAAAATGTGTTTTTACACTTGAATGTGTCATAGTCCCTGGACTGAAGCGTAAGACTGATCATCTTACCTTTATGTAGCAAACATGATCAAGATACACTGCGATTGCAGTACTCTATGCACCATTAGGTGCGGAAAAGGAATGATGATGAATTAATTTGTGTGAAAACATGATGTGAGCTTTCTTCACTACAGTTGTACAGTCTACAAAGCATCCAAAAGGCGAATAAGATTTTTTTTTTTTTAATATGCATAGGATAATCTTTCTGAGGTCGTTTAAATAAACGAAATAAAGAAAACACAATATTATTTTACGTAAAGGAATTCCTCAGATATCAACCATTACCAATAAGTAACATCAATATAATATAGCGTGCGTAGAGTTAAATAATAATCTTCGGAACCCATAGATACATAAATATAAAATATAATTGATATAAGATATAGGAAAAGGAAAGTAGATAGGCAAATAAAAAAGAAACGTCGGCCATCTCTGAATTCATTTTATATATGACGTTTGCACAAAATTAAGTAAATTATCGTAAATGTTAACCAGTACGGGTCTTTATACAATTAAGATAAAAAAAACCGTTTAAAATTATCAAATTCCGTAAAAAAGAGCATAATAAACAATCGTAAAGTTAGTTCGATGCGAAATACGAGAGGCGCTCTCTGCCAACTTTACCCCAAAGAAGCTGGCTTCAGATTCCCATATAAAACTCAACATATACGGACAAACATTTGTTTAGTTTACTGTTTGGATCACATGCGAGTTGCACCGTGAAATAAGCCCCATAAGAAGCCCACGTGCGTGAGAAAGATAAGAAGACATTGTCGTTCGCGCACACAGATTTCATGCGGTTCGGATCTCGGGATGCGAACAGTACCAACGTCGAATAGATCTCTAATTCTCATGCGGCGCGAAATTTAAACAACGAAATGAATTATTTTTAAGCGTTTGGTTCAGATTTGGTAATTTTGAAATAAAATTAATAGGCAAGCCCGGCTTATGGGCTTCTATGGAAATACCGCCACTGAGTGTGCCTATAGCGAAAATGCAGCCCTGGTTATATACATATATCAAATTGCAAGAAACTTTTGACATTTAAACCTTTTGATATAGATTTTAAATTATTATCTTCTGTGTCATCTTGTTCGCTGCAGAGTGTTGTTGTTAATGTTGTCGGGGATGTCAGGCTCAAGACGTACATGCCTCTATTCCTCCCGATCCTAGGCCAAGATGAGGCCAGCATGTAATGAGGATCCTGTCAATTTCATTATTTGGTCGATCCATCTAAGGTAGGAGACAGTCCTCTTTGTTCCCCCTGAACTGTCCCTGTTTACTAACAGGTCTTTGAGACTTCTCGTTCTTTCTCTCAATATGTCAAAAAATATTCACTATCAATATTTCTTCAATTCATCCATCTGTATAATCATACGAATGCTTTAATTTTACATAAACAAAGTAATTTTGCAGTTTGGAAAACATTCCCTGGAAACATTAGATTCTAGAAAACAATCAATGCTCGTATTTTATAATTAACGATATAACATGAAAGTAAAATCAAATCAGTTCGGCGTACAGTAATTATTCTTTGACTATTTTTTATTACTTTTACATCGCACTCATGTTTATTTTGATAACCCTTGAACTTTTTTCAGTGCATATTGATAAACTATGATCCAGAGAAAAATTATCTATTTACATAATGCTCTTTTACTTCCATTATAATATTGGCGACTCCCTTCTGTAGTGCCTAAAATACTTGCCTCATGCACCAAGATTCTGGGTTCAAACCCGGTAAAATCAAAATGTCATAATTTTCTCAAGACTGATTGTTATTTGCTTTAATTTATCAATGGGATTGGCCTATTGTCATTTGTAGTGCAAAATATACATGTACAAAAATATTCATTGATTTTTTTCTTAATATTTATGTAAAAATTGCTCTTTTCAAAAATTTTCAAGCCAATTCTTATGTAAATTTATGAACCTGAATTTTAGAACCTGTACAAACATTTTATTTATATTTTTATGGAATAACTAATTTAATTTTGTATACTTTTAATTTAAAATGTGTTATTTGGACATGATGAGCATTGTTTTATATGTAGTTGAACACTTTAACAATATTATTCATTTTTAATCGCTTAATTTGCACAATAAAATTTATATTAGCAAACCACAGAGTATGTAAATATTTTTTTTATACATGATCGTAGTATGATCAGTGAGAGTCCAGGGACTATCCAATATTCTATGTAATGTAAAAATACATTTTAAATGAAATATTTCATGTCAACCATGTCGAGAATCAACTCCGAAACCTTTTACATGGTAAGTAAACGCTCTGACCAATTAGACCACAAGGCGGACAAAATAATTGAACGATTGCAAAGAACGATTTTATTATGATATCTAATTAATTTTCAAAATCAACATTAATTTAATCACAATTATAGGTATAGTAGAAATTATCGATCAATTCGGTGTGATAAACTAAGTGAATTAAACCGTGATAATATTAATATTATGTTTTTAGTTTGCGCTCACGATTCAAAAACACTTAAGTATATTTTGTGTTATTTTTTTAGAACGTACTTGAAATCCAAATAATCAAATAAGTAATTTATGTTATTTGAATGTGTATATTAAAACTGTACTATATGTGGTATTTAATATTAAGTACTCTTTTGTTTTTAAGAACTTTTTCTATTTTTATACTCATTTTATTTTAAATAAATAAATGGTGTCATTGTACAACTTGTTTTATTCACTATTTTATTTATTTTATTTTTATTTCATTGGAAAGCCAACAGACGTTTATAAATTTATAAGATACAATTATCTTATAAATACATATCATTAAGTCCAATTAGAGGCTTCCACATAATATTGTTATTGAATTGATATTACGCATTTCATCATCATTTCCTTTGCGCACATAATGGTGCATAGGGCACTGCATTGGTACACCAATCGCAGCGTACCTTGATAATTTTTGTTACACAAAGATAAGGTGATCAGTCTTACGCTTGAGGTACCAGTCAAGAGACTATGAAATATTCTGATGTGAAAACACCCTTCTAAATAAATAAAAGGGTGTTTTCACATCAGAATATTTCATAGTCCCTAGACTGGTACCTGAAGCGTAAGACTGATCACCTTACCTTCATGTAACAAAATTGATTGAGATATGCTGCGATTGGTGTACCAATCCAGTGCCCTATGCACCATTAGGTGTGGAAAGGGAATGATGACGATGATGAATTTTACAGGTTTGGAAGTGACTTTTAGCTTATTTTAATTATTAACATATTACAACCGAAATGAAAAACATTTTAGAGAAGGTAACATAGAAGTCTAGGCATTTACAGGTCTTATGACCTTCTATTGGCTGGTTTAAGTGGTCACTTTACACATGTGTAACTTAACAAATTACAACAGGGATGGAGAATACCTTCAAGAAGGGAATATGGGAGGGCTTATGACCTGTCATTGGCTGGTTTAATTGGCCACTTTACGCACTGTGTAACATTCACCGTTTTGCCTATGTTTGAACATCCATATTTCTAAAATTCTTCCATTTGTTGATTGTCTACAAACATTTGGACAAACTCAAATATTGTGTAACATTCACCATTCTGCCCATGTACATCTGTATTCCTTCAATATTTTTGTCTGTTAATGTTTGTGAAATAAAACAGCTGAAACCTTTATTTATGCGGGTGAGATTTATCTAATTGAATTATTTCACCTACATACTAGGCAACGCCTGAAAATGTTATTTTTTCAATTTCTATACTTCTTCATGGACCAAGTGGATTTATCAACAATATTTTGAGTTTGCCAAAATTTTTGTAGACAAGGGCTGGATTCAACTCTCTGGGGAGCTCTGGGATTAACATATTACAACAGAGATGAAGAACATTTAAAAAAGGATATTTAAATAAGTTTCTGTTTCGGCCGAAACTTGATAAGAAGTCGAAATGAACGTAGTTATGCAGAAAAGCACCCAAACTTTGGTGTGTGTCCACAAACCTGTGACTTGTGACGTTTAATTTGTTTCTGCTTTCAGCCGGTGAGTGTTAGTTGTCACGTTAAATTTGTAGGATTTAGGTAGTTGAGGGTTGGAGTTCCTACCCCAGTTAGAGATTGACAGAGAAGACACGAGGTTGCTGTTAGATGTTTATTTATTACATGGCGAATAAATAATGAATTACATCGGACGAGTGTTACGTCGATGGTGGGTTGAAGAGACTGCACTTGAACTACATGCTGGAACTAAGTGACGTCCTCGAAATGGTCTGATATGAACTGAACTTGTTGGGCTGACTAACTGAATGAGCTTACTGACGTTGGCTGCGTTGTAGTTCATTTCTTCATGGTAGGGACAAAGTGAATGTACTGCAGAACAATGCTCTTGGTTTAACGTGCAATACTATAAGAGTTGCATTATACAAATGTATTGGATTAGATAGAAAATGATGACATTTCATCGTCGGTCATTAGTCTACTTCAGGTGAACTAATTTAACACGTGTGTGTCATTGATTATGGACTATGGACCCTACAAATTTATGCCTTTTATTTCATTGTGTATTTGAACACCTATTTTAATGAACTTGTAAGGTTTCAATAAAAACGCTTAATTTTGGGCGTGTTTTTACCTATTTAAATATGTTTCGGTTTCGGCGGAATATGCTGCACATGCCTCAAGAGAGCCTTAACCATAGTCACCCCATCTTCACAAAAGGGAAGGCTGTCAATGACGATCTTTTGACTTTATTCGGCGGAACTTATAAACGCGGAATTGACGTGGGTTAGAGTTCTGACTGGGATACGGTGTCTGGTGATCTCCACTTACTTTCTTTAAGAGCGGATGGGGAAAACAAAGAAGAAAATATTAAACCAGCCCAATATTGCAAAAATAACTTCACTTTCATAAAAAAATATTATTTTAATATCTGAGCTTGCACTTCGCATTAATTTTAATTAACATGAACAATTTCTCGCTTCACAGCGTTCAGAATATACATCCTAAAGCTATCAATGTTTTTATGGACAACATTATCAGACACTCCGTTCAAATGCACTAAAAAAATTATAATGTTATTCAGTACATCTTATCAAATATGTGCTGAAGAGTACTGGAAGGTGTTCAATAAAAATCATCATTAATATATTACAATCTATGACCTGCCATTAGCTGGTTTAAGTGGCCACTTTTCACACTGCAACAATCACTATTATGTTTATGTTTGAACATCTGTATTCCTTCAATTCTTCCATCTGCTGATCTCTGTGATGTTAAAGAACCTCCGAAAGATTCTGACTGAATTATTTCAACGCCTGAAAACACTTTATATTCACCCAGGCACAAAATATTATATTTTCTGATTTAAAATTGAGGGTATGATAATCTAAAAAAGTGAAATTTTAGTTGGGATATGAACTGATTAGGACTGCTGATGATTTGTAAGTTTGAAGGCAATTGGTTCCAGGCAGAGGGGCCGGCAACGGTCAAAGCACGATCTCCGAATCTAGTGTTTGGGAGCCCCGGATTTCGACAAGTTTTCCTCTGCCTGAATCGAATGCTGATCTAAGAGTAGATTTTCTTTGACATCTATTTTCCCTTATATAAAGGTCCGATAGGTATTTTGGAGCCATTTCATGAAGGGATTTGAATACTGTCCAGCAAAGCTTGTATTTTGTTCTCTCTGGGCTTTTTAACCAGTGCAAATTTCGAAGATGTTGTGAGATGTGAGAATATTTTTTACTCCAGAAATAAGCCTTGCTGCTGCATTGAAAACAAATTGAAGTTTATTAGTTTGGTATTTTGGGAGATTTGCGTATGTTCCAATACAGTTATCTAAATGCGAAACGACATAAGCATTCACAAGAGCTTTAGTTGCGTCTATAGGAATATTTATTCGTACGGATTTTACCTGTCGGAAACGGAAGAAACCAGCGCTTACCGTTTTATTGACTTGAGAATGAAGAGAAAGATCTGAATCTAAATGAACACCCAGTAATTTAACATTTATACTAGGAAAAAGGTCACAAGTCACGACCTATTGTTTTTGTGTGTGCTATTCAAGTAAGCCAAAAATATACTTTTTAAAAAAATATTTTTGCCTGTGAGAATATGATATGATGTACGATGTACGAGGGCCCGTCAAAAACTAATGCCTCCTATTTTTTTCACTTTTTAATAACAGAGTGTTGTGACGTCGCAAGTTCTCTACGGTGAGTTGTCCTGATTAGTGGGTAGGCTTCCCGCTAACGGGAAATGTTTCTCAACACTCTGTCATTACTTGATTTCGGAGAACTAGTGACGTAGTCGCTAAAATATTAATAAGCAGACACCCGGATGGAAGGAGATTAGTGGGAAGACTCAGGCTGAGATGGAAGGATGAAGCGAAAAAGGAAGCAGAGCAGTTTCGCCAGGTGGCAAATTGGAAGACGGCGGCTGAGGACAGACAGAGTTGGAGGCAAAAGTTGCAGGAGGCCAAAGCTCGATGTGGGCTGTAGCGCCATCGGAGAGTGACGTAGTTCTAAGTAGCTCATTTTGATCAATTTTTTCTACATTATTAAAAGACTTTGCCGTAGAATAAACTGCTTTAATTTTTACTGCTCTTGAAAACGTTTTTCTATCCAATTTCCCATTGCACTGAACTTTCTCGTTGAACTATAATCACCCCTCCCCCGTTTCTATTTCCATTTAGTCTTCCATATACTATAACGTCTTTTTTTCCATTCTATTATAATATGCCCCATAAAACCTAACCTAATAATTAAAGATGAGAAAATTAAACAAACAGCAAATGTAAAGTACTTGGGTTTGGAAGTGGATGACAAATTAGCGTGGACAAAACATATCAAAGCAGTTATAAAAAAACGGTGTCCAATTATTGGAATAATGAGAAGAACAGAAGTCTTGGATAAAAGTACAAAATTAATGATATACAATGCTTTCATACTTTCACACTTTGCATATGGATTAATAACTACTACTACTACTACAACCAACACGCCATTTCCCGGTAGGGGTAGGCAGAGAGAATGGACCGCTACACACGTCTATCCTGGCATACAATCCTAGCCTCTTCCACATTCATACATCTTGTCATACATGCCCTTCGGTTCTGTCTGCTTTTGACATGACCAGACTTAAGATTTTGGTTTATCTGATCATGCCACGTCTTTCTTGGTCGTCTTCGTCTCACGTTGCCGTTCATTTTCGCCATATATACTTTTTTTACCATTCTTTCGTCGTCCATTTGTTCTACGTGACCAAATCATCTCAGATACCCTTTCTTAATCTTATCAATTATACTTGACTCAGATTTACACTCTCGCCTGATTTCATCATTCGTAACCCTGTCATACATTGATTTCCCACACATTCGTCTAAGAGATCGCATTTCAACCGCGTTCACTCGGTTTTCATCCTTCCTCTGCCAGTTCCATGTTTCACTTCCATACATAAGTGTTGGGACTAAAACTCCGTTGTGCACTGCCAGTTTAGCTTCGATTGACATATTTTTATTAGAAATTACTGTGCTAAGTGCTCCGTTCATTTTGTTGCCCGCATTCACTCTTCTTTCAACATTTTTTTACTCTTCCATCTCTTGAAAACATGCTTCCCAGATACACAAATTCTTCTACTTGCTCGAGACATTTGTTGTTTACATTTATTATGCAGTCAGTAACCTCACTATCCTTTTCAAATACCATCACTGTTGACTTACTTTCGTTCATCGCCAATTCGCTTTCCAGGCATACATCATACATTCTAGAGACTATTTGCTGCAAATCAGCCTTTCTGCTTGCTAACAGAACTTGGATTAATGGCCGCAATGTAGTAAACAAATAATGCAAGAATCAATACAAATAACAATGAATAAAGCACTTTAAGTAACATTTAATTTTGATAAATATACTAGAACCACAGATTCATATAAAATAACAAAAATGCTCAATTTAGATGAATTAATTTACACAGAAAGGGTAAAGATAATATTTTTAATGAAAAAGAATAAAATAAAGACGAATACTAAATTTTATTTTAACTACAATATACATCAAATAAATACAAGGGCGTCAAGTAATTTAACTTGCAAACAACCTAGGACTAACAGGAAAATAAACATTTTTGTGTATACAGCAATAATTTTTTACAATTTACTTTCTAATGACCTAAAAAATATACAAAACATTTACGTACTTTAAAAAACACCTAAATAAAACAGTTATTACAGCCCGTATGACGAGTGATATGTGATGTTATTTTATCGACTTTTTCATAATATAATATGTCCCCGCTTACCAGCATTTTTGCTGATTTGGAATATATCGTACAAATAAAATATGTAATGATTACTTTACATATTACATTAGTAATGTTATATGTAAAGTTAAAAACGATGTATTTTGTCATAAATAAATTAATCTAAAATCTATTTTTTTCTGTTTTTTAAATAGAAATACTCAAGTTCTTTCCACCATTTCCGTAAATAACTTGTGCTGGAAAAATGAAAATCGAGTGAGTTATTGTAGAGTGGGATTTGAACCTGGAACATTTGGTCCGTGAATCCACAATACTACCAAGGGACCACAACCCGGTTCGAATATGTATAGTGTCCTTAAAAATACGCACTGGGTATATAAATAAATATAAGATATACATAGGAACGTCTTGTGGGTTTATCTTCACAAAACAAAAAATAAAACGCTTGTACTAAATGTCCTCACTCTGTACTTAACGTCCTGGGTTTGCACTCGAATACAGATTACTTACTTCTAACGTATGTATTGTTTTTCTTGAACCCTCTTTGATAACATGTTTGAGTTATGTCTTCATTATTTATATTATTTTTATTGACAAATTATTAAAGTACAGTCGAAGTCGGCAGCTCGTAATCAAAATATATACAATAAACGTGTCTTTTGATTGATTTTCCTTACGTTATTGAAAATTAGCAGCAATTCTGAAAACACGCTTAGTTCATAAATGACATGTTTCCAGACACCAGACGGACAAATAATAAAAATATGTATGCGAAATAGAACCAGAACCCTGGACTAATGTTTTCGACTCGATGGCTGCTCTAGGGTAAAAATCATTGATCGAGTGAAGATAAGTTCTTTGAGTAGTAGTTGGCGCGTCCATGTTTGAGGTCCTTGGTTTGATTTATAGCCGTAGTATACATAGTTTTTACGAAAAAATACATAAATTACCTTCAGAGTTAAAGAAGATGCCAACACCACCATGTCCGAAAATGTACTAAAAATTATGTTAATAATATTTAGTGGTGTATTGGAGAATGGGTGAGGGTGGGGTTTAAAAAGGGGAGGGGCTAGGAGGTTGAAGGTTATCCGATTGGTTAATTTTGAAATAAAAAAGCTGGCTTTAACGAAACAATATTTGAATATTTACTGTAGGAATATTATTTTAGGTAGACATAAAAAGTCGGTAAGTGGTTTAATACTAATATTTACTAACATTAATTGAAATGTTTGAACACAAAGTCAATATAAATCTTAAATATTGGTTTTGAAGCCCAGACTGATGAATGGATCAGACCAAATAGCTAAAAGGGTGTTTTTATTCCTAGTGTTACTTATAGGATAAGTGTTAAAATGTATATTTTGTTTAATGTGTAATTAAGTGTACCTTTCAAAATAATGTTAACTGTTTCCCTCGGCACAAGACACCCCCGACACTATTTTAGACATTAAAAAAAAATGTATACGAATAACTTAATAAATATGGTTTATAAGTAAACTGCAATATTTCATTGTCCCTGGGCAGGCTTCTCCTTCCGTTAAACAAAAACGATCTAGATACGATAAATACAAATGATAATGAATAAATGGCATTTTTAACGTACTTATTAGTTGAAAGATATTGATTTTAGTAATAAACTCGCTAAGGTGCATTTATTTTGTACTTAAAGTTTAAATAAGTAAAAAAATATTAGTATGCAACTTATCAATTTTATTGTTAATTAAAATCCGGGTCGAGATGTCAAACAGAGATAATAAATTAAATATGTTAGTTCTATGCCTATCATTCTAAGTTAAGATTGTAGTTACAGTGTGTTCATTATTACTAGAATTTCCAAATAAACAAACCAGCCGCGAGACATTCGACAGAGAATGCCCATTTAGAACGTTTCGTCTAAACCCACACGCCACGGTTAAATTAGGGCGGATAGACATTATTTTCATTTGTATTTATTTAAAACGTATTTAGCGGCTATCCTCAGGTAAAAATCCAAACATATTTCATACAATTTTACATCATGGCAGGATAAAATATATGACAAGATTGGGTCTCGAGACCTTTCAGAATTTTTCGCGTCTAGCTTGCATGAAAGGAAATACACTGAGTGGCGCCTATCATCATCATCAACATTCCACGTTGACTCCCTGACAAAAGTTTGTGGATTTTATTTTACAAAAATCATCAGATATGGAGAAGGATTGAAAAATGATGCATCCAAACATAGTCAAAAAAAATGTCACAAAGGTGAATGCATAATCATCGATCATTAAACCCTACCTAATCATGGGAAATATACGCGTACATGCAGTGCATCTCGATCATGTGTTACAGAAGATACGTAATGTCCAAATGTTTATGAAATTTTTTGTTTATTTTTTTGGTTAATAATATATTATGTATGATTCCACTTTCCATTATGTTGTCTTCCAACTCAACACTGGGGTCTTGGCCCTATAGAGTTAGGGAAATGTTTTTTTTTTTTTTGTAATATGTATCATTTAATTAACAAACCAATATGTTGAGGAGTGGACGAGGTGAGAAGAACGCCTCGTCCAAGGAGGAGGAAAATTTAGAAAGTGGACTGTATTGTTAAGAAGGAAGGTTGCGTAACTCCACTAACCTGCTGATGATGAGGCATGATGAGTGCTAGAACCTAGCTGGTGAAGCCGGTCGTGAGACGCTAGCACAGCTCGCTTGATGAAAGAAGTTTATTGAAAGAAAAAGCACTTCACTCGTAGAATGTTATTTGTGTACTGAGAATATAATGTTTTTTTCGGCACTCACACGTGGAATTATTGTTACGTAGAGTGCGCTAGAAAATGGTAAAAACGGTAGGTAGATATGGATTTGGTTGAGATTTGATATTAGTCCGAACAAAATGTGGTCAGCCTTACGCCTCACTCAGATGCCAATCCAAATACAGTAAAATATCACAGTTTAAAACCACCTTATGAACAAACATTTTATTTTCTCCCAGGAACCGAACCCAAGACCTCAAATAATAGGCGAACACACAAACCACTACCTTAGGATGCGGAATTTTATCCGCTTTATTTTCTTTTTCGGGATTTTTACCTAAGAGTATCCATTGGGTTAAAAATACTCGTCCAGGATTCTGGTTCAATTTTACACACACAATGCGTATATTTCATCCGCTGGACAAAGATAAAATGTGTAAATTGGCCTCCTACACTAGCAAACGACAGGTCACAGTCTCTGTAAATGTCCAACTTTAAAAAATATGTGTCCAATTGTATAAGTCTTGAGATAGCAATGGTAACAAGTGTCATTGGCGCCCCTGGCAAAATTTGAATTTTGCGCCCTGTGACTTATTTTCCAGGAAGAGAAAGAGACAAGAAGGCTGTGGCTGTGAAGGCCTTCCATGAAATGAAATTGATCCAGATATGCAGCAATGGGATCACCAATGCAGTGCTCAATGCGCCGCTTGGTGTGGACGGGAAAACAATGGTGGCTGTAAAAACTAAGTCGGGGTAATATGGCAACAAAAAAAGAATTGGGATTTTTCGTACGTAGAAAAAAAAATATTATCAAAAGACAAATACCAGAAAACAGTTTGTATGTTAATTAAGCACATCTAACCATTTAAAAGTAAAAATAATAATTTAAAATATATATAATTGAGGAAAGAAAAACACAGTCGATAAATGCGAGACTACCCCACTAGTAGGGTACATGGCACAACTAAAAATTAAGGCGTACACTTCTTTCAAACGTTAATTGCACATAGGCAACTATTTTTTTATTATTTTCTTGTCTCAAATAAGTAATTAAGCATCGATTACGCTTCTGTATTTTTTCTCGGGATTATTCTTGGAGCTTCGTTTTGTAGTATAGAGATTATTTTTCAAAATTGTCGTGGTTTGATAGGATAATGTGCTGCTGCGGTGATTGGTCTGTGGTTCAGTGATTATGCTGTGGGTGATTTTACATGAACCCACATCAACAAACCTTCTGGTTCTCCCCGAAAATTGAAATTGAAAATATTTTGTTCTTTGCAATATTTTTCGTTATAGCTTTCAAGTGTACATATATTGTTTAGAAAGATTAATAATTAGTATATATTTTAATGATAATTAGATATAAGTTAATATTAGGACATATAATGTTTGTACTATTTTAAGACTAAATAAAAAAGTAATGAAAAAATAGCACTTACCACCAAGAGAAATCTTTTCTAAATTAATATAATTTATGCACCTGCATTAAAGTGCGTCCAGGGCTGGTATTCCAAACGTTTTCGTGGCCGTATTATCTCGAGTATTTACATACGAAATACACGAGAAAAACTGTTTTCTCGTGCCACGAGAGTGGTTTAGGATAGCACCCCAGTTCTGTTAAAATGTCTAGAGATCTCGCGAATAGACCCTTTTTCTGCATAATACCTTCTACAGCTTTCTGCAGTGCTTCCACCATCCATCGTGCTCAAAGATGTTTCATTTTTTACTGTCGAGGCTTTCTAAAACAAATAAAAACACGTTAGCATAAAACCCCAACTAACTGTGGCATATAACCCCAATTACCCCAATTAGCCACCGCGTGACATTTTAAACGTCAAAACAAAACCCATGCGAAATGGCATCCTAAACACGTAGTTCCGAGTCATGGACCATATTTACCAAATTTATTTAAATTTATCTACAATTTTCTCAAGCCTGGGTGTTCTGTGGTGTAATTCACCACTGTAATTAGGCCTCCTGGCCTGTTGTGGTGCAAAAAAATAATTATATTAAATAAATAGATAATCGGCCGGTTAAAGTGGCCACTTTACATACTGTGTAACGTTCACCATTCTGCCTATATTTGACAATCTATATTCCTTCGACTCTTCCATCTGTTGACATTTGTTATGTTTTTATTTTATTTTATTAATTTTTCACGCCCATAAGACTTTTACATACATAGAAGTTATTATTTTTATTTTTTATTTTTTTATTTTCTTTTATTTAGGAAACATACAGTACAGTTTCAAAGTTTTATATTTTACACAGTTAGACTTAGCTCTAATGGACCAGTGAAGTTTCCATATTATAAAGTAATTATATGTTAGGTTATTAATTAAAGTACAAAAAAGAAAAGGAAAAAAAAACATAAATGGAAGTTGTTTAAAATTTATTTTAATTATAAAAGGTATTTTAAAGTTTGTAGTTTGTAGTTAGTATTTACAAATGGAAATTATATTAAAAATGAAGAAAATTTGTAAAAGTAATTCAAAGTTAAGAATTAAAATAAGGAATGAAAAACATGCTCAAATGTAAAAATAAAATAAAATAGTAATAACTTACATATTTTAAGAGATTCAAAGAAACGATGAGAAGAATTTTTATGTGAAATATAAGATAATAAATTTAAGTCAATTTAAAAAACATCTTCAAAATTAATGACACATTATAGTAAGAGCAGCAATATATTGATTTTATATACATACATAATATAAGTAATTAAAAGTAGATTAAAAGTAGTTTAAAAGTATAAAAACATGTCAATGCAACAGAGAAAAAAGAAAGAATAATTAAAAAATAACAGGTATAGCAAGTAATCTTCAAAATTTGAAAAACAATATAAAAGTTTAAAATATAGAACTGTGTTAAGAAGTATAGATGGTTTAAAAAAAAATTGGCGGTAGAAGCTAGATATTTTTTTATAGATAAACTAATAATATACAAACATATCAAAGAAATGCAGTTTAAAGCAGCTAGGTACATAATGTTATAAAATATAATATAAACAGAATATCAGTCCTCTTTCACAGTAGTAGCCGCTCGATTGTGGAATAATCTACCTACTAATGTTAGAGACGTCCCTTCTTTATTTACATTTAAGTCAATATTGAAATGCCACTATCTAAATATTTAAATTGTTCCTTTATCCTTCTTTTTTCCTTTCCTTCCCCTCTCCTCTCTTCATAGTATAGTGTATTTTTTTATATTCGTAGTATAGTGTCATTTTTTTTTGTTAATCTTTGGTTTTAATTTTTGTATAAAATTGTAAGATTCAATATGTCAATGTATGTACTTGTAATTTTCTCAAATTGAACGGTTTGGGTAGGTAGGAAGAAATTGCCTTAAGACAAAATGACCGCCCATATATGTATATATAATATATTGTACATGTATATAAAGTGTTAAATAAATAAATATTAAGTTTATTATTGGCTCCCTAGGGGGTTGAATACAGTCCTTATCTACAAAAAATTGGACAAACTCAAAACATTGTTGATAATTCCACATGGTCTAAGAAGAAATATGAAAAATTAAATATATTTAGGCGTTGCCTAGTGTGTAGGTGAAATAATTTTATCTGATAAATCTCACCCGAAACAATAAAGGTTTCAGCTCTTTAACTTTACAAACGTCAACAGATGGAAGAGTCGAAAGAAATAAAGATGTTTAAATATGACAGAATGGTAAATGTTTCACGGTGTGTAAAGTAGCCACTTAAACCAGCCAATGACGGGTCATAAGCCCTGTGGATGCCTAGAATTTTATATTCCGTTCTGTAAAATGTTCTTCGTTTCTGTTGTAATATGAGGGTAGGTACTACTTGCAAACCCGGCAAAATCCAAAATTTAAAAAAAGTGAGATATTAATTTAAACTTATTCAGAATATAATTTTTTACAATAATTTTAGCATTGTCAGACAAAAATACGGCTTAATTTGTAATACTTGACTTCCAAATTATCGGCTTTGTTGCAAACATAGCAATCTCTATTTGATTATTGCAAAGTTGGTAATGTATAAAATTAAATTTATTATTTCACTATTGTTTCTGGACATAATCATGATTATGTCATCACTTCTAACGTATCAAATATTGACTGATTATAATAAAGTATTGTATCAGAAAGATGGATTTGGCCGCGTTTGCAAGTAGTGTCCTCATATACTAATAACCCCATGTTCCTACTGAGAAATTGAATGATTCGCTGAATTATCTTATCGTTCAGAACTTGAACTCAGTACATTCACAGAATAATCTAAATGTTCGAAGTTTAAAACTAACAGTAGTAATTATTTACAATTTTCGTTTCGTTAGCATGCTAACCGAAGAAAAAATATCATGTGATGTGCTATCACTGAATGCTATACTGCCCTTTCAAAATTAAAAAGCAGCAGGTATCTAGCAAAAATTAAAAAAAATAAAATTAATGCCACCTGATAAATAATTATAATCATTTTAAACAACTTACTTTAAAAAATCAGTAAAAATATTTTGTAAAAGCCGTTTTTTTTGTACAGTAAAAAAATACCAAATACTAAAAACCTCGATTTCCACAAAACTTTGAAAATGTTTGTTACTACCTTCTTTCTTGGAATGGCGATAAATTTACACAAGGACATGTCGAAATTCGATTATTTATTTAAATCTCCGTATCAATTTTTTTTTAAAGTCTTTATGTTCAATCAACAATTACATATGGCAATTAGCCGGCCTGCTTTTTTCCAATGGCAGTTTCTCGCAACTAACCAATAAAATAAAATAAAATATATATTATTTAGTTTCGTAGGATTTAGAACGTATGATTACGGATAGCAATGAATAGGGTGCTTTGAAATGTGATCGAATTGGTAAGCCATATTCGGATAAGCGTTAATTTTTTTTACGAAGGTATAGTAGAGCCTTAAGACTATAGAGTACAGTGAACCGAAGTATAAGGGTGCGATCATTTCTCCGCTTTCTAGTTTTGAGCCAATTTAGTTGCCTACGATAATCAGATTTTTAAATATTTTATTTTATTTATTAGGGATATCAATAGTAATATATGTAAAAAAAATATATAACAAATAAAATATACAGAGAATAAAACCAATAACAGATATCCACAGAAATACATTAAATACTCGTACAATACATACATGTTAGAGTGTTTGTGTGAGTGTAAGTGTGTGAGAGGGTGGGTGAGTGGGTGTTATAATGGAATGAGGGTAGACATGTGTGTAAATATCATTGCACAAGTGTCAAAAATATATAAAATATTAATAATTAGAGATAAAAAAAAGAATATATTTCAGAAACTAAGTATTAGACAAAAAAGTGTGTTTTAAAACGCCCATTTTAAATGTTAATTTGGTACAAACAAATGGATCAATAAGGGGAAAGTTCAAATTATATTCACGAGCAAAACGTATAAGTGGAGAGTTCTGGGCATAGTTCGTACGAACTGCTGGCACATGAAATAGAGAGCTCGACGTGTGACGGGTGCGGTAGCCAGGGACATTTAATGATAACTCCGACATAAGAGCCGGACTATCAAGGCGTCCACTGAGTATGTCATGTAGGACCCCCATGTCTAATAGTTGACGGCTATCTTTTAAACTAAGCAAGAGGTGCTTTTTGTAAGAAGACATATAATTGAAATCGGTGTTCCTGCATCTCCAGTTAAGATGTCTAAGAAAAGTGGTCGTGTTTCCTAAGACCAAATATATCTTATGCATGTAATCTGAAGTCATTTGAGTTTATGAATCATTTTGTAGCTTATGATTAGCATGAAACAAATTGAATTTACTTCTTGACTCTAGATTCTGCCTCTTTTGGGTTTCCCTGCGATTGCCTTTAGTATTTTCATCTCTGACGTTCTGAGCAGTTATTTGGTTTTTCTATTTTGCTTTTTTATTTAGTTTTTCTACTTGGTTTTTTGTATTTTTTATTTTCTCTCCATCTATCCTCGCCTTTGTTGTATACACCATGATTTGGTGTGACACACGTTTTGTATATCCGAATTATGTTTTCAATAATCATGTGTTCATTGTACTATACGACATTTCTTTCCATCCACATGTTTATTAACTGAGATGGATATGTTCTCATAATCATTATGGCAGCATTATCTGCATGGCATGTGATGTTAATCACCTTATCTCCCTTAGCATATACTACTATAGTGAATATTCACTACTTTTTTTTATTCTTAAAAGTGTTTTTTTAAATATATTTATTCTGCTTGTGTAAGAAAAGGTTTTAGGCGTATAAATTTTTATTGTATATTTAGTTGTAAAGGTGCTAAACTTGCTTTGTTTCTTTGTTGTTCTCAATATGTGTTATTTTCTAAATGCTAATATTATTTATGTCCCGAATTGAGTTGTTGTAACTCCTGCGAATGTAATTCAACGTATTAGACTTGTAAAATACTTTGTGTTATATGATTTATAAATAAAAAATAAAAAAAATAGCGGATGTTAATGCTAATGCAATAAAATTACAATTAAGTGTTGCTAATGCTAATTATTAAATCGCTACCTAAAATTACTCCGGATCAAGTCACAAAGCGAAGCAGTTGGCAATTAGTCAGTGACCGTTCACGAAAAACAACGCTTTGCACGGTCTTTATTGTTATTTATATTCAGTATTTTAGTTTAATTTATCCCTAAAATGAATTCCTGGTTCATGTTGTGTTGTTTTTTGGTGTTGGGGGAGGTTGCATTAGGAGAAGATGTCCAATTTTTACCGTGTCCAGGAG
Source organism: Micrasema longulum (assembly GCF_059751315.1). Classification (NCBI taxonomy): domain Eukaryota; kingdom Metazoa; phylum Arthropoda; class Insecta; order Trichoptera; family Brachycentridae; genus Micrasema; species Micrasema longulum. Next base: position 730,318 of record NW_028277280.1, read on the forward strand.
AAGGTATTAAAACCGCTCTTTTCAATAATATTATTGTCGTAGAAGAAGTAAACAATATTTTTCTCTTTTTCTTTCTCTTCGTCTAGATCCGTTGATCTGTTCTAGCAGAAAGCTACTTCTCTTGAGACGTTGAGATCCAACTGTCCCTCCATCTTTAACCAAAGTCAAAGTTTAATTTTAGCTGTTACATTATGCTCAAACAGCCCATCTTTAGGATTTTATTTGGAAAGAGATATTCTTATAATCAGTCCATCAATTTGCCTAATCACTTCGGTTCAGATATTTGTGAAACTAGACTGTTTTATTAATAATTATGTAAATGCATACTCTTTTAGAAACTAAGTGCGAGATAAACCGGGTGAATGTGGATCCTTGCAAGGAGGCTGAAACTGGTTCACCCTGTAGACTAAAAAGGGGCAAAACAGCCGCTATTTCTTTTGATTTCACGCCACGTAAGTACCTACTTGCTATTATTTAATAATATTAAGCATCTGAGATAGATGCAACTGACATAATAACACGTATACGAGATGATCGTGGTCTTTTTTACCTTCCATCAGACACAGGGTGTGCAGTAAGTTCTTGGTGTCTGACCATCATACCGTATAAACGGTTTCGGGAAATGGAAAGTTAAGACAAGCTTCATACACCCTCAAGAATCCTTCCTAGAATCCTGAACTCCCTGTATTAACGTTTTTTTTTTTTTAAATATATATTTAAATCCCTTTTCTTTTTTTGGTTTCTTTTTCTCTCCTTCCAAACTCATTATCTGATTCCACATTTCTCATCCTTAAATACGTAAATTAGGTTTTTTTACATTTTTATTTATTTATCTTTTTGATATATATTTTCGTTTTTTAGTACCCACACTTTTTTGACCAGTCTGTTTTTTGGTTGGCTGGAAGATATTTATACTAGCAATAAGTCCGCCAAATGACTTATTCTTTGTACTTGAAGCTTTAAATAAACAAAAATTAAAATAAATAAGCTTGGATTTGCCCCTGACTCAGGCAGTGCAAATTCCAATCGTGTACGCACTTTGTAGCTGCAAGTACAAAAAAACACACCAGTTTGACATAAACTACTTGACTAAAATTGAGACCTTAAAAATTGTGCACAAAATAACACTGGGAAACATACAAGACGACGACATAATATTAGTTAAAAATGCTGACATGCACAAATATAACACCAGACAACAACAACACTATCATATTGAAAAAGCAAAGACAAACACAGGACAGTCAAAAATACTACATAATGAACTTAAACACTACAACGACCTACCTTACTTCTTGAAAACTTTTAATGGAGACAAATTTAAAATCAATCTGAAAAAGCACATGATGACTGAACTACTAGACTAGACGAGACATATAATGACTAGACAATATTAAATTTCTAATGTAACCCTAACGGGTTTTTAAAAATTTGTAATAAATAAATAAAAAAAGGCGTTTATTTCTAGCTTCTGTGTATACCTAAATGTCATCAACTATTAAATTATTTCACACTTAAATTTCGTAAATAGGGCCTAGAATTTCAACTCTTCATGTGGTCCGTAGCTGCAGGACGCGTTGTATCTAACTCTTATTTACAAACGATAAAAAATTTTTTTTTTTAAATTTAGAACCTTTTTTTAAATTTAGAATTTTATACTGTTCATGCGCTCTGTAGCTTCAAGACGCGCTGTATCTGTTATTAAATTCTACCATAGCTGGAAACGAGGAACTGTAACATTGCACAGCGCCCTGAAGTGGTTTTCACTAAAATGGCGCTATGTAAATTAGCCATAATAATATCACTTAAATTCGCAGTACCTACCTCCCTTAAACACATCATTACTTTTATGCTTGGAAAATGACAATTAATAGATATAATATCATTTATATTATTTGAGTCTTACTTCGGATGGTTTTAAATTTAATTATTGACTTTAAAATAGATGTTCGGTGTGATTTGTTATTTTCTGGTTTGGCAATTCGTCACAGTGCGAAGGTCCTATGGAGTTTAAATAAACTCATTTTAAGTTATAAGTTGAAGGTTGTGTGAGAATGCAATAAATTAAACTTGATTAATCGTCTACTTGCTTTGTAATTAAAGCGAAATTTTATTTGGTTTTAATGAACAAAATAAAATTTCGCTTTATCTATGAATGTGCGCAAAATGGGTTGTATGAACCCAGTTTCAATAATTTGATAAGTTAGTTTATTTAATTAATTTTATGAGGGCCAAAGGTTATTTGATTCAAATAAAAATATCGCAAAAATGACATCAAAATATTAAACATGTTTGATAAATGATATTACTATATGGGAATTATAAAAATGTGATATTATTTGAATATATTATTATATTGGAGTCTGTAAAACAGTTAACGGTGGTGAAACGTGATTTTAATTTCTTAACTTCCTTAATAATAAATTAATAAGTCTAAATAAGGGTTTTGCAGTCTCTTGGTAGGTTTATGTGAAGTATTAAGCACTGTGACATTCACTCCAATGTCTGTTACATTCAAACTAATTATTTTTAATGACCTATGTATATATTAAAATTTAGCTAAAAACATGCTATGGAACTTAAATATTTACATCTCAAATATTCGTCCTAAAAAAATACAAATAATACAATTCGTTAAAAGGGTTTAAACTAAACTATTTTTTGAAAATTTAAATATTATTAAAGGCCTTAAACCTTCCTTCAAATTTGTGGGATTTAAAATGCTTGTATGTCTTTTTAAAGTCAAAACTTAAGGTTCTCCTTTAACTAAATGTTTACATACTTAAATACTTCTTTTTGGTACGATTACCAAAGTACCTACACAATTTCAGCAGAAAATTTGCCAATATAATATTTTAAATGCAAATCGAGAAGTAATTGCATTTTAGTGATATACAACTTTTAAGGCTATAGTCTGGTAAAACGCACGCAAAATGAGGAAATCATACGATTTTGCCATTTTAAAACGATTTTTTTTTTAATCGCGCAATAATAATATATATATATTTATAAATTAGATAAAGACAAGAATTTTTAAAGATATTTTTATACTGAAAAACATTCTTAAAAATTATATGTAACTTAAATATAATTACTTTTAGACCGGAAGATAACGCAATTTTAAATTTAGACTAAACTAAGGTATCTGTGTTCTCATATAAAAACTAAGTATCGAACTAAAATGTACATTTATAATTTGAAGATAATAAATTGAACATGAAAGTGGCCGAAGCAAAATCTTAATTTTTTGTTTTTGAAAAGAAATGCAAGCATTTTAAATCACATACATTTTTGTGACATTTTCCATTATTTCTTCATAAAATTATGCCTTCGGTAATAGTTAAAAAAATATATCTTTATAGAAATATTTTAGTTTAAGCCTTTTTTTATAGAATCTTATTCTTTTTTCTTTTAAAAGAAGATAATTCTGGATGTAATATTCAAATTCTAACAATATCTTTTTAACGTTTTTATTACCTTCATACCTGCCCTTACCGGTACCGATAAGATTTTTTTTAAATATTCGTTTTGAAATGGCAAAATCGTATGAATTCCTCATTTTGCGTGCTTTTTACCAGAGTTTTTATACAGCCTTAAGTAAATATTTAATCAGAAATACCATAGAAAACGGATGTTTTTAAAATGAAGTGATTTCGAAACAAATGCGTTTTAGGCGCAGATAGCTGACTTAATGTTTTTATTCAAGCTTTTAAATAGCATTGCAGACTACCCTTATTGACCATCCTTCAAACTTACCCGTCTCACCAAATTATTTTACTGTGCTGACGTTAATACTAAAGACGTAAAATTTTTAATTAGTAATTTGTACAATAACTTTTTTTCTTAACTTATTTTTCATTTTTATTTTAATGTATATTATGAACAAATATTTTTTTTTTTGAAATTTCGTAAAGGATCCAAAATAAAACACTTTCATTAGATTTAATTTAAGTTTTTTTTTTTTTTTTTATGTGACGCGTTTTGCCTTCTTGGAACATTATTAAACTTTGATAAACGTTTGATAATGTCCTAACAAGACGAAACGCGTCACATATATAAAAAAATGAGATTAAATCCAATAAAAGTGTTTTATTTTGGATTCTCTCCATTATGAACGTTGGACCAACGTTCATAATGGAGTTCTACCAATTGTCTGCATACGCAATTTTTTTTTTTTTTTTTCAATTTTGATTTTCTTGTAATATAACTCATGACTCATTATTTACAATGTTAATTATAAGTCTGAATTCGTTTTCAGCCTAGTATTAAGTATCTGTTATATTATAACTGTATAATTGTGTATTTGACTGTAGATTAAACTATTTTATTTTTTAAAGGGTAAAATCGTATATTTTCCCTACTTTTTATTAAACTACAGCCTTAATATACGTTTATTTTCATCTATCTCTTATGTCTCATTTTTTTCAGAATTTTCCGGACAGGCAATTAGCAACGCAGTGTACTGGACCGGGGGTATAATGGACATTTCCTTCCCAACAGTTGATCTGAACGCTTGTACGAATGTTAAATGTCCTCTCACAGCTGGACAGAAATCTTCCTACAGCTATGATTTAGTTATTTCCAAAAATTACCCGACCGTAAGTGTTCTTTCATTTTTTTAAATGTATTTTTTTGATTTGTAACTTGAAAAATATAAAATCTTATTTACATCGTGTATTATTTTTAAGATAAATATTTATATATATTTTGAAACCTTGATTTTTGATGAGAAAACCCATTAAGCATCTGCTTCTTTGTTCATGGCTGGTAGAGCCCCTCACCTCAGCAGGAAGCTTATTAAACAGTCTATGGGGCGGAAATTTCAAAAATCATTCAAAATAAATCAATAGTTTGGAAATAAATAATTGCATTTTGTATGCCAATATAATAACTACAATTTATTATTCTCAAATCGTTTTGTTTTTATTTCAAATTCTATCAAAAGTAAAATCTGAAGCTAAAATAAACCAAAGAACTATAAACATTATTGTTTAAATACCTTGTTAATTTTAGAATTAAAAAAAATCTTTTTCTGTTATTTTATTCGAATGATAAATGATAAGTACAATAATGAACTAATATATATATATTTTACTATTATTGTGAATTGGTAGAATTATGCTATAGGGAGAAAAAATATTAACATGTTTTTTGGTTGTTGTTTCAGAGAGCCTATGATGTGAAATGGAAATTATGGAATGAACAGAATGAACAATGCTGTTTTATTATAGTTATTAAATTAGTTCGTTAAATGAAACCACATTATATTGTGTAAATAAAGTGTCATGCTAGATTTTAATGTAGTATTTAAAAATGATTTAAATATAAATAAATAATAACATTAATACCACGGTGTGTCTAATTAAACAATATTTATGTAGGTTGCATTCAGAAAATACAGTTTTAAAATTTATTAATTACAAAAGTACGTATCGTCGCCGTTCAGGCAAAAATCAATACCCCAAAAAACATAATTTTGAGAAATCACAATTTGAAATTTCGGAGACCAAGGAAAAACCAGATTTTTATGTTTTGGAGGTTTTATGTACATAATATGATTTGTTCATGTCTTTCTAATAAATTTCATTGGTATTTTTGTCCTTCGGATACATTAAAAAATATCTGGAAGATTTTTAATTAGGCAAGATGGCTGAAATTTGTTTAAGTAACATTTGCTTTTTTATAATCTGGAGTAAGCAAGCTATAAGCGTTAGTAAAAAGAAGGAAATATTAGAAATAATTATTATTATTTTGTGGTTGAAAATTATTTTTTATTTAAAGGAATATTTTTTTAAATGTTTTAATGTTTTTTTTATTTTTATTATTTATTTATTTAGTTCTATGTATTACATAGTCTAATATATATTTACAACACAATATTTACATCTATACTTATTCTAACATTATTTATCACTATTATACACTTAGTAACCTAATTATGTACATTTTCATTAATTATATTCACTATTTACACTATTTACTACCTAATATTTTTCACATATATACTTTTTACATTTAATTTTAAATATATTTACATTAATTTCATTTTTTATACTTTCTGGCATTTCTTCAAATAGTTTTATTCCCTTGTACATAAGGCAGTTCTGGGACATTGCTTTTGATTTCTTTTCCAGTCTTATATTTTTAGATCCTCTTGTTGCATAGTTATGAAAGAACTCATTATTTTTTAGTTTATTTTGAAAATAATGTTCAATAATATATCTTCTTCTTCTCTGTCGTTCCTCAGTTCTGAGGGTCGTGATCATCGGTACTCTCGTCAGCCATTCCATTGACAAAGCGTCTCCACTCTTCATGGCTCTGCGCCCTCTCCACAGCTTCATATAGGGTCGCCCGTAAGGTTGTTTTCACCTGGTCGATCCATTGAGCTGCAGCTCTGCCTCTGCTTCTCGTCCTGGCACACTGCCCGTGATTATTATTTTCGGTCACGTTTAGCTATGTGACCGAAGAACTGCAGCATACGTTGGCTGCATATGGTCGATAGGCGAACTTTTATGTTGAGTTCTTCCAGTTCATAGACATTTGTTCTTCTGGCTGTCCATGGTATTCTCAGAATTCGACGCCAACACTCGAAGGCATCTATTCTCTCCTGCTCACGTGCTTTAATTGTCCACGTTTCTGCGCCATACAATAATATTGGGAAGATAAGCGTACGCACTATGAATATTTTAGTTTTTTTCGAGATGCCCCGATCTTGCCAAATTTTAGTCAGTCGAGTCGGTCCATAATATATAGCCACATGGTTGAAAAAACAATAATTTGAATGTATGCAGCTTTTTTCAACCACATTTACCTTGGTAATGTTTGTCTTAAATAACGTTTCGAATGGCAATTTAACTCAAAACTGTCATTTTTAGAGTTAGTGACTTTTGCTTGGACGACAACGATATATTGAGGCTTCACTGACAGAGTGCATTAAGTCATTAAAACAAGTTGCGGGATAACCGCATTTAAAGATTTTTTATTCTTTCAACGCATTATTTCTCCCCCAATTTTCTTTTATTTTAATTTTTTAATGCTTCAAAACAGTAATCTTTATTCTAGTCATAGCGTTAAATTTAAAATCATCATCTTGCACCCATATTAAAAAATATTTTAAATATATAAAGATTTTTGACTTACTGCATTCTGTCAGTAAAGCTACGGTATTATAATATATTACATTAAACTCAATTCAATTCAATTAATTTATGTCAATATAATATATACATTACAAACATACATTCAATACGTACATATTATAAAAAATACATGAAAGAGACTCACGTCACAGTAGTAGGAGAATCCTGCTCCGGAAAACCCCTTCGGATACATGGACAGATCAATATTCAGACCGATGTTGTTCAGCATGGCGGTAGCCCTTCCAACAGGCATAACCATCAGTAGGTTGGTCTTGTATATCGAAATATGAAACAATCTATGCTGACGATGTCTTAGGTAATTATCAGGAACATACAAACCAATATTCATCACAATATTAGAATTATTGACCATATCGCGCAACTTTCTAGTATCTAAACTGTTGTAGCCTAACATACCCTGGAGAAACTCGGTCGGGTAGAGCCAAGGATAATACCTGCACTCTCTCATGTAAAGATATCTCAGAAACTTCTTTTGGATTGTCTCTATCATAAGAGAGTTTTTCAATTCATGTGGCTTCCAAATTATCGATCCACTTTCGAGTCTACTTTGCAACAAGGAATTACCAGAGTTCTCAGTACTCTGGTATTTTCAAAAACCCCAGCAGTACGCAGAACGAATCCCAACATCTTTAATGATTGTCTCTATGTGTTCATAAAATGTCAGGGTGCTTACAAATCTAACGCCCAGATCCATAACATTTAAGAATGAACCTAGGTTAGAGCCTTGCGGGACACCCGAAAAAATGGTAACGTATCCCAAACTCCGTGGGACGAAAGCCCTGTACTGATTTAGGATACAACATAATGGAAAGTGAAAACATATAATACAAAATACCAAAATAAATATTACGATATAAAGATTATTCCACTATCTGAACAACAGGGAGCACTTTGTGTGCAAAATATTATGATTAATAATAAATATTTTTTTCCAATGTCACGCAGCAGTTTCCTGCATTAAATAGTTCATAAATACGTTCGATTAAATTCACGAATACCTGTTTGAGAAGAAAATATATATGTCAAAGCATTTACAGGGCTTTTGACCTGGCATTCGTTGGCTCAAGTGATCTCTATAACCACGCGTAACTTTCACCATTGAACGTGAATTGTCGTCGCTTAAAAATCAATAGATATTTAATTATTCCACCTGACAAATTTTTATAAGCCCCATTGTAAAGTCTGGGATAATTTCTATCAAAATGATTTTCCATCTCAATTGAAATACATGTAAATAGTTTAAAAATCCTCCACGTTAAATACAGATCTTGTTTACGAAGATTTTGACTTATTCAAAACAATGTTTATATTCCGCTGTAAAGGACAGAAATACCCTTCTTATGATTTATTATATTTTGACTTTTAATAAGTCAAAAATTATAATCTAAATTTTGAATCTCTGTGGCTAAAAAGCAATAAATTAAATATAATTAAAACAAAAAATATGAATAAAGGAAACAAAAGAAGTAGTAACGCCGTCAATTGTAGTAGATAACGAAAAACTGAATGAATTTTTTTTTATTAATAAAACGGCGTAGCATATTAAATTGGACGCTTTTGCCAATGTCATGTTGAATTATTTTATAAACAAACTGGTTCGCAGTACGCAACCAGCAACCAGCAACCAAGCAACCAGCAACCAGCCACCAAGCATAACCGTCGGGTCTGCAAGTAACATAAACATAGGTAAGTATTGCAGTTCCGAGAAAATTCTCTCCTTTCTCGTTTCAAAACTAAAAAAGAAAATCCTTCCACCAAACGATCAATCCTCCACTCATACTCATGTCACTGATCCAACAACAGGCCTAGTCGAGCATAAGGTTGTAAATTGATAGATTCCTGCGCTAGCATGAGTTGGATATTTGTAGGAAGAGAAATTAGTGGGGCCAAAGTCTTTAAAAGGTTGGCATTTGGTCATTTATTGGGCAAACAAAGAATAAAAGGTTTAGATCGTCTTCTTCAAAACGACAACCGCAAATGGGGAAGTCAAAAACAAAAATTCTCGCAAGGTGGGTTTATCTAAATTTTTTGTACGGCAATTTTTTTTTTAAACCAATGACGTGATGGGATATTAGGTTGAATGAGAGCATAATGTTTTCCTTTTGAATTTTGGGGGTGCTCCATTTGTGGAACCAGCTAGAAAACATATCAATATTTGCGATTGTCAAAAGATGGCAGTTAGAGAAATTTGTACTTCCATTTAATACAGCTCCCTTAGCTAAAGAATCGGTTTTTTCATTACCTGGAATTTCATGGTGGCTCGGAATCCAGGCAACGGAAACCTGTACATTTTTTTGGTTCAGTAAGTATAATTTTTCTCAAATTCGGAATATTGATTGGGAATGGGCTTGGGCTGAAGATGCAGAGGGGATCTTTCGAGGTTCCTTACGACGTGTTTTGATCCGCTCCATATTCCAACAAAATTAAATTATTTGACACTATAAAACCGTATTTCAAAGGGAAAAAAAGTTGTTGTTACAATTTACTACTGATATTAAAAACTTCAGTAGTATGAAATTTAAAAACTTAAATTTCGATCTAAATAATAAAATAAAGATAGATTTACCTTATCTGGGAAAAACTTCTTTACCAGCAATTATTAAAAAAAACTATGTAAATTTTGAAAACGATCACAAAAACATACAAATATGGCAAAATTACTGGAGCTAAATACTGAACGAACTGACATTTACACCTGTCAAAACTTTAGTCTACTGAATGATGTTAGTAAAATGAAATATTTGGGTGTAATGATGGATTCGAAACTTACAAATCAAAATACTATGTTGGTAACGAAGAAGATTGTTTTTTTTTTTCAATTTTGGGAAGAATAAGAATTCATGCAATATTATTTACAACACAATTATTAAACCACACATTAACTACTGTACTGCCGTTATAAGAAAGAAGGACGCATCTAACATTTTTTTTGAAAATGAGTTCAATACATATTCAGAATTAGGAAAAAAAATACGCATATTCCGGTACTTAAATTATCTTCCTAAAATAACCACAACCCTATTATTTTCACTAATAAATGAGACTTCACTGCAAAAAGTCTTGAAGATTACTAAATGTAAAAAGCTGTTCTAACTTATGTAACTATAAAAGACTGATTAAAATACTTATTTTTTCTTCTATTCCGTTTTTAAAAACGTCTGAAATGAACGTACCTACTCGTATTCAATTAAGTTTAATAGGTCGGCGTTACTAGATTGAAAAGCGGTAAATGGCCAGTAATGTATATTTTATTTAGTTGAGTAGAATCTATTGGCATTTTATAAGAAAAAAAGAAATTTACTTAATTACTAAATAAAAAAGGCGTTTCTAGCTAGAAACTTATTTTCATTGCAATATAATACATTTCCTTGTATGATCCTTGTATGATTTAATGCTTAGTAACGTAGAATTAAGGGTTCAACGTAGTGATATTACATTGGTAAAAGAGGATAGTCATCATCCAGCACTTCTTGTTGAATTGAATATTTTAAACGCCCGGACACTACCTGAAGTGGAGCGTGTTGCGTTTAATTTTAAGCGCGCGGAATTTGAATGTATTAATTCCTTTCTTTCGACTATTGATTGGGAAACAAAATTTTCTAACTGTGATTGTGTGAATTCTGCAACACGGAAATTTTATTTAGAGTTAAAAAATGTTCTCAGTGAGTTTGTACCTCTAAAAACACTGAAAAATAACTCATATCCTCGCTGGTACAGCTCATCTCTCATAAAAATTATTAAGGAGAAATCCAAATATCATAAAAAATGGAAGAAATACAATAATCCACGTGATTATGATACATTTGTTTTGCTCCGGGCCAGGCAAAAAAAATTACAAAAAGAATGTTTTAAAAAATTCATACTCGAAAGTGAGAAAGCTATTGTGAACGATCCTAAATATTTTTGGTCTTTTATTAAAAGTAAACGTAACTCTAACAACATTCCCTTGAATATGCAGTATAAAAACCAAGTGTCTAATAATGCCCAAGAAGTAGTCGACCACTTCTCTAATTATTTTAATTCGGTCTATACTCAAAGCAATTTGATCGATGAAGCCTGCATAACCTCCCCACTCCATCAAAGCACACGCAATGTTGCTACATCTTCAATTAACTTTTCTTACGACGATGTCCGTAAAATTCTTACTAAATTAGATTCTAGCAAAGGCGCTGGAAGCGATGACATTCCTCCATTATTCGCAATCAAATGTGCAAATCAACTTGCCAAACCTCTAACAATTATATTCAATCGCTCATTAAAAGATGGAGTCTTTCCGAGTCACTGGAAAAGAGCACTTATCATTCCCATTCATAAAAGTGGCCTCAAAAATAAAGTTGAGAATTATCGACCAGTCTCAATCTTACCAGTGTTTGGCAAAATATTTGAAATGTTAGTTTATAATCACCTTTTATCTGAAGTTGCTTTACACATCCCAAATGAACAGCACGGTTTTATGCGGAAACGATCAGTAGTTTCTAATTTAACGCTCTTCACAACCGATATTGCTGAGTATATGGCCAAGGGATTACAATCTGATGTTATTTACACTGATTATTCAAAGGCGTTTGATCGTGTTGATCATTCAATCCTCTTAAAAAAGTTAATAGCAATCGGAATTAATAGAGATCTCTTATGTTGGCTTGGTTCTTACATCAGTCAAAGGAGTCAGGCAGTCGTCGTTGGCGGGCACTCTTCTGACTTTTCCTTGCTTCCATCTGGTGTCCCTCAAGGTAGCCATTTAGGACCCCTTTTATTCAATGTATATGTTCATGATATAGGCGATTGTTTTAATAACTCTAAATACATTATGTATGCAGACGACATGAAGGTATACTTAAATATTGAAAATACTAATGACTGTCATAAAATGCAGGAGGACCTCACTAGACTGTCGGTTTATTGTTTAAATAATAAACTATCGCTTAACCCTGAAAAATGCCTAAAAATAACATTCAAAAGAAAGACCCGTGCCATCGATTTTAATTACAAATTAAATAATACAAATATTAAATCTGTCGAAACAGTCCGTGATTTAGGTATCCTCTTAGATGAAAAAATAACTTTTAATCGTCACATCGATGGTATTACTGAAAAATCTTTTAGAACACTAGGATTTATACTACGCACAGGCAAACCGTTTCAAAATACCGATACTCTTAAAAAATTATATTTTTCTTATGTTCGTAGTTTACTAGAATTTTCTTCACCTGTCTGGTCTCCTTATTATAAAATTCATTCCTGCAAAATTGAAAGAATTCAAAAAATGTTTATAAAAAACTTAAACCGTAGATTACATCTCAATTTTCCAGATTATCGCCAAGCGTGCGTTTTTCATAATATCCAAACTCTCGCTGATAGACGAACCACAGCTGATATAGTGTTACTCACCAACATAATATCTGATAAAATAGATTCCCCCGAATTGGTTAACCGCATTCATCTTAAGGTACCACAGAGACAAACGCGTTATACACAACTTTTCCACATACCTAAATGCAGAACAAATTCGTCAAAAAACGCTACGATTAACCGTATTATGGATACGTATAACAGGAAATTTAACGAAATAGATATATTTACCAAAAATATTAAATTTATCAAAACTGCCATAGGTAATAAATTGTCTTTGTCCGCATCCTCCTCTCCGTTGCTCTCTATCCCTGAACATATATAGTTAGTTTTATATAGTTTTATAGTGAGAAGATCTTTTAATATAATTATGTATTTCCGTACTGCGGGCCAACTGTTTGTGACACCTGATTTTTATAATCCGAATCATTTCTATTAAACTTATATGTTATTCTTATTTATATATTATGTAGGTGCATATAATATGCATTTGTGTGTTCGTTTTGAATCAACGTTCGCGTATTGTCAATCCTTATTTTATTGTTGTCATTATTTCGTATTTACTGCATTTTGTGATTACCTACTGTATTGTGTAGGACTCGTCCCACATTATTCATTCGATGTGTATCAGTTAAATTTAAAAAATAAAATGCTTTTTTTTTCTTCAGAATACGGTTTTGAAATTTAACATACTTAAAAAAAAAAAAAAAAAAACAATTTATATCATTTCGTCATTTGAATTTTAACAAAAAGGTTTCTAACTTTTTACTAAGCTCTTTATTGTACCATTTTTAATACAATTTACAAGTTTTAAGCAAATATATTATTTTCATACTTACGCACCCATACAAACGCACCCTCTCCCTCTTTCATTCCCACACGCACATGTATCCTCTCCCTCATTCATTCACGCATACACACATTCACATACACATGAATACAAACGTCACACAAATACAATTACTAAACTTCTTTTCTTATATATTATGTGTCATTATATTTACAGTGGATTTTTTTAATTGGCTTTAGTATTTTTAAGATTTTTCTAATTATTTTGTTTATGTAATAGCTGTAAAAATCCCAAATAAAATAAAATAAAATAAATGATTTTTACTAAAAAGAAAATGAAAATGTAAATTTTTAAATATATAACGTAAAATTTACTAAAATGAATATATATATTCCGTTAGAGCAAACCATATTTTTCATAAAGCGAATTTTGCAATATCCGAGTTACTAAATATTTATTTTCCTATTTTTGTTTTTTATAGAAACGTCTTTCTTTCTTATGACGGCAGTGTAGTGGTTTATTATTTTTATCATAGCAAGAAAATTTAAACAAACTTACCGTACTAAAAAACAAAGCTTTAAGAATTATTTTGAAAAAACCGATACACAACATTAAATTTAATGTTAGATGAATTAAAAGTACTGACATATTGTCCACAGCAAATAATATTTTGTAATTCGATAATATGTGTGTATAATATTATAAATTGTTTAAAAGAACACAGAATTTTGAAAAAAAAAATTTAAAGCCAACATGAACTTGATCACAATACCAGAGAAAAAGATAAAATCAGACTCCCATTTAGGAAAAACACGAAGTCATAAAATTCGATTTTATAGGTATAAGGCAGTAAAAAAATATTTTGAAATAGGAAAAAATATTTACAAATAAAAACGTCAATATGAGTTAAAGAACTTTTTAATTTAATGTATGTGCATTTTCATTATTAGAGCACACATAATAATATGTTTATGTTTGCCCTATTTCAAGGTTTAAAAAAAACAAATAATATTTTTGCTCAGCGATTTTGAAAACAAACATTTCGTTGAAATAAAAGATTTAAACATTCCTTTTTTCATACTGAAGAAAATTGCGAAATTACACCTGTTGAAGAAACCGAATAAAAAAAAATTATTTTGAATTCAATTAATTTTTGACAAGCGCAAAAAAAATATTGAACGATTGTTTATATGTGGGATGAAGTTGGATTGGCATGGTTCAGCTCTTATCAAGTCTTATGTCTTTCGTTTTTATGAATATATTGTATACCATTATTGTATTGCCCTTGTTTGTCTTTGCTACATAGTTTTCTGTTCTTTTGTTCAGTTTCTTGTATTTATGTTTCTTCATGTAACTGTTATAATTGGTTTAAGCCTATATACAGGGTGTTCTCTAAACCCTGTCACATCTGAAACCACGATGATCAGTATAGGCAAGAAGACCTTTTATTATATTAAAAAAAATATTTAGAACGAAGATTTTTAAAAAAAATAAAATATTTAAAAAAACAAATGGTTGTTTACTTCTGCAGAGGAGAAGCGAGAGGGGCGCGGACGTGCGGTTGCCGGTGTATCAGACTCCCCCCTCCCCCTTCTCGTTTCACCCCTGCAGAAGTAAGCAACCATTTGTTTTTTTCTATATTTTTTTTTTTTAGATTTTAGTCGTTCTAAAAATTTATTTTTATGTGGCAATATGTCTTCTTTCTCATACTGATCATCGTGGTTTCGGATGTGACAGGGTTTAAAGAACATCCTGTATTATAAATAAATATGTATGCTTCAAAATTTAATATATGTAGGTGATTTACGAAGATCATAATAACTTTTATTATGGGTATATAAAATAACAAGTGTTAATATTTCTACAATATAAACATATAAAATGAAACAACAAAGCAATTAAAAATATTATTTCCGATAAATAGTTCAAACATCCCGCACAAAAAATAATTCAGTTTTTGGTCGCTAGTCTACTGTTAATTTTCAAAAGGAGGCAGTTTTAATACTCACCAGCTTTTAAAATAAACACATAGATGTCGCTGCAATCTCATTAAAATAGGTAAAATTGATAATGGTTATTTTATAATTTTTACGAGGTGCCTGTTTACTATCTGAAAAACTTTTTGAAATGCGCTCAGTTTCAGACTTTTCTTTACTCGACGCAGCACGCAACTACACGGTGTTGACGATTCACCGCACAAAACAACTTTGCACCTTTGCTACCTCTACCTGCTTGCTCATTCACGTTTTTTTATTATTATTGTAAAAAGATAACTCAAAGCGGGTACACGCCGAGTAACTCCATGTTCGCCGGTCTTTTGAGTGTATTTGCGAGTGTTGTAACTTATTTTCTTTGCAATTAGCCGCCAAAAACTCATCAGATAAAACAGTTCTGAAGGTAATCTCTCATCCTTCTTTATATTTGTGTTAGATTGTTTGTGTAATGTACGGTTATATAAGAAACTTGTGTCAATATTGTGCGGTTTTGTGGCCTGTCATATGACAGCGTCTCTTCGTTTGTTTGGATTCCCACGCCCACGACGAAATCAACAGGTGAGAATTATTTCCAGGTGGAATACCGCCATTCTAAATTGGTCGTTAGTTGGAAATTTGAAAGTTCGTCTTCTTTTTTTATCACAAGTAAAAAACTTGACATAAAAGAGGTTCACGCAAAGATTAATGGCATCGTATACAAAGTATGTCGAACATATTGTACACATAATATTAAATTGGAATTACTGTACGAAGTTGAAATACTCATTATCTGTTGCTTTTTATTTAATACATTTAAATGTCTATCCACGTAGTTTGTCTAATTAGGACTGAAAATCAAAATAAGTCATTATTTTTAATTAGATGGAAGCTAAATCACTATGAATTTATTTGTCTAATTAAAATTATAATGATACTTTTTGCCCTTGAAATAATGATAATTACTTAGGTAGGTACTTAAAAAAATGTATTTTTATTGATATATTACAACACTGATAGAAAACATTTTAATATAGGGAATATGGAATTCTAGGCATTTATAGATCTTATGATCTGCCATTGGCTGGTTTAAGTGGCCACATTACACACGGTAAAATTCACTATTCTGCCTGTGTTTGAACATCCGCATTCCTTCAGTTGTTCCATCTGTTGATTTTTGTTTGAAGTTAAAGAGCTCAAACCTTTATTGATGCAGGTGAGATTAATCCGACTGAATTATTTCACCTACAACGCCAAACGCTTGAAAATATGTTTTTATGTTTTTTACTTCTCCTAGAATATTTTGAGTTTGTTCAAATGTTTGTGGACAAGGATTGGATTCAATCCCCTGGGGAGCTTTTTTGGTTATAATCACTCAGTTCTGAAGAGAACAATAACACACATTTAGACTTATATCGGGGCTGCTATCTAAACGCTCTCGCGGCCAGAGAAAAAGCTTTTATAGCGCGTATTTAGCATGTATAAAAAGTATTTTCTATGGCCGCGAAAGCGTTTAGAATAGCAGCGCAGGCTTTAAAGGCATTTTGCTGCAAATTTTTTGTGTAAATCTTTTCCAAAATGTCATGCTGCGCACGTAATTATTTTTATTTTTTACAGTAAAAAGTAATAATATCTTCATTAAATTTTGTAATTTAATTGATAAAATATCTTTAAAAATTATAGATTATTGAGTATTAGTGGCTCATTTTTTATTGAACCCCATCTACAAATATATTTTACCCTTACATCATGACTTAACAAATATTTTAATTTTTATTTAATATCGATAGCATCGCTGTAGTAGGAAAATATCAACGTGTTTTGGAATAAGTAATGAATTATTAAGACTAATTATTGGCATTTACCTAGCAATGAATACAAAAATTTTCTACTTAGCTATTTGCATTTCACACGGCTGCCAGTAAATTCGATTCATTTCTCACTAAAATAACGCTACAACTAAAATTATAAATAATAATTGAGCCAAATTGCTTATTAATTATTATCGTCTTCATCATTCCCTTTCCGCACCTAATAGTGCACAGAAATCTGCATTACCTTCATCATTTTTGTCGGTCTTACGATTCAGGTGCCAGTACAGGAATTATGTGAAATATTCTAGCGTAAAAACGCCCTTTAAATAAGAATTTATGTCATGTCCATACCGGGAATAGAACCCAAGTCCTCTTGCATGGTACGCAAACGTGCTGACCATTTCGAACCACGGTAATAAAAGTGGCACAACTCAAAAATCTTATTTTTATAGGAGAGCTGTGTACCCACAGCCGCGCTATACTGACATTCATTCGCAAAAGCACATCTTAAGGTATACTCACTTACGCTTCATTCCATCAAGCTTTATAATATGTTTTCAGAAATAACAATGGCATAATGATAATGAGGAACTTCAGCCCTACGGGAAATTGGATAGAATTTTTTTTCTTATGCGCGGCAAAAAATAAAGCATTAAATCGTACATCAAAATTTCTCAAAAATGTACGGAAACAATAATAAAAACGCACTACTTTGTTTGGCGTCACTGGTTCATATGAACCAACCGATGATGGGAGAGCTGTGAAGGATATCCGGTTGGCATACCGTAAACGATCCAATGGGAAGAACTAACAGAGAACAACCTCTGACGTCAGACGCGGAGTTATTTCAGAAGTACAAAACTTTAAAAAATCATAGCGCTGATAATACGATATGGAAAAAAAAAATTTGGCTTAGTTTAATGGTCTATTAATAAATAAAACAATAAAAAAAGACCCTAAACTTCCTCATTGTGTCATTATTATTTCTTGAATTTGAAAAAAAAAACAGTATAACATTGTAATTGTTGCTTTTAGCCCACATAAATAATTTTTCAGAATTATGTCGTTCATTGTGCGG
This sequence comes from Micrasema longulum, assembly GCF_059751315.1. Classification (NCBI taxonomy): domain Eukaryota; kingdom Metazoa; phylum Arthropoda; class Insecta; order Trichoptera; family Brachycentridae; genus Micrasema; species Micrasema longulum. Next base: position 748,479 of record NW_028277280.1, read on the forward strand.
CTATAAATTATAATATTTTATTTATTTTTATTTAATACACAATATTATCATAGAGCACAATTATAATTTTTTATGTCCCGACTTGTTAGAAAATTCCGTGTTAAGTCGGGACTCTTCTATATATAAATCAAAAATACTTATTAACAAATTAAACAATGTACAAAATAATCAAAACCATATACAAAATAAAAATAGAAAAATATGAATAAAAAAAATTTATACATGTCGAAAAATGGAATGCAGAAAAGTTATATAATAATACATGGGAATTTGTTATTGACAATTTATAGTAATTTTATAATTAAATTTGGTAATTAATTAATAGTAAAAATAAATACAAAATAATACAATAAAGTAATAATAGTAACACATCTACATATATTGTAGAATATGCAATTTAATAAACATAATAATAAAGTTAAAATATATATTTACAAACAATTATGCATCACTATTAAGCTTATTCAAAGATGATACACATATATGGATAATAATGAAGACAGCATCGATATTATATATTTATTCCCGAAGCAATCTTATACAATGGTCTCTACCCCTCGATAAAATCAAATTATGGACGTTGTTTTGGAGAACTTAATATGTTCATCCAAGACGTTGAACACTCTTAGAGCTATATATGAAAAGTGTCTACGAGCAAACATCATTCGTGTTCTCGGTATTAAGTAGTTTAGGTTACGCGAAAACCTCGTACGGGCATTCTGTTGGGACCTCCTTTCGTAGTCGCCTGACCAGAAAATTGTCAATACTTTCTTGATAGCAATTTGACGGATATCAAGTACCTTTAATAATTCAATCAATGGTTCAGATAATGGTTCAAGAACATTTCTGCATACTTAACGTAAAAACTTGGACTCGTGTCATGATTATTGCTCAGGCGCGATTTTTTTAACAATGGGGCGGATGAATTTCGTCGAGTTCCACCGAAAAGTCTCTAGACTTAGTGGGTAACTAAAATTATAACGTGATTCAATTAAAATTAATAAACTCTTTTCTGCAGCACTGAATGCAATTCTAAGTCCAGTTAGTTGTCTTGGATTTACTAGAGTTAGGAGCAGTACACTATTCCAGTTCTCAATAGCAATGATAATCATTTGGTTCTTACTTCTTCCTAGAAAGTCAATGTCGCCCGAAGCTTAGTCGTGACTAAAGTACAGTTTCTAGTTTCTGTTTGAATGTACATAAAGCTGACATTCTGTAGAAACTGGAATATCACAACCTCACTACATTCTATACGGTCAAATACCTGGGAAATCATTGATTATCTAACCAAATAAGGGGCATAATGTGTGGTACACAACATTATCTTCCAAAAGGAGACAAAAGACAAATGCAACACAAAAATTAGCTTTGAACTCTGCTATTCAATAAAATTAAATGCGTAAACGGGTACATTTTAAAATGTTATGGTATATTTTTTATGTGCATTATGATGACGGGGAAAAAACCTGCCAAAAACTGAAAAATAAACGAAATTGACATCATTATGAAGTGTTACGAAGTGAATGCCGATTCAATTAAAAATATGAAATTGACATCAGCCATTCGACGGCATCAAAATTTTGCTAAAAACGTATTCTAGAAAAGAAATATTTACTTAAAAATAATCTTATTTAAAAATTAACATAATTCCGTAAAAAAATAATTTGAGCTAAAATATTTTAACTATTTCTGTTTTCTAAACAATTATTGAAGCCTTAATATAACATGGAATTTAAAAAAAAACATAAAATTTGTTCGATTTACATAAAATGCTTTCATTTCTTTGTAAAAACCATAATTTGGGTTTTTTCTTTAATAATTTTCGTTTTTAACTGATTATCTTTAGATTATTATAATAAATTTTACTTAAATACCTTTAAATATATAATAATATAAGTACCAATAAACGTAAGTTTAGTCTGAAAAGGCAGAAAAGTAATTATAATTAGTACCCGTAACTGGCGTTTTGCATAGACTCGTGGTCTGCTTCCTCACTCTGTTTTGTTTGCCGTCTATTACGCTATGATACATTCTCACCTATCCTATTTATGCTGTATTTGGGGTTTCGCTAACAAAAACCAGATTTCTGAGATTCAAGTTCTTCAAAACCGAGCTCTGAGAAGCATTCTTGGTTTGAAATGGGATTCCCATGTCAAGGATATTTATCGTAACACAAAAATACTTCCTTTCAAGGTAATGGCACTGTATGACATCACTAACACTATTTCAAACATCATAAACTTTTCTGCTCACACAAATTTAAAACTTACATTTAATCATGAAATTCACAACTATAATACACGACATGCAAAAAATCTTCACATTTCTAAATTTTGTTCCACGAAGTTCGGCAAAAGGTCTCTGGATTACATTGGTCGTATGCAATTTAATAAACTGCCTGATGACCTTAAAAATGAAATGTCGAGTGGTAAATCTCAAAGACCAGAAATGAAGACCTATTTCTTGAATCTTTTTGAAAGTGATAGTTTTTAGCTCAGTTTCTGTGAATAGTCTATATATTGTGTTTTAGGTTTAAATGTTTTTCTTTTCTTTTTTTAATATTAAGTTCACAGAATGTTTAAATGTTTTTATTTTCTTTTTTAATATTAATTTCACAGAATGTTTAAATGTTTTTCTTTTCTTTTTTGATATTAAGTTCACAGATTGTTTGAATGTTTTTATTTTCTTCTTTAATATTAAGTTCACAGATTGTTTAAATGTTTTCTTTCCTTTTTTAATATTAAGTTCATAGATTGTTAAAATTTGTTAAAATTTTTATTGTTTAAATGTATACTATGTATTGTTACAAGAAATGTACTATTTTTTTTATGTACCGTCCCAAATGAGTTTTCTCGTACAACTCCTGGGAATATAATATCATGATATTCATGTCTTATATGTTTTATTAATAAATAAAAAATAAAAAAAAATATATAATAATTGAATTATACAAAATTTTAAAGTATATTTTATTAGTATTACGTTAGATCATTGGTTACTTAGATCATGGCCCCAGGGGTTCCGAGAGTTAGCGCTTATTATCGTAGAATTATGAAAAAAAATCATTCAATACGTGAAGTAAAAATTTTTTTGATAAAAATATGGTGTTTCTTTTCTAGTCTAAAATTACAGCACGCAAACAAAAAAGTGTCGTTGGTCTTTAAAATAACATAATGGGGTTCCGCCAAAAAAGGGTTGACCAATTATTATGGTTCCATAGCTAAAAAAAAAACGGAACCGCTGTCTAAGATACAGTGTTTTTCAACCTGTGGGTCGCGACCCCTTGGGGAGTCGCGGAGCCTCGCTAGGGGTCTCGTGGGCCCAAACAAGGTAAAAGTAAGGAATGAAAAACTTAGGGTGCTACCGCAACAATCGATCGACGTCGATCGATTGGTGCAGTAGATTTGACGATCAAGTAAGGAATGAAAAACTTAGGGTGCCACCGCAACAATCGATCAACGTCGATCGATTGGTGCAGTAGATCTGACGATCAATTTGTTGTAGTTGAAACTGTCGATCGACGTTGACTGATCTCATTCGATATCGATCAATTGGTGCGGTAACACCCTTACTGTGGTTACGCCAGATCCTAAGAATTCTAGCGCTACCCCTTCCCTCCAGGATTTAACTGTTCTAAAAGCTATTTTTGTACTCGCAAGGAGGTCGAGAATAAAAAAAATGTTGAAGAACACTGCCTTAGAAAATTATTGTTCTAATAATATTGTTTATTCACTTTATTTTTGGCGTGATTTTGAAAGAGCGGTGTTTTAAAGTGGCAAAGTATAATTTCGTTACTTTTTATGAGACTACAGCTTTTAACGGACGAAAAGCAACATAATGTCTTTGTATGCGACAATAAATGCTGAGTACAATCATATGATTTGTATTTCATCGTAACCGTAATTTCGTCTGATCTCAAATTATGAATCTATGAATGTGACCGGCCTGGCCATGATAGCTTAGAAAATTTAAAAGTAGTTTTTGTGCATAGTTGGTAGTAATTATTAGTAATACATGCTCTTATATATTTTAATTTATGCATAAAATGAGATTACCTTCTCTAAGTTAACTTCAAAATAAAAGAGCAAGTTTTACTGCAAAGTGGAGCTAAATAATTTATTTCTGAGTCAAAATTGAATTTTCCTTTTATATCAGATTAGACATTTCTCGCTAACTTTTCTTCTATGTGTGCTGCTTAAAAAAATAAAGCTGATAAAAAGACTTAACGAAAATTTCTCCATAGCTAGCATAAGTACGTATTGCAGGGATATTACCAAAATAATGATAACATGGCCATAAAGCGTACTTAGCTAAAGTGTTAAAATAATAGAATATATTTTTTACGAACATATTATAAAAAAATATATCACACTCCCAAGAAGTTTTTGACAAAAAAACTTATAATAGGGACAGGCATGTTGCAATTTTTTTTTACACAACATGTTAACTTCTTTTTTTATAAACAATTATGTACAAAATACAGAATGAAAAGGATAATCTTGAGGTACATATTTATAAAATTATTATTTACTTTGTCTTGATAAATCTGTGGCTTGGATCTATGGGCCAATGTCTGCAATGGCCAATCGTAATATTACAGGAGAGAGCCATTTTCAGCGTTGATTACGTTTGCCTAATAAAAGTATAAATACCTATTTTTTTATAGTGCAGTCATTATCATATTTTTGTCGTATTTTTTTACACAACATGTTAACTTCTTTTTTTATAAACAATTATGTACAAAATACAGAATGAAAAGGATAATCTTGAGGTACATATTTATAAAATTATTATTTACTTTGTCTTGATAAATCTGTGGCTTGGATCTATAGGGCCAATGTCTGCAATGGCCAATCGTAATATTCCAGGAGAGAGCCATTTTCAGCGTTGATTACGTTTGCCTAATAAAAGTATAAGTACCTATTTTTTTATAGTGCAGTCATTATCGTATTTTTGTGGTAAAACATTCCATAAACTAACACAAAATTAACTTATATTTGTTTTATGATAATAATTGTTCGCGGTCTGGCAACATTACGCGGCCACTTTACGCATGCACGCAGGCGGGATGTCGTACACGTGGGGAAATTGGAAAACTTTTGGACACAGCGTGATGTATGCAAACATGGCTCTACGCGCCTTGTAAATCATAATTCTATGGGTTTCAGTATCATATTAGCGACCGAATTATGTAAAACCTCAAAGACCTAGAGTATTCTGCTATCAGCGTTCCATATGGGTAACTTTGGCCAGGTGGGGCAACGTCGGCATGGTTACCTAACAATATTATCTACTTTTTGATATATACAAGATAATGAATTACATTAATAATTTATTACAAAATGCGGAAAACTTATTTTAAATATGTAAATATGTTGTTACAAAAACATTACCGCTGCCTACAATTAATTAATAATAATAATAAGAATGGTTTATTAACAAAAATTACAATTTCTTTATCTACTACATACATACCTAGGTAATAGATTTCTCTGGATTGTGTCTAGTCTGCCTAACTAGGTACAACCTGTTTTAAGGCAGACATTTTTATGCAAAAATAAACAATCACATGACTACCTACTGGTTAATTTATCATAAAGTTTTACAATAAATATACCATTTATTATTTTAGAATGTTTTTTAATAAGTTTTCCGATTTTTCTCTACCTAAATCCAGTAACCATTTTATTACAAATTTGTTTAATAGAATTCGGGTCATGGTTTTGTAATGTTCGGGTGACATATAGAATATTCTAGGGCCCAGAAACCTTAAATTTCTTTGCCCGAATTCAGAATTTGTGGTAGACCCCATGACCCATCCTTTAGTTTGACTTCTGGTAGTGTGGGAGTGTTCCTTTTGGAATTTGGTAGAATAATTTGCTTTCACAAACATAATTATACTAGATATATATAATTGCCTTATATCTAATATATCAAATTCCTCGAACAACTTGACGCTGGGGTACCTGAACGGCTTTTTAAAACATATTTTAATAATAGATTTTTGAGCAGATTCGAGAGGTTTTAATATTGATTTATAAGTGCCTCCCCATCCTATTATGCCATAAGTTATAATTGAGTTACATAAAATATAATATAAGTATTAGCTATGTATTATATGATATATTAAATTATTAATTAGATTAATTTATCATAACTTTTTTAGTCCCTTTATAGTATTGTTTTTATATTATGTCTTAACATAGGTAACTTTAAAATCAGCATTTTTGAGTTATCCGCTTAAAACACGTCTTTGTATCTTCCCCCGTGAATGCTTTATATAGACGAGTCGTGTTGAATTCAAATCATCATAATATAAGTTGTTTTTTTGTTGCATTTATGAAGAGCATTAAAAATGCTTTTAGTGGTTAACTCAAAAATACTGATTTTGAAGGAACAGTTGTTTTTAAAACTACCCCATGATACAAAGTTGCTGATTTTGTAGATGAGAATTAAAATGCAATATTTTCAACATTAAAAATATAAATGTCTATGTTTGTAAAATGCATTTGTGCTGTGTACTCCAATAATTTGAATAAAATGTATTCAGTTGAATTCAGTGCCGAAAATCGGCGTTTATACAATACCCAAATTTATTGCAACAGAGAGGGAAATCATTATTGAGAAGGGAATATGGAAGTCTAGGCATTTACAGGGCTTATGATCAGTCATTGGCTGGTTTAAGTGGCCACTTTACACACTGTGTAACATTCATCATTCTGCCCATGTTTATTTATTTATTTAGCACTTTTTATACGTATACAGTTTATTTACATGTAAGGACGGGCATATTGGCTTAAGGCAATGTCTTCCTACCTCCCCAAACCGTTCTGTTTGAGAAAATTACAAGTACATGGACTTATTGAATTTTACAATTTTATACAACAATTAAAAACGAAGATTAAGAAAATAAAAATACACAAAAATTAACACCACACTGTGAAGAGAGGAAAGGGGATGGGAAGGAAAGAAGAAAAAAACATTGTGTATCAATGACAACCATATGTATAATTGAATGGCTGACGATAAAATTCAAGTTATGGCGCTCGGTCGCAGCAGTGAGATGAACTTGCGAATTACAAACTGCGTTCTCTCCTGCATTCTTCCTTCGCTCTTCCTCTCTTCTATCTCGTTCTGTGAATAAGAATCACAGTTTCTTCGCAGTCTCGTTATGTAACCTCCGACGACCGGACACAACCGGTTTCTGAACTTGCATCGTATGCCACACGCATACCTACTGCCTACCAGTGAAATAATTAGCATTAGCATAATGAAATATGATCAGCGTTAACGAATGCTATTTGGAGTGTATTTTAATCAATCTTATTCAATATTTGTAAATACCAACCGACTTTTCAATATCTACCGGTTTCAAAACGTAACCGTCTCTTCGTCTGGACACTAATTACACTTACATGAAAATCCCACGACACACCTTCACCATTAAAGTTGCACAAAACATAAAACCAACGTGCTGATAGGATTCGTGATGTTAGAAGCGAACACTAACGAGCACTGATTATTGTTATTAGTGTACGTAGTGTAGTAACACGTCGCGGCATAAGAAAGTCGGTAAGTTATTATATACAAATATTTATATTTGAAAAAATAAAAAAATTCATCACTTACTGTGGTTTAAATGTATATTCTAGCCTATATTCATGTGCTGGTGCCGATCGGTCAACCAGGGAAAGCACTCCCTCCACATACTCGAAAATATACAAAAAAAATCCAGAATAATAATAATAACATTTGATGCCTTATTCATTAGAGTGGTAGAAATATTGTTTATTTACCTATTGTTTTTTCGACATTTAAAAATAATTATTTTCTTCAAATACTAAACTTAAACCCACAAATTTGTAATACCCAGTGACCGGTTTTATCGCTTTCGTGACATCTTCGGGGCTGATATATTTACCATCTAATTCAATGTATTTATATAAAAACAGATGTGAAAGAGAATTCAAAATTATATAAAAGTAATAAAATTCGATTATTTTGGTCTGAATAAAAATAAATTGAAAATGTCGCGAGAGCAATGAAACCGATCGCTGGTTTTTTTTAAATTTCAATTAACTTCCACCAATAGTTTTCACCAACGAACTTTAATGTTTTTTTATAAGGTTTTGATATAACCATAATAATATTTCTGCTTGGCGAAATGTAAGTACGTGGTATATAAACATTAGTAATATTTTGATTCCTAAATTAAAAACAACACAATAACATCATTATGCTTTCAGAGGAATATATGTTTTTGATTAAATTAATAAAATAAAGCAATTGTGTGTATTAAGTAAGCATTCTGTCAAACTGGCGTGTTTTTTATCACGTTATTCTGATTGTAGAAAAACGACGGATATGCGAAAAATGAACATTGACTTTCTTTTTTATTTGATCTTTAAAAGTTTATATAAAGGCACCATATTCCACGTTTGAAAAAACAATTACATACAATGTTTTTCGGGGCCAGACCACGAAACATCAGAGGAACATTCCTCATGGTAAGCTTTTTAATAAATTCCAAATATTTTTTTTCCAAAAACTCTTTTTTTTATATATATAATCTCAAAATAGAGTAAATCTTTAATTTCTCGGACTAACAGCCCTCCCGAAAACACCCCCCCCCTACCTTAAAAGAAAATTAGATAAAAACGTGTTTGACCAACGAAACGATACGCACCAGACGCGGACAAGGGAAGCGGCTGGGTAGGAGAGAAGTAGGGGTTTGTGGAGGGACTGCTAGTCCGAGAAAATAAGGATTTTATCCATTTTGAGATTATTTAAAAAAAAAATAGTTTTTGAAAAAAAAATATTTGGAATTTATTAAAAAGCTTACCATGAGGAATGTTCCTGGTTTTTTTTAAATTTCAATTAACTTCCACCAATAGTTTTCACCAACGAACTTTAATGTTTTTTTATAAGGTTTTGATATAACCATAATAATATTTCTGCTTGGCGAAATGTAAGTACGTGGTATATAAACATTAGTAATATTTTGATTCCTAAATTAAAAACAACACAATAACATCATTATGCTTTCAGAGGAATATATGTTTTTGATTAAATTAATATAATATTTTAACTACCTTAAAAGAAAATTAGATAAAAACGTGTTTGACCAACGAAACGATACGCACCAGACGCGGACAAGGGAAGCGGCTGGGTAGGAGAGAAGTAGGGGTTTGTGGAGGGACTGCTAGTCCGAGAAAATAAGGATTTTATCCATTTTGAGATTATTTAAAAAAAAATAGTTTTTGAAAAAAAAATATTAGGATTTTTTTCAAGCTTACCCTGAGGAACGTCCCACTGAAGTTTTGCGGTCTGGCCCTGAAAAACCGTGTTACACTAACCCAAGTATCAAATGATGCACTTTTGTACTTATTAAATTGTGACTTGTGACACAAAGTTTCTCATGTTAACCGCTCTCATGTAAAGTTGAAGAAAATCTCATGCGTCGTTGTTCTACGATCACGACGGTTTTAATTTAATTCGTGGGTGTCCCATAAAGATGTAACAAAGTTAATTCTTTAATTGTTGTCTAAAATATTGTCAGCGAACTGATATAAAAAAATAAATTCGTTTTTCTGGCCGAAGTATTCTGCGAAGAATTCTCGCTTTGCTAATTTTCTTCTATAAATTACTCTGTTTCTTCATGCTGGTAGCTTACGACTACTTTCAGTGTACGAGTACATAATTGTTAGTACATCCGTTTCTTTAACTTTCTAAGTTCATTGTAGACATTAACAAAAAATATAATTATCTACTGTTTTCAGTGTTAGAACATTTGTAATACATATTCTGCTAGAATAGAATAAGTTAATTGCTTTTGAATAAAAAACATTAAGCAAATTGATATGGATAAATACAAAAACAGTTCGTATTAACCTCAGAGTAATATGCGCTAGTGCTGTACTGCCCCGCTAAGGCTAAAATTCGTATTTGCTGAATTGCTCATTTTACAGGAGAATACATTTAATTTATTTTTTTTAAATGAGAGTTACAGTATTATTCACTTTGCTTATAATGTATGAGGTTTATATTTCACAAGTGGATTTTATTTCCTGGCTATCTATATCTAAGAAGTGTTGGGTAAGGCAGGGAATTTCGGCTATGGACCTTTATTGGAATTTCTTCGCATTTGCTTAATGAAGATAAATCCACAGAAAACTCATTCAAGATAAGCCGGACTATTGATAGGCCTTCCATTTCACTTGAACAAGTCACGGCATTTTGCGTCCTGTTATCATTTATTGTACTTATTACCTGTACTATCCTAACCATGAAAGATACCACCTCTTGTGATGTCATTGTGACTTATTACGGAATGGACGTGCCTTAGATCCTCACCAACGCTTCTGCATCGCGTCTCCAGGTTATGTTTTTCGACGCTGAAAGGGAGGCAATGCATCATCTAGTGGGGAACAAGTTGAAGGTTTCTGTCATTATATCTACAGCAGTTGATCACGGAAAGTGTAAAACTGCGCAGGTAGCTTAGAAACAGGAGAATACTGTTTAATGATTGACCGATCAGATTTATTTGACACTTTATATACATATACAATATATATACATATAAGGGCGGGCATATTGCCTAAAGGTAATTTCTTCCTACCTACCCAAACTGTTCAGTTTGAGAAAATTATAAATACACGGACATATTGAATCTTACAATTTTATACAAAAATTAAAAACAAAGATTAACAAAATAAAAATATGTAAAAAAAATAACACTATTCTATGAAGAAATGAGAGGGGATGGGAAGGAAATAAGAAGGATAAAAGAACAATTTAAATATTTAGATAGTGACATTTCAATCTTGACTTAAATGTAAATAAAGAAGGGGCGTCTCTAACATTAGTGGGTAGATTATTCCACAATCGAGTGGCTACCACTGTAAAAGAGGAGGCAAGAAGATTAAAGCGGTATTAAAAGGATTAATTTTTTTTAATAAAAAAAATAAACACAAGATAACATCTCATATTTGAGAAGCAGAAATAAATTTGTTTATTAAATATGTGAGACTTTCGAATATCTATTACAAAAAACACTCCTTGCTTTAGATGACATACTTAGCATGTGTGCTTAGATCATGCCATGACTTTAAATAGTCTAAGATTGTTTAGGTTAAGTATGTAAGTTCATTGTATTTTGTATCATTAATGCTAATCTATTGGGGCTTTCAAAAGCCTGTTAGACCTTCAAATGCGCATTGTACGATGTTACTTCTCAGTACTTTTTTACGGCGCCAAAACGTGGACACTCAACCAAAACGTTATGCTACGTTACTTTGAAATGTTAAGGATATTAAAATCTCCTCGGCGGGCAGAGTCCCAAACGATGACGTACTCCGAAGGATGAAAAATTTGAAGAGGTACTGAAAACCATAAAGAAAAGAAAACTCTAGTACTGTAGGCATGTGAAAAATATAACATTTTACGAGTCATTCTCCAGGGAAGGATTGAAGGAAGACGCAGTGCAAGTAGAAGGCGCATCTCTTGGCTAAATAACTTTGCGTGACTGGTTCCATTGCAGCACTCAGTCCTTGTTCAGAACAGCCGCCAACAAATTGAGAATTGCTACGATGATTTCCAACCATCATCGGGGAGAGGAGAGATAAGCCTGTTGATAAAAAAAAACCAAAACTAATTTTTTTTAGTTACGAATTTTAGGCTTAGCAGGACAGTGCAGAAATGTCATTTCGCTCTATTGCATTGAACAAAAGCAATTTTTTGATTTGGTTTCGTCTCGAGGCTCGCAATTCTTGACCTAAGTACATACGGTCCATTGTTTACGGCGGTAGCGCCTTATTACTCTGGGGTAAGCATTGAGATATTGGCGGCCTCCGTGGTATAGTGGTCAAGACGCTTGACTCACGCACGGAAGGTTCCGGGTTCGATTCCCGGTGGGAACACAAATATTAAAATGTGATTTTTCTCAAGCCTGGTTGTTCTGTAATGTAATGTTTCACCACTGTAATTGGGCCTCCTGGCCTATTGTGGTGCCAAAAAAAATTAAATGAAAAAAAAAATATATATATATATATAAATAGAGATGACAATCCATACAAATCCGAGCTAAAAAGTCGTCCTCAAAGGAAAGGCAATAGGACAGAGACAAGAGATAGCTTATGACTAATAAATACGGGAATATATTAATTAAACGTTATTTGGCATTCAAATAGCTATTTCAAACAAGTATTGATTAAGATAAAAACATTACTTACGGGTAAAAGGTTATACCATTGCTTTTTCTATCTTTTCCAGATCGATTTGTGCAATATCTTAGCGTACATTTAAAATCACTTTAGTAATTGCGAGGAGACAACAGTTCAAAAGTAGCCGGAGAACGCTCGCAACAGACTAAAGTTCGTTCTATCAAACATGCCAATTGGCCGCAGGTTGAGGGACCAGTTTTCGAACGCTTCATGTTTACTCTCTACAGTATTAACAGTATTTTGAGCAAAGTGGTCTCTCGGTCATTAGGCAGATTTTGGACCAGAGCACGGCCGGATTACTGGAGATCACTAGCTGTTGTGAAGGGCTGTTCCAATTTACCCTAGAAATTACCGATCTACCCGCTTGGTAGCTGCCTGTATAACAACGCCGGACTACCGACAGGGTCGGAGAAGTGAAGTGCTGGATTATGTAGGGTGTACTTTATATGCAAATGTTTCTGGACAAGGCTGGTTTCTATTCCCTAGGGAGTTATTTGAGTAGCGGAAAAAAACATTTTGAGAGGGGAATAGTGGCCGGCTTTTCACACTATATAACATTCACCATTCCGCCTATGTTTGAACATCAATATTTCCTCAACTTTTCAAGAGATGAATTTTGTTAAGCTAAAGAGCTGAAACACTTGTTGATGTGGGTGACATTAATCTGAAACGCCTGGAATGATTGTGCCAACTGGCCCAAAACGTATAAAAATTACAAAATATTTTCAAGCGTGCCTGGTAGGTGAAATAGTTCGATCAGATAAATGTCACCGGCGTCAATAAAAGTTTTAGCCCTTTAACTTCGCAAGAATCAACAGATGAAAGAATTGAAGGAATATGGATTTTCAAATATGGGCAGAATGGTGAATGTAACACAGTGCGTAAAGTGGCTACCTAAACCAGCCAATGGCAGGTCATCAGCCGTGTAAATGACTTGGCTTCCATATTCCCTTCTCTAAAATGTTCTTCATCTTTGTTGCAATGTGTTTATTTGTAGTAACCTTTAGTATTAATTTGTATGAGGAACCTGCAATGTTTTGCCTAAGTTCTATTTCCTAAGTTCTATAAAAATATGCCGATAATTGTTGAGCGTAGCAAAACAGATGTTGATTACTCAAGAAATCACCATTTTTTATTACAATACAAACTCAAAAGTTCGTACGAATGTTTGCAGACAATGGTTACTGTTACACAGTACCATTTGTACCAGCCTATGACAGGTTATAAGCCAAGTAAATGCCTAGGCTTCCATATTTCCTTCTCTAAAGTGTTCTCCGTCTCTGCTGTAATTTTAAAACCGTTTTTTATATGAAATAGTATATTTTGCCTTAATATACACCTATAAAATATAACACGCGCTTCTTCATCAAAAATAATATAAAAATATACGATAGCGCAACAATTTTTTTTCTTATGATTCTATTTCGTCTAACTTGTCAGTACCCGGATTTTAAAAGCTACGACACGAACTCGATTTTTGTATCTCACGATGAGTGTTTCAAAGTATGAATAGTTTTTTCTCTTTTTGTTTATAATATAATCCTCTAAGCATATGTAAGAAGGCTATCATAGAATGAAAACATATATGAATCACCGCTTTGTGTTACTTGTTTTTTTTTTTTTTTGACAAAAAAATGCAGGGTGAAATAACATTAACCGCTTCAGTTTTCGTTGAAAATTAACAAAGTTGAAAAAAACACATATTTTTATGAAATAATATTTACTGTTTTTTTTGCACCACAACATTTCAAGAGGCCCAATTACAGTGGTGAACTACAGCACAAAACACTCAGGGTTGAGAAAAATATGTATATATTTTTTTGTGTTCCCACCGGGAATCGAACCCGGAACCTTTCGTACGCGAGTCAAGCGTCTTAATCACTATACCACGGATGCCACCGATAAAATAAAGGCCACTGATAAAATGAATATTAAACAACTTTTTTTCAAGCACCCATTTTTTTTTTCTACCGACCAAGCTACACAAGCTTATTTATCGAGGCATAATTAACTAATGAATCTTATCCTATTTTTTTTACCAGTGTTTACTAAATATTAAATCTAAAGATATGGTGCTAATAAGTCAAGTCTTTTTGTAAAGAAAAAAAGGGTTGTTTTTAAAAATATATATTTAATGAATTTCAACACAGTTGCTAGTGCTTCGAATATTCATTTTATTTTTACTGAGCTGTATATCCTTCATAAAGAATAAGAAATTGATAATGATGCATTGTGTGGGTCGAGAAATAAAAGAAATTTATAATATAATATTCATTTCTATTCATCATAATTAATCAATAATGCCGTATAAATGCGAATAACTCGAAAAAAACCTCGTGGCTGGAAGAATAATTTATTTTTACCCGAGTATATTCGGGAGTGATCTTTTCTTCGGGTAAGGTTTACCCGAGTTGTCTCGGGTGTGGGAATTTTCGCACATAATTGCCGCCCGAGTGTATTCGGGCATAGTCCTTAAGCTGTTAAAAAAAAAGACCAATGATTACAGATTTCTCAGTTAAATTCACAATGGATTCAAAAGGAGGTTTTTTTTTATTAATTTTGTTTTATTTTTAATATTTATGTATTCGTATATGTAACGGATATTATATATAGTCCAGGGAACGTTTTCTGATGGGTTGTTAAAATTTATCTTCGATTTTATCTGCAAAGTAAAACTAAGTTTTCTTTATAAAAAATAGAATATGTTCACATTTTTTTTCTAAGCATGTTTAATTACCGGTTACCGACGAAAATACTTTGAATTTTCATACAAATATACACACTTTCGCACATGAATATCGATATAAGTTTATACCGTCTCAGTTTATAGCGTTCATAATCACGGCCCTGGGCCGCAAATACTATGGGAAGTTAACATTTACCTTCAATTTTATCTACAAAGTAAAATTAAGTTTTCTCTATGAAAAGTATAATAGGCATACAATTTATTATTCTAAATATGTTCAATTATAGGTTACCGACGAGATACTTTAAATGTTCGTGCAAATATACTCATTTTCGTACACAAATATCGATTTTTCTTTATAGACAGTCAAAAATAACTCTGTCAACTTCCCATTGTAATCAGAGCCCTGAAATTTAAAATAAATACTTACATGCCCATATATCCAGATAAATCTACTGTCCTTTCAAAATACAGATTATCGCTTATAGAAACACGATTTTTAGATGATTTAAGTATGACGATTGCCATTTTGATTAAATTAATTTGGAAATCGGTTTAATCCACTCACATACATTTATTGAGATCTTTAAGATATTAAACTCTCGGTAGAATATTAAATATAAAAATGAAACATTAACTTGCACATCCATAAATTGAAATTCACCACTTTTATAATAATGTCCTTCTAATTAGTTTTTATTTTATTTTATATTATTAGGTAATTCAACAACTAAATACAAGTACATAAATTTAAAAACGTACAATTTATAGACATTCGTCAATACAACTCCACATGCATATCATGTATCTGTGTATCTTAAATTATTTCATAATTACGCAGAATACATAGAATTATTTCATTTGACTTTTTTTTCAGTTTTTTTTTTTAACATTTCTTGTACAAAATAAGTAGTATACGTATAATATTGTTGATTAAAATGAATTCCTAAGAGATTATTTGCAAAAGTTGGGAGAAGATCATGAAATATGTTACCATTTCGGCAGTATATATTATATCCCCGACACATGCAAGCCAAAGGTGTATTCTATGGTGCATTGGTTGAAAATGAATACAGTTTAAATAATAAATACCCCAATGTCTAAGTGTTGTCAATTCCGAAAGAGGAAGTTCAGTGCTTTATATTATTTATTTTTTTGTTAATAGACTATTAAACTAAGACATATTAAAAAAAATATATTTTTATGTATCGTATTATCAGCGCTATGATTTCCAAAAGTTTTGTATTTCTGAAATAACTCTGCATGTGACGTCGGAGGTTCTTCTCTGTCAGTTCTCTCGATTGGTTCGTTTAAAGTAAGCAAACCAGATATCCTTCACAGCTTTCATATCATTGGTTGGTTCATATGAACCAGTGACGTCGTTCAAAGAAGTGCGTCTTTATTAAAATATTTTTATTATTTTTTTCGAATATTTTGAAGAAACTTTGCCGTACAATTTAATGCTCTATTTTTTACCGCGCGCAAGAAAACGTCCAATTTTTATCCAATTTCCCGTAGGGCTGAACTTCCTCATTGATTTATTAGTTGAGTTTATTTGTTATTTTTGTTTAGCGTTAAAAATTTAATGGATAAATGATAAGAACAAAAATTGAGCTTTAAATTTTGACCTTGCAAACTACAGAATTTACGAAATACGCCCATTAGTTATAACTGTAAAAATGGAAATCCAGCAAGGATCGAGTTTCGGGACTCTATTTAATGCCCATTTTATCACTTGACCAAATAATTGTTTGCTTATATCAGACAGTTTTACTACTTCCAAATCATTCCGCACGAATCACACATTTATATTATAATGCACTCGTATATCTTAGAACTACAATGCCATGCCTTTCTTTGATGTTTCCCATTAGCAAAGCCTGTTCCGCCAGTACAAAAAGTAAATGCACCATATAACAACTAGTCCGAATGAATATGAAATCATGGTTTTTCACTCTTATTTGCATACCTTTTACTGAATGTATCTGATGCATGTTACTGGCCATGACAAAACAGCCGCTTTCGTCGGCTAGGGTCTTCAAACGGAAAACGAGAAACCGGTATGAATTATTTTAATTTTCCGTTCCACTGCACACACAATTAAAGGTTTAATTTTGATTTTAAAATTTAGATATGATTTAACGTAAGTACAAAATACGCGTTCTACAAGTCATTTAATACCAAATTCATAGTATTGGTAATATTTGTGAGTTAATAGGTACGTAATCTGATTATTTTAATTTACGTAACAGGTTCTACACTCATTTGATATTGTCAAGCGGCCTCGAGTTTCAATAATTCCACCTTATATTGATAGTGAGAATTGTAATATTTTTATTGATTTATTTTTCATTTTTTACTTTCATAAAATATGAAACATTGAATAAATAGTGTGTGCTCACTCGGGTAACCTGTCCGAGGTCACTTTAGAATTTTCTTTTTTTTTACTTGTGAGAAATACACTTTACAGTACAATATTTACGGATAGAAAACTACAAAACGTCAAAGCGGTATCATTCAATTTCTCCATTTATAATTTTACAACCATATATCATTTAATACAAAAAACAAAAACGTAAACTATAAATTCACTTAATGAATGTAGTGGAGAAGATATTTCAAAATTGGTTTGGCCAAATAATACAATCCATTTTATATCTATCTTCTTCCAGTGTTCATTTTTTAGTATCCTTTTTGAAAAATTTTCTTGTTACTAATTGTTTTAATAGAGAAAGAGTAAAAGTAGGTAAACATATTTTATAAAATTTATATTTGAAGCGCTTACTTTCTGGATATTTATAATAGTTAAAATGCAATTAAAACAGATTTGTTTTTAATCACTAATATTTGAATTTTTAAAGTTTTTTTTCCGACTGGTTTCGAAGCTACATAAGCTTCCTTGTCAAGGTTTACTTTACTAATGAATATTATTTTATTTCAATTGCAAAATACTCCCTATGAGCGAAAGTGATGGAAGTTTGTATTTGAAGTTTTTCTTAATGTATTTTTTTTTACCGTGTATTTTTTATTATATATGAAATTTAATTAATTCACGTTGCATTACTTTTTCAACAGTCTCTTATTGACAAAAAAGCTGTAAAACAGGTACAACGTAAGTAGACATATAAAAAAACCGCTTTAGCTATCTTAAAATACTTATAACTTAAATATCGAGGCTTGTACCTACTATCTACCAATACAGAGATTCTCATCATCCCTGTTTCAATGAATAGGTTTTTATATATTGCAGCGATGATGAGAATCCCTGTATTGGTAGGTAGTAGGTACAGGTTACAGACTTTCGCGTTTAAGTAACTTACATGTATTGACCTACCGAAGTTTCGGTTTCGACTAATAAAACGAAACGAAGCTAAATTTTTGGCTCAGCCGAAACTGCGCCCGGGATGTGTCGGATTACGTTCGGCTGTACTCGGGTGGAAAATTAGCACAATGAGAGATAATGGATTGATGTCCATTAAAGTCATTAGTTTTTGTATTGCCATGGTCTAACATTTAAAAAAGCCACACTGATTTTTTGATTTGCTGACTATAGTTAGTAGCTCTAAGATCATTAAAATATGTATTTTTATAATTCCTTTATATCAGGGGCGAATCGTCCAAACAAGCAATCATGCACAGCTCACCATTATATTTCAGCTCACATAAATAATTCTTATTAATTATAAATTATCGCAACCGTTTATATCTTTCTGGAAAAAAAAATATCTATAAAGTTTCTCAAAGATTACTTCAGCTTATTTCCCCATACAAATTAAAAACATTTTTTTTACATCTTTAACCCAATTGCGATTTTTCGTACTAAAACAAGCATGTAGACTATAAATATTATTTGAAGATTCAGTGTTTGGAAACTAGTATTTCGAACATAAATTCCGAAGGACTATTTTTCTTTGGTGGGATACCGTTGACCACATAGGACATGTGGCGTTCGAAGTGGCCGTTTTTGGCATTATTCATTTTAAAAGGAATCACTAAGTGCTCATTGGTGACATTTCAATCATAATGGAAATATCTGCTAATTGTTATTGTGGTATTTTTTAATGAACTTTTGTACAAGTGTTGTATTAAAATAGTGTAAAATAAATCTACGGATATCGCGAAGTTAATAATAATTGTTGTTTGACTTGATTTTCACAGAACCACATAAAGACTAGCCACTTGAAATTGTAATTTTTACGTATATTTAACGTACTTATTTATATGCCTCGTGGTGTAATGGTCAGCGCGTTTGCCTACCATGCAAGAGGTCTCGGTTGATATGATATATTTATTTGAAAGCGTGTTTTCACACAAGAATATTTCATAGTCCCTGGACTGGCACCTAAAGTGTAAGACCGATAATCTTACCTTTATGTAACAAAAATGATCAAAATACGCTGCGATTTGTGCACCAATGCAATGCCCTATGCACCATTATGTGCGGTAAGGGAATGATGATGATATGTATGCACACATTAATGGTCATTTTTTGTAAATTACCTTTTAAAAAAATCACCGCTCGCCACTGCTGTATAGTTAATATGTTAAAGTTCCTATAGCGTACATTGGAGAACTTTTACCTACAATTTATGTGTATAACCTAACAACGAACCAGAAAGCGCTAGAAATAATCTATTTTATTTTATTTTATTTAGTTCTATGATTAACATAGTCTAATATATATTTACAACACAATATTTACATCTATACTTATTCTAACATTATTTATCACTATTATACACTATTATACACTAAATATCCTACTATATAATATTCACTGTTTCATATGTACATTTTCATTAATTATATTCACTATTTACTCTATATATTACCTAATATTTTTCACATGTATACTTTTAACATTTAATTTTAAATATATTTACATTTATTTCATTTTTTATGCTTTCTGGCATTTCCTCAAATAATTGTATTCCCTTGTACATAAGGCAGATCTGGGACATTGCTTTTGATTTCTTTTCCAGTCTTATATTTTTAGATCCTCTTGTTGCATAGTTATGAAAGACTTAAATTGACTTAAATTAATGCGTTCTATTTAATTATGCATTTTATTTCAAACTTATTTTAATGAACTCATAAGGTTTAACAATAAAAAAGGCCAATTTTGAGTGATTTTAAACTTGTTTAAATAAATTTTCGTTTCGGTTTTGTTTTTGACCGAAACTAGAACAGAAGCCGAAAATCTTGTTTCGGTCGGTCACTACTTACATATTCCTATTAAATCTATTCGATGGCTCAGTTTCATAGAGAGATAACCACAAAATTCAAAGTTTTGAGTTATACTATTCATTATACTTATGAAACATTCCTTTTCAATTCTGCAAAGGTATTACCGTTGTAAACTAATGGTTTTCTCTTGTTTGACAATGGTTTCGTATTGAAATAAATAAACTTAACAATCTTTCAGCTCCATAACTAATGTAAATGTTGTGATAACGTCACATAAATCTATACATATGTACGTTACTCAAGGTGATATAAAAAATTATTTGTTACAAATCAATATAGATCTGTCGAAACTTTGGGCAGCCATAACTCAAAACTAGTATTTTCTAGTTATTTCTGTATGGTACTGAGCCATCGTATTGTTTTACCTGCGTATGAATACGTTTTTACTGACCAGCCAAGTATTATCATTTCAATTGCTGAATTGAAATGTTTAATTACTGGAGTCGTGCTGTGTACAATAGAAATATAACAATATGCCGGTCGAAGACCTTTAGGAGACGTTCGCACGAACTAGGTTCACTAGGAAGGTCGAACTTCGAAAATACGTAATGATAAGAGCCTATTTTTTTCTTAGATTGGAACACAAAATTAATCTGTCAATTTTTGGCCATTTTGGACGCGAAGTTGGTTTTTGAACGACAGACCAGTAAGACGCCTTTTCGTGATCGGCGAATTTCCGAGGTTAATCCAGAGCGAAAATCATAATGCTCCCGCTCACGTCTTGCGGCTTGTTTGTGACTTTTAGTTTAAAAAAAAATACATTGATGCCCGGCCACCGTATTCACCGGACTTATCCCCCTGCGGCTTTTTGCCGTTTTCAAAAATTAAGAGAATTATGAAAGGACGACGTTCGCGAACATAGAGGAGATAAATTAAAAAATATTTCTTAAATCTTTTTGATATTGATAATTATTAATGTAGTTTATATAAGATGGTGTTTTATGTTTCTTATACAATAATGTTTTCTTTTTATTTCGGATGTATTAATTTGTATGATATTATGTATTGTCAAAAAAATGTTTTTTCTTATGTAGGTACGGTCCCAAATGAGTTTCTAATAACTCCTGGGAGTATAATATGCAATTTTTGCTTAATAATAAAAAAAATAATTAAGAAAAATTCCAAATTGCTGATGGAACTAAAGACCATACCGAAAAGTGCGTTTCAGAAATTATAATTATTATAGAGTCTATTCAATAAAATACAAATGTTATTACAATATTAATAAGTCTCCGTAAACTATTAAATAATTGTTTGACATCGTATGCTCAGACATTATTTTTAATTATGATCAAAATAAAAGCGTACAGACATAATATTCTACACATATAAAATAATGAAATATTTTAGGTAATCTACAAAAGTTGTTCATTAATTTGTACCTACACATAATAAGTACATAATACTCGTATATGAGTAGTATAATTATTATAAATGACTATTTTTTCTGTGGTTCTGTGAAAATCTACTCAAACAACAATTCTTCTTTTCCCTAGGATATTTCTTTCTTACTATATGTAAATGTTTAATATGAATTTTTTGTATCATATACTTGCTTGCTATCTTATTTCAGTTTTATGTACATATTATTACTTGTTACTATATTATTATTATTACCATACCTTTATGTAAATATTATTCTGTCCCAAAATGATCTGGAATATTCGCCCCTAATAGATAGTCGGTATTTTTTACTCCACTGCGTATTTTGCACGGCTTGTTGATGCGGCATGACGGGACAACGCTCATTTTAAGAACATAATTTAAATCTATCAAATATAAAAGAAAGACGATGTCGCATTTTTTGCATATCCGTCGTTGTTCTACGATCACGACGATGTGGCAGGATGGACGAGTGTAACAATCCATCTATTCTTCTTCGTCCTCTCCTCCGACAAAATTTCGAGATGATAGTTGTATTTTTATAATGCAGGCTTTTAACAATTGAAATTATCATTTTACAAAAGAAATAGCTAATTCAATTCCCGACAAACCGGCCCAACATCATAATACTTAGTTGTCAACTGATAATAAAGAGTAAGTTTTTCTTTTCTTCGCATTTTAATGTCTCATTCTCTTTATATGGGAAACTTTCATTTCCCAAGATAAGAATACGCGGGAGACATTGATTATTTGAAGGCGATAGGTAATTATGTTCACTTGATACTATAACTCATTCTTGTTCCATTGTTGATGTTACAGAGTTTTATATTTCTTCCCACAGTTAATTTGTAGATGTTCCCGCTTCCCACAAAGTTAAATCATATTACGAGAATTTGCAAATGCGAAAATAGATGATTGCTAATATTTTATATGTTTTTTTTTTTTTAATTTGTCAAATACCCAGTTGATTTGGCCTGAAATTTTGCTCTGTTATATTATTTTAATATGGATTTTTGTAACTTAAACCAAACTATATTAGCATAGCTTACTTAAGAGTTAAAACATTTTTGCTACATATTACATAAATACTGCTAAAAAAAAAACGTTCTTTTACACGCAAAAAAATTCTAACGCTCTCCCAGAAAATTAAATAAATAGAGTATTATTAAAGACAACACTAAAAAGGCATGTAAATTTTAATTTAAATTTATTTTCGTTTCAGGTAATGTGAGATGCAATTGATTGTTATTATTATTATTATTTTAATGGATTACTTATATAGCGCCATTTTTGTAGTAAAATACCTTAAGGGCGCTTAACAAAGTGATTACATAAAGAAATACATTTCATTTCAACTTTTTAAATTTGTAATTTAAGAAAAACGATGGACTTAGTCATCGCATGCTAAGGATTTATTCAAATGATTTAGAGAACAAGTGGGTTTTAAGTATATGAAATATATTTATTTGTTATACCAATGTAAATAATCAAAATAAAATCTAAATCGTACTTAAGAAAAATATGAAAGAAACTCCTTCACTATACGCGAAGCACTTTACTCACTTAGAGAGGTGGTGTATTTCTATGTTTTTATTTTGTATTTTATATTTATTTCAATTTACTAAAATAAAATAAAAAAACTGCTGTATTTTCTCTATTTATTCTGTAAGTTGTATATATTTAAAAGCTTTTTAACTCCTTTTTATTATCATCGCCAAAGTCATTTTATGTCGTTATAAAGTTTATGTGAGTTTAATTTATTTATGCTAATTTAGTTCATAACGTTTTAAGAACTAATATAAAATTTTAATAACATTACAATTTTTTATCAAAATTTCTCATGAACATATATTTTAAATGTTTAAATGCTTTCAATTTCTTTTATTTCTTCGGGTAACTCATTGTACAGCTTCAATCCCTGATGATGATGGTAAATATAAGAATGTTTCCAGTCACCATTAATGTATTTGTACAGGTATAAATTCGTCTACAAGCACAGAATACGAAAATGCACATTGACTGTAAAATAAAAGATGACAAAAAGCACATCCACCATATTGTGGCTTATGAAGCTAACGGTTCAGATCCCTTGAACACAAAGGAGCCTTAGACAAAGGTGTAATCAGAAGAGTGCTAAAATTTACGTTCAAATGAAAAAGTGAACATTTTACCACAAAATACTTCGTGCATCATGGTGCCTATAGAAAATATTCAAGTTCTTTGTGTTTATCGTGTCTTTAGTTTAAAATACAACAGAATAAAAAGTATTTTAATTTATTCATTGAAAACTTTTATTATTTGAGTTGTACAAATTAATATTTCATCATCGAAAATATTATTTGCCTAAGCCCACTTACAAAACGACTTTTTTTCAATTAAAATGGGACCTAAGAACATAAATATCTTCGTTTAAAAGTTAAACTGGTAACTGTGAACTGGCAACTTAATAATATACTTAATGAGGTACAAAGATTCAATCAAGCTATTCCAAAATTTGTATTTCAATGTATCTTTCTACATGTGTGTATTGAATATTTAGTACCCAAATTGAAATCTTTTTAGAATAATTAATTTTACCTAATTTTTCATCGATGTCATTCAGTTTTCAACTTCTCTTATGTTAGGTAAAAATAAGGAAAACTGCTTCAGAAACCCAAAAAACTTGGTTCGTAAACCGTCCTAGTGAGTGGATAACCAACAAAATCTAGTTTTATTCGCACTCTATATCTTGTCAGATACATCATCATCATCATCATTCCCTTTCCGCACTTAATGGTAAAATGTATAATATAATAGATAGAAAAAAAAGTATATGTAACAAAAAAAAATATATTAAAAAAAAGCTTTTTATATGACTTTTGACAATTACCAAGACGGTATACTTAACGAACGTCTGTATTTATCTACTGAGCGATTACTCGGCCGGATGTCGATGCGTACACTCAGAAAGATAGTAAAACAGATGGAAAAATACAATAACAAACTTTATTTTTCACAGTGGTAACATTTTACGACTAGATTCTCTCGTTTGTTAATAGAGCAGCATCTAGCCAATCTAGCCACTGCATCTAGCCGCTCGTTTTCAAAACTGACTTCAGTTATGTCGGCATTGAATTCGACTTAAAAATTGACTTATTTCTCTCTCAAAAATTTAATAAGCTTTTAAGAAAAAAGTACCAAACTTAAAATGATTAAAAATGTAGATAAATCGTAATTAAAGAAAAAATTGTACCGTGGAACAAAATTTTGACACTTTTAATGCGTAGATAAATGAAGGTATAAACCGATCTACTTACATCAAAACTTGATGGTGGGGGGATTGGTAGTGTATCTTCGTAATCGGTTGGGATAATTTTATCTTCAACTATGGCGTCATTTTAGTGCGTAGATATGTGTATCGTGTCGTGCGCTTCCCCTTGTTTCATATCGATGTACCTACCCAAAACTTGAAGGTGGGGGGAACGGTAGTGTATCTTCGAAATCGTTCGAGAGAATTTATCTTCAACTATACCGTAATGGTTAAGGTATGGCGTCCTTATCTCTCCATCATGATCGAGACCCATGTACCGTTCCAGTGAACTATTCCACTGTGACTGAAATATTCTAGTGTAAAAACACCTTTTTGGTCGGGAATCGAACCCGAGACATCTTGTATGGTAGGCATACGCGTTGACCACTACACAACGAGGCCGACAATCTTGTCAGATACACTGTTTTAAAATCATCACTAGCCATATTTCATTGCAACTTGGTTCATAAAGTACAATTGTGCAATAGTAGAGAGGATGTAATTCATTCCACACGTTTACTAGTATAGTGATTAGATTTAGTTTGTTGTGTTAAGATTTATCTGGCTGTCTATTTTCTATTTAGACCGAAGACTATTTAAACGCTTCACACGGTGCTAAATATTGGCGAGTTGTTAAGATTTCTATCTCTCAAGATGGCGTATTGCAATTGAATGGGAATTTAGATAACAGCTTTGGTTTGCCGATAGATTAATATGCCAGCCATCATTGCATTTCCGTATTTCTGCTTGCCCAACCAAAAGAAAAGAATACGATATCTCATAAACCATTTGTTCCAAGACACCTACATAACAGTGGCATTAAACAAATCACGAACACTGTAAATAAAGTTTTAATGTTTTCGAAACCAACAGTTTGCATGATCAATGACCAACTATTCGATTCGCCCAGACGTACGAATGTATCTATACTCCAGGAGCTGGACATAGGAGAAAGACTTTCACCCATGCGCGCGAAAAGAATTCTGCAATTCATTAGACATGTTTCCAAGGGGAACTCTCATAGTTAGGAGAAAACTATTAGTGTCGAAGGGACAAGATGGAGCGGCTAAGTCAGTGAATTATCCGAATTATATATGATGAATGTCTACAGAAGAGCACAAGACCGTTCCAGATAGAGGAAGACTGTCCACAGATGAGTCATGCCTGGAGACAGGCGTAATTACCATCCTCAGACATGAGGCATGGATTGAAGAGATTAAATTTTATTCTAATAATTTTGCAGTTCTACATATAAAAAATAATACGCTGTTATTAACACTGGGTATTAATCAAATTTAATAACTTGACGTCACTTTAGTCACTATTAGTGATGAGATGGATAGCGGTATGGTCGGATACCGGATATTCGGCGAGCCTCTAAGCCAGATAGCTGGATATCCGGTTAATTGTCTCTTTTTTTCACGAAAATATTTTTTGATAAATGTTATTTCCATTTCAAATTATTTTTCTAGACATTCGAAGAATTATTTTCTAAAAAATTGACGAACGTTTATTATTTCAGTTTTTCACATAATGTGGGATACCTTCTTTTTCCTATACACGGTCGATATTAATAAATCAATTTAGTGCCGTTGATTTCATGAAATTTTCCCAGTTTAATGAATATTAGGTATCCGCCGGATATTAAGCTACTATCCGATATCCAGCCGGATACTTCAATAAGGCCGGATACAGGATAGTTACCGGATATCCGTTTAATCTCTAGTCACTATCGCTTTGAAAGTTTGTTTGCGGTTTGTTGTCTAATGCATCTATTTTACTTGATTTCCAATTGAAATATGAAAATTTGTCTGATTGTGCACATCGTTTAAGCTTAAGGACCTTATAACTTATTGAATGCATTTATTTTTCTGTAAATAAAAATGGACGATAATGCAATATTGTTAATAATTAACATAAAAAGTAAAGTTTCTACCACGAAGTTAACGGTACACCAACGCCATGCAATTGGTTTAGTGTTCTTTAACCTGTACGATTTTCGTCAATTATTATTATGAAAAATAACCCGCATCCTTATTCTGTAAACAATCTGTTTCGTAAATTAATTTGTATCGTATGTGAGGAAACGAGAGAAAAATATGTTTTTGATTGCGTTAGAGTGAAATGGATATATGACGAACGAACGAACTTACGAAACGAAATTGTTACAAAATAAGCCTGCTGCTGTGAATACAGTTTTAATTTAATAAAGGGTTAGGTTACATTCTAATTTCCAATCACAGTATATTTTCTTCGTATCTAAAAATTAATATGTATAAGGTAACAAAAAATTGAAACGTTTTCCTAAACAAAAATTATACGAATGCATATTACAGTTCGAGCATAATACGACCTGATATAAATGTTTTACAAAAACGAATGAATACTGATAGAATTTAAAAAAAATAAAATATTTTGGATTTCGTTTTTTTATCATTATCTAATAATATCCGCTTCACGTAAAATAAGGTAATACAATTTAATAGGAAATATTTTTTAAAAAGGGAAAGTGTGGCTCCGATTTGTTATTTAAGTTTAAGATGCATAAAGTTTAATAAAAATAGGTAAAAAATTACCGCGCACATAAAGTACCGAGAGATTTTTTCGAAAATTATGATATTCAAAAGTTAGTAGAGTTATCATTGGTCTCTAAAGTATATTGGAATTTACTGTATGAAAAATATAATATTTACAAAAAAAATATTTTTGACGTGTTCAATTACAGATTACCGACGGTGATGTTTCAAAAATTTTCGTACTGACAATTAATTTTACTTTATGGATAATTGAAAATAATTCTGTTCACTTTCCATGTAATCGGAGCCCTCGGGACACTCGATATTATTACTTAAATCCTACAATGTTGTATTCGATGGATACCTTTGAAATAAATAAGTTTATAACTTGTATGTTGATGAGTACTGATTTTTCTTTTTTTTATTTATTTATTCAGTGCACAAAAAACACAATTATATCATAGCACAATTATATTTTTTATGTCCCGAGTTGTTAGAAAATTCCGTGTTAAGTCGAGACTCTTCAATATATAAATGAAAAACATTTATTAACATATTGAACAATATACAAAATAATAATTTTATAAATATGTATATAACAGGGGCGAACCGTGTATAGAAGCGATTATGCGCAGCTTACCATAATATTTGACTAACCATAATAATGTTTACTGTTACTTTATTTACAGAAAAAACAAATAAATTATTACTATTTTTTTTAATCGTTTCCACCGTTTGTATTTTTATCCTAATATAAATATTAATATTAATAAAGCGCGCCCAGCGCCTGCGGTGAGCCAAGAAACTTGCCGATTATTCCAGCTTATTTTTTCATACAAATAAGTACACTATATTTTTTATGTCTTAACCCCAGTGCAGGTTTTTTCTCCTAGATGAAACTTGCAGATTACACAAATCATTTGCAGATTCTTGATTTGGAAAACAGTATTTCAAAAAAAAATTCTTAATGGCTATTTTTCTTTGGGATGGTACTTTTGACATAAGACCATAATTACTTTCATTCGTCATATAGCGAACATATGGCGCTCGACGCGGCCGTTCTTAGCACTAATAATTTCTAGAACAATTCGGCCAGTTGACATTTCAATTTAATACCTAATACCGACCGAATTCATCGTGCTATTATTTTCTAATTGTTTAAATGAGTTATGTATTAAAGTAATGGATAATATATCTTTATAATATATCACGAAGTTACGTCGTTTGAGTTGATTTCATGGACGAGAGTTGTTATATCACACAGAACCACAGAAAAATATTAATTTATCGTATATATTAATTACATTATATTATGTACCTTCTATGTATGTACAAACATATAATATTTTTCATAAAATCACCATTCGCCACTGGTATATAAATAGTAAAAATTTATACATGTCAAGAAATGGAATGCAGAAAAGTTATTGAATAATACATTTATTTATTTATTTGTTTATTTACTCATTCAAAATTACAAAATTAAATATTTATGAACTTATTAAGGCTTTTTATGATATGCCCGTGTCAAGCCACACTAAATAACAATAAAAATTCATAGTAAAATTAAATAGATCAAATTATAATGACATAGAATAACAATCTGGATAAAAGAGGTAAATGTAATAAATAATCAAATTCCAAAGAATACAATGCAAAAGAGATAATCAAAAATAATTTTTAAAATATAAATTAAACAAATATACAAAATAGTGGTATCATTAAAATCAACAAAATAATAGTAAAATATGGTAGTATTATTTTTTACTATTATTTTTACATAGCAATATGTAATGAATAATTTATACTAATAATAATTAATAAACATAATAATAAAGAATTTTATGCTTCGATTAGCAATAGTTAAAACATATATTTACAAATTATTAGTGAAAGATGATATACATATATACGTTTATGAATAATAATGAAGACAGCATCGATATATATTTATTTCTGAAGTAATCTTATACAGTGGTCTCTACTCCTCGAAAATATTTAATTATGGATCTTCATCTTTAATATATGTAGACGTTGTTTTGGAGAAATCAATATGTTCATCCAAGACGTTGAACACTCTTGGAGCTACATAAGAAAAGTGTGTCGATATAATCTATAAATTCATGGGTTTGACGATATCTTTAATAGATACTATTTTCTACATCTGTCGATAGCGAATTAGAAACAAAAACAAATTTCGGCTATCTACCACGTTTGTACTCGTATTGATTGACTTTTTATTAATGTGAATGTTTTATGACGCGTAAGAATGAATAGTAATTGGCTTTACACAGTAAGAAAATGAAAGTTGAAAAGAAAGCAGAGTTTGGCCGGACGTGTGAAGTAGATAATAGAGAAATAATGTATAATGGTTATTGGTTGTTGCCATTTTGTATCCTATAAAGTAAGTTGTCATACATGTTCCAAGTTGTATTTCAATAACATGTAATAAGTTGCATACTAGCAACAAGTATAATATAATGCATTTTCACTCGGTATTACAGGTACTAATTTACTCTTATGAAATCCCTTATTATTTATTTATTTATTTATTTATTTATTTACGGACAAAGTCCATTATAAACATTACAATTAAAAGAAATTTTTACAAAGGAATAAAAAAATATAAGGAACAGAAATAAGCAGCAAAGACAGATGATAGATTTTTTAGATTAAGTAAAAAGCATAGGCTAACTATACAGATTCTTTAGCTGATTTGTAAAGAAAGACATCCTTACACCATAATAATCAAGATCTTGATGATCGTTCACCCGCCTGATCATTCTGGGCAAAGGCGACTGTGCACCATAATTGGTCCTTATGTTGATAAGGCGATCAATGAGGTAGGTACTTCACCCCTACTGGAAATTGGATACAATAAATGTTTTCTTTCGCGCGGTAAAAATTAGAGCATTAAATTATACGGCAAAATTTCTGGAAAATGTAATATATTTTTAAAAAAAAAACAACACTAGTTCATATAAATCAACCAATGGTTAGAAAGTTGTGGAAGATTTCCGGTTTACTTTCCGTAAGCGGACCAATTGGCAGAACTGAGCGAAAAGAAGCGGAAGAGAACTTGAGGCGTCACACGGGGAGTAATTTCAGAAATACAAAACTTAGAAAAATTATGGCGCTGCTAATTCGATACATAAAAATAAAAATCCTTTTTTTTGGCTTAGTTAATAGTCTATTAACAAATAAAAATAAAATAAAAAAACCGCCGATCTTCCTCATTATTGTTAGCCCCATAAAAATAATAGCACTACACAGTAAATAATATGTATGTATTTATTTCTGTAATCTTCTGTGTTCATTAAAACACACGAAATCACAAAGCGGTGAGTTTATTTCATTTACTGATACAGTAGAATTTCGTTTATCCGAACTCCATTTATCCGGATCGCTAAATGTCCGGATCGTTATCAGAAAATAAAAAATAATAGAAATGTAATAAAAACAAATAAACAAAGGGCGCTAACGGCCTTCGTCAAAGCAATTAACTGTGTTGGATATATTTAAGTAAGTTTTTAACGTGGCTCAAATTCGCTGTTATTTCAAGACCAATAAAAAAGTTATTTATTTATTTATTTATTTATTTATTTATTTACGGACAAAGTCCATTATAGAGTAAATGTTGCGCTTCATTTAATCATCACCATCATTCCCTTTCCGCACCTAATGGTGCATGGGCACTGCATAGGTACACGAATTGCAGCTTTTGTTACATGAAGGTAAGATGATCAGTCTGACCATAAAATGCTCTAGCGTAAAAACACGCTTTAAAATAAATATTTCACATCAACCACGTCGGGAATCGAACCCGACACCTCAGTTTTTAATCAAGTTTTTAATTTATTTCACTAAATTTCATCTTACTTAATTGAATAAATATATATTACGAGATTAACATATGTTTTACGAATTAAGTCGATTTATTTTGATGCCCAGTGTTCATTGAAAATGAACGTCGAATGATTTTTAAATAATAAAAGCTAAAAAAGAAAAATTTACTCATACTTCCAAACGATTCTTATAGAAAATACAAAATTTTAAATGTTTTTTATCAACGGAAATTAATTCGGTTCTAAATTGGTTAAGTTCGTTTTACACGAAACATGATTCTGACAGGAATCGAACCTAGGACCTCAAGCAAGGTAGGGGAATGCACCAATCACTCCAGTACGAGACAGACTATATTGTATCTCTACTCAATTTTCTTTTCCGGATTCAAAAAAAAAAAGAAAATCAAGTCCAAACACCCTTGCCAGGGCTCACACTAAGAACTGTTTAGAAATATATTTTTAAAATCATTTTATTTGGTCTTAAAAAAGTGCAAACATTATTATATATGAAATGGTTGATAATAAACTTAAGTCTTATTATCAACCATGCTATATTTTTTATTAATCATCAATATTTCTAAATGGTACACACTTCAAACTTACATTTCATCAAAACGCTAAAGTGGCAATGAAAAAGATTTTTATTACGAGATGAACTTTGATTAAATCTTAAAATGTGGATATACCGTACAATTAATTTAATGGGTCCATTAGAAACTGATTATCATAAAATAAAGATATAAGTAGCAAACCATTACAAATAACTACACCAAATAAATTATTAGTAATAACATGCGCGTAGGAGGGTATTATCGGTTGTTAATATACGCATTTAGTATGTAATACGTAAGAAAAATATCAAAACATAACCCACGATTTATTTAATTGGCTTACTTATGTATTATTTGCTATCCATTGAATCTATTTTTCTACAATAATTATATTTTCATTTCTGTCTTTTCCTTTTTTCACATTATGTTGCTAAAAACCCTGTTTTTTTATTAGCTTTGATTTAATACAAACTTAAACAGTATTTACTTCTAGAATATTATTTTTAGTGCCTCTTGTGCCACCTTTCCCACTGAAAAAAGAAGATGGTGGAAAAATTGTGGTTTGACTTATAAAATTTATATTTTTTGGTAATTCGGTTAGTGGT
The DNA here is from genome assembly GCF_059751315.1 of Micrasema longulum. Taxonomy (NCBI): domain Eukaryota; kingdom Metazoa; phylum Arthropoda; class Insecta; order Trichoptera; family Brachycentridae; genus Micrasema; species Micrasema longulum. Next base: position 780,822 of record NW_028277280.1, read on the forward strand.
TTGTCAAATAAAACTAATAGTCATAACTTTTTCAACAAATTTATTTGCTGTTTTTTATTGGTATGTTTTCTTTATGTACAATATTCGAGTACTTTCAAATTTTTGAAGACAAATACTAGATTCGTTCATATATTATATCGTCTTTTTTTAGTGATCCCGTGAAGGTAAGATTCGTTCCGACGTTCCGGCTACCGTTGCAGGGGCCATCTTCAGGGTAAACTATGTGTCTTGTAGAAACAAATATGTGTTTATGTACTGTTCCAATTTGTACGGCTAGGTTCAAACAGTATTGTTTGGTATTCATTCGTTGTATCGCATTTAATTACATGTCGATTAAGTTGTAAATAAAACTCCAAACGAAATATGTCAATTAAAATCTTTTATTTTATACACGCCACCATGCAAAAAAACGTAAAATAATAATTCTGTGTGATTATCAAAACCACACGAAACAGATTCCACTTCATAATTGGTGACCCCGACGTGATATATAGTAGGTGACGGGACTGATGCCCGTACCAAAAAATGCGTTCTAGAAATGTTACAAGGATTTGGAAAATCGTTGAAATAAATGTATAATTTCCTATGTGATCCTTCCTGGTGATCACTTTGAAAAGGATAATATTGAGGAATAAATAAGTTTTTTTTAATAAACACAAATTCCATGTATTTTTTTTATATCGAACTGTGTATATCAGTTCAATAATTCCTTGTAGTATTGATCCTAAAACTAAAACCGATTTTATCTATTGCCAAAAAAATAAAGCAGTAATTGGCCACAACAAACAATGCCGCTGTTGTATACTGAATACAAATGCCTCGTGAACTTTAATCAAACCAGGATGTCTATCCTTCTCGATGGAGTTCGTCTGTTTGTTGTGCGTGCATTATGATTTGGTCTGGCGAACGTTCCGCGGAGCGTGTAATTGGACAAAAAACTGTACCGTTTATCACAGCACGTAGCCACGATATTACTGATAAAAATAAATAATCATTCATGATCATTCAACTTCTACAGTTGTTCTAGTAAGTCTTCAGCGTCACTTCCAGTGAGTGACATGGATTTACACCATTAGACTTAAGATATTATGTGATTTAGACGCTAGGTAAAGTCGGATAAAGCTCGCATGCACTACCAAATATATATTTTATATTATATTAAATTTATTGCAAGTTTTATTGGGTTTTAAATATGTTCTTACTGTCTTTTACTATGTATTTTATTTTTACTTCGTGTTTTACTGGGTTTTATTTCATATGTTTTTTTCTGTTTTTACTACATTTCTTACTGTTTTCTTGCCATGTATTTTACTTCGTTTTTCACTACGTTTTTTACCATTATTATTGTTTTTATGTATTGATTACTGTTTTTTTATAAATTTTTGACTAGCTTAAAACGTGGTAAATAACCCCAGTTAGATGGTCTAAGTAACTCTGTATACATGTAAACCTTTACGTATGGAATAAGATAATAAATAAATAAAATATGTAAGTTTGTTTTTTTTAGCTTTCTTGAAAAGTTAAAAAAATAAACTAATTATACGAGGTTGAATAATCATATAAATTCTTACAGGGGCACAAAAAATAAATTTCTTAAGATAATAAAAAAATCTACCATTGATATTTATACCACTATCTTTGCGGTAATTTATTATACAATAAAAATAAAAACACTTTGTTTCTAAACACTTAATATTTATTAATTTACCAACCGGTTTTGGAGCTACACAAGCTTCCTTTCATAGCTACCCAAGCTTGATAAAGAAGCTTGTGTAGCTTCGAAACCGGTCTGTAATAAAATAAGAATATTTTTAATTTTTTTATTATTAAAAATTATTTAATTACTTTCGATTCCCAATCTGATACACTCGATAGCTACTCTCAGGTAATAATCTTGAAAAGTAAGTCGAGTGGGGATAGGTCGCCCTCATAGTGTAGTAGTTGGGTATTCGCCTGCCATTCTTAAGGTCCCGGGCCCGGGCTCGATTCATGGCAGGGTCGGCGTGGAAAGTTTGTTTTAATGATGGTTTAACACTGCAATATTTCACTGTCCCTGGATAGGTACCTGAAGCGTAAGACGTAAGACTGATCACCTTTCCATCCACGTAACAAAAGTATCTAGATACGCTGAAATTGAAGTGCTCAGACAGTGCCCCATGGACTGCTGGGTGCGGATAGGGAAATGATTATGATAATTCTTCGCTGTCTATTCGCTCTACATGTCCAAACCAACGCTGCTCATCTTCCTTTATTTTGTCGATAATGCTTGCGTTAGCTTCGATATTTGTGTACTTATCATGTTTTAACACACCTTCGGATGGGAGATCGCATTTCGACAGTCTTTAGCCGCGTTCATCAAAATAGTGAAAATAGAGCATTTAAATTAATTTAACTTAATTTGGTAGAAAAATACCTTAAGGGTTAAAAAATTGCATTATGCAGGCAAGGATATTAAGTTACCCTATTGTATTCTACAATGCATTTTACAAACACGCTTGCCGGGTATAAAACGCAGGTTACCGTTTGACTTCCGGTGTCAGATCACAGATGATGCTACCGGGTACCTGTACCTGCTACCTGCCAACCTGTTTAGGAATGAAACTGTATTACATGTGTTGATAATATTGTCCGTTGAGAGCGAGCATTTCCGGCTGTAGCGGATGCACTTCCGCCTAAAACAATGATGCCACCTGTCGCGATTTAATATAATAAATTCAAGTTAGATTACATTTTTTATTGCTGAATTATTTACTCGATAAGGGTGTGTTGTATGTTGCGCATCCCTTTAAAAACAAACTACTCTTTTCATTTCTTAATTTTATACTTGTACCATATGTCAGGGGCGAACCGTATATAGAAGCGATTATGCGCATCTTACCATTATATTTGACTATCCATAATAATGTTTTACGGTAACTTCATTCACAGAAAAACAAACAAACATTGCCACGATTTGCATTTTTCTCCAAATATAAATAATAAAAAAAATAAAGTGCGTCCAGCGCCAACAATGAGCCAAGGAGCTAGCCGATTACTCCAGCTTATTTCTCCATACAAATAAGCGTACTATATTTTGAACATATTAAACTTAGTGGCGGGATTTTTTTCCTAGAATATACTCGTATTTGCGGATTACGCAAATTCTTTAAAGATTTGGAAAATAGTAATTTAAACATTATTTCTTTAGGACTATTTTTCTTTGAGATGATACTTTTGACATATCACTCGCCACACATGTGGCGCTCAACGCGGCCGTTTTTGGCATTATTCATTTTTTAGAACTAATCAGCCAGTTGACATTTCAATCGTTGTGAGAATACCTCATACTGACTTAATTAATTGTGCTATTTTTTATAAACTTTTATATAAGTTATGTGTTAAATTAATGGATAGTATAGCTACACAATATAATATATCACGAAATTACGTCGTTTGAGTTTATTACATAGATGAGAGTTGTTGTATCACACAGGACCACATAAAAAATAGCAAATTATAGTATATATAACTTACATTATATTATGTACCTACTATGTAGGTACAAATAATAATGTTTTTTATAGCTTACCTGTAAATAAAAACACTGTTCGCCACTGCTATGTATATATTATATAATATAAATTAATAGTTATGTAAGTATTTAAAAGCTTTAGACATTTCATGCTATGTATGGATTATGTTAATTTTGTTTTTATTTGCGCTTATAATTACTATTACTTGGAAGTTCAGTGCTACGAGAAATTGAATCTGAAAAATATTTTCTTGCACCTAGTAAAAGTTAGGAAGTTTAATTTTTCGTTGAAATTTCTCTTAAATGTATGAAAGAATTTTTTTTAAATGGTTGAAATAAAAATGAACTCGGTACTTTGCAAAGTCACGGATGTAAATGACTATGTGTTTATAATAACCTTATTATATCATTGTCGTGTTGTAGCAACCGGCAACAGATTTTCGCTTTCCGTTTTTCCGGCCATGTTTTCCGATGTTAATAGTGACGAGCGCCGCAATACGCTCGCCACTATGGCCATACACAGTGTGTTTTTACGTTGAGAAACATAAACGTAATTGTCAGAAACAATCACCCACCCAGACCCGTGACGTCGCGGGCGCGGGCGGGTTAAATTCGAAGTTTCGATGGGTGATTTTAGAAATTGCAAAATACTACAAAGTCATATTTTATTTACGATGCATAAAAATAAATTATTTTTTTGTTTTATTAAAAATGTATTTTCTTTAACTAATGAACTTCCTCACTTCCAATTTGTAACGAAATAGATCAGTTATTTCCATCGTACCTTAATTAAATTATAGCTAAATATTAAAAATCATTTAGGATGTATGCCACTTACTTTCTTATAACAACTTGCAATTATTATGCTCATTAAATCAACAAACACGCAACCCGTGTTCACACTCTGTACATATTGTTTATGCAATTTGTAGTCAGAATAAACGAAAACAAATTGAATAAACGCCTCAAAATCTAGGCGCCTGCCGAAATTACTATATAATACAAAATACACCTTGATTACCACACATTATTTGCATTCATCAGTCAGCTACGACTAGACTAGAAGTTCAAATACTGCTGTAAATACATTGCTATCTCACCGGTAATCGAACCCAGAACCCTCGTCAGTCAAGCGTCTCAGCCATTATAGCACGAGGGATGCCAAGTTATAACAAACAAACAAACAAACAAACAAACCATCACGCCGTTTCGCCGTAAGGGTAGACAGAGAGGATAGAACGCCACAACACTCTATCTTTACATTTATAAATCTTCTCATCTACAAGTATTTGATGGACTTGGTCGTGCCATGTCTTTCTTGGTCTTCCTCGTTTTCTGCATCCATCAACATTTGCATCGTAGATCCTTTTAGCCGTTCTTTCACTGTCCATTCGCTCTACATGTCCAAACCAACGCAGCACCCCCTCGCTTATGTTTATCGCAGGAGACTAAACTAGCAGTTCACAACGGAGCTCTAGTGCCAACTCTAATGTATGGGAGCGAAGTATGGAATCGGAAAAATGATGATTAAAGTAGGTTGAATGCTGTCGAAATGCGATTCCTCAGGTGAATGTATGGTAAAACGATGCATGATAGGTGCACAAATGTCGAGATCCGTGAACTGTGTAAGGCTGAGACATGCATTATTGACAGAAACCAATAGATCCTCTCAAATATTCCTCTATACCGCTCTCCTTCGCTTGCTTGATTTAACCTAGGCGTTTAAGTAGAATATTTGTTTGTAATTTGGCTTATGTGATTTTTCTAATGTATAAATAAATAAATAAATATCTGGTCGTCTGTCGATAATATGTATCCCGAAATAAATTCCGTGATGTGACTCATATGAAATTATGTATGAATAAAGTTCTGTTTTAATTAATTCTTTGATCTTATGCGTAACTTTTAAATTATAATCAAAAATACATTTAGCGTTTATTCTTATTCAGAAAACATCCAAGGTTCGGTAATTTGCACACTATTAAGGCAGTTAAATGAGCGTCCAGGATATCGATTGTATGGAGAATAATAGCGCATAATCTCTGCCTACGTATTTTGATATTAATTACTCTTTTGTCCCACATCCTGACCGCTACGAACCATTCATTGTCTTTCCATATTACGGACTCCTGCCTTTGACATTTTTAAAATCGCTAAACTTGAAATGGAATTAATTATAATCGACATATTATCTCAAATCCCAAACCAATTTTAGAAGAGGTAGCAGATGTTACGATATTACTTCATTTGGACATAGGACACTTTTAATTTTTCAAGTTAATTTATCCTTACTCTTAATTGGAAAAGCCTTCAAAGTGCGTGGGTTCCTCAAATAATAAAAAAATATGTATACTCATTTATTGCAAAAAGTGTCCCCTATGCCTACGCATACAATAAATTACTCAGTTTATAAGGATGTGTCTACATTAACGTTTCCAAGTTTGGATCAGCTCTTTTGATTTTTCTGGATAAAGTCAAGTAAAAACAAAGAATATGCTAAACATTTTTTTTTGTTTGTAATTTTGTGCTTGAGTTGGACAAAATAAACCCACTGTTTACCTGAATCGTAAATAAAAGATAGTTTCAAACGAACGACAGAAGTTGATAAAGTCGTTATAAATATCATGAACAAGTATACTCAGCTAGATCTGTCTTCATCCTCAATTTTGAACATGTAGGTACATAGGTGTGATTTAAATTTCATTTCCTATCATGTTAAGAATATAATAAATAATTGTAACTGCTAAAATAGTTTATTATGAGACTTTTGCATCAGTTAGGTATTATTTATCGCGAAAATGGGTGAAAAATAAAAATATTCTGGCAGAATGTGTTAGGTGCAAACAATATATATATATATATATATACATAAATATCTATATATATATATTTTATTTATTTATTTTATTTATTTATTTATTTATTTAATCCAATATAAAATACAATACAAATACATAGTTAACAAAATGTCTATACAATAGGTAGGTACATTCAATATATATATATTTTTATGGATATAGCCACTCCACTGGCCCACAGGCACGTTCCGGAGTGTCAGTGTATTTTTTATTCATACATAATTGTACATAATTTCACATCAATTGTGTAAAAATTTAAAAGAAATAAAAATTTAAAAGAAATAAAAAAAATAATTAGAAATTAAAATATATCTACATCAACAAAACGAAAAAGGATTTTCAAGAAACTATAATTACATTCTTATATATGAAACATATTCCTCAGCTTCCTGTCTAGTCTTTTTAGTAATCCATTTATGTACTCTAGCTTTGAAAATATTGTTTTTCATTTTGTTCGCCAATATGTCCTTGCTTAAAAAGTTGTATAGCTTAGGGGCCAGAAACGTATAATGCCTTTGTCCGTAATTTGTTTTTTTTTTTGGGAGCAGAAGTTTTGTCTTTTGTCTTTGCCTAGTGTCGTAAATTTGTTGTCCGTCATTATGTCTGTCAGGATTTTGATGGAAATGTCTTAAAATTGTCTTTATGTATATTTGTCTTATGTCTAGTACTGGAAATTCTGTAAAAAGTCTGTCTGTTGAGTATTGGTAAGGCTTTTTACTGGCTACTCTTAGTAAGGCTTTTTGGGCTTTTATTAATGGCTCTAATGTAGTTTTATTTGTTCCTCCCCATCCTATTATTCCGTAACTAATAGTTGATTGTGCTAGAGCATAGTATACATTAATTAGAGTTGCTTTGTTTAGGATGTTTCTAATGTTTTTAAATAAATATATCATTTTCCTTAGTTTGGTTGCTGTCTTATCTACGTGTATGTTCCACTTTAAATAACTATCAATGTGCATACCTAGATATTTTATATGATCGACCTTTTCTATAGTTTGGCAGTCACAGTCGCTGTTTCTTGCATTTGTACATTCATGAATTTTAAGGGTTCTTTCTATTGGCTGATTCCGTTTGTCTATACTAAAAGTCAAATATTTTGTTTTGTGCGCGTTAAGTGTAAGTAAGTTATAATCTAGCCAAGTTTTCGTCTTTTCCAAGCCTTTCTCACTTTTACTGTACACTTCTTTCCAGCTTTTAGCATGGAATAAAAGCACCGTATCATCTGCAAAAGTTACAATGCGTCCATCAACATTCAAGTTACATAGTCCATTTACATATATTAGAAATAATGTAGGCCCTAATGTACTTCCCTGAGGTATCCCGAAATTTCCGGTAAGATTTTCGCTAATTGTATGACCTATTTTTACAGTTTGTTTTCTTTTGAAAATAAAACTTTCAAACCACTTTAGATATACACCTTTTATTCCATATGCTTGTAATTTTTTAACCAAAAGTATTTGTGACACTGAGTCAAAGGCTTTAGCCAGGTCAAGGAATACTGGATATATATATATTTATATATTTACATATACATTTAAATGTATGTGTATATATTTGTATGTTTGTAAAATCTAATAACATTTGTAATATTATTTTTTATTTATTTGAAATGATATAACTTCACATGCACTAAAAACCTAAAACAGTGTAAGCCACTCTCCAAGCACAAGAGCTAGTCGCTTTTTGGAAATTTACAGCTTCAAGAGAACTAAATAAATGTCGAAGTAGATTGTAATAGAAAAAAACACATGTATCATTTTATTAAATCATATCGATTCAATAAAAATAATGGGATAAAATTAACAAATAACAACAGGGATGGAAAAAACCTTAAATAAGGGAATATGGAAGTCTAAGCGTCCAGTCTTTTGTCTACAAACATTTTAACAAACTCAAATATGTAATGGGGAAAAAGTCGCTATTATTTATATTCTTAAACGAAGTTCTAATGAACTAATTGATACTATTTATATGTTGGTATGTTTTTATTCTTTCGGTCAAGAATGAATTCCTTGTGAGCTTAAGAGGATACGCGGTTTGACTTTTCTGCATACGAACGTTTTCCCGTATTTTCTCCTAGATTATGACACACGTCAATTTTTTCACACACTGCAGATATCCACCATTGGCTTGTCCCAATCTTTTTTTTGTTGATAAATTGTCTTTGTAAATCCGCCGTCTTCGGACGTACGGTATACAAATATGGTATAAAAGCCAAACATGCCGACACAGAAAATTCCTTTCTTTCTAAAAAAAACTAAATCGATTTTAGCCAGGCATAATCAGTAAGACGTGCAGTTGTCTTTTTCGCACAGTATTCGGGAAGGCATAGAGCAAAAGAGTGGCAGAAAAAATATTTTCAAATATCAAACCGCTCTCCGCTCTTAAATTTTGCAGGCGGCATTGATAATTCAAATAATCAATAGCGCGTCCTGAGTCGCACTTAAATACTAAAATGGATATAATGCAGGCTTAAATTTAAAAACAAATCAAAATCATATTTCTTTTTTACTTCAATCCTTACCAATCTTATTTCCCAGCTACAGTATCGCCATTATGCCAAATACGTTCAGGAAAGAATTAAGTAGTCAAAATAATGATTGTTTAAACATCATTACTAAGAGCCCACTCGAATTCCGGCTGATTGCAAATAATAATTTGAGCCCCAAACTGGCAAATGGCGCTTCATTCAATTACATAAGCAATACTTCAAATTCGGCATGTCATGAATAAATAAATTAAATTAATTTGACGACAATATTTGAGCATGTTTCTACCTACTGAATCACATTATATTTTGCGGATAATTTCAATCGCAGCGTATCTAGATCAGTTTGTTTACGTGGATGGAAAGGTGGTGAGTATTAAGCCACCAGTCCAGGGACAGTTTAAATAAATGTTAAACCACCATTTAAATAAATCTTTTACGTTGACCCTACCAGAAATCGACCCCGGGACCCCAAGAATGGTAGGCGAATGCGCCAACCACTGCACTACGAGGCCGACTTATCCTTACTGGATTAACATTTTCAGGATTTTTTCCAGAGAGTAGGCATCGAGTCGAAAAGGCTTGTACAGGATTCTGGTTCTATTTCACGCGCGATCCAATTACGCTTTATTTTGTTTACCAATGCAGTGCCCTATTTTTTTTATTCTTTTTTTTTGTCTTAAAATAGCACAGACATAATATTATATGAATGTCCTAATATTAACTTCCATCTAATTATCATCAAAATATCTACTAATTATTAACATTTTTAAACAATTTACGTAATCGTACACTTAAAAGCAATAGAGAAAAATATTGTAGAAAAATATTACAAATCATTTTCAATTTCAATTTTGGAAGAATCAGAATATACTCTGGGTGCGGAAAGGGGATGATCATGATGATCATGCATTTAATAACAACGCATTGTAAATTAGATGTTTCAAAATGCACATAATAAAAAAATTCAACTTTGAAAAGCATAAAAAATACACTATTTCAAAAATAAAAACAAACGCCCAGTCTATTTTTAAATATTTTTTTGTGTAGTTTTTGTGACTATGAGATATGAGATATTTTTACTGATGGCTGAAAATGCTGAGTACACCAAAGGACTTAATATATGATGATTTATTTTATTTTATGCAAAAAATCATTCAATTGTTATTTAATTTAATTTAATTTTTTTCTTTTCGTCTCTCCTTACAAGTTGATTATTTTTATTCATTTTTGTTTTGTACTTAAATTTTTTACTTTCAGCTTTTTTTTCAATATGCCTTGCACATTTTGTAAGTTATCGCTACATATTAAAATTGTATATGGTATATTCAAATTTATTGTATTATTTGTAACCACATTCTGTATAATATTGTAATTTTAAAGATAAAACTTCTAGGAATGAATGTATTTATAATCATGAAATATATGCAGCTTCCGAGTTTAGTTTTTACGCTTAATATATTTACGTATATTTCTTAGCTTCTTAGGTAAACTACAGTATGTACTCGTGTCTTAAAAATCCCAACATTTTAGGAGACAAACTAGTGATTTTTATACTTAAAACATCTGGTATTTTAAATGAGATGCTTAAAACTAAATTTGTTTTCTAAAATCTGTTATTGTTTATGTGTTTTCACTACTATAATACTTTATTTTATGGTTTTAGAATTTTTAACGCTCAACGTGGAGATACTTTTATTTACCTCTAAATAGTTGTATGGGAAAACAAGAGAAAATCCAAAGCATTTAAAAAAAAATGGCGTTGTTTATTAAATTCGATGCTTTTGCCAGTGTCATGTTGAATTATTTTATAAACAAACTTTTTTATCGATGGTAGAAAAAACACATACTTTATGAATCGTGAAATGTTTTTTGTGAGGATAATATAGTTCAATTTTTTTTTATTAATTCAATCTTAAAAAAGTGTACGTATACATTGGGTTTTAATTTTCAAAAATAATTTAGATTTTTGATAAACCAGCAGTAAAGTTTTTTTTTTCAGGAAAAAACACTCGATTGTATGATTTTTTTTAAATAAGTCAATTTTTTTCGCTAAAATATTTTTTTGACTGTTTTTTTTCTTACTCTTAGTACTGTTTGTTTTCTAAACGTACTTTACCTCTAATGTGGTGTGGATTTTCAATTAAAAAAAAATATCTTTGTTATGAAATAAATTAGGAGTTGGTGTTATTAACCTCTTGATATCGGACGAAAAAATTGGTTTTGGCATAGTAATAAGACAATTTCATCATCCCTTGGGCGTTAGCGAACAAAATAAAAAAATAAGTATTTAGAGTTACCATAGTTTACTTCTCGAGTATTTTTACTCTTAATTTCCTCTCATCATCCTCTGTCACAATTATTAAATTGCACTCTTAAATTCATTCGGCATTTTTTACTTTATGTTTTATGGTCTTATGCTTTCATCATCACGAATCATTGATTGATTCGCCACTTTACAACAAATTGCATGCAATCCTAATCCGATCAACGAGCGTCCTTTGCAACCACTTTAATAACACTAACTGGGTCATGTTTTCAGATCTTTTTACCAATAAAGGAACAACCATCTGTCAAGTCACCCATCATGGAAGTATGTATGTATTATACCTTGGTATAGTTCCGATTTCCAGGTACTCAGCCTTGTTAACTTTATATCAATTAATATGAATCTCATATCGAGGCATCCTTTATTTATTTGTAACCTTGAGAGATTATAATACCTTTACATAAGCAAATTAAACAAACGCCTACCTGGGGCCTTATGCTGCAGTCATTCGTCTTTAAAATTGTGTCGAATTCGGTACTCATACGAATCGCGCATGCGACTAAAGCCGATTAAAAATGTTCGACTTTAGCTTGAGTCTCGAGTGTCCCGAAGCAATCAACATAGAGAATCACATGCGACAATTCAGCTGCTTTTCTTGCAGCAGCTTTCTTCATGTAAAATATATTGTATGGCAAGTGTTTAAATGGACTTTAGTAATAAATCTAATAAGGTTGGTGTATAGACAAATATGCAACGGGTGTATACAACGTGTATCTCTATTTATTATCATCCGCTTCTCGAATTCTAATTGATTAAAAATAGGATTTTTAAATTACTAAGTATATTGATCGTCGATGTCAAAGTATATAAAATATTAAGTTGTTAAAATCCATTTTTATATGGATAATCTGTGTAGCACCGTTTTCGTAAAATAATACTTTAAGGGTGGTTTACAAATTGACTACAAATTACGAATATTGACATAAAATTTATATTGATTGATTTGGTGTTTTTTTTGTCGAACTCCATATTTAAGCTCATAATATTAGAAATCAAACACTGATTTGATTCTACTGAATACTTTCTTTTATTTTTACAAATATAAAAAAAATAAAAACAAAAAATTCGTGACAATGGTTTCGCCTTATTTGGGCATTTCATTTTCAAATCACATTCGTTTGAAAATGCGAAACAATTGTCATTGCGAAATTATTTGTAAAAAAAAAAGTATTTTCAATTGAATCGGCATTCACTTCGTAACACTTTATTATAAATTATTATGAAAATAAAACTGAGCGAGTGGAGGAGTGCTCTCCCGAAACTATAGTTGTGTTCTTGTAAAATAATAAATTGTGTAACACTAACAACAAAGTTTTATTTTCATAATAATTTATAAAATAAAGTGTTCAGCAGACTCAAATCAATGTTTGATATCTAATATTATAAGTTTAAAATGTATAGTTTAAGTAAAACTTTTAAGTAAATCAATTTATTCTGTCATCACTTCTACGGATTCATTCAAATAATTAAAAAATAGGTAGTTTTTTAATTTTTCTGAAATATCACTTCACCGACACAGTCTCGCACCTCTCCTGAAAGAGTATTCCATGCCATAGGGCCTGCGACTGCAAATGCCGAATTTAGTGTAATTTACGCACCTTCTTTTCTTATCGCTGTAGATGTAGCTAATCTAAGCGTAAGACGTATGTCAACTATTTCATCTGAAATACATAGTTCTTTTTAATATTCCGAAGCAGAGTGACTTATACATCAGTCAACAGAATATGTATTCCATCTTCGGTTGAAAACGTAGACAGTGTACACGACTCCCGAAGTAGTGGAGTGATATGACTGAACTTAGAATTTCTAAATTAAGTCTATGAGTTATTATTTAAGTTGAAAGCGTTAACTTTGTGGTCAAACATTTTATTAATGTCAGTAAATATTGGTATTAAACCACTTACCGACTTTTTTTTTTTTTAAAGAAATATTTGCGTTCTTATGATTTACCCAAATATTTAATTTTGAGGGCCATTTTCAACGAGTTGTAAATAACTCACTATTAGAAAATGGGAATCAAGTTGGGGTAGAGTGGGATTCGAACCACAGACCTTTGGTCTGTGAGTCCGAGACACTAGCCACAGGACCACAACCCGATTTTTAAGTCCACCGGTTTCGAGACGTACCCGTCTCCATACGTGTCCATCAAGGTAAATTGGGAAAATGTCAATTTAATTTAATAAAGCACACTTTATTATTTAAAAATTAACCAATCGTGTAACGTTCAACTTTTTAGCCCCTCCCCTTCCTAACACCCCCCCCCCACTAAAACACATTTTGCGACATATTATCAACCTAATTTTAGTGCATGTTCGGACATGGTGGTGTTTGAATCCACTTTAACTCTGCATGTAATTTATGAATGTGTGGTAAAACAATATATGAAAGGTGCACAAATGTCACAAATCCGTGAAGTGTGTACGGCTGAGACATGCATTATCGACAAAATCTAGAAAGGAGTGCTGCGTTGGTTTGGACATGTAGAGCGAATGGACAGCGAAAGAACGGCAAAAAGGATCCACGATGCGAATGTTGATGGATGCAGAGAACGAGGAAGACCGAGAAAGACATGGCACGACCAAGTCCATAAAATACTTGAAGATGGACATGTCAAAAGTAGGAATAATCGGCGTGCGTGCATAAAAAATGTATGAATGTAGAGGAAGCAAGGTCTGTATGCCAAGATAGAGTGATATGGCGTTCTTTCCTCTCTGCCTACCCCTACGAGAAAACGGTGTGATGGTTTGTCTGTTTGTCTGTTTGTTTGTTTGTTTGTTTTGTAATTTATGTATTTTTTTGAAAATACTATGAATTCTACAGTGACGGTAAAAGCGAAAGTGTATTCGCATGTTGGTGTAATAATAATAATGTTTGGATAGCGCCATTTTTGTGAAAATCACCTCAAGGGCGCTGTACAAACTGTCTTGCTGCTACAGAGCGCATGGACGGTTGAAATTCTAGTTCCTCGTCTCCAATTATGATATATTACAATTATGATAAATATTAGCTAGAAAACAGAACATCTTGCAGCTACAGAGCGAATGGACAATAAGAAATCTAGCCCCTATTTACATTTTTATTTTCAAATTTTTTATTTGACAATGAAGTTTAGAGTTTAAGTGATATTTTAAAAACGAAATAAAAAGCAAATTTATAAAATTATAATTTAGATAACAACAAGTCTTGCAGCTACTGAGCGCATGGACGGTTGAAATTCTAGACCCCATTTACTCAATTTAGATATTTGATAGTTGATAACATTTACATAATACGATAAAAATAATACGATAGCTAACATCACAAAAAGTCTTGCAGCTTCAAAACGCATCGACAAATGGAATTTCAACAACATAAGAATGATTTTAAAAAGTTAATAGTTAAAAGGTGTAGTAAAACCGGTTGGCATAAAAAGTCTATAAGTGGTTAAATACTAATATTTACTAACACTAATTAAGTCTCTGAGTATAAAGTATATCGTATTATATGTAGATGTGTTTCATATCAAATAAAAAAAACAATTAATACGAATGTGCAGTGTCTCAGTTAAACATTTGAATTGATTGCAAAAAATATTACCCATACGTATAGGCAGATGAGCAGAATCAATAGGTCTCAGAGTAAAACTGAAGTTTTCGTTTTAAAGAAGAACACAGATAAATATGCGTTTGTTAACTTATTGATACTTGACACTTTTGACACTTTCTCATTTATTTTTGTAATAAAATTGTCGAAGAATACTAATTTGACAATGCAATCCAAATGACCACTCGGGAATTGTCGAGAAGGTGACAAACTGTCACGTCTTTCATGCATAAGGCTCACGGTCCGCCTCGATATGCAAATTATACTTGACCTTTGATGAAGTATTATCCACCAACAGCGAAAATTAAAGTTTACTTTTTTAAAGCCAGAATGAATCAGCTATAATTGATTGAATACTGCTTTATAGCCCACGTGTGCTTACTTACAGATAATTGTATTACATCACTGCACATCATTGGTCAATGCTTAGTATTTTTTGAAAGATACTCTTATGTTTTAATTTAATTTGTTGACAATTCTTCGTATATTAATGTAGGACACCCATGCAAACACCAAAAAATTGTTTACACTTAAGACAATAATTCAAATGATGTTAAATACAACGAAAACGTAAAAGATAAGAAATGAAAAAGGTGTATATAATAATAAAATTAATTAAATATCTGCTTCTCTCAATATTTATATGACTTTTGACTTCAATTTACGTTCATTGTCATGAAAAATATCAGCCTCGGTAAATCTATACGTATGTATATTGCTCGCGTGTTCGTTGACGCGTTGTCTGTGAAAAACATAATATTTTGTCTTGTCGGTCTATATATCACACGGAATGGAAGTCTTTCGAGAAGATTAGGGGAATCAATTTTATTGTTTATGAATCTGTAAAATGTTTAATAATACTAGAATCGCCAAAGTTTATTTTATAATTCAACGTATTTGATCCGTTCATTTTGATAGTTGTTAGTTTGTTCACCTACCATGCTTGAGGTCCCGAGCTCGATTCTCGAGAAAGCTGTCATGATATATTTGTTTTTAAATGTGATTTTCCACTAAAATATTTCATTGTCTTTGGATTGGTAAGCTTAAAACTGATAACCTTAACTTCCTGTAACAGATGATCGAGATATGCTGCATTTGGTTCAACAATGCAGTGCTCTATGTACCATCGGATGCGGATAAGGCTTGGATGATGATGATTTAAATAAATAGTACACTGTGTAGTACTTTACACTTTTTATTTAGAATTTTTTTAACCAACTAGTTCCAGTAACACATTCGCTCATTTCATACGACAATAAAAAACTACACGGCACGTTAAAACAACATAGGGTGATATTTTTTTCATTGTATTATTCACTCGCTTTCCTTTAGCACAGTTTCTACCTGAGAGTAGATGCTGACTATTTTTCGTACAGATAATATTATAAGTCTCAGTCCACTGCAATTACCGTGCCTTGTGGATTTGGACGTAATTTTTATGTGATATTTTTAGTTGTGAAAGAAACGGATATCTTGATTTGAAAAAAAACGTTACGGAAACAAACAATTCTCTCTTCCAAAGAAATAACTTTTTTTACAAACGTCGAATTATGCAGTGTGATTATCAATAAAATAATTGAAACTAGTGTCACATTTAAAACAGTTTTATTATCACCTTCATATACTCGTATAGGTAGACACGACGCGACGGTTGATTGATTTATATTCGTAATTTGATGCCGGGAGTGGTCAGGGACTTGTGTCTACAATTGTTTTATATGTGCATTATTAAATTATATTTACTTTACATGGTCATATAATCAATACCATGTAAACATTCGATTAATGTGACCTAGGTGCGATCTAAAATGCATTTGTCATGTTGTAGTAAGCTATCAAACATACATATTTTTATATCCACACATTCAATAAACAATGCCATTCTAATATATCTATCTATATAAATCGCTGTTGTCAGTCTCGCAAAAACTCGAAAATGGCTTGACAGATTTACGTGCGGTTTTTTGCAAAATTTTCTAATTTACGTTCTCAAGGTTTATATATATATATTTTTTTTTTTTTGTTAATAAATATTGGCGTTCTTATAATTTATCCAAATATTTCAATTTTAGTGGCCATTTTTAACGAGTTGTAAATAACTCACTATTAGAAAATGGAAATCAAGTTGGGGTTGAGTGGGACTCGAACCTCGGACCTCTGATCCGTGAGTCCGTAAAACTAGCCACGGGACAACAACCCGATTTTAATAACACCTTTATATGTTGAGTAGAAAAAAGTTAGAAGCATATATGTATTTTTTATCGATTTTCCAGGGTTGCATTCTACTAAAATGCATGTATTAAAAAATTTGGAGGATGTTGTTTTTTTGTATATTAAAAAAGTTTGTATTCTAACGTTTACAAACAACAATTATTTTTAATGGATACTAAATTCATTAGTTTCCTTACATTTTTTAAATTTCTACATATAAACTTATTTTTAATGGATTTTTAGTAATGCTTAAATAATTTCAACTGACATTTGATATATTTTTGATTAATGGATAACACAAAATACACCACTGTTCTTAAGTAGGGCAGAGTTTGACATTTTCAAAAAGAATTTTGTATTTGAAAATAAATTATTTTATGTTTTGGAATTCAATCGTAAACAAGTACCTACATTGGTACCTACTTATCAATAAAAAATCTTTTTCCTTTTATCTAAACAGTTTTTAAACGCGTTCACGACGCAATCGGGTATTTTTATTTTAATGTATTTTGTTCTAAATAAATGTCAAAATCACGTCAAAACACGGCTGGTGGTTAAATAATGACTAAATTCGCGTAGCGCATAAGTTGAGTGTCATAATTTTAGAATGCTCGGGGTAAAATACGGTCTGACTTTTCTTCATTAATACGTATTCCCGTATCTTCTCCCTGGATTATGGAACTAGAGCAGTGATTTTTGCACAATTATGATTTGAGCACGACGAGAACTCCCAGCAATGATGAGAAACGCATGTTTTTATTTACAAAAAAAACACCAGCCACAAATCAATACGTACCTTTATTCTAATTCTCCTAATAATGTTCGGAGGTAAACGCCCCAGACCCCCTCTTAAATATTTTTTATTCGTTTGGCAACACGAGATTAAAATAGTCGAAAAAGGAGGGATTAGGGTAGTGCGGTCCAACCGAATACTAGAAAGCGACTGACCGTCGCGTCGTGTCTGTCTTAAATGTATAGGTGGAGTCATGCGCAGTAGCTACATATTTTTATCAAAATCCAGACATTCTTATGAGAACATTTTCTCTAAACTATGAATAATACTCTGAATCCCATCTTTGTTTTCAAGTATGAAGCCTTAGCTTTTATTTTCGACAAGAATTTTATTTTAAATATTAAACATAGTACGGTGCCTGTATTTAAAGGTGCAATATTATAGGTGGGAAGACGCTTGAATTACACATTTATGAAGCGTGAGTTTAAACCCATTATCGCCCAAGTAAAAGTTTAAAAGGTACTAAAATGAATTTCCGTATCACTGTTATTACAATCCATTTCCCTTTTAATGTTCCATATTATTGTTTTTTATAGCCATATTCTAATTTTTTACTTAGAATTTGTGTAAATTAATCCATTTAGGCGCCCCTTAATTACCGTTATTTTTATCGAATTCCATCGTAATGATAGAAATTGATGACTTAATTTTAACTAATACTGGGCATAGTTGAAGCACTTTCTATTTTTTCTCTACCTTATAGTGCATAGATCTTTATCATCGTATACTCATCTGCAATTGATTTTGTATAAGGCACTGCATTGGTACACCAAATGCAGAGTATTTTAATTAGCTGCAATATTTTTTTACATTCGAATAACAGTGGGATGAAAATCGGCAAATGAATGCCCGTTCTAGGGGTCTCACTTTAAAAGCTTTTTTAATTTAATTCTAAGTGTAACAATATAATAACAAAAGAAGGACGACGAAATAATGGTTTGCAGTCCATATTTTTAAAGAATATATTCTATATGAGACTTCGAGCCGAGTCATGTCAATTTCCCTACATCCCAAACTGTATTAATGTCGAAAACAACTAGTTTGTAAGTTGAAATTCTTGATGGAAGTTCATTGTTATTTATTATAGAAATAAAAGAAAAGTGATACTTTTATCAACAAATTCGTAATCATTTAAAAAAAAATCTCTAACACTGAATTTCTCAAACAATTAGACTGTGGGAATAGTAGACGGATTTTATAGTACAACTTTTATAATGATTTTATATCGGCATCGTGGTGTAATGGTCAGCGCGTTTGTCTACCATACAAGTGGTCTCGGATTTGATTCCCGACATGGTTGATACGAAATATTTATTTTTAAATGTGTTTTGCCCTAGAATATTTCATAGTCTGTGAATTTATTGAGGATAGTAATCTAAATATTATGCGATCCTATTTATTATATTTTTTGTATTTGCATATATATATATATTTTATTTTATTTTTATATTAACGTAAACTGTACATATTTCTTTTCTCTTTTAGGCTATAACTGTTATTCCATTTCTTCAAAGCATTTTTTTTTTATAGGAAAAGTATTTGATAACCATATTTGCCGCAACAAATCGGTTTCTTAGAACAGGCATTTGCCCATGTAGGAACCGATTGCAACATTAGGTATACTAATATTTCTGGCTTGCCGACCCTTCGTATACTGAGCCTACTCTTAGTACAAGCAGAATTTGTCAGATTGTTTTTTGTGCCATTTTGTAAAATATGAAATGTATGTATAAATTAATTAATTACAAAAATAATAATAGTCCCTGCACTGGTACCTGAAGCGTAAGACTAATCATTTTACCTTTATGTAACAAACATGATCAAGATACACTGCGATTGGTATACTAATGCAGTGCCTTATGCACCATTAGGTATGGAAAAGGAATGATGATGATGATGAGGATGTGTATCATTCAGATTTTTTTTATTACTCGATCTAATGAAATTTTTCATTATGGCGATTACCTTACCTTCATGTAACAAAATTGATCGAGATATGCTGCGATTGGTGTACCAATCCAGTGCCCTATGCACCATTAGGTGCGAAAAGGGAATAATGATGATAAATGATTTTATTTAATTTAAAGACATTAAAACAAAAGGATAACCGTGGTATTCAGTTTAAACACTCCCCCGAAAAATTGTTTTTTTGTGACATTTTAGGTTTTTAAAACAAGGTCTTCAATTGATTGCAACATTATATCTCCATATTCAACCAAAGTGGATAAAATTACAATTATAAAAAATATATATATATAATTTAATAATAAACACAAACATGCGTCGTAAAATGGTTTACTAATGCAGTAGGTACCCTATGTACAATAAAGAAAATATTTAAAAAAATATATAATTAAAAGTTTTAATCGCTTCATTGATCAATGAAAGGGATATTTACATGATGGCGACCATGAAATTACTTTGAATGAAAAGGAGTTCTCTGTGGGCGTTACAAATCTCACTATTCACCTGTGTGTAAATCCTTTATTATGCTTTGTTGAATTTCGCTTTCGCGTGTATTTTGCATCGCTATCAAGTGAATAGTTAGCGCTCATTGTCTTCGGCCAATGGTTGTGGGTGTCCATTCAAGCTTCTGTTGAAACAACATAAAATGAATAAATCAACTCTTAAATATCATAAAATTTGACCCTACAGACCTCAATTACATTGCCCTACGAGCCTCATCTGACATACAACTTTTAGTTTTTTTTTTTTAAATAATTAATTTTAATTTTAATTTACTACGCGCTGTGAACCGTTTACACATTTTTAAAGTATGTATAAATTACAAGTTGTATTATTTTTTTTATCTTTAAACCCGTTATTCGGTAAATAATCGACTTTTTAAAGAATGCTACGTGAAAACAATCGACGATCCTCATATTATAGCCTTACACATATCCAGCTCATCAGGTTTTTAAGTGAAATATTTCTTTATTGCTAAGCGGGTATCGTTTATCCCTTCTCGTAAATTGACTTGTTGGGATTCTGATTCGTATGCATATTTATGGTAATAATTTACCGATTTTTTTATTATACTTTTTGTGTGCTTACATACATATATGTACAGTTCCCGGCATTTAATATCGTACATCGGCATTTAGAAAGAGTCAGTCGGCCATTAAATCAAACTTGACATTGTAGAGCGTCGTCTCTGTTGCACGATTCAAATTCGAATCAGAGCAGGGCTGTTAAAGTTTTCATACTTATTATTGTATTGAATCGGGTTTTGGTCCTGTGGCTAGTGTCTCGGACTCACGGACCAAAGGTCTGTGGTTCGAATTCCACTCTACCCTAACTTGATTCCCATTTTCTAATAGCGAGTTATTTACAACTCGTTAAAAATGCCCCTCAAAATGAATTATTTGGGTAAATCATAAGAACTCAGATATTTTTTTTTTCGATAAAAAAAATAAATAAACGGTTAGCATTATAAATAAGAAATAAAATTATAAATAACTGTAAGCATTTTTATAACTGATGACTTATGAGATGTCAAACGTTAGAGAAGAAGTGATTGTTTATTTTTGTTCGATTTTGTTCGATTTACAAATTAATACGGTATTTTTAAATTAAACAATTGTTAGCAACAAAAAAACCTAACAATTTCATAACAAGTTCCTAAAAATTTGTAAATCAAACAAAAATAAACGACCACTTCTTCTCTAACGTTTGACATCTCATAAGTCATCAGTTATAAAAATGCTTAGAGTTATTTATTTATCGAAACTTCTGATGGTTCATTTTATTTAAGTCTGATAGTTTATTTTATTGATAGTTAACTTAAAATTGTATCAACCGTTCTTAAAAATGTTTAACAACCAGTGGCGGACTTTACACGTGACACGTGTATGACAAAGACGAAGCTCTATATAGCCAAATATAGCCGAAGGTCTCTTTCTAAATGCCGACGTACGATATATATTGCCGGGTACTGTATATATATATATTTTTCTTTTTATGTATCCATGTTTTAATACTGTTTTTTGATTTGTATAACAGAACTCTAATGAAAAGAAATTATAATGGACTCAGTATTGATGTGGACATTTTTAACTGCACCTTGCATTTGTACAGAGAATTTCTTCAAGGGGTCGATTATTTGAGTTAGTTGCTGAATGTGCATCTTGAGTGGTTTATGCTATGTATATGTGCCGCGTGTAATGTATATGTTTGTGTATGTTTTATATGTGCGTTCATGTGTGTGCGTTGTGCGTGGATGGCTCGGAGTGTACATTCGGTATTTTTATTTATTTTAATTTATTACCTCCATGGAAAACGCAAATGTCAACAATTATTCTTTTCTCACTTGAAATTCTTATTTATTTTTTTGTCACATTTAATGTTTATATCTTTTGCATAATTTATGAAAACTTAATTGGTCTTTTTATGTTAAAAAATTGTTGTTTTTCATACTTATTTCGTATGACTGTATGTTTTCTGTATAAAATAAAAAATAAAAAAACTCATTATAATGTTATATTGTAAAATGTCGATTATCCAAATAACGAATTTAAAAAAGAAAATTAAGAAATCATTGAATAGCTATGTGGTACCAATCCTAAATGATGTATCTATTTACTGATGCGAAGAAATGGTATGATATAAAAACCTTTCATTCATTTAATGCATTGATTATCTAAACTGGCCATTGAAATATCTATTATAAAGCCAAAACAACTAAAAGGAATTCAACAGAATAAATACCGCATCAACTATCTGAAAAACGGCAGATCAAATAATATAGACCTGATAATAAATAGTGAGGTATTTTTGGACCAGTACACAGCGGGATATTCTGTGCTCTGTCACTTTACTATTAGCATATCAATAATAGCAATAGCCAATACTATAAACACTTGCTAATTTTAATGATGTTTTATTGTGGCAATTTCGCATAGCAATGTTTGTAACTGAAGGAATTTAAAAAAAAATGATGATCCACAGAGGTACATATGTAGAAAATTCCAATACATTTACGTAAACCAGTAAGTAAAAAAGTGATTCTTGAAATAAAAACTTGAAACCTAAAATTGTTTTTTAAAATACTAAAGTTTTGTGTGAGAATTCAAAAGATAAGAACTGAAAAACATGCTTACACGAAGGTCGATAAAATATAAAGGTATTCATAAAATCCGCCTTAAAATATTATGTTAAATTATTCAAAAATGGTCTGAAAAATTCTGGGACTCCAAAACAAGCTTACTATTATGATCTGGAAGAATCGTCGTATCAGATTTTGGATATGAGATGGAAAAGCAGTTTGTTAAATTGGTATTTGAACATGACAACTGCATGTTAGACTGATTATTCCAAACGTTCGTTCGTTGTCCCTGTTTTTCGCCCCCCAAAACTGAACCGATGTTTTTTTTTTAGAATGAGTATCAAAAAAAATTTTTTTGTATCGGTACATTTTCCATTTCTCAAAATTGATCGTCATATTTGTATACCGCACAAATAAAACTGGGCGCTTTTATGGATTTTAAGAAATATTTTTTTATAAGAAACTACTTATCAAAAAATCAAAAAGACAGAGTCACGCCAATCGTAAATATCTACAGTGTGTTCAAAAATCACAGCGTGCCATAATCCAGGGAGAAAATACGGGAATACGTTTGTATGAAAAAAAAATCTGACCGTGTTTCATCTTAAACCACCATTCAAAAAAACATTTCACATCGACGCTGCTAAGAACTGAACCCGAAAGGTAGGCGGATCTGCCAATCACTACACTACGGGGCCGACTTATCCTCGCTCGATTTTCTCTTTCAGGATATTTACCTGAGAGTAACCATTGAGTCAAAAACGCTAGTTCAAGGTTCTGGATTTTGTTCACATTCAGAACTGTATTTTTTATCCGCCCGGACACAGAGTAAACATAGTAAGCGTAAAAATAAATGTTGTCACATGCCTGTTCCTAAATAAGTTTTTTTTTTTAAAACTACCTGGGAATTTGTATTATTTATGTCCTTCTCTAAATAATATGTCGTTGTAAAGAGGAATAGTTGAAATTTATTTATTTATTTATCACCATATCATATTATAAAAATAAAATGGTACATTTATACAACGTTGCTTTGACTGTCTAATTAGGGTTATTTAACCCGTTCTAAGCCAGTCAAAAATATATATAAGAAATAGTAACCAATATATCGAAAAATAAATAAAGACGCTGTAAAAAAAACATTGCTTTGACTGTCTAACTATGGTTATTTACCCGTTCTAAGCCAGTAAAATACACATATAAGAAATAGTAACCAATACATCAAAAAATAAATACATAAAATTAATAAAGACGCAGGAAAAAACATAGTAAAATACATAGTTAAAAAAAACATAGCAAAAAATGTTTAAGTAACATAGTAAAAAATATAGTAAATACGTATTTAAAAACCCAGTAACATACATAGTAAAAGGAGAATACATACTAAGAAACATAGTAAAATACATAGTAAAAAACATATATAAAAACCCAGTAAAATACATAGTAAAAGAGAATACATACTAAGGAACATAGTAAAAAACATATTTTAAAACCCAGTAAAAAAACATAATAAAAATGTTTGTAATTAACATTTTAAATAGCTACAAAAATAGCATTTCCTGTGTAAATAATGTTCCCTAGCTAAAAAATTATATAAATTAGCAATAATTTTCCTACCACTCAAAACGTGCAGAAATGTAACAAGTTCCGTTACTGATTCGGAATGTAGAGTACAATACTCATTTCACGTCGGGTCTCATTTCATCACGTACAAACTGTTTATTATACGAGATCATTTTGCTGATCAAAAACCTTATTTTTATCTACCACTGTGTGGGTATAATTACATAGCGAATCCAAATCGTAATTGCAAGTTTTGGTCTATTGATCCAACTTCAATACATGCCCAATATTGTCCAAAATTTAACGTTTTTTGTTGCCATTTATTTTGATTTCCTTCATTGTGACCATGTCAATCATATGCATCTAATCGATTACCACATATTGACATGTAAAATTTAAATGTTTTAATCTGTTTACAAAATGGTCTTCAGATAATAAACTTAATCATTTTTCTGTATCCTGGCGGATGGACAGTACAGTTTAGTGTGTAAAGTAGAACCAGAACCTTGGAACTAAAAATCATGGATAAAGACTTTGAATGGAGATAAGTCCGCCTCGTAGTGTTATAGTCTGCGCATTCGTTCACTATTCTTGAGGTCCTGGGTTCGATTCTCGGCATGGTGAACGTGAAATATTAAATTTAAAGGTTGTTCAAACTGCAATATTTTATTGTTCCTTTACTGGCACCTAAAGAGTAGGACCAATCACCTTACCTTCATGTACAGATTATCGAAATACGATGCATTTGTTTTACGAAAAACGATCATTTTGAATGAGATAATAAATTATTTGCAAATTTTGAACGATTTTTGTTTTTATACGAGGCATGTTCAGAAGGTGAGTGTACTAGATTTTTACATTAAAAAAACCACATAATCGCCATTCCGTTCAATGCATGTGGTGAGCCGTGGCACAAGCTTCTTTATACCCCCCTCAAAGAACTCTCCCGCCAGATCCTTCGCCCAATTATTTCCTATTTTATTTTATTCGTGTTTACTCAATACTCCACTTGGAGCTAATACATCAAGTCTTTTTTTCCCTAAAAGGGTGGTAATTTGAGATGAATACTTTCGAAACTAGACAGGAGTGGACTAAAATAAATATTGTTTATTTAATTTTTAATTAACTTCTTCTTATTATAAATCGTTTTTTAAATTCAGATATATATTTATATTATTTTATGAAATATTATTTAATCACATTTTTTTAAGCCGCTTTTCACTTGTTTTAGAAATAGATTGGACAACTTCAAGCCGATATACATAAAAATAACTCGTAAAATAAATTTTAAACATGTTAAGACTGTCTTTAATCGGGCCACATACCCCAGTTCAACTGTAAAATAGCCTGTTAGGATTTAATGAAGGTGTTGTTCATACCGTTTAATCGAAGCACCTCACTAGGGCTGAAAACACCAAAATTCTGAGTCTCAAAAATAGATATCTCAGAAGAATCTTAGGTGTGCGGTGGTTTGACTCTGTAAGGAATGAAGAAATAAGAGAACGGATGAAACAAACTCCGGTAACAACGGTCATCAAGCGGAGGTGATACGGTTGGGTTAGGTTAGGTTAGGTAAAATATTCCAAAACTGATATTTTTATTTATTTATTTATCATTTTTCATGCTATTCATTGCATTCAATTTTGGCAAGCCAAATGTCAAGAAAAGCAGTGGCCATAGTTACTGTAATTTAATTTTCATTTTTTTGTATTACATACTCCTTACTATTTTGCAAATGCAATATTTATTTACGAGGAAAACAAAAAACAAACCGACACAAGCGTTGACTTAGAGATTACACACGCGTTGACTTATGACTGAGATAACTTAAGCATGTTCATTATTGCTCATTGTGATCGCACAAATGCTTAGCATGTTTTTAAGCACGTCGATTGTTATTTGTGATTGAGCTACTGGACGTTCACTGCTGACTGTTCGTCGGCAGTTCGTGTCAGAACTACGGGACGCAAACCTGACTTGGGAGGATGCACTGGAGAGGGCAGCCGACAGAGATGCTTGGAGGACACCATTTGCTCCAACTGTGGAGCGGACATGGAATGGCCAGATAAAATATTTGTTTGTAAAAAATGGCTATAAAAGCCTTGCTAGCCGCATTTATGCCAAGAAATATATATCATTGTAATAATATATTCATAACGATGGGAAAAAATACCAACCATGATATTTTATTCTTTAACAGAAGATTTACTGAGAAAATATTTATTTTTTACGTTTGTATTCATGATACTTAGACCTTTGGTGATTATGTTAACTGTTGTATACGCTGGTAAAGGCGCGCCAGTCAGTATTTGTACTAGAAAATCTTTTGCCATTTTTCTCTCATTTAAATACATAATAAACCAAATAATTAAGAATAGTCCAGAAACCGCATACGCACATCAAACAAAAGGCTACTAAACTCTTTATAAATTAGTAGGTATATGTTTTGACCCATTAGTTTCTTTGTAGACGTCGCTCAGTACGCAACTCCTGATTTAAATTCAACCATGCCGTGTTGTGTCCGGTTAAAGTGTAGAAATACTGCTAGGATCTTAAAGAAACAGAATGCAATCACATTTCATGTGTAATTAGCAAATGAATGTGTATGTAACAAATGCATTACTTAAAAATTGAATTATTTTTCCATCTGTCAGATTGTTGAAGAAACGAAATTAACATTTCGTTAGTGTTGCCAGGGTAGTAATTTTTTTTACCCTACTTTGCTCATCTCATGAGAGAACTAATGAAAATTGGATCTCGGATTAAACAACTCTATCGTGGACATTTGACTTACATTATTTTTAAAACATTATCTTAAAACATTATTTAACATGATATAAAAATATCCGTTTTATGTCAAATAAAAATTGTTTTATATTTTAGGTTTAAAGTTCATTAATTCAATTACTCTTATTAAATTACCTATTTTTTTTTTCAATGTCTATGGATTTTATAGAGTATTGTAGATAGCTTCCTTTTTCTATGTGTCGTTTGTTTACATTTATGCGTCCTGTCACATATCAAACATTACGAGTTGTGATTTATAAATTTTATGATAAATTGATAATTCAATTTTTCATTATCATAATAAATCAATATTTAGAAGAGGTTGAAAACCAAAAAATAATCAAATAAATTCGATTTGTAAGATGTAATCCGTTTTCACTTTCATCTGTCAGTGCCTTGAACTGGAGTGGGTAAGGGGGAGGCTTAAGGTAATATGCATAGAAAACTCTCCTTATATTTTTTTTGTGCCCTGTGGCATTACCAACATTAAAATGAATGCATTACTCGTGAACTTCTATGACAAAATTTATTACCAACTTACGAAACGATCGTTTTCGAAAGACCTTATTTTGAAACGAAAATAACGAATGAACATACTCATTATAAGGGTTTATATAAACACTTGGCGAATCTTTAAAAAATCTTTTATTTGTAGAGTAGTTTAAATCCGATATTCCTTTCGAGTGATAATACCCTATTATTTCCGTTTCACTTTTCTATAGCTGGCTGATTTCTGCATACCTTCGTCCAATTGTTTTTTTCCGTATGGGCGACTCTACTAGCCAATGGCGTGTTAGTACTCTAAGTTATTTACTTAACTACTTTATATTGACATCTACCATAAGCCATGAACTCACGACTTGCAGTGGTAAATATCGGGCTTTGACCGCGAAAACCCTCGGAGTTAAGTGTGATCCTGGCGGAGAAAATAACCCCCCTCAAACCCACACCACTCGATGAAAGGTGAATCTATTGGCTTACAGGTATTTTGAAATGCTTTCTCCTGTTTATCCCTGCTGTTGAATATCTCGTACTTGACTTTTCTAGGGAAGGCTGTTTCGGGATAAGTCACATTCCACAGACGCGAGCTTTTAAAGTTCAAGTTTTAAAGTTCTTAAAACAAAATGAATGAATTATTATGCCATAACCAAAATTACTGCGCATGATCAGGGCCTATGATCTGCCATTATCCGGTCTAAGTTAACACATTGTAGAACCTTCACCATTCTGCCTATGTTTGAACATCCATTTTTATCAATCCTTTTTTTTCTTCGATTCACCTATCTGTTGATGTTTGTGAAGTTAAAGAACTGAAACCTTTTTTATTAATTCTGACGAGATTCACGTAATTTAGTTATATCATCTGCACGTCAACGGTGTGTCAGACCCCCCCCCCTCCCCACCTCGTTTCTCCCATGCAGAAGTTAGCCACCATTTGTTTTTTTTAATATATATTTTTTTAAATTTTATTCATTCTAAAAAATTATTTCAATGTGCCAATATGTCTTCTTGCTTATACTGATCATCGAGGTTTCGGATGTGACAGGGGTTTAAAGAACATCCTGTATACATTTAAAAAAAAGTTTTTCTTTTGTTTTTTCATACTGACACTCAATCCACGTGTTTTGTTTTTACCACTGTTTTCAAACAAATTTTTTTTCATTGACTCTTGTTTAATATTACCATTTTGATTGCTACTCGTTATGGTCAACTTTAACCAATGTACATTATAGTATTATGTACATACTTTCATAAGCACACTTATTTCAATAAGAACAGGGTCGCTTTAAACGCTTATACACAAGGTTGGTTGTAAATAAAGTATTGCCTAAGGTGTTTCTTATTTGGCTCTTTTTGCCACATTTATCTGCATTTAAAAATATTATTGATTATTTATTTATTTATTTATTTATTATCATTATATTACATACGTTGCTTTGACTGCCTATCTAGGGTTATTTACCCCGTTCTAAGACAGTCAAAAAAATATAAAAAACAGTAATCAATATTTAGAAACAGTTATAAAGATAGAGGACAAAGTGAAAAACAAAGTAAAAAATGGAGTAAAAACATGGTCAAAAATGTAGTAAAAACAAAGTAAAAATGTAGTAAAAAAAACGAAGCAAAAACATAATAAAAACAAAGAAATAAATGTAGTGAAAACACAATAAAAAACATTAAAAATACATAAATATGTACGTAAAAATATTTCAAAACTCAGTAAAATGCGAAATAAAAACAGAATACATAGTAAGAAACGTATTTAAAGTCATAGTAAAAAAATAATGCAGGTGTATAGCAAAAAGCATATTTAAAAAAAAAACATAGAAAAATACCGAGTAGAAAGAGAAAAAAAAACATATTATAAAATAAAGTAATTAGCATAAGTTATTTCTAGGTCTTCGCACATTATTGTACAACCTTTGCAAAAAACAGTTCATTTCTATAAATCTATAAAGTTTATGCTGATAAAACCCTCTAAATGCATTTTTGCCATAACAGGGAAAAAACAATCTAAATGTTTGACTCAACTAAAAGTATCGGGGAGGTATTTCGTATATGCGGACGATCTCCTATTGATCCTATGGTGGTGATAATGAAACCCAATTGCAAAACAACATCAATGAGGATCTGAATAAATGTATGTACTGGTTAGATACTAACTTAACAACAACAAACCATCACGCCGTTTCGCCGTAAGAGTAGGCAGGGAGGATAGAACGCCACATCACTCTATCTTTGCATACAGATGTCGCTTCCTCTACATTCATACATCTTCTCATGCACGCGCGCCGATTGTTTCGACTTTTGACATGTATATCTTCAGGTATTTGCTAGATTTTGTCATGCCATCTCTTTCTTGGTCTTTCTCTATTTCTGCTTCCATCCACATTCGCACTGTAAATATTTTTAGCCATTCTTTCGCTGTCCATTTGCTCTACATGTCCAAACCAGCGCAGACCTCTTTTCTTGATTTTGTCGATAATGCCTGTGTCAGCCTTACATAATGTACGGATCAAGACATTTGTGCATCTATCATACATAGTTTTACCACACATTCACACGCCTGATAGATCGCATTTTGACAACATTGTTTTTCCAAGTCCATACTTCGCATACATCAGAGTTGGGCCCAGAACTCCATTGTGTCATGTCATATTTTGCCCCTTGTGACAAACGTTTATTTGCCAAGGTTAATTTCAGTGCACCGTTACTCTGTTCCCGGCACTCGCCCTCCTTTCAATATCTTTCTCAGTCATTCCATCCCTAGTAAATATACTTCCCAGAGACACAAAATCCTGTACTTGTTTTAGTATAACCCCATTCACTGTGATTTTACATTTAGTCGTACTTTCATTTCTTGCTAAAACCATCTCATTCGATTTATCGACATTCATCAGTATTAAAGCAGTCAATTATTGGGGTAATGAGAAGAACAGAAGTCTTTGATAAAATAACAAAATTATGATATACAATGCTTTCGTACTTCCACACTTTGTTTGGGGATTAATAATATCGTTGCAGTGTAGTAAACAAATGCAAGACATAGTTTTAAAAAAACAATAAATACGGCACGTAAAGTAATATTTAATTTTAATAAATATACTAGAACTACAGATTTATATAAAAGAACAAAAATGCTAAATTTAAATTAATTAATTTACACAGAAAAAGTAGAGATGATGTTTAAGATAAAAATTATGAAATAAAAGCTAATATTAAATTAAATTTGAACTATAGTACAATGTACATTCAAAAAATACAAGAGCGTCAAATAATTTAACTTTCAAACAACCTAAGACTATCAGAAAAAGAGATAGTTGTGTAACAGCGATAAATTTTTACAATTAATTCACTTTCGAATGACTTAAAAGATATCAACATACTAAAAAAACACCTTAAAAAACAGTTATTACAGCCCATGTGACAAGATATGTGATGTTATTTTATTTACGTTAAATAGTGTCATAATATATTATATCCTCTCATACCAGCCTTTTGTAACAATAAAATATAAAATGTAATGTAATATGTAGTTCAATATGTAAAGCAAAACGATATGTTTTGTCATAAAAAAAAAGTCTACTTGATGTCTTAATTTTCCGTATACATGTTTTTTTTTAAAATAGTTTTTTTTTTTTTTTTCTAGAAATATTTGAGTTCTTATGATTTACCCAAATATTTAAATAAAAATATTTTGAGGCCCATTTTCAACGAGTTGTAAATAACTCACTATTAGAAAATGGGAATCGAGTTGGGGTAGAGTGGGATTCGAACCACGGACCTTTGGTCCGTTAGTCCGAGACACTAGCCACAGGACCACAACCCGAGTTGCGTTCATGATTAACTTATCATTTTCCCAATTATTATTTTATAGAGCTGTTTTTAACTATGTAGTCGAATACGAATGACTCCCGTTCCGAAAATTGGAATTAAGTTGTGATAGAGATTCAAGCCGTGAGTCTGCGGCACTATCATGGGACCGCAACCCGCTTAATTTTTTTCAAAATATGAGTTTGATTATACATGGCCATCGTCTATGTATGCCTTACTGATTATAAATTCAGCTCATGCACATATTGCGAAATTCTCCGCACGGAATCTGCAACGTTGGAAAAGATCAATCTGAACATAGCAACAATGGCAATATTTGGTAAGGACTAGTTTCGTAATGGCGTTTTTGAAACTGTTACCTGCTGCGTATGGTTTTAACTCGAAGGAACGGCTTTTTTTCCAAATATGGCGTCCGTTACATTACACACACGGTCTTATAACTCAGGGTCGTTCGCATTTTGATCGGCTTCTGAAAATTAATTGGTAATCAGATTAAAAAAGTGCTGTTTATAATTCTCTCAGACTCTAGTAACATGGTTTTCCCGTGAGAGTTTTTGACTTGATAAAACTAGATAGTGAATAGTTTTGTTACAAAGTATTGATCGTTAGTTTTACAGTTCTTGATTAGCCTGTATGTTTGTTTATCCAGGCCGATGCTTAACCTTTAACCATCATTAACTACATTGTTTTTTTTTGTTTCAATTCAATATACGTTGTGGAGAAGACTTGAAATTACCTAGAAAATAGGAAAAAAATTATAAATTAATTGATTTAAATTTTTAATGCAAAAAAAGCAAAAAGTGGTCGCTTGAACATGATTTTTGTCAGTTCTAGTACGTTGATATGCGTACCGTGGGGTACGGCTGATGCGGGTTTTAACTTTAATTTAACACTTTATAAACATATAAATTAATAAAGATGTAAAAAAAATATATATTACTTTTTACTTTTTTTTTTTTTTTTGCACCACAACAGGCCAGAAGGCCTAATTACAGTGTTGAATCAAATCACAGAGCACCCAGGCTTGAGAAAAATCACATTTTCATTTTTGTGTTCTCACCGGGAATCGAACCCGGAACCTTCCGTGCGTGAGTCAGGCGTCTTGACCACTACACTACGGAGGCCGCCATGTATATAAATATAAGGGCTGGCATATTGCCGTAGGGCAATTTCTTCCTACCTACCCAAACCGTTCAGTTTGAGAAAATTACAAGTATCATGGATATATTCTAAAATTTAAAACAAAAATTTTGTAAAAATTTACACTATACTATGAAGAGAGGAGAGGAGAGGTGGTGGGGAGGAAAGAAGAAAGAGAAAGGAACAACTCAAACATTTAGATAGCCACATTTCAATCATGATTTAAATGTAAACAAAGAAGGTTCGATATTGTATGTTCGTAATCACTTTTTTTTTTTAGATGTACAATGCGGCACTACTGCCAGTTACAATGTACATGTATTATATTATTAGGTAATTAAAAAAATGCGTTTTTAATAGAACGTAAATATATATATATATATCAAGGTCCAATATATGGTCCATAAAAACAACAGTAAACAATGACGAAGTCACTAATACACACTACGATATATAGTTATAGATGAAGAGTCTAAAACTCGTAATCCCAGCATGGAAAAGATCCCAGTTGGGGTAGAGTGGGATTTGAACCTCGGACCTCTGGCCCGTGAGTCCGCAACACTAGCCACGACCACAACCCGACTCAAATGGCTGAGTATGGCTTTTGTATCTTCCGATTGTCTAAAATTAAACGAAGACGTTTGATTGATACTTTGTATCAAAATTTATAGATTGGTTTGTAATTGATGAGTGTCATCAATGACCATTTTATTTTGTACATATGTTGATTATTTAGTAACATAATATTACGTTAACTTTCAAGATAATAAGTTCCGTATTAGTAAACAGGATTACAAAACAATAGTTATCGGTCACTGATAAAAATATCGAAATTATGTGTTTAGTGATAGCAATTTCGAATGACGTTTTCCATTTATCACATTGAATATTTTTACTTCTTTTGGCAATGAGTGTGGATTTCTTTAGATAAGAGAATGATTAAATAACAAAAGAATGTTGAAAATCTATTTTTTTACTTGATCCTCCGATAACGGCTATTAAATACGTATTTGTTTATTTATTACTCTCAACACTTTCAGTCCGTTTCATTCAAATATACACGAAATTTAAGCTTTATTGTTTATTATTTGAATGCTGGTATGGTGGTGTTTGTTACCTTATAAACGTCGGGTTATGTCGACTGCCGAGTAGGTTCCACATAAATTGCTCAATATTTATTCGCGTTGATATCGTTCCGTAAAAATCGTCTAGTGAGAACGTTTTTTACTTCACGCTCGTTTTGGATAAATGTTCAGACAAAGATGGTATGTGTAATGCACAGATAGAGTAAAAGATTGTACTTACAGTTTTATTATCTTTTATTAATACAAAATATACAATATATAAACTTAACTAAACTTAATATAATAGAGAATGGAAATACTTTAAAATAACTCAAAGAATCTAATTTGTAAAACGTAAAATAAAGCAGTTAAGAAAAAGTATGAAATTGTAACAATTAAAATTAAATCAAGTTATTGTCTAAAAAACGTGTGTCACCGAACACAGCCAAAACGCTTCTCTCCTATCCGTCGCTCGGACCTGGCTCGCGACGTCACGTGTGACGTCTATAGTGTTGCCACACTGGTATCCTCAATGAAGTTTCTATATTTTGCTGCTTATGTTGGTAGTCGACATTACATAGAATATATTTTTAAAAGTTTAACAGCTGGCTTCTGGCCGGTTTCTTTTTTTTTGAGCGAATTTCCGAAGTCTTTCAAAATTATCATCATCATCGTTCCCTTGCCACACCTAATGGTGCATAGGGCACTGTATTGGTACACCAATCGCAGCGTATCTTGATCATTTTTGTAACAAGAAGGTAAAATGATCAGTCTTACGCTTCAGGTACTAGTGCAGGGACTATGAAGTATTCTTATGTGAAAACATCCTTTTAACTAAATATTTCATATCAACCATGTCGGGAATCGAACCCAAATCCTCTTGCATGGCAAGCAAACGCGGTGACCATTATACCACGAGGCCGACAAATTTCAAAATTATGGCATGTTTCAATTGAACGTAGTTATGCAGAAAGCAGCCAGCCATAGAAAAGTGAAACTGAGATATTAGCGCTTTTGTGAAAAGAGTGAATAATCAAATTTACACAATAGTGGGAATGTTTTCGACTGTAACAAATGATAAATAATGAATACATTAGTATTTTCTATATTACAAACAAGAATCTCATTATCTGTTTGACCAGTTTTAATGATTTTTACAGTAACGAAAGATTTTTCAAGTGCGGTTGGCAAATTGAGCTATGCCATTTTTGAGATCGATACCATTTTTATAAGTTGATAATACAGTTTTTCGTATGAAAGCGGTCTGGCTTTTTTTAGCAGAACATAAAATTGACCTTACTCTACCTAATAACATCAATATATCATTTTTTCAAAATTGTGGACTGGCTGCTTTATGCACAACTACGTTCAATTGTACTTCAGTAAAACTAAGGTTTTTATTCAGTTTTTAAGTACTATTTGATTTTAAAATTAAGTGAATAAAGAAGTTCTGTGGTTTTTAAGAAATAAATATTTGTAAATAGACTATCAAACCAATTCAATTAAAAAAAGGTTTTAATTGTATTATCAGTACTATGATTTTTTCATGTTTTGTGTTTTCGAAATTACTCCGCCTGTTGCGTCTCAAGTTCTCTACGGTGAGTTGTCCTGATTGGTGGATTAGCTTCCCGGTAATCGGAAATAACACTGACATTGGCGGATTTCGGTGAAATAATGACGTCGTTTAAAGAAGTCAATTTTTATCAAAATATTTTCTCTTCTATATATAAATCAAAAACATTTATAAACATATTAAACAATATATAAAATATAAAGTTTATAATATTTAAATCTCTAACTTTGTGGTTATTCATTATAATAAAATAAATTAAACAAACACATACACACATACATTTCTCTATAAAACACACAGTTTTCCCTGAAGATGGCTCCTGCAATGGTAGCCGAAACGTCGGATCAAATCCAACATACACGGTATCACCCAAAAAAGATACATAATATAAATTAAACAACTTTGTTTTTAACCACCAACTTTTTTTTTTCTCCACCGACCGGTTTCAAAGCAAACAAGCTTCTTCGTCAAGGTTTACGTAACTAATGAATTAATTCCTATTTCATTTTTATCATGTTTACTTAATACTACATGTGGACCCAATAAATCTTGTTTGCCTTACAAGGGTGGTAATTTGATATCAATATTTTCGAATATATTTCTTTTAGTCCTCTCCTGTCTAGCTAAAAAATAAAAAAAAACAAAGTTTTAAAACATATTTGTCCCGAAAAACTATGAAATAATAATATAGTTTGTCATCGGGTGCTCAGACATACGTTTTTATCAAGATTCTAATAACAGAGTACAGAGATAATATTGTACACATTTAAAACAATGAACATGTATTTATTTTGTTTTTGATTCTTTGAAAAAATAATAAATAGTATTAACCAAGAACGAAAAAAACTCAATAAAACCAAATAAAATTGTTAAAAATATTTTTTGAAAAATATAAAAATAGAGAATAAAAAGTACAATGAATCGTAGAATAAACATAAACTTGCATGTTATAATAATAAAAATACGTACTTGCATGTATTTGAAACTTAAGAAAATAAAATGTAAAAGTAGTATGTGCTCATAAGTGCAACCAAAACAAGATAAAAAACGTTGTAACGTTATTTGTGAATACGCCATAAAAAAAGCCATTAATAATTCAAGGCCAATTTGATTACATGGTTTTAAAAAGTGATAAGATATAATTATGTCATTTTATTTATATCGAGGAAATGTTCTCGGATCTTCAGGCCTCGTCCATAAGTACTCAGCATATTTTAACCCTGGAAATACAGCCTTCGTGTCTTTTACACTTTAGAGGGAAGTTTACTTTTAGTAACCTCGCGTAAGACAAAATATTTGTCACAAAACAAAACAAATTTTTACGTCTTCTAGCAATGCTGGTATATAAGTTATTATAAAATGTTAACTTGTCATGAAGACTTTGTGTTGTCAAGTGACAATAATTAAAAATTGAATGCGGATTATCCTTAATGGTCGAACATTATTTTTTTCCCCAAAACAGGTCAGGAGGCCCAATTGCTGTGTATTCCTTATTCTTTTTTTCTTTATTGTTTATTTCTCTTGTGATTATTACATTAATAAAGATTTAAATAAATTTCAACCAAGAAGTAATTTATGAATTTACGTGGCTTACAACTTATGATTCTGTTTGATCTCCTATATTCGTCAATTTTAACCTATCCGGGCCTATGGTGGTAAGTACCTAGGGTCCCCCGGGTAGCATATTTTTTCAACAACTTTTTTGTTATCACGATTTTTTTTGTATAATTCTACCCTGTAATTTTATTTTTATATTATTAATTTATTTATTCACACAAATACATCCATGTTACCAAATAAACGTATCCCTAACACTATGGGGCCCAGAGTCCTGTGTTGAATTGGGATACAACATAATGGAAAGTGGAAGCATGAACAATGGCAAAAAAAAAAAACTTTGCAGTACCTCGCAACAGTCTCCTGCAATGGTCTCTTCCCTTAGACAAAATCTAAACTTGTATTTTTCTCCTAAAAATGGCTTTCGTTTTCAAAAACTTACTATGTTCATCCAGGACATTGAACACTCTTGGGGCCACAAAAGAGAAATTTCTCTGAGGAAAAGTCGTACTTGTTTTTGGTATTAAATAATTCAAATTACAGTAAATCCTCCTACGAGCATTCTTCTGGGATCTCCTCTGTAACCACATGACCAGAAATGTTCGAATGAATCTTGAGAAAAAATGTTTGATGTCCAGTACCTTCATAAATTGAAACAATAAGAAATAATAAATAATTTAAATAATAATAATGTTAAGAATGAATCGAATTTATTAAAATATTTTTACCCCCAATTCTTTCAATAATAATTCATGTTTGTCTTTGCTTTCCCTCCTTGCAAACATCGACCATTACAATGCATCGCTCTACAGTTTAATATTATTTGATAAGTTCTTCTTATACATGCAATCCCCCCCCCCCCCGTTACTCCCCGCAGTACCTCTTCGCTAAAGGTGACGCGACATTAAATCAGTGCTGTTCGACGCGTCACTGAAATCGTGGCGACGTCAAACAGCATCCTCTCGCGGTAGTATTTTATTAAAAAAAACTAGAAATATATAACTCGTTGTGGTCCCGTAACTAGTGTTGCGGACTCACGGGCCGGAGGTCCGAGGTTCAAACCCCACTCTACCCCAACTTGATTTCCATTCTCTAATAGTGAGTTTTTTACAACTCGTTGAAAATGGCCACCAAAATTTAAATATTTGGGTAAATTATAAGAACGCTAATATTTCTTAAAAAAAAAAAATAAAATAATAATGAATTTGTCCCACTCTGTTCCATTGAAATATTGCGTATTGTATATCTTTCAAATAATTCTTTAAATGTACCTACACCTAAGAAAATATTTAATTTTATTTAAATTATCCTTACACTTTATACTATTCATCAGTCTGAAGATGCCTATTAGAGGGTAAGAGCGCCAATTGGTCAAACAAATAAGTGGAAGTGTACCAAGTATTTTTAATGAATAACTTAGTAAATGTAAATACAAGTTATTGAATCATTGCAATGTAATACCATCAATAATTGTCAGTAAATAATTTAAATCATATAAATGAAACAGTTTTAAAAACATGTTTTTTTCAGTCGTACATGGCATTAAGGCTGGGTATTCCTGGTACCTCCTTCAGGAACTCTTTTCCCTTTTCCAAGCCTGAAGGTGATTTTTTTCACCTTCGGGCTCGGAAAGATTAATGCAATTGTTAGGGCGTTATATTCAGTACTTACATTTAAAATATTGCAAATAAATCAGGAGTTAGTAGTAGTCAACCCGTTGAGATACAATGATGCGGGTCTAGTGTTCGACTCTCTACTGAATAAAAAAAACCTTTTTAATCACTATACTATAGATGCCCAGTAAAAAAAAAACATATGCCTTAGCAAACGTCCCTATAAGGAGGTAAAAAAATCTTATTTCTTTGTCTTTAATGCTGTTTTAATTTAATTAAATCTATTTTATGTTTCTGTACTAAGACCTTACCCTTCTGTAACGGATAATCGAGATACGCTGTAATTGATTTTAAAACTCAGTGCCCTATACACCATCAGGTGCAGGTCAGGATTTAGCGATGTTTTTAAATAGCAACATTAAAAAAAAAAAAAACGTATTTTCTTTACAAATATATTTTTTAATAATACGGTTCAGAAATGGCATTGCCTACCTGTTTATATGGAACATCATTGAAATACCGTTTGATTATGAAATATAAGTTGAAATATTTCAATGCGTTTCATTGTAATAACAATGCTTAGTAAATATAATGAAGCAACAATAAAATATAAATTTAAATCGTATTTATTGTAGTCATGGTCGAAATCGATTAGCGGATTCAAAGACTTGTGAAAGAACATATCCCATCATGTAATATTATATTAAATAGTGCTTTATGAGTTTCACGTTTATACAAGATGTTTTTTAAAACCGGTCACATCCGAAATAACGATGATCAGTATGGGCAAGAATATATATTAGCACACTTTAAAAAATATTAGGAACAAAGTTTTTTTTAAAAATAAACTGTTTAAAAAACAAATGGTTTCTTACTTCTGTAGGGGAGAAGTGAGGAGAGCACGGCCGCATATCAGACTACCCCCTCTCCCCCTCCTCGTTACTCCTTTGCAGAAGTAAGCAACCATTTGCTTTTTTAATATTTCTTTTTTTTAAAAATTTTATTCGTTCTAAAAATTTATTAATTTAAAATAAAACACTTTGTAAATTTACCACACAGGAGTTTAATACATTAAAACACGACTAGTTTCGGGTAATCAGTATTACCCATCCTCAGGTGTAAATATAAACCAAACTAAAATACATACATAGATTAATACTTAGGTACTGATAGGGTCGGGAAGGGGGAAGGCAATGTGAGGTGAAGGGGGTAAGATTTTCCTAATTATGGGAAATATTGATAACAGGGGTGATGCATTTTGAAGTATAATATTTTTAATTAAAGTTTTCTCTGAATTTAATTTTTTTTTTATTTAATTTGATTTGAATTTAAATTGTCTATAATGATCCCTTTATTGATGACCGAATGCAAAAATTCAATTTTGTGTGAATGTTTGTATCCATAATATGGTTTGGGAATTCAGAAAAACTATTACTAGAAAGTCCACGGCGGTGTGTTAAATTTACTAAGTGTTTTATTTTAAATAAATTAAAAATGTTTTTTCCACAAAGTAAATGCTGAAACAATAAATAATACTAACAAAATATTTTGATGTCCCAATATGTCTTCTTGCTCATACTGATCATCGTGGTTTCGGATGTGACAGAGTTTAGTGAACACCTT
The DNA here is from genome assembly GCF_059751315.1 of Micrasema longulum. Classification (NCBI taxonomy): domain Eukaryota; kingdom Metazoa; phylum Arthropoda; class Insecta; order Trichoptera; family Brachycentridae; genus Micrasema; species Micrasema longulum. Next base: position 820,893 of record NW_028277280.1, read on the forward strand.
GTATAATATTAAATAGTGCTTCTATGAGTTTTACGTTCAAATCAATTTTCCAAGTGTGACGGTCACATATTGAAGCTGCAGAAATGGGCGTTATTTTATCATATTTATTAGTGATAATGATATCGGCGTCAAACGTCGGACAGTAATAGATTCTGATCCTTCACGCTTCAAGGTGAATTGTTGATTCGGGTAAATTCGAAGCGGCTGAATGGAGCCGAGCTTGACATGCGAGAGCCACTATAGGTTTGCGTCACTGCTGTGCTATACTGTGTTTAGTTTCACCTCATCCAGTGCTATTATATTGGCAGTTTGTCATTTATGCTTTATTAAGATTGTTCAACATCTTAAGAACAAATATAAACTTTTAATAACATTACAATTTAACAAATTACAACAGGGTTGGAGAACACCTTAAAGAAGGAAATATGGAAGTCTAGGCATTTACAACGCTTATGACCTGTTATTGGCTGTGTTTTTTTTTTTTTTTCTAAAAAAAATTTGTTTTTTTACAATAAACATAAGAGGTAAAACAGTGTATTAAAAAAATAAAGGATAATTACATAGCAATAAAATACATATTAATAGTAAAAATAGTAAACAAAAAAATCCCACAAAGGCATGGCCTGTTCGTGGGTATACAAGAGCATGTCAATGAATTTTTGCTCCTATAATAAATAGACAGTTATAATGTTTTAGTTTAAGTGGCCACTTTACACACTGTAACATTCACTATTTTGCCGATGTTTGAACATCAATATTTATTTTCCAGTCTTTTGTCTACAAATATTTGGACAAACTCAAATATTGTAATAAAACCAACTGTTCCAAGAAGAAGTTAAAAAATTGGAAAATTGTTTTGAGGCGTTGCCTAGTGTGTGCAATAATTCAGTCAGATGAATCACTTTACAACAATAAAGGTTTTAGCTCTTTAACTTCACTAAAATCAACAAGTGGAAGAATTGAAGAAATATGGATGTTCAAACATAGGCAATATGGTAAATGTTACAGAGTGTGCAAAGTGGCCACTGAAACCAGCCAACGACAATATTCAGCCTAGCCATATTTCCTTTTATAAGGTTTTCTCCATCCCTGTTGTAAATTGTTAATCTTAATGGCTCCCAAGGGGATGAAATCTAGCCTTATGTCTACAAACATTTAGGCAAACTCAAATATTGTAACATTACAATTTTTTATCTAAATTTCACTAGAACTCTAAAAAAAATGTTTTAATGCTTTTAATTTCTTTTATTTCTTTCAAGTAACTCATTGTACAGCTTTAATCCCTTATTCAATGAGTTTTGTGACTCTAGTCGGAAGTTTAATATTTTTTTTATTTATGGTTTCATATGTATGGTATTGTTGGTTTAATTTATCAGGAAGTTCAGTGCTACGTGAAATTGGATAGAAAAATGTTTTCTTACATGCGGTATAATCAGAGAATTCAATTGTATGGCGAAGATTCTCGAAAATGCAACGACGCCGACGTCTTTAGTCGTTGCTAATCTACCAATCAACTACAGGTTTGGATAGATTTTCGGTTTCCGGGAAGCCCAGTCAGGACACCTCAGCTGGTTGGTTCTGGTTTCGAGGCAGCAGAAACTCGCCTTTCGTTCTCTCGTTATCTGCTGTGATCACACCGTTATGCGTGTGATCCCATTGCCCGGGGCTCGCGACCTGGACGCTAACGAATTGGACTAATCAGTAGTGTTGCCGGTGGAATGCAACTGGGCATTTGTAGCATTTAATAGAATCACACTCTCCAGCAAGATGTGACTCTCTGCGAACCTACTGACAAAAAATCATAGCCATGATAATAGGATACATAAAAATAAAAAAAATATTTGGCCCATTTTATTTATTTATTTAACAGAAACAGTCAGCAATGATATAATAACATAAAAAATATACGGTTAAAAGACAGACCAGCGAACTTTCGAAATGAAAATCATACACATTCAATTGTGGTAAACAAAAGGGTGTATTTGTATAAAAGTAAGTGTAGAGGTGTTCAGGTGTGTGTAAGCGTGAGAGCTCTCCTCTCTTCATAGTATCGTGTTGTATAAAATTGTTAGATTCAATATGTCCATGTATTTATAATTTTGTCAAACTGAACGGTTTGGGTAGGTAGGAAGAAATTGCCTTAATGCAATATGCCCGCCCTTTTATGTATATTTATTGTATATGTATATAAAGTGTCAAACAAATAAATAATAAGCATCATTAAATAGCAAGTGGGATCGTATCTCGGCCAGAAAGAATGAGTCTTAATTTATTTTTAAATAAATTAATGGGCATGTTAAATATATCAATGGATGAAAAAAATGCATTATAGTTTGAGCAAGAACGATAAAGGAAAGAGTGTTATGCATAGTTAGTGCTACAGATTGGCAGATGGGATAAATACTTATTTCTTGTTACGCGAAAGGGGACATTAAGATTAATTTTGGAGAGAAGGTTAAAGGAGTCTAAACTTATAATATCATAAATATAATACTGATTTGAGTTTACTGAACACTTTATTTTATTTTTACAACTATAAAAACAAAACAAAAAATTAAAAACAAAGTAAAGTGTTCAGTAGACACAAATCAGTGTTTGATTTCTTATATAATAAGTTTAAATATGGAGTTCTACAAAATTAACACCAAATCAATCAATAAAGGAGTCTCCTTTATTATTTAATAATTTATATAAATAGCATACTTCAGATATAGTACGTCTATTTTCAGGGGCAAAAAATCCATTTTGTTTAGCAGATTTGCTGTAAGTGCAAAGCGTTTTATTGTTTTTATTATCTAGGTATTTTAAAAATTGATTTAAAAGTATACTCGTATTAACAAATATATATATTTTAAAAATGACTGAAGTTCTTCATTAAATTTTGGTTCTTTTTCTTTGGTTATTACATACAAAACATGACTATTTTTCACACATTGACTATGTGTAAGGTATCAATAGTTTGAAGCTGAAATCATTAACATGTTAAATAACTTAATTGTTTTTGTCAAGTATTCGTCAAATGCCTCAGAGTCTATTTGCACTAATATCCAATTATGACCAAATGAGCCACTTACACACCTAAAATAATATTTATGTATGTCCAAGAATTTATGACTCACTTAGCTTGCGTCTGCATAAGAAATTCCTAAGGTGTTACAAAATATATTATGTATTGTGTTAGTGTTGTACACTCACACGATAACACTATGCGGTGTAAACATAAAAAAATAATCATTTCATATTTCTTGTGATTTTTTTTCCAAAACCATTTATTCATTCACTAGTCTTAAAATAATGTTTAACGTAAGTCGTTTTCTAGATAAGGTTTTTTTTTAATTTTTATGAAGTAATTTATTCTCTTACTCTACTTACTTCACGAAGTAATTTATTGAACTCCATTGAAATTCACAGTAGTTCAAATAATAGGGAATAATCACTTTTACATTTTTAAACTAATTAATGTCTATGACAGTGTCCAATAAAAAAAACTAATTGTTAGTAGCATAAAAAATATTTTTATATTTGTAATTTTGAATTCACGCAAAAACGGTCATTCCATTGGCCACGCCCCTAATACGTCACGATTCATATTTATTTTTTCCTGGCCATTGGACTTTGTTTCGAACAATATCACGAATCTTGACGTCACAACTGTCGAGGCCAAACATGTTGCGTTTTTGTAACGACGTATTTAAAATTTTTATTTTTTTTTTAATTTTATGTATAAAAACATTTCTCCACAATATCCATATTGATTTTTAAAATACAATTAATTATTCTAAACCCATTCCGTATATTTTTTTCGGTATTCGTAGTATATGATATTTCCTTATTGAGGATGGTAGCATCTTAGGTTAAGTCTACACTAAAAACAATTTTAGAACTAGACTAGATGCCTCTCCAGATCTCAGTATTAAATTGTTGGACATTATACCTAATGTTAGTGTTATTTTAAGTAAAACTGTGAAAAAAAAATATTCTTTACATTAAATACGCGCTGTAAAGATTTTAAATTCAAAACAACCGTCTTTCTTTTCAAGTCGAATATTACAATTTTCAGCATGCAAACAATAAGGTGTCAATTTGCTTTTTTATTGTCGAGATGGGGTTCCGCCGAAAAAGGGTAGATTCCGTAGCAAAAACAAAATGGGAACCACTCCACATTAACTACAATTGTATAATGCCAGTACTCCTATAAGGGTGCGAATCTTGACACCTTAACAAAACTCAAAACATTGAACTTCCGGGTTTCGAGAGTAAGTGTTTGAGGAGAATATCAGGCAAAAGGTGAGTAGATTTTATGACCAACATTGAAGTCCGAGAACGGACGCAGCAGCCTTCTATAACAAGCATTTTGGGGAGGCGGCGGTGGACTTGGTTTAGGACACGTGCTGCGCACGTCTCAGAAGAACCTAATCCCAAGTTGCCTTTTCTTAACACCTGCGGGTTCCTGCCGTCCTGGAGAGCCATTGATGACGATGTTTCGGCTTTTTTCGGCGGAATTCAGAGACGCTGGATTGTCGTGGGAGAATGCGAGAGATCTGGCTGGCGATAGGGCATCCTGGAGGCGTCTGGTGATGTCCACAGATTTTTATTGGTAACAAACGTAATACTGAAATTTGACCCAAATTGAAAAAAAAAACAGTGAATTTTCAAATATTATTCAGTTACAGTTAATGAAATTATTGACTCCAAAGTTAACGTTTTAAATATTTAAAATATTGTTTGTTTTTTTGGTTTCTTTATTTAGCTGTAATGTCTTCACAAACACATATTCAATACGAACGCAACGTAAATATTGAAATAAATATAACAAAAATTGCACAAAAATAAATCCATTTCAATCGGTAGGTACTACTATCATTCAAATGTGCAAAAGATACAATTGATCAAATAAAATATTGGAACAATCTTTTTAAATAAATACACGGTTTTCAGGGCCAGACCGTGAAATTTCAGAGGAACATTCCTCATGGTAAGCTTTAAAAAAATCTTAACAAAAATTTTCGAAAAACTCATTTTAAAAAACAAAATATCTCAAAATGTAGTAAATCCTTCATTTTTCGGACAAGCAGTCCCTCCACAAATGCCTACCCCTCTCCTACCCAGCCGCTTTCCTTGTCCGCGTCTAATGCATATCGCTTCGCTGGTCAAATACAAACATTTTAATAGACATTTTTTTTGTTGGGGAGGGGTGGGATTTTGTGTAAGGGTTGCAAGAAATAAAACATTTACTCCATTTTGAGATCACAATTTTTTTAATTTTTTTGGAATTACTTTTTGGAAATAATTTATTTGGATTTTTTTAAAGCTTATCGAGAGGAATTTTCCTTTATAGTTTCGCAGTCTGGCCCTGAAAAACCGTATATTTTCATAAGCAAATTTTAGGATAATCTCAATCCTTAACAGGATCCAACAGGAATCAAACCAAAATCCCTATATTTTTGCAAGCTTTGGCGGAATCTATATATTTTGAAGTTACTATGAAAGCACTGAAGTAAAATAACTACTTGATTAGTTGCTTGTTATATTTTATTTATACAGTATACCAAACTACTTCATTTAATGATTCAAATTAAGGACAACTTGTAAAACATATATTTTAATACAGTGTTAACAAAACTTGTATTTTATAGTTAGTGGTTGCGCATAGTAAAAATCAAAATACGTATTTACTCAAAATAAAGTGCAATATAAAGTAATTGAAACAAAATTGTGTTTGGGAGGATTAGAGTAGAGTTCTGCGTGTAAAATAGAACCAGAATAATGAAAGAGTGCTTTTTACTCGATAGCTGCTGTCAGTTCAAAAATTTAAATAAAACAGTTGAGATATGTCAGCCCCGTAGTGTAGTGATTAGCGTGTTTGCCTACCGAGCTTAAGGTTCAGGGTTCGACTCCTCGGAAGGTCAACATAAAATATTAACTGAAAAGTTGATTCTACAGCTACACTGTTATATTTCAAAAATAATGTGCAGAGTTTTGGTAAATGAAATTTTACACATTGTCCAGGAAGCCCAATGTCTCTGGGTAAACTGAACTAATATTTTGTGACGTCCTTTCCCATCAAAGAGAAGTAGTGTTGCTATCCCTTGGTATTGAAATTGTCAAACGTAGTACCTACCTACTAACAATGCTTTCACTTAGACTTGATGAAATTGATTTAGCTAATAACCTTTATATGAGCGGTGATACATGCATTATTATGGTTTTTATCTTTAGGTGACTTATAATAAATAAATAACGTCGGAGTTAGGAAATTTTAAATAATGAAAATAATCATCTATTCTGACATTATCCAATAAAAAAAAAACTCTAATAGACCATAGGCTATTATGATACAAGTAAATACAGTTTTGGCTACCATTCGTGTTTGCAATATGGTACTAAGGTTGAATGACAAAATCCGACTAAGGCCCTCCTTATAATTTGCCAAACACACTGTGAAAGGGGCCACGAAAATAGTAGATTTAAATTCAATAAAAATTGCCATGTATGAAATTGAAAATTTTAATAGAAAAACTCGTTAATTGTAAAAAAAACGTTGCTCTTTAGTACCTATGAGTAAAACCAATAGGAAGACCCGCGGTCTTTAAAACGGATATATAGAGAAATGTACTTTCACTGCTATATTTCATGTTCCTGGACTGGCGCCTGAAGCGTAAGGCTGATCACGTTACCTTCTTCTAACATATGATCGATATACGCTATATGATCGATATACGCTGCAATTAGTGTGCTGTGTGGACAGTGGTACGATGATGATGAATTTGCATATTTTTTAAATTAAATTATTGATATATCAACTCTGGCACAGTAATAAAATTATGTAAGTTAAAAATTTACGTGTTGCCAATTCGGTCAAGCAGACAAGTGTTTTTTAGTCTCTAAATTTAACTGCAATGATACGCACGTATACATTTATACGATTACTTTTCATCGTTTATTTATAAAGATCTATTTGTTTTTGCACCATAACAGGCTGAGAGGCCCAATTTATTTATTTATATATCCACGGTTCAAAGAACCTTTTACAATAAAAAGTTTTACAGAAATACTCTCAGCAGTGAACAATTCGTTATGTAATATATAGTATGAAATATAACCATACAATTCAACTGAATAATTAAAACTAAACAACACCAAGGTATTTATTTCGTTTTAAACTGCAAAAAAGTAAAAAAGAAACATAACATATCTAAGATGTCAAATAAAAGATAACAATTAAAGTAAGAAAATCTTATATTCTAAATATAAATATAACAAAGTAAAACTGAGGATAATTTTACAGATACATAAAGTTGCTAGTAGTTAGGTAGGTAATAATTTATTTATTTATTTATTATATATACGGCCTAAGCCAATTACAACAGTAACATGAAGAAACATAAATGCAAGAAACTGAACAAAAAGAACATGAATCTATTTAGCATATTTAGCAAAGGCAAAGGGCAAAACAATAATTGTATACAATATATTCAAAAAAACGAAAGACCTAAAACTTTGAGTTAAACCATGCCAATCCAACTTCATCCCACACTGTTTAGTCACGAAGAGATCTATGAAAAGCCGGAAGATCTATCCCAAAGAATTCCAAGTCGTGTGATGAATCGACTAATCTACACATTCTGGACATTGGGACATAAAAACCAAAGTTGCTCTTAGAAGATTTTATATATAGCAGATTTTGACTTCTGGTGACACGGTTGGGAAAATGAAAAGAAATTAATTGCAATAGAGATGGGACATCACTTAAAGCATTAAGTATTTCAAAAACGCCTATAAGGTCCATCTCAGTTCTACGTCTCTCCAATGAAGACAGATTAAGAGATTGCTCTATTTCAAAATAGGAATAATTACCCCTTTGTAATCCGAGCAACCATGCCACTTTTCTTAGAAAACGGTGTTGGACAGACTCGATATGGTCAATATGAGTCCTGTAGAATGGAGACCAAATAGGAGAAGCGTATTCTAGATGGGGTCGAACTAGTGAGCAATAAAGAGTTTTGATGGTATTAATATTTTTGAATAATATAATGAAAAAGAAAAATAATGCTACAATAATACTTTATAAATAATACGTTTTTTGGATCAAAATGAGAGCTTAATAATCTTAATAATACCTTTATTTTATCAGTTAGTTGAAAGAACTTGAAATTTGGCAATAAATCTACAAACGTATAATTTATATATAAAGAAATAAACAAAAATACGTGTTCAAAAAAACAAAGTAAAATTTAATAATATATTTTCAAATAAATTCATTCCTTCTCTAAAAAATAAGGAGTGAATTTCTTAAAAAGTAAAATACGTTTTTATATTTTGACCACATTTAATTTAAAATTGTTCGCTAGTAACCGGGTTTTGTCGTGAAAACTTAACAAAATCCTCTATTTATTCAAATAAAGGGTCAATACACCAAGAAAAAATATTGGTAGTGAAACTTAATCCACTACTTTTAATAATATATGCGATCACTCCCGGAATCGAACTTGGAGCCATCTCCGTGTAGTGCAAAAGTTTATTAGCACAGGGGTCGTCTACGGATCTGATTATTTTTAATTAAATAAAAAGTTTTTTAGTTCGTCCAGGTACCTAGTTGATCATAAAATAAGAAATATTAGCCATAATTGTAAATTCAATATGGGATTGCCCTGAAATGTTATCTCTCATCAACTTCGGGGTGCCTGAAAGAATGACTAGACAGGTGCCACCGTTTTGTAGCAACAAATACTTGTAATTCCGTGTTAAACAGATTTCATGAACTCAGCAATAGTTATTCCCACATATCGGATTTATTTAGTGTAGGGTATTGTTCCAATAGAACAAACCTTTCGAACTTTTTCAAAGATGGTGAATCGTAATTATATTTACTTATTTATACATTTCATAATATATACAATTTTTTATTCACTTTGCCCAGCTGTATGAAACAGTACTTTACAATGTTCTTGTTATAGTACTTAAAAATATGTTGTTATTTTATTTGTTTTTTTTACATCTATTCTTAAATTGTTTAAACTTTCTACTGAAGATGTTGTATAATTTTTAGGTTTAATTTTTTGTTATAAGTCTTAGGTAAAACGAAAATTAAGTAAGCCAAATATGTTAGTATTATAAATTTTTGTAAAAGGCAGATTTGCCGTTTATATTCGTAAAATAAAATAAAAACAATATAAAAAAAATACCTTATATAAAGGTAAAAAGTCGCACTAAAAAAAACTTGGAGCTTTGACTGTCACTGTTTTATTTGAACATAGGTATTTACATAAAAAATGGCCGAAATAAAAGTTTAGTAAAATCAAAAAACTTATATGCAATTTACCTAAGTTGATCCCTGCGACTGAACAGTAAGAAAAAACACGCCAGTTTAACATAAAACACCAAACAAAAATTTAGACGATAAAATTGTACATAAAAAGACGATGGCATAACAGTAAACAAAAAAACTGACATACGCAATTATAATACTAGACAGCACTACCATTTTAAAAAGGCAAGGACAAATTAAAGATATTGAAAATTACTATATAATGGATTTTTACACTATAGTGACTAGCTATACTAGAAGAAACATTACTTGATATATGAGGGTACTATTTGCGAACCCAGCAAAATCCATATTTCTTTATTTTGATCAAATAAGCTGATGACAATACTTAACTTCAACTTTTCTTTAAATTTCATTTTTTTATTAGAATCAGTAAATATTTTACACGTAAGCAGTGATGACATAAGCATGATTATGTCAAGAAACAGTAGTGAAATAATAAATTTAAATTATACATTCCAACTTTACAATACTCAAGTAGAAGTTGCCATGTTTGCAACCAACCCGACAATTTAGAAGTCAAGTTCTTACATATAAAGCCGTATTTTTAACTGACAATGTTATAATTATTGTAAAAAATTGTATTCTGAATAAGTTTCAATTAGTATTTCACTTTTTTTAGATTTTGGATTTTGCCGGGTTTGCAAGTAGTACCTTCGTATATGTTCATCTAACGGGATTTGAAAAATTACAAATAAAAAAAAAAATCGTTTTTCAATGTCCAGGGATTTTTGTCCGTGACTGCATCACGTAAATACTTTGTAATATAAAATATCTGTCCCAAGTTGGCACAGTTCACCTTATCTCTCGCCAAACTAGGTTAGTAATGCCAAAAGTTTATGTTGAACAATTCGCCATTTGCACATGCAACTTAAAGTATTGCGCGCCTTTTTCATTCATTTTTCTACAGCAGCGCCGCCCACATACTGCGGATTTTATAAAAAGTGCACTATCGGCGGGAAAATCTTTAGTTCCCCTCAATGCACCTTTGATCTTTATTATACACAAAAATAAATGCACATTGCTTGTTTACTAAACTTGGAACATTTGAAATACATCGGTTTTTTAATACTCATGATATCAATTAAACAATAATGATTTCAGAAATAAGTTTTTATATTCAGTCATATTTAAAAAAAATCGTATTATACTCGTATGTTTTTAAATCTCACAATTTCTACAAAGTTTTAAATTGATTGCACGAATTGAAATGTCATTTGAATTATAGGCGAAGTTAGATTTGTGACTGACTTGCTCGTATTTTGTGTCAAAAAATGGTATGAGATCTTGTGCAGTTTCTTGTACATTCACATACTACGAATACCGATAAAAATATGTGGAATGGATTAAGAATTGTATTTTCAAAATCAATATAGATATTGTGTAGAAATGTTTTCATACATAAATTTAATTTTTTTTTTTTTTTAAATACGTCGCTACAAAAACGCAACATGTTTGGCCTTGACAGTTGTGACGTCAAGATTCGTGATATTGTTCCAAACAAAGTCCAATGGCCAGGAACAAATAAACATGAATCGTGACGTATTAGAGGCGTGGCCAGTAGAATGACCGTTTTTGGGGAATCCAAAATTCAAATTTTTAAAATATGTTTTATGCTTGTACTAGTAATTAGCAAAAAAAAATTTTTTTATTGGACAGTATTTCATTGACCTTTATTACTTAAAAAATGTTTTAAAAATGTGATATTTCTCTTTTGTGCTAAATCTTAGGCCATTTTATTTGCGGTTTTACACGGTGCAGTTTCTGGAATTTAAAATTGAGGATAAGCATGCGCATAACGTAGATATTTTCGGCACCGTGACAGATAACGGGCAGTTTCACAGTTGACAAAACTCGCAATCGTGTGACGACGCAACTACTGACTACTAAGAATATATTACTCTGCGATCAACAATCGACATCAGGTTTTTAAAATAACATGAATCGTGAACCGTGTTGAAAGTCAGTATTTCCAGAATATTTTTTTTGCTTTGATATATGCTTTATTATTTTTTTTAGCTTTTTTATTAATATTCTTTATTCAGAATTTCAGATTCGTGTTTTCTTAGAATTTACTTTTACTGCCATCAATGTCCCTATCACCGTCTGAGCACCTTAGTATATATATATTGCCAATTTGTAAATCACCCTCAGTCTTATTTTCCCAATTCTGACTGCGTTAGGGTATGTTAGTTCGTTAGCTTGTTAGTAAGCCGGGAGAACAGGAGACACCACCTCTCTACCGGCCATTCTGTACCAGTTCGTACAGACCAACCTTTTCACATTTTTTGCCTGTTTTAAAGACACCCTGATTCAGACATCTATCAATTAAAAAATAATTTTACCTATCAAGACCAAAAGAAAATTTGAGTGCATAAATTTACTCTATTTCCATAACCACCCTATTCGAGTCAAGATAATTCTACATTGCAATTGATATTTCGCATTTTACTACATCAAATGCTTAGGCCTATACACGAACAAGTGTGTGTGCGCTTTAATAGTAAGACCCCCGATTGACCTGATTTTTTTACTAGACTTAATGACCATTGGAGATCTTAACCCAAAGTACTGTTTGGAAACAGTTCGAAGAACAAAACCCCTAGAAGCTCATTTCTGACCGTGTAATTGGATCGTTGATCGATTCGCGATCGTTTGCTACGTGAACAAACTCTGCAATAGTTTTAAAACAAATATGGAAGTGTTGCCATTTTAGATCCAAATCCTGTTTGCTATTCGTATCAATGACAAAACTAAATTCTGGTGTTTGAGTTACTTGATTTCTGCCTTCGTTTCATTGCCATCTGAACGAAGCTACGGCTTAACTGCTTAAAACTTACATATAATATTAAAAAAAATATTCAACATACTTAAATTTAACAAATCACAACAGAGATGGATAACATTTTTGAGAAGAAGATATGGAAGTCCAGGCATTTACAGAGCTTATGATCTGTCTTTGCCTGATTTGAGTTGTAACGAGAAAATGTTCAAAAAGGCTATTAATTAATTAAGGCTATTATGCTCAATGTTTGGTTTTGTAAATTTATTGATAATTTTAAGTTGCCAGAATTTCACTCATCCATGCACTTTGTAGCTGCAAGACGATTAGTAATCTATCTTCAATAGGTAAATGTTATCAACTATCAAATATCCAAATTTAGTAAATGAGGTCCAGAATTCCAACCGTCCATGCGCTCAGTAACTTCTATTTTTATAAATTTGTTTTTTATTTCATTTTTTAAAATATCACTAAAACTCTAAACTCCATTGTCAAATAAAAAAATAGAAATGTAAATAGGGGATAGATTTCTTATTGTCCATGCGCTCTGTAGCTGCAAGACGTGTAATCTAGCTCCTATATATCATAACTGGAGACGAGAAACAAGAATCCTAACCATCCATGCGCTCTGTAGCTGCAAGACGTGCTGGGATATTTATTTATTGTACAGCGCCCTTGAGGTGATTATCACAAAAACGGCGCTATATAAATTATTCAAATATAAATAAATAAATTAATTAAAAATGGATACTGGAGGTGGGTAGAAAAAAAAAGAATTGTCTCACTCGCCCAAACCAATATCGAATCACCTGCTCCACAACAGTATAGTTTATGTTTTTTTTCGTTCTTTTATTGTGCGTTTTCTAATATAAATAATAAAGGTATATAATTTAATATAAGCATAAATACGTAGTTTATAACTGTCTTAACATTTTGCAATTTCCCTTTGTATATTAAGTCTTCTTTTTGTACTCTCACATATAAAAAAAATGAAAATAGTTTTTTGTTAAGTGTCTTTGGCAGGGGTAACCTCTGTGATGAGACATTTAAAAAAAAAATTTAGTTGATAGTGTGAAAAAAATGAATACATACATACATACGTAATATTTGACTTTAATTTCGAAATACGAATTATTATTATTATCAAATCAACAACTTACACTCCTTTCTGAAACAAAACGCATTATTTCGTGAGCTGATTAACAATGCTTTCCTAATCTATTCGCATTATTTCTGGCTCAAGTTTGACTCTTGAGCCTATTGTGGTACGTATTGTTCAAGTTGTACAATAGTAACACAGCTTCAATAATCTCACAAGAAATACAATAGGCGGACATTGATCTGTTCCGCATTTCAAAGCTGTTTCTATTACGGTGTAGCAAAGCCACATAGTATCTAGCAAGATACGGATGGTAATAGTTGAACTATAGTGCGAGAAACTACGATACACGAATACAAACAAAAATAACGATAGCATTTCGTTGTACAATAAAGGAAAGATTTGCTTTAAAGGTAGGGACGATTTCCTCTAAGAAAAGGAAAAATCTTTTTCGTTTTGTCTAAGGTAAAACTGCATGCTGATTTTAAATACAGTAGAAGTCCGTTTATTGAATTTCAGTCATCAGTAGCTTAATCACAAATAACTATCGACGTGCTAATAATTTCTCACCATGGTTGTTTATCGTATTCGCGATCACAATGGAACATCCGTGAACACCTAAGATTAAATGTCAAAATATTTACGTTTCGCGACGTATAATCCTGCTGCGCAATCACATATTTGAATTTCACCGGTGTAAATATGGAAAATATTCCAAAACTGCTATTTTTATTTTTTTATTTTTTATTTATCATGCTATTTATTGCATTTAGCTGGCGGTTGGCAAGCCAAATGTCAAGGAAAGCAGTCGCCAAAGTAATTGAAATTTCATTTTTACTTTTTTGTATTAGATACTCCTTACTATTTTATTTAAATGCAGTATATTGTATTATTTTTTATAGTAAACGCCGATTCTTCGCCTATGAAAAACAAAAAACAAACCGACACGAGCGTTGACTTATGACTGCGATAACTTAAGTATGTTTATTATTGTTCATTGTGATCGCTCAATTGCTTAGCATGCTTTTAAGCCCGTTGATAGTTATTTGTGATTGACCTGCTGGATTGCCGAATATCCAGATCGTTAACAGGAAATAAAAAAAATGAGATATTCTTTTGCTTTGATTTAATGGTTAAATCAACTTTGCTGGACATGTTTAAGTGCGTTTTTAATGTGATTCCAATTTGCTGTATAGTAACAAAATAAATCAAATGTGGCACTCGTCAATTCGGATAAATAGAGTTTTACTGTAATTGGATTCACAGGAAAAACTACATTTTAGAGGTAACTATAGTGAATGTTTTCTATGTTCACTGGAATTTTCTAATTAAATAATAATTTGCAATTTATTATCTACATTTCAAAGACAGATTAATTCGAATAAGAATTGAATCGAGTCTTATAGTCTTACTGATATCTAAAACATGACAAATTATAATATTTATTCTGTAAAGGAACCTTTTACAAATGTTGAAATTTTTTACGAAATTGTCATTTATAATATTATATTTACCATAAATGAAAGGTTTTTATAATGCATAAATTGTAAAATATTTAATGTTTTCGTGCGATTATGGTCCACATAGGAAGCGAATGTTAATAATTAAAGTTACCAAAGAGACATTATTTTAATGATTACATTAAAATATTGAATTAATCAAACATTATGTACTTATTTTCTTTGCGCGTAGGTATATATTGTTTTTTTAAAGTCTTATATGAATCAAAAAATTAATGCGAGTAATGTACATTCTTCTATCCCCATCATCAAGTTATTATCAGCATGTGATATTGAATGATACCTTGAATTTTGTTTCTGAATATGCGAATGGAAAGGATTCGCGGTTAACTTATTTGCGATCTCGATGAGAATATCAAAAGCACATGCACACACGATCAGTTCAGTTATAACTTTGGGGTCGGAACAGTATCGGTACCCACGGTAGACATTGCAACATCTTAACCAGGGCTCAGTAGGTAGCAAATAAATTTGAACGCCTCATCCTAGTAACACTATGTATATATTTATTTATTTATTTGATTTATTTATTTATTTATACACACTCTTTATCAAAATACAATTCCATGTTCACTTTGCCCAGCTAACAAGGGTACATACCCCGTTCCAAGCTAGGCAATTACATTTTAATATATTATAAAAGTTAACAAATTTATATAGAGCACAGACAAACTTATTCGGATACACATTTTGATTCATATACATACAGACATACACATATATTCACACATATATATATATATATATATATATATATATATATATATATAAATACACATATATACACATGTACATACGCACACGTACATACACCCATGCGCATACACATACATACATTCATAAAAACATAGACAATTTATTTATGCGAAACTTCATGGTTGTCATCTATAAATTTATTATTTTTAAATTATTCCTTATTTTTTATTTTTGACATCCAGTAAGATTCTCCAATCCGTGGCATGCATCAACTTTTCTGACTCCCTACGACCAATGTCATGAAAGAGCGAGGTCAACACCTTCCGTAATTTGACAACACTCCCGCCTTTCCACGATTCTGGCAAAAGGTTATGGACCTTTTTGCCTATGTGATAGTGTTGTCTCGATGCCAGAACAGTGTTGACCCCTTCCCCCTAGTATCAGATCCCTATTAGAGTATCTTGTATTATGGTTGTGGTTGACGCTTGGGTAAATGTCTCTATTTATGTGTGTAACCACTACCGTTCTCAATATATACTGTTGAATAATATTCAGTACTCTGAATGCTTTGAAGAGCAAGTGTGTAATATATGTGTGTACACATAGAGTAAAGGTGGCGTAGCCAAAAGTAATTAATTCAGGTTAGTTACATTAGTAATGTACCTATGTTTTAAGAAAAAAATCAGTGTTAATTTATTTCCTTTTCACATTATAAATGTCAATAAATCAATAAACATTATATTTAATAGAATCCCGTATACACGGGATGTCGTTTTCTTCTATTTCGAAACCACTTGCTAATTGGCTGTTGGGCGTCAATTTACCAGCCGAAGCCGAGATCTCTTATTCGATAAACCAACGATGTTTTTGCGAGAAATCTTTTACTCGAGATCAAACAAAAACCGTGAGAAGCGTTCCGGTCAGTTGCTTGTTGCTTGTAGGTAAATGGTAAATTGCATGCGATTAATTGCAATGGCTAAAGGAAAACTATAAAAAAACAATACACGACCATATTCAAAAGGTAATTTGCACTTTGTACAATGTAATATAATTTATTCACTTATGTCTACTAAGACTACACATGCACGCTACGGAAAAAATATTTTTTATAGTTCAATTACCTTCAACTGTAAGTATCACTATACAGGGCTAGACGGTGAAACTTCAGAGGGACATTCCTCATGGTAAGCTTTAAAAAAAAAATCCTAAAATTAAAAAAAAAAAACTAATTGATTTTTTTTTTTTAATTTCTCAAAATAAGTCAATCCATAATATCTTGGACTTGCAGTCTCTCCACAAACTCCTACCCCTCTCCTACCCAGCCGATTCCTTTGTCCGCGTCTGGACCCTAAATACAATAGGAAGTTAACAGTTATCTTCAATTTTATCTACAAATCAAAATTAAGTTTTCTGTATGAAAGGCAGAATATGCATTTTTTCTTTTAAATTTTCTTTTAAACATGATAAAGATACTTTAAATGTTCACCTAAACATTTTCGTACACAGATATCGATTTTTCTTTATAGACAGTCAAATATAACTACTTTATTAACTTCCCATTGTAATTAGGGTCCTGGTGCGTATCGCTTCGTTAGTCAAAAACGTTTTTATATCTTTTTTTTTTAGGAGAGGGGTAGGGGTTTGTGGAAGGTATACTAGTCCTAGAAATTAATATTTACTCTGTTTTGAGATTACAAATACTGTTACTTAAATAATATACATGAGTTATATGAGATATTTTTAAAGCTAACCATTGGGGATGTTCCTCTAAAATTTCGCGGCGTGGCCCTGAAAAACCGTATATAATATTTTTACGTGATTTGTCAGTTTAATATACGCATGTCTAAGTTTGTAATTTATATTTATATTTAATGCCTTTGCTATAAAACGTGTAATTATATTTGTTTTTTTTATGTGTTTGCTGTTTGATACTCGTTATTTCGTTTAGAACACAGGGGAATTTAAAATCGTAATTATTTTTAAATATCGCAATTTTCCTCAGAGCAGTTTTATAATATTGCAATGAGGTTGCTCAGTGTTTTTTTATTTGATAAAAAGCACGTTAAACCAAAACAATTTTTAAAATATTTTTATGAATCGTATTATCAGCGTTACGATTTTTTTATGTTTTGTAATTTTGAAATTCCTGTGTGTGACGTCACAAGTTCTCCTCGGTAAGTTTTGCTGATTGTTCAACTGGCTTCCGGTAAACCTGAAAACTAATACAACGCTCTATCATTGGTTTATTCGGAAGATCTTTTGACGTCGTTCAATGTTGTTCGTTTTTTTTTTGTCTTACATTTTCAAGAAACTTCGCCGTACAATTAAATGCATTATTTTTTACATTTTTATATCCAATTTCCCATTGTACTAAACATTCTCATTATTATTCTTCAATTATGAAAAAACCTTTCACAGTACAGATTTTTATTTATTTATCTTATTGGATTTACATAACATTATTAAAGTAATATAAAATTACTTTGACTGTCTAAGTAACCCTGTTCTAAAACAGTCAAAAATATATTATTATTCTAGCCAAAAACACAATAATTTGTAATAATATATATACGAGTATGTCCAACCGACAATTTGTAATGAATATCAATCAAATGTTCAGAAGTTCTGACAAAGCTTTTATTTTTAAAATTCGAATGAAAAAAAAAATTGTTTAAAGGGTTTTTTAATGTTATTTTAATGTTGTCTTAAGTTGTGGTCATTATTTATGCCTGTTTCGTTAAAAACAACTTTAAAGCTCTATTTCTGCAGATTTGTGCTTTAGTCTGTTGGTCAAAAACGAACTGATGAGACGATATATTGAGATGTGGTTTACCAGGAGAGTACAGTTCATTCAAATATTTAATAAGCCTTTGATTAAGTTTGTAAGACCGAAAGTTTTTAATAAAAAATTCTTGTGTCTACTAACACAAACGAAATTTGTATGTTTACTTGGTTCACCGACATATAACATAGCACTATTAAACAATAAATATTCGAACGCACTGTGCTAGGAATAATATGAACTTAAACATACAGACTGAATTGTTAAAAATCAGCATTTACTAAATACCATATTGCATTTAGCAGGCGCGGCGGTTGGCAAGCCAAATGTCAGAAAAGCTTAATTTTAACTTTTTTATAATAGATATTCCTTACTATTTTGCAAATGCAATAAATTTTATTATTTTTTATAGCAAACGCCGATTTTTCGCCAATGAACTGCATTTGTTTACGAGGAAAACAAAAAACAAACCGACACGAGCGTTGACTTAGAGATTACACAGGCGTTGACTTATGATTGCGAAAACTTAAGCATTTTCATTATTGTTCGTTGTGATCGCTCAAATGCTTAGCATGTTTTCAAGCACTTTGATAGTTATTTGTGATTGAGCTACATGTTATATCCAGACGGTATAAACCGACATCGATATTTATGTACGAAAATGTGTATATTCAAAGTATCTACGTCGGTAACCTATAATTGAACGCAATTATGCAGAAAGAAGCCAGTCCACAATTTTGAAAAAATGAGATATCGATATTATCGGATGCAGTAAGATCAATTATATGTTCTGCTAAGAACAGCCGGACCGCTTTTATACAAAAAACTGTATTATCAGCTTCTGAAAATGTTGTCCTTAAAAATAAACGGCATTTCTTTGCAGAAAACACCCACAGCAATAGAAAAATGATACGGTGCTTTGAAAATCAATGAAACTTGTCAAATACATCATTAAATTTTGTTTGAATCATAAAAAAAACTAAAGAATTCATTGTTTATCATTTATAAAAGTCAAAAACATTACAACTGTTGTGTAAATTTGATTATTCACTCTTCTCACAAAAGTGCCATTATCTCAGTTTCACGACTGACATTTCTTTTCTATGACTGGCTGCTTTCTGCATAACTACGTTCAATTGAACATGTTTAAAAAAAAATTGTAAACATATTTTATTTTTCAAACAGAAAATATAATTTTTCTTTGTAGATAAAATTAAAGATAAATTTTAACTTCTCATTAAAATACGGACCATGGACCTCAAGAAACTTGACAACCAATACACTTCGAGGCAACTTTCTTTTTCTAGGCTATCTGAGAGAAGCCATCGAGTTGAAAACACTCGTCTAGGGTTCTGGTTCTACTTCACACACATAACTGAATTATTTACCCGCCCACACGCGGAAAAAAAACAGCTCACCTAAAATATCCTGTAAACTATTTTAAAGCGAACAATGAAAGCATCCACCCCTTTCCCGAAACTGTTCATAAAGACTTGAGTCTTTCTTCAGTTTCGCATATCAATATCAATTTTTTTTTAAACTAACTAAGCGAAAATTTAATATTTCTTTACAATCAAGCCGCGAAAATAACAAAACAAATAAACTTTAAAAACTTTCATTGTACCCCTCACTGCAGTATTGTCAGTTTGTGATCAATCAAATACACATGGTCAGCACAATCACCTTTTTCTAATTTCCCAGTATGACAGTGGAGAAAAACAGTGTTAGTTCCAAATTGAGACCGCGGCCGCACGCTCCAGATCCCGCATCGGAAAGGAAGAAGAACGTAGTAACACAAACAAATCAATCAACGACACGAAACCTAAATACATATAGGAAACATTAGAATAATTTGCCCTATACAATATGCACTCAATCGACAGAAGAAAAACAATACGTATCTATAACAAATCACAGAGGAACATCAAATTATCAAGACATTACCGGCAAAATCCTAACACAGATCCTAACATGATCCCTATCGAACTCAGGCGAAATTACTTTTCGTCATAGTACTGAATTCCTCGCAAAAACCATTTTCCTAATACCAACAGTAGAAACAATCCTATGCAAAGACCTTAATCGTCCTAACAATCTCTCTGAAGCGAACAGTAGAGGATTCGAACCGTCAGGACGAGCAAGCTAAGGGCACCTTGATTTTGACCTAAGGAGATGTAAATCACTCATAGATCAAGGACAACTTTTAAGAAACGCCCGATTATTACAATAAGTGTTTAAATAAGCTGTGCCCGTTTTTTTCCATATTTAAAAATGAGCACAAAAAAAAAGAAAATAGTTAAGGTTATACGACATTTGAAAGATTTTTTTCTGCTCTACAAGGTATTGTGTTTTCTTGTGCGTTACGTACTTACGTGGTTTTATTTTATTACAAGCCTTCAAAATGGAATGTCAAGTAGACGAAAGTAAGCATATCCGACATTTCCTTCTGTTCGCTTTCTATCAAAAGAATATAGCTGCCAAAGCTACTCGCGATATTTGCACAGTGTACCGTGAACATGTTATGAATTATTGACTAATTTACTGTAAAGTATTGAAGGAGAATACATTAATGACAATTGTTTTTTATTGTTTCTTCGTGTTCTCTTCATTTGAAAAAAAACGGACGCAATTGATGTGAACACCCAATATGTCCTTAGAATTCTAACCTCCTTTCATTTTATTCCTTCTCTTTCCTGAATTCTCTTTCTCTCCTTCCTCTCGTAATGCTTATAACATAAAATATTTTAATTATTTATTTATTTTATTTACAGTACATTGTTTCACATTTTTTTATGCATAAATTTAAGTAATGTGATCATTTAAGATTAAGCATTGTATACTTGTATGTGCAAGCTTTATCTGCCTATAAAATAACTGCTATTATTTCTATGTAATTGTTTGTAATTATACATATATTTTAAATAATTTTAAGTTAAAATTTTGACCAGCTGTTTTTTTGTAGTTACTGATACCTTATACCAGGGCCCGATTAGCAATTGGAAGTTTACATTTATCTTCTATTTTTCTGCGAATTAAAATTATTTGTTTTTTATGGAAAATAGAATACGCATACTTTTTTTTCTAAACATGTTCAATTACAGATTACCGACGAAGATACATTTTTTAATTTTTACTTAATAGACAGTTGAAGATAACTCTGTTAACTTACGGTTGTAATTGCCTCACCTAGGGGGTCCTGGGCCCCGATTATGAGGGGAAGTTAACATTTATTTCCGACCCGTAGGTTGAAAAACAATGAAGTACTGTTCGTCGATCAGCATAAAACAAACTATGGCCTTAATTCTCCAATGACCCGTCTTTGTCGTATTGTTAACTCAAGACAAGATCTGGACTTTTTTGGTTTAAGTTAACAACGATTTAAACGAGCACTAAATAAATAGTCCAGATCTTGTCTCGATGTCCCTTATGCTTGTCAATGCTTCTTTTCTTCTTTTTAAAAATGTTTTAAACTATTATTTTATTATAATATTTAAACCCTATAAATTGTATACATGGACACTGTCCGCTAATAAATAAATAAATTAATTTATCTTCAATTTTATTTACAAAGTAAAATTAAGTTTTCTGTATGAAAAGCAGAATATGCATACAAATTGTTCTTCCTAACATGTTCAATTATAGGTTACCGACGAAGATACTTTAAATGTTCATGCAAATATACTTATTGTCGTACACATAAATCGGTTTTTCTTTATAGACAGTCGAAAATAACTCTGTTAACTTCCCATTGTAATCGGGGCCCTGGGCTGCTATTACAATCGCTCTCGCGGCCGTAGAAAAAGCTTTATCTCGCGTGTTTATATACAAAATACACGAGATAAACGTGTTTTCTACGGCCGCAAGAGTGCTTGGAATAGCAACGCTGGTGTTAACTACAAATGTACATACCTTTTTCCGAGGGTTGCAACAAAAAAAAGAAAATGCTTTTTTCAACATATTTAGTACTCACGTGTATAATATGCAATAGTCATTAGCACCTTCTTATACAGATCATAATAATATTTATCCATGAAGAATACGAATCCATAATTATGCAGATACCAATTTTAGGCGCCGGATATCCATTTGCCATAAGGAGTCTCTGAAGGTCATTTGTACCACAAAGTGATGCATTATCGATACAGTATTCATGATATATAATTTCATGCAAATTTTCTTTACTACTGGTGGGTGTGCGAGAAGCTTATAATCTGATATGCGTTACTAATCTGTCAAGACATGACAATACTTATGTTACTGTAATGTTTATTACTTATTTTGTTATTGCAGTAACCTTGCGACAAGTTAAAAATATTTTTTACGGCAGGTTTTGTTTCGTATCAAGCAAAAAGATGACAGATAACACAGGTTAAAAAACTCTGATTTAGAATAAATTATTTTAAAACTATCATATTTTAATTACGTACAATGTATATGCCAGGGGCGAACCGTGTATGGAAGCGCTTATGCGCAGCTTACCATAATATTTGACTAACCATAATAATGTTTTACTGTAACTTTATTTACAGAAAAACAAATAAATAATTACCATTTATTTTAAATCATTTTCACCGTTTGTATTTTTATCCTAATATAAATATTAATATTAATAATACGCGCCCAGTGCCTGCGATGAGCCAAGAAACTAATCAATTATTGCAGCTTATTTTTTCATACAAATAAGTATACTATATTTTGAACGTCTTATCGGTATGTTTTCTTATTTATAGTAATGTCTCGGTTTTAATTATTAATGGTTTGTTTTGTAATTTATATTGAAGATCCCAGTGCGGTTTTTTTCTCCTAGATTAAACTTGCATATTACACAAATTATTTGAAGATTCTTGATTTGAAAAACAGTATTTCAAACATTATTTCTTAAGGACTTTTTTTCTTTGAGATGGTACTTTTGACATAAGACCATAATTACTTTCATGCGTCATATTGCAGGACATATGACGTTTGAAACGGCCGTTTTTAGCACTAATTATTTCTAGAACAATTCGGCCAGTTGACATTTCAATTAATTACTTAATATAGACTGAATTCATAGTGCTATTTTTTGTTTATTTTTTAATGAGTTACGTATTAAAGTAATGGATAATATATCTATATAATATAATATATCACGAAGTTACGCCGTTTGGGTTGATTTCACGGATGAGAGTTGTTGTAGCACACAAAACCACAGAAAAATATCAATTTATAGTATATATTACTTCCATTATATTATGTACCTTCCATGTAGGTACAAATATATGATATTTTTTTATAGCTTACCTGTAAATAAAATCACCATTCGCACTGGTATATACATGTATTTTATTGACGATGATGGCAAATAAACCGAAATATTTTTTATGTATTCGTTGCATTTTGACAAGATTGGTTTGTGAAAAAATGCATTCTTACTCGAGCGAATTGATTGACGGAAAACCGAAAATTTCTATTGCTTTGTTAAGAAATTCTCGAAGCGATCTAATTAAGTTCTTTCTGGTTCTTTTCCAATATATAACAAATACTACAATACACGTATTTATCAATACGGTCCGTAATTATCTATTAGCGACCATAATCAACCTGGTTCACTTTTCCTAAAGTCGAGTCAACAACCTAATGGACAGAGAGCGAACTATTTGACCAATGGCCGGCCTTCCCGCCTTTTCAATAATCTTTGATAGGGTTGGCAAATATTTGCACTCAGGTTTAAAAAACACCGTTTCAAACTCGTACTGTTGTATCTAGTCTATTTATCTAAAATTGATATTATATTTTAAGTTTCATTATCTGATCTAAAAGGTCTTAACGCTTCAATCAGCTACATCTTAGGTATATAACATGTGTGCAACCTGCTCACTAAAAACTACATTGCTAGTTTTTCTGAATCTATGATTAATAGAAACGTAGATTGTTTTATTTTCAATTATTGTATTTTTTTTAGTCTATTCATTTATTGAATATTTGACCAGAATACCTTATTCAGTTGAATAACATTGTATTCCACACTCAAAAAACCCGTGGCGTGGAATGCATTTTACAGGTTTTGTTTAGTTTGATTTATTTATTTTTTACTTAAATAATAGTTGTAAAATCCGCTTCGTCTCTTTGCTTGCCATGCAAAAAGTTCTCGGGTTCATTTCCCGGCTTATGTTTATTTGACTAGGTGTTTTAACACTTACATTTTTCACAGTTCCTAAACTGGCATCTAAAGCGTGAGACTCATCATCTTGCGTTCATCATTCTATCGTTTTTTTATTTAAATACATAGTATCTATTTTATTATTTTTAATCTCATACTTAATGTGGGTTGCTTAGATTATATTTACCTCATAAACATTTGTTTGAAGTGGAAATCTTGTAAATCTATTTACGACTTTTAAAAAGTATTTATATTTTCTTTATTTGACGCTTTATTTTTCATTTGCTGACTAATTTATGAATAAATCAATAAAATAATTCATGGAATTGTACCAAGAACTTGGATGTCATTATTAAGAGCCAACTAAAATGGATAAACCATTTAAAGAAATTTAATTGCAGAAAATCCACTTTTCGAAATTTAAACCTTGTATATTATAAGCAAGGTCAATTATAAAGCAACTCCCATATAAAAAAATATTTTTAAAAAATGGACAAACCATATAGAAAAAATGTTAACAAACTAAGATATTAAAGCGCCTAAATGGTATCGTTGATTACAAAATTATGGATTGGTTTATCACTCACTTCTCCAATCAACATTTTCATATGGAGTAATTGGATGGGGTGGAGCATATAATAACCATATCAACCCTTTGATGATAGTACATAATAAAAATTATGCTTAATACGAATAAAACATATCCCTCCATCCAATTATTCCAAGAAGCAAAACTTTTGAATGTAGGATATATTGTCTCCAATGTCTAAAACATGTTGTAAATCGTCAGCACTTGTTCCCTCCAAATTCCATTTTGAGGCATACAAATGTCCTTGCTCCTAAACTGTATAACTCCTACTTTAAAGACATAACGGAAAATGATCATTTAAGCATCTCTTCTTCTAATAATGCATTTATAAACTGGGTTAAAAACACAAATCTCAATGTTTTCTTTTCCAGGTAAACTTTTTATTTTCTTTCGTATTTATTCTTAATGAAATTATCTAACTTTAATTTAATAATTTTTGCTCTACGTCTATTTTTCATTTTTTTCCATTTCATATTTAC
Source organism: Micrasema longulum (assembly GCF_059751315.1). Lineage (NCBI taxonomy): Eukaryota > Metazoa > Arthropoda > Insecta > Trichoptera > Brachycentridae > Micrasema > Micrasema longulum. Next base: position 846,307 of record NW_028277280.1, read on the forward strand.
ACCTACTCATATTTAAAAAAAAAAACAGAATCTAACTTTAAACTTTTATTTAATACTTTTTTCGTGCATTAATAAATGCATCTTCACCGTGGATATCATAATGTATTCTAGATTTAGCATACCCACGCACTGGCGTATATGTGGGATTTTTTTTGTTTTTATAAATAAAGTGAAATATTATGTAATAAAAAATGTAACAAATGTTAACAATTTTTTTTTATAAATAAATTGAATTGCACAATAAAAAATAAAACAATTCACACAAGAGTTTTTTTAACTTATTTAGTACTAGGCTTAACATGAAAACATTTTTTTAAAGAACAATTATGTTTTAATTAGAAATAATCTAAATTCTATGATTGCATTCGATGGTGCATCCCGAAGGTATATTTGGTAGAATAAATTATTGATTTTCAAGATAGTTTTGAAACGTAATTTTTTTTTTTTTTAATATGTTTTATTTAATTGTCGCGCAACCCTGTTTACCATAGACAGTTCACCGTCAATACTTTCTTCTTTCGCTATTCCGCCGCGGGCAACATTCCAACAATTGTATAATCGCTGAAGATGGAAACGTTTTTACCTTCACTTCTCATTCAAAAATGTGTTTCCGAGTGTGTTTCCGATACTTTACTAACGAGTGCATACTTTTTTCTTTCAGATTTCCATCACCGTCGCCGACCGCCGGCAGTCACAGACCGAACGCGCTGTACACAGGTCGCACTTGTTCTGCGCGCTCGCGATATTTATTTATCATCGACTGCGCATCCGACTTCTTGCCTACCTGCACACATTATAGCATCGTGATAAATACAAAGTGATGACAGCATTTAATTACTTAATAGTGTTATATTTCATACGATCTGTGCTAGCGTAACTTATGTGGCCGTGTAACGGCAGACTGAAAAAAACATTAAAATTACAATGTTTCAATAATCAACTTCACGCCTTGATAAAAGTGCCCTTTTTTATCAAATTGTGAAAGTGAAATGTTAATTAATTAGCCACGTTGTTTAACAAATAAGTTCATAATTAATTAATCTATGATACATACGTGTGTGTATTTATTCCTTGTGCCATTTTGATTAAAACACAACGCACGTTACAATATTGAAATTTTAAGCGTTAAACTCTTTTTAAACGTGTTCATAATAAAACGCAAACCATTATAATCACAATTAAAATGATCATAAAAAGCGTGTGTTTTGTATTGGCTATCTCGTAATATTGATTCGTATTGTGTGTTGGATATATTTAAATAATTGATTTGCGAAATCAATAAAGTAACGCAGCGATTAATAAATATGCATTTTTACGACGCTCAAAGCGTCATTTGGATTTGCATACGTGATCATGAAATTAATAGCGAAACCAAATTATCATAATCTATTTCCTATGCATCGTTGACGTTTCTACTAAGACACCTCTATATATTGCTATTTTCCTCGTGTTAAATACTTTGTAAACACTAAAACAATATGTGAAAACATTTTTATTTATATTTTTACTGTGTGCAGATGGAATAAATAATACAGTCATGTGTGTAAATTAAAACACAACCCCTGACGAGTGATTTTAACTCAATTACTTTCAGATAAAAATCCTGAAAAATCAAATCAAGTAGACATTAGTCCACCTCGCAGCGTAGTGTTCGGCGGATTTGATGGTACTTCTTGCAAACCCGGCAAAATCCATCTTTCTTTATTTTGAGCAAATCACAAAAAACTGATTCAATACTTAACTTCAACTTTTTTTTAAAACTATTTTTTTTATTTTAATTAGTAAATATTTGATACGTTAGCAGTGATGACATAAGCATGATTATGTCAAGAAATAGTAGTGAAATAAAAAAATAATAAATAATAATAACTTTGCAACATTTAAGTAGAGATTGCCATGTTTGCAACTAGGCCGATAATTTAGAAATCAAATCTTACAAATTAAGCCGTATTTTTAACTGACAATGTTAAAATTATTGTGCAAAATTGGATTTTGCCGGGTTCGCAAGTAGTACCCTCATTTACCTTTGCTTAATTTCGCTGTCTCTGAAGGATCACCCCACCTTCGTGTTAAAAGTTGATCAAGGTGCTCTTAATTTGGTGAACCAATGCAGTGGTCTAAGCACCGTCGATTTCAAATATTGATGAAATATTTCTTTCTTAAATAAATTACCAAAGTTTATTAGTACAGATATCAGAAAACCATTTAAAAAACTATCTGTAAGATTTGTGCGTTCCTAATTTTAACTTCGTTATTTTTATCATAACGTACTTTTGTAAAATGCCGAAGATAAGTAAATATAAGAAGTAAGTATATCTTATATACACACTATTTTTAATAAAGCTCCTGGTTAGTCTTTAGTTCACAATTTCACAATAAATTTACAAAGCCTCTTTCATGTTAAGGCACGATTTTCCAAACTATTAAAGTGACAGTAATTATCATTTACTTTAAACAGTTAACGGTGTTTCAGTGAGTAAACAAAAGTGAGAGAGATAGATGATATAAAGTGATGCTGTCTCAGTGAACCAGATTTATCTGTTTGTTTACAAGTCAGATTTTCCGTGGTTTTAGTGAAGAGTTGAAGAGTGTAATGCAGCAACAATGATGAAGCTTAATGGATTATCCGATAAAAACAATGGGAACCTCACAGCGAGGCAGCATATGAACTATCACTCCAATGATATGGGTAAGTTAAATTATCAAATGTTTTAATCTAACAAGTTAATAAATACGTCACATAAGTCGTTTTTTATAGCTGCCGTCTGATAAAAAGTTAATCTTACGATTTTGCTATTTTTAACGCCTTTCTTTCAAAAACATGCCATTAAAGAATAAAGTAACCAAACATTAGATAAAATCAATAATTTTCTACGGTATTTCTGATTTAAAAAAAATATTTTATTTACATTTTTTTTGCTTACATTTGTTACTTTTTTATAACGTAATATATGTATATTACTTTATTTATAAAAACAAGAAAATTCCCACATAGGCCTGACCTGTGTGTAGGTATACTAAATCTAGAATACATTATAAAATCTAATGTGTAAATGCATTTATAAATACATGAAAAAAACATATTAAGTTATATTCAGTTTTTTTTTTATTCGAGTAAGTGAAAAATAAGAAATTAAAAAAATATAAGATGGTTGTAGAGCAAAAATTATTAAATTAATGTTAGATAATTAAATAAGGAAAAAATACATAAGCTAATAAAAACTTTGTAAGGAAAAGAAAACATTGAAATTATATTTTTGACCCAGTTTATAAATAAATTATTAAAAGAAGAGGTGCTTAAACTATCATTACTAAAAAGATTTATATAACTTGAAAATGAATTATTTTTCGACCGGCAGATTAACAAATCTTAAAATTTGGACTAAAAATAGGTACATTGGTACTCATATTATGAAGAAAAAATATTAAAGTAAAAATTGTTCCAATGATTTGACGAAAATGAATTGAACAGGAAAGTTCTAAAATAAAAAAATTGAAATGATAAACTTAAATTGTGTTTTTTATACGAAATTCCAAGCATTTTAAAATCATAATTTTTTTGTATTTTTTTTTGTAAATTTCCAAAATTGTACGAGTCCCTTACATTTTACTAACATGCAAAGTAATGTTGACTTACAAAAAAACCTTGAAAATTTAAATTCAGAAATTTAGTTATTTATAAATATATTAGTGATTAATTTCATTTTAATATATTCACGTATGTAAAAGCAATCATAAAATAGAAAAAATATCAATGCGAGTGTTATTAGCATCACAAATAAATACTTACTCATAGCACATGATGTCAACGTTCTGCTGTATGCTCCTCTGATAAAATCATATTTATTTTTGAACAATTGTGATATCGTCAATAACGAATAATTTATCCCAACTCACGGTCACTGAAATTCTAAATACCTGCATGAAATTAATTTGTTAACACGTCGCTTAACGAAAATTCTCAGTAAGCTAAATAATTAATACTTCAGCTTTTCCGTAATATAGGAAGCTTATTCCAATTTCAATGCTGTTCCGATGGTCCCAAAACATCGCAGCATGCATTTGTTTTTATACAAATTACGACACGGTCACTTGCTAAAAACATCACGGGTCTTACTCATAAGCTTGTGGCCTTACTTTTTTAAACTCAAGCACTTTATTATAACAAAGAACAGTTTGTTAAAAATAAAGCGGTGAATCACTGTTGAATCTCCGTTCGTCTCTTTTTTGCGGCTTCTTGTTCGGAACTGTCCGTCTCTCTCAGGAACCTAAGCTTAAATAATTACCCTCGATCCCTGGGGCCATTCCCTTTTTTACTACATCTGGGCGCGCCAATTTTCTAGGACACTCTCTTTTTTATGGTTTATTTTTATTCCATACACATATTCCTAATTTGAGACATAATTACACAATACCCAACCTAACTATTGCTTATATCATCATAGACTTACATATCCTACAATTTTGTATAATGATTTATTTAATAAAAATTTCCAATAAATCCTACAAGTCAATGCTACTACTCTAGTTTATCTAGCTAAAACATATGAATGTTACATTAAAATTAAATTACAATACATTATTCCTATTCAGGAAAGACAATGTCATCTTATCATTTACCGGGCCAAAGTATTTCCGTATTATTTACGCAATTATTTCAAATTTACTAACTGTAAGAACACACAAATACTCAGCTCCAACGCAGCGATTACATCTTTTTGCAAAGCGCTGTCTGTAATTGGTGCATTCTTAGCCAATGAGAAGTCATCTTATGTTTACGTAAATAGTAAAAACTAGCGTCGCTTTTGTCCACGGTATCGATCGTTTACGTAAATTGCATGTGCCAAAAAGAGCCGACTATATCTCCGGTTGCATCCCGCATCTAGTTTATTTCAACTCCGACCTTGTCGCCGACAACACGTGTTCAGGATCCCGGTCAAATTTCACAAAATTTAAGTGACTCCCTTGGTCCATAATACAACTGCATAAAAAACATTTGTTAGCGAAACAATGTAACCTACTACAATATGTTAAATGAATTTATTTACTAGGTTTCTTAATAAAATCTACCCTACTCCATTCGCATTACGTAAAACTAATTTTGGAACTAACAGAAGGGATTGTAGATGTCTAGGATTATGACCTGTCATTGGCTGGTTTAAGTGGCCACATTACAACTGTGTAACATTCATCATTTTGCCTAAGTTTGAACATCCATATTCCTTTCATTCTGTCATCAATAAAGGGGGTTGAATCTGGTGCTCGTCTATTAGATAGATTAAAATATTGTTGAAAAAACATTCTAAATTATATAAATTTTGTGATATTTTTCTTAAATTCTAGGTTAAATTATGTTTTTTCATAATCGGTTCAAAAAATCGTTGGAATAGTTCAGTTCAACCCCTTTTTTATGTATTATAAATATTACATCCTGTAAATTCCTAGACTCTCATAATCCCTTCTATAAAACGTATTTATTTCTTCATACCAGCATTTAGGGTTTTTTCCTTAAAAACTTTCCTGTTGAATTACCTTAGAAAATAATAATCCACGTGATTATGATACATTTGTTTTGCTCCGGGCCAGGCAAAAAAAATTACAAAAAGAATGTTTTAAAAAATTCATACTCGAAAGTGAGAAAGCTATTGTAAACGATCCTAAATATTTTTGGTCTTTTATTAAAAGTAAACGTAACTCTAACAACATTCCCTTGAATATGCAGTATAAAAACCAAGTGTCTAATAATGCCCAAGAAGTAGTCGACCACTTCTCTAATTATTTTAATTCGGTCTATACTCAAAGCAATTTGATCGATGAAGCCTGCATAACCTCCCCACTCCATCAAAGCACACGCAATGTTGCTACATCTTCAATTAACTTTTCTTACGACGATGTCCGTAAAATTCTTACTAAATTAGATTCTAGCAAAGGCGCTGGAAGCGATGACATTCCTCCATTATTCGCAATCAAATGTGCAAATCAACTTGCCAAACCTCTAACAATTATATTCAATCGCTCATTAAAAGATGGAGTCTTTCCGAGTCACTGGAAAAGAGCACTTATCATTCCCATTTATAAAAGTGGCCTCAAAAATAAAGTTGAGAATTATCGACCGGTCTCAATCTTACCAGTGTTTGGCAAAATATTTGAAATGTTAGTTTATAATCACCTTTTACTGAAGTTGCTTTACACATCCCAAATGAACAGCACGGTTTTATGCGGAAACGATCAGTAGTTTCTAATTTAACGCTCTTCACAACCGATATTGCTGAGTATATGGCCAAGGGATTACAATCTGATGTTATTTACACTGATTATTCAAAGGCGTTTGATCGTGTTGATCATTCAATCCTCTTAAAAAAGTTAATAGCAATCGGAATTAATAGAGATCTCTTATGTTGGCTTGGTTCTTACATCAGTCAAAGGAGTCAGGCAGTCGTCGTTGGCGGGCACTCTTCTGACTTTTCCTTGCTTCCATCTGGTGTCCCTCAAGGTAGCCATTTAGGACCCCTTTTATTCAATGTATATGTTCATGATATAGGCGATTGTTTTAATAACTCTAAATACATTATGTATGCAGACGACATGAAGGTATACTTAAATATTGAAAATACTAATGACTGTCATAAAATGCAGGAGGACCTCACTAGACTGTCGGTTTATTGTTTAAATAATAAACTATCGCTTAACCCTGAAAAATGCCTAAAAATAACATTCAAAAGAAAGACCCGTGCCATCGATTTTAATTACAAATTAAATAATACAAATATTAAATCTGTCGAAACAGTCCGTGATTTAGGTATCCTCTTAGATGAAAAATTAACTTTTAATCGTCACATCGATGGTATTACTGAAAAATCTTTTAGAACACTAGGATTTATACTACGCACAGGCAAACCGTTTCAAAATACCGATACTCTTAAAAAATTATATTTCTCTTATGTTCGTAGTTTACTAGAATTTTCTTCACCTGTCTGGTCTCCTTATTATAAAATTCATTCCTGCAAAATTGAAAGAATTCAAAAAATGTTTATAAAAAACTTAAACCGTAGATTACATCTCAATTTTCCAGATTATCGCCAAGCGTGCGTTTTTCATAATATCCAAACTCTCGCTGATAGACGAACCACAGCTGATATAGTGTTACTCACCAACATAATATCTGATAAAATAGATTCCCCCGAATTGGTTAACCGCATTCATCTTAAGGTACCACAGAGACAAACGCGTTATACACAACTTTTCCATATACCTAAATGCAGAACAAATTCGTCAAAAAACGCTACGATTAACCGTATTATGGATACGTATAACAGGAAATTTAACGAAATAGATATATTTACCAAAAATATTAAATTTATCAAAACTGCCATAGGTAATAAATTGTCTTTGTCCGCATCCTCCTCTCCGTTGCTCTCTATCCCTGAACATATATAAGTTTTATAGTGAGAAGATCTTTTAATATAATTATGTATCCCCGTACTGCGGGCCAACTGTTTGTGACACCTGATTTTTATAATCCGAATCATTTCTATTAAACTTATATGTTATTCTTATTTATATATTATGTAGGTGCATATAATATGCATTTGTGTGTTTGTTTTGAATCAACGTTCGCGTATTGTCAATCCTTATTTTATTGTTGTCATTATTTCGTATTTACTGCATTTTGTGATTACCTACTGTATTGTATAGGACTCGTCCCACATTATTCATTCGATGTGTATCAGTTAAATTTAAAAAATAAAATGCTTTTTTTTTCTTCAGAATACGGTTTTGAAATTTAACATACTTAAAAAAATAAAAAAAAACAATTTATATCATTTCGTCATTTGAATTTTAACAAAAAGGTTTCTAACTTTTTACTAAGCTCTTTATTGTACCATTTTTAATACAATTTACAAGTTTTAAGCAAATATATTATTTTCATACTTACGCACCCATACAAACGCACCCTCTCCCTCTTTCATTCCCACACGCACATGTATCCTCTCCCTCATTCATTCACGCATACACACATTCACATACACATGAATACAAACGTCACACAAATACAATTACTAAACTTCTTTTCTTATATATTATGTGTCATTATATTTACAGTGGATTTTTTTAATTGGCTTTAGTATTTTTAAGATTTTTCTAATTATTTTGTTTATGTAATAGCTGTAAAAATCCCAAATAAAATGAAATAAGAAATAAATAAATAAATAAAATGATTGTTTTTATCTAATGTTTGTTTGCTTTATTTCATTGAAGGTGCGCTTTTGAAAGAACGGCGTTTTAAACTGTCAAAACCGCATGGTTTCCTTACTATTTTGCTGACTACAGCCTTAACTCATCTAAAAAATATTAAATAGCGAAATAACTGATACGCCAGCTTTTCCGCAATACAGGAAGTTAATTTCAAATTCAATGCAGTTCCAACACAGTGCATAATGCTAATTTACTTTTATACTAATTGTGACGTGATCGGAATTCTGCGAAATCTGTTTATTAGCCTGATTATTTTTTTTAAGCGAGTAACTAAAAAATTCCCAAACTTGATGAATTCATTTGTTATGTTGTTTTATATATTCTTTATAGCCGAATCAGTTTTATTGATAAAAAACGGTGTACATTTGTATATACCTACATAAATCATAGCTATTCTCATATTTCAGTAAAACCCTTCAAAGCCTTTTAGATACTATTCGAGTTTAGTTATGAAAGAATATTTACGGTGTCGGTTTTTTTCTCTGTCAAAAGAATAATCAATGACTTTCTTGCTCAAATTTTTTTATTAAATAAAATCACCTTTAAGATTTTTCTCGAAGATACAAAAGCTTACATTAAAATTATTGTAATTTACATAAACGTGATTTAGGCCACAACAAATTTTAGTATTGATGCGTATTAATGTGTTTTATAGATAATATTTTTGATCGATGTCTATAGTTCATCATATTAATTATCTCTTTCACACTTATGTGTGTTCACTCTATAGTCCTAACACTTCACTATACTATCAGATCATGAATTATCTCTTCTTTTACCCCATATATTACCATTTATATTTCCACCTTTTTAAAGCTCTTAGGTGTTGTTCTAAATTTTCTCTACCCCTTAGAGAGTGATTGATCTAAGGGTTTTTATTTTCTCCGTGCGTTTACACTTTGCTTCATATATGACCACATTGAGGATTAAACGTCAAATAAATATGAACACGTGAAATCAAACATAATGATTTTCATGAATTAATTCGGTAATCTACATTTTTTTTCTATGGTGCTTTCTATGTTTACTTTTGTATGGATACTATTGTATACCATATTTACGTGTTTATTTTTATTTTTTAATTACTTTAATTTTTATTATTATTACTATTTTTATGATATTTTTTTGAGACAAAAGAATTTTATCGTTTTTAATATATTTACCTCTTGAAGAAAAAAAATATAAAAATAATTTGCCTTTTGAAATTCGATCTGCACGCATTGTTTAATTATTTTTTTATATCTAAATATGTTCTTCATACAAAACTGCCATGTTTTAGTATTTATGTAGCATAATACTTTTCAATTTAATTTTTATATATTTCACATTATATTGAAATGTTTATATTCTTTTAAATATGTATCTTTAACTTTTTAAAGACACTGCGTGCCGTGTATATTAATAAATAAATAAATTTAGAACATTATTGCGACGTCATGCATTACCCAAAACACTTAATCAGGCTTAATCGACCGAACCGTATTCTTTCTTTTTTAAACAGTTTTATACATCATTTGACGTTTAATCACTGTGCATATATGAAGAAGAGTGTATTCGCATGCAAAAAATAAAAATCTCCAAATTTATTTCTTCTTATTTATAGGTACTGCTAATTCTAATTGCTAATTCATTTTTAGTATGCATTTTATTTCGTTTTTTTTTTATATAATTCTTAAAAAGTAACAAAATAATACCTTCTTTTATTTTGGATGTTTAGAATACTCATGTCATTTGGCTAAAAAATATTTTTTAAATTGATCCGAACTGTTGAAAACTTCCAATCTTAGAGATGCTAATTTTGTCGAAAGCATAAAAAAATTAAAAGAATGAAAAAAATAGTAAAACCATATCTAGAAATTTTTGTATCAAAATTTTGAATTTTTTTAACTTAATTAAAATTATTAACTCTAAATTCCGTCGAATAATTTAATATTTTATTAGTTTATCAGCGTAATTTGATATGTATAAATAGATTGTAGTTATTTTGATAACATAATAAAATTGTGATTAAGATTAGCTCAAATTCTGTCCATTAGCGAACCTTGAAATCTCTTTGTGTTTCTTGTTTCATTCAAGAACACGCTTCGTCTATTATCACCTCGCATAATTTGTCTGATGTCATCATTTGAAAAACATATTAAAATATCTACAGTTTTCCACTTACGCTAATGGCGAGTGTTTGCAATATCTTGACATTTTCTTGACATTCAATAGCTAAAATTGGTTATGAGATTTGTTTACATATCCAGAAATAATATTCCAATAAGCATTGCCTGGTCTGGTCATTTGACATAAAAATGTCGCTGACGTGCAAAAGACTAGATAATTTTAAGAAAGGTTTATTAAGGTACCGGTAAGGGCCCTTACCGATACCGGTATGAAGGTGATAAAAACCTAAATAAGATATTGTTAGAAATGGAATATTACAACCAGAATTATCTTCCTTTTTAAAAAAAAGGAGAATACAATTCTATTAAAGGTTTAAACTAAAATATTTAAAACAAACAAACCATCACGCCGTTTCCCCATAGGGGTAAGCAGAGAGGATAGAACGCCATATCACTCGATCTTGGCATACATACCTCGCTTCCTTTACATTCATACATCTTCTCATGCACGCACGCCGATTATTCCTACTTTTGACATTTCCATCTTCAAGTATTTGATGGACTTTATTGTGCCATGTCTTTCTCGGTCTTCCTCGTTTCCGCATCCATCAACATTCGCATCGTAGATCCTTTTAGCCGTTCTTTCGCTCTCCAATCGCTCTACATGTCCAAACCAACGCAGCACCCCTTTCTTGATTCTGTCGATAATGCATGTCTCAGCCTTACACATTTCACGGATCTCGACATTTGTGTACCTATCATACATCGTTTTACCACACATTTGCCTGAGGGATCGCAATTTTCAAAAACAATTTTTTTTTTTTTAAAGTATTATCGAAGGTATAATTTTACGTAAAAATTAAGGAAAATGTCACAAAATTTGTGCGAATTCAAATGGTTGAATTTGTTTTCAAAAACAAAAAAAAAAGATTTTTTTTCCTTTATTTTAATGTTCGATTTATTATCTTCAAATTATTAGTATAAATTTTAGTTCAATACTTAGTCTTTATATGAGAATCGAAATACCAACGTTTAGCCTAAATTTGAAATGGCGTAATCTGCCGGTCGAAAAGTAATTATATTTTAGTTATGTAAATTTTTTAAGTATATTCTTTATTATTGCGCGATTAAAAAAAAACATTAGTTTTAAAATGGCAAAATAGTATGGTTTCCTCATTTTTCGTGCGTTTTATCCGACTACAGCATTAAGTAGTCTGAAGTCTGAAGGAATTGTTTTGTATGTAAAAAAAGAGCCATATTTTAAAGACGGAGGTGCGAGCGGCAGTCGTGACTGACTGGCTTTTGTCTACCACGTCCACAACCCTGCAATTAATTATTCTGATTAAGTGAATTATTAAGATAAAATCTTGAAAGAAGATTGTTTATTCTATAAAAGGAGATGATATATTTTGGAAGTTTAATTCAACTTTTTTTTAACGCAAACAGTTGAAGAGTTTTTGACTGGCTTTTCGCTTTATGTCCTTAAGATGATGTGCGGTCCGACTTTTCTTCATATAAAGTTTTTCCTGTGCACTGAAGTAATATTAATGTGACTTGATAAAATTGATGTAGTAATTAACCTTTAAAGAAGCGGTGTAACATGCAAGATTATGGGATTTATCTTTTGGTGACTTATATAAACGGCATCGGAGTTACGAAATTAAAAAATAATGATAATAATAATCAAATCCTCATTATTAAATTTATAAAATTACTGTAATGGGTATAATTTATGGTGATACTTTGCAATTATTCGTGTTTGCAATATGGTCATGAGGATGATCGACAATATCCGACAAAGGCCTTCCATATAATTTGCCAAACTCACTTTAAAAAGGCAGTGAAAGTAGTAGACGTAACAATATTTTGAGTTTGTCCAGATTTTTGTAGACAAGAGCTGGATTCAAATTTGGACAAACTAAAAATATTGTTGATAAACCCACCTGGTCCATGAAAATTGTATAGAATTTTTTTTTTAAATATTCAGGCGTTGCCTAGTATGCAGGTCTAATAATTCAATTACACGAACCAGCATAAATAAACGTTTCAGCCCTTTTACTTTACAAAAGTCAACAGATGAAAGAATCAAAGAAATGTAGATGCTCAAATATGGGCAGAATGGTGAATGTTACACAGCGTCTAAAGTAGCCACTTAAACCAGCCAATGACAGGTTGTAAGTCCTGTAGATGCCTAGACTTATATATTACCTTCTCTCAATTGTTCTTCATCTATGTTGTAATATGTTAGTAGAGATGAATTAAATTGAAATCGCGATTTATTAAATTAAAACTAATTATTACTGCAACTCGTTTATGACAGTGAGATATTGGAGTTTTGTATGAGTGAAACCGATCGGAATACCCGCGGTCCAAAACGGTTTCGGCTGTGTGGAGAAATTAGAGCGATGATTTTTTACGTACCTTAAAGATCCGCCATTAGCATGTCCCTATCGTTTGTTTTTTTAGTTGATAAATTGTATTTTACAGGAGCTAGGACTATCCGAAATTCCTTAAAAGAGGCTTATTTTATCTGGCGTCTTTGCACATATGATATACAGATATAATGACTATTTTTAAAAATATCAAAACGTACCGTCACAGAAAATTTATTTCTGATACTCTTTCTTTTAAAAAATCTAAATTGTTTTAGTTTTCAGAAAGCGAATACGTGACTTCGATTTTTTCGATTTTAGTTAGGCATAATCAGTCCGAGGCGTAGTCAAATACCCATTCATCAAATCATTTCCGTATTCATTTTTCTTTTGACAAATTCACTTATGAATGTATGTGAGTTGTGAACATCGCAAAATACAATCCAAAATATGAAATTGCAAATTCCTCGCTCTAGTTACGCCCAGGAAAATCATTAACTGATCGTATCAGTATGTTATTATGTTTATTCATACATTTTTGTGTGTAATTTTACTTTCGCTTATTTAATAAATAGTTGGCAGAGAATACCAACAGATGTAATGTACAGATATTGTTAAATGGACACCATTATGGTCGTGCGGTTTTTCAAGACACTTATCATTTTACATTCATGCTTTATGTTCAAAGTATATTACAAGATATACTTAGTCATTTAAAATACATGCCATTTTTAACAACGACTGAAATTGAAAACATATGAATCATGTGTTTCATACATTATTAACTAAACGTAATTTTTGTAATTTTTTTTAGAGATAAATTTATAACTCGGCTGGATTATTGGTAAATGGCATTTTTTTCAACAATCCATTTAAATACAAGTGGTTTGTTATGGTTCCTTATACTTCTATAATTGTGGACTGTATAATGAATGGCGTTGCTTCTCTGTAGGATGTATTCTTGGAAGATTTACTTGGGAGGGTTATGGTACTGCAGGGACACGCCTGTTGTTTCGGGAGCTAGGCAAGCAAGGCAGTAACGGGAAAAAATAAAAGTAGAAGAGGAATAGAAGCTATTTCTCTGCCCTTTATAACTTATGTGGGTATTTTCACATTTTAACCAAAATATGCATCTAATGCACTGGAACCTACCCACATAAGAACACCAAATTTCTAGTGTTATTTTCATAATTTTAGTTTCAAAACGTATGCGAGTAAAAAACTTACACAAAAATAGAACCAGAAAGGTGTGTCATTAAATTCATTAACATCGATACAAATCTTCAATGCAAAAAATAATATAGTGTGAGGAAAATCGAAGAGATGTTTCTTCAGCGTGGCTTAAACAGAGCTACTGTAGTAACATTTTTGATAGTGGGTGGGAGATGATTCCACAGTCGCGCTGTATGGACACTATATGAATTACAGAAGAAGGAACTGTGGATGTGAGTCAAGTGGGTGCTTTAAAGATGGGGATGAGGCTTTGAGGAATTGACCATAGCTTTCTTATTGAAAGATTAGAAGTAACTTTACGAATTACTCGCCTTACTAAACCATGAATCCAATCTGATCATTCAAAGCGAACGCAAATAGTTCAAATTGAAGATAAAAAATCTTAATTTACCCTTCTTAAATCTGGCGTCCCACAAGGTTCCGTGCTTGGTCCTATGCTCTTCACACTGTTCATCAACGATGTGTCCAAAATTATTCACTCATTCGGGTGTCTTTCTCACTGTTAAACAGTAATCAACAAATTTATTTCTACTGCTCTATAAAAACAAATTGAAAAATCGCCTGCCTCAATGCATCCAAACTGTCAGTAACTAGATGTCATTAAACAGACTCAAACTTAATCCATCTAAAACTTAGCTACTTTTGACAGCGACAATAAAGCGACAACACATTTTAGGCCGATCTTCAATTTCAATCACATATTGTGATCTTACCCCTAGAATAAATGTTAAACTACTGGGTGCTTATTTCGGTTCAGGTCTTTCTCTTCGTTCTCAGGTCAAGAAAACTGTGAGTGATGGTTTCTTCCATCTCCGACAAATCAAATCCGTACGGAGAAATATTCCAATAGATGCAACTAAAGCTCTTGTGAATGCTTGTGTCGTTTCGCGTCTAGATTACTGTAATTGAATATACCCAAACCTCCCAAAATAACTGATGAATTTCAACCTGTTTTCAATGGGGCAGCAAGGTTTATTATGGAAGTAAAAAATATTAATTATCGACATACCCAGTCAGTTCAGATTTTAACTAAAATTTCGCCTATTTCGTTTACCATGCCCCCAATTTTAAAATCAGAAAATATGATATGTAACTTTAGCTTATTAAGATTGTAAGGTAACGTATACAATTTTAAAGCGCCCTTGGGGTGATTTTTCTCAATAATAGCGCTATATAAATCAGCCAAACATTATTATTTTTATAAGAACGAAGAGTTAAACTATCAACTTATAAGCGTTGATAGTTTTCTCAAAGGAGCATTAGGACTATGAAGTGCAGTGAACAGAAGTGAAAGGGAGTGACAGTCTCTCTGCTGACTAATTTTGAGCCATTTTAGTTGCCTACGATAATCAGATAGATAGGTTGTCATACTATACTATAATATTATGTACTTCTCAAACTTT
The DNA here is from genome assembly GCF_059751315.1 of Micrasema longulum. Lineage (NCBI taxonomy): Eukaryota > Metazoa > Arthropoda > Insecta > Trichoptera > Brachycentridae > Micrasema > Micrasema longulum. Next base: position 861,679 of record NW_028277280.1, read on the forward strand.
AAAAAAATATATTATGACTTATTCTGCTTTCTCTCTTATCGTATGAACACGTTATATTCTCATCCAAATATTTTTTTCCAAATTTTTTTATTTTATTTTGAAGTTAGTTATTCATCTGAAACTGATGAACTTTAATAAAAAGAGTAGATAATTATGTTGTGTAAATGAAGCAACTAATATAAATATGTCTAAATATCATTATAATAATTAGGATGTATTAAGTAAGGAAAAAGCCAATTTTATGTTCAGTGAGTATTATATTTAACTATATTTCATAACGTTGTACCGACTAATTGACAGTAACTGCTGTTACTTATAAAGTTTCTACCCTTTAAAGGTGATTGATATCTAAAAATAAACTGTTGTCCGCATAGGGTAGATTCATAATTATGTTTTAAAAAAATAACAAGTCAAAAACTTGGGGGAGAATGAGACAGATGTTTTTATTCGTATTAAATTTACTTCGAATTATCGTACTAAGAATCTAATAATTGATTCCAGGCGTTGCCAAGTATGTGAAATAATTCAATCGGACCAATATCTTCACAACAATAAAGTTTCACCTCTTAACAGTAAGAATATGTATGTTCAAACACAGTCAAAATGGCAAATGTTACATAACGCCAAAGGCAGTTTATAAGCTGAGTAAATGCGTAGACTTCCATATTCCCTTCTCTAATATGTTCTCCATCCCTTTTGTAATTTATTAATAAAAAAAAGGTCAATGGTGTAGATAAAAAATAATCTCTTCTTTTAAAAAAACATTTATTCATTGTTGTTTATTTTTTTACAAAACTTCGTGATAAATTGATATATTTTTCTAAAAAAAGATTTTTCCATACAGTAACAAGTACTCGTGTTATATTTGTTTTTACTTTGGCACATAACTGTCCTTTAAAACCAAAACATAATAATATCAAAAATGTATATTCCTTAATTCTCGTATTTTCTGTGGTAAAATTATAAATTATTATAAGCATCGAGAAAAGTCAAGGGAATATTCTGATTATTATTCGTCATCGGCTTTGTAAGTAATGTAAATTGTGTTCAAAGGCGATGCTATTCTAAAATAAAGATAATGTTTCGAGTCATGGCACTTGTTCAAACAAAGTGAGAATTTTTAATTTGTTGATGTATATTCGGTGTAATTTGTGGGCCTCCAGTTTATGACGCGAAAAAGTCATATTCCAACTAAAAAAGTTTGAATAATTATGTATTTATGATGTCGATTTTTATGACCGTTGTTTTTTCAAACACAATCCCGTTTGAAGAAAACATCGCATGTAACAAAAATCCTCGAATCTTGTTTCCAAACGTTATTTGAAAAAAAAACAAATATTTTGTAATGTTTTCTTATAATCATTTTAATGTGCATTATTGAATATAAAACAATTCTACGAGTAGTAAATATTGTACCTTGGAATATTTTATCATGTAGAATTACTTTTTTTACTTTCTGGCTTCTAGTTTCTTGTTTTTATTTTACTATATGAAATCATTTTTAAATACGTAAAATTATTTGAAAGGTTTTTAATGTTTTCACGTGTGTAAAATATTAAATATTTTTCAATATTTGGATTTTTCAAATACATGGTCCTACATTTAAATATTTCTGTTCAATTATATTAAAGATACTTTTAATCGTAAATTTAAATCTTATTTTTAGAATTCGACTTAAACGTATTATTGTACACTAACCGGTAACAGCCGGCTATCGCTGACTGTAACATGCTCATTCTTTAAATGTGTATAGCAAAATGTATTTTTATTAAATATAAAATTTATATTTGAAGCACGAACTTTGTGGTTTTTCATCATAATAAAATAAATACTTTTCTTTTAACTGCTTTTTTTTTTTTCTTTCGTTGAAACCTTTTTTTAGAATCTTTTATTTGGTTTATAAGTGCAAGTTTTATCTCCCAATCAAAAAAAAACATTTTATATAAAATTATTTTTTTTTTTTAATACGTATTTTTGAAATTTTTTTCGTACAAACTTTTGACCAATTTTTTTTTTGAGCTGTCTGTTTGTTGGTTGTCTGTAAGATATTTCTTTGAGCAATAAGTCCGCCAAAGTACTTATTCTTTCTACTTAAAGATTTAAAATAAATAAAAGAATCGTAAATAGTTTTCTGTAGGCAATATTTTAAGGTAAAATCTCATTCCTACGCTTCTGCTGTTTTTCTGATTTAGTTAAGGAACGTATTTGAATGTTCGATAAATGGTATTATTTTTTATTAATAAAGCATCCTAAATCCGCGAATCTGGCCGAGGTCTCAGAAAACCAGTTTTTCATGGCCAAATCTTTGGGGTCACTCAATTGGCAAATTTTGTGACCCGTATCTGATAAAAATTCATTTGAATTGAAAAGTATCCAAAGAATCTCCGTCGGTTTGGACATCGTTGAGCTAATGGACAGCGAAAGTACTGCTAAAAGGATAAACAATGCGAATGTTGATGGATGCAGAAAACGAGGAAGACCGAGAAGACATGGCATGGCCAAATTCAACAAATACTTGAAGAGGGATATGTCAAAAGTCGGAATAATCATCGTGCGTTCATGGGAAGATGTATGCATTTAGAGGAAGCGAGGTCTGTATGCAAATACAGTGATATGGCGTTCTATCTTTTCTGTCTACCACCACAAGGAAATGGCGTAATGATTAGCCCTGTGTTATATTTTTTATGTAGAAAATCATAGCGTTAGAAAACCGAATTATTGCAGCATGCCAATCTGTCCGCCTCGTTGTGTAGCGGTCAGCTCGATTGCCTTCCATGCAAGAGATTTCGGGTTCGATTCCCGACATGGTTGACATGAAAATATTTAATAAATAACAACACAGGTGAAGAACATTTTATAGAAGGGAATATAGAAGATTAGGCATTTACAAGGCTTATGACATGTTATTGGCTGGTTTAAGTGGCCACTTTACACACTGTGTAACATTCACCATTCTGCCTGTGTTTGAACATGTATATTCCTTCAATTCATCCATCTGTTGACCTTTGTGAAGTTAAAGGTGGTTAAATCCGGTTCTTGTCTACGAAACTTTGGATAGACTCAAAATATTGTTGATTAAACCAGCTGATCCAAGAAGTATAAAAATATTTTCAGGCGTTGCCTAGTATGTAGGTGAAATAATTCGCTCAGAATGTCACCCGCATCAATAAAGGTTTCAGCTCTTTAATTTCTAAATGATTACCGGATGGAAGAATTGAAGGAATAAAGATATTCGAACATAAGCAGAATAGTGAATGTTACACAGTGTGTAAATGTAAAGTGACCTTTTAATCCATCCTATAACAGGTCATCAGCCCGTAAATGCCTTGACTTCTGTATTCCCTTCTATTAATTGTTCATCTCATGTATTAATATTAATAACTCCCTTGAATCCAGTTCTTGTCTAGAAAAATTTGGATAGGCTCCAATTGTTTAAAATATTTAAATAAAAAAGTAGTTTTTACTAGAATATTAATTTCATAATCCCTGAACTAGCAATGTACCTAAACGTAAGACTTATCATCTTACCTTCATGTTACAAAAATGATCAAGATACGCTGCGATTCGTTTACATTGTTGCAGTGCCCTATGCACCATTAGGTTCAGAAAGGGAATGATGATGATGAAACGAAGTGGAGGTGATCAGTCTTACGCTCTTGCTGCCAACTAACTTAGTTTCTGTAATTTTTTAATGCAACGCATGGGCCTCGATTACAATGGAAATTTAACAGAGTTATCTTCGACTGTCCATAAAGTAGAATCAAAGTTTATGTACAAAATTGTGTATATTTGTACGGTAAATTTTAATATATTCATCGGTAAGCTGTAATAAATATGTTTGGGAAAAAAAAATATTTGCACTTGCTTTGTTTTTATTTTAATGTATTTTTTTGAAAAAAAAAAAAAATTGAATTTAACATAATTGGTGCCCAGTACACTTTCCTGCTTCCTCACTTTAAGTTTGAACCAAAGTTTTTTTTTTAATAATTAAATCTTTACTTTCAAAAATGCAAACTCGCATTATTTCAATGGTGTCACTCGTCATTAGTTAGTTCAAGTTGCTAATCGGCAAAATATTTCAACACATTCCGTTGTTCTTACATAATTTATTATTTCTCGACACATTTTCTTTTCGCTGACCAAGCGTGAAAAGGTGCTGTAACAAATTAAACGCGAATCTCTTAATTGTGCAATAATCATAGCTGAACGTCCAATCTTGTTTATCAGAAGATTATTTTTTTATTATTTTTTTATTTGAAATATATTTATCTATGAACTCTTGCGGATTACATTCATTTAACAAAATATTTTTTACATTCACATTCAATTGTTGATAATATTTTTAACATCTTTTGTAAAGGTTGTCCTAGTCTTTTGTTTAGTTATGTCTGGTAGTGTATGGTATAATTTTAGTCCCTGGTTTAACTAGTCTTGACAGTACTTTTTCGTCTCGTTTTAGAATGTTATGCGTCCATGTTTACTACAATTTTTTTAAAGTTTTAATTCTTCGTCTACAATAACATGAGTTGCTAATGATTAAATTTTAAGGATTATAGTTGGAAAAGTTTTGTTAAAAAAAAAACCTTTTTTTTTGTATTTATTTTTTTAATTTTTTTAAATATCAGTGACCGGGTTTCGCCGTCGACATCGCCTGACTAATTAAAGATTAAACAAATTCTTATTTTGCATAATTGTAAAAGGAGGTCAACAATGTTTGAGTATGTCCAAATGCTTGCAGACTGGCTGGATTTCCTCCCTAGGGAGTTATTCATATTTAAGAAGGTAGTTGTCAATCACAATTTTATAAAATTATTATAATAAGCTAGTTAAAATCAAAATAATTTAAGCAGAATGCAAAATTAAAAATTATATGAATTTAAGTATTGTTTGAACCTCAGAGTAATAAATAATTTATTAGAGAAGCCCTTTAGCTCTTTTGCATAGAAACAAAAGCATTCTAAATTTTTGTTTTTTTGCTTAACAAAAAACGTGTAACGGTCGGTTTCGGTTTGCGCTTGCAATTCTCGACCTACCCACGGCCCGCTGTATTGCTGTAAGCTGTAGCAAACTTCGTGGTTGATAATTAAAAAATATTTTATGTCCGTATGGGTGACTCTATTATCCAGTGGCGCATTATTACTCTAAGGTTTAAACACATAAAGTGTCCATGCCGGTCAACTGTAAAATCATCTCCCATCCGCTATTAAAGATATTTCTCAGTATCTCTGTTAAAAAAGCATCTCTTTTATCTTCCTTAATCTCTCCTCTTTTCCTCTCTTCTTATTCCCTTTTTCCTGATAGTAATCAATGTAGGGTAGGGTGGTACAAGAGTGCAAGGTTTTTTTTTTTGAATTAATGAAAATATAACTTAACAGTTTAGAAAAATAAGTTTAGTTCAACTCTTCGCTATTGAACTGTTACAAGAAAAAATGCAAGTAGTCTAACTCTTACCTATTACAAAAATATAAAAAATAGCAAAAAACGTCAGTATGCGCATTTGTGCACACTCTGCTGCCCAAGAGTGCGCAAGAGGGTGTACACCAGTGCGCAAACAGTATACTAGACAAACATAATATCCAGATCCCAAATAACTAGGGCATCTATCGTACCATCATTCCTGACATGTTTTGCACTGAACCAATGGTTTCTTAAATATTTCTCCGCAACCTGGGCATTTTCAAATTTTCTTCTTTGGATCTTGGTTAGGTTTTTTAAACATTTTTAAAAAAGCACCATTCTTCTTCTCTTTAGTATTTTTAGTTGCTTCATCTTCTTCTTATTTTTGTTTGTATGGAGAACTGCTAAGAATTTCTGATTTTTTTGCGCGCTCACTCTTGCACATTTTGTCGTTGCGCACTCTGGCACAGCTCGCGAATATTTTGTCCAAAACATACTACTACCGCCATCTAATGAAACCTCTCAAATTTTGGTCGTATGGCAGATGATTAGATAGATTTGTAATATAAACAACAATACAAAAACAATATATTGCATGAAACCTCTACATGAGAGAGTTTTCAGAATAGATAAATATTATAACCAACAAGCAAAAAAAAACTATTTTCTTACCTGCAATCGTTATTTTTCACCTAGTAACACTCAGCAGGCAACGGAAACACGGCATCACTTTAAAATACCACTTGGTTATTGCATTACTTACTAAAAATCATAGGCGGTAAGTTTAAATCGAAGAAGCATTCTCGTGCACAGCGCACTCTTGTACCACCCTACCCTATAAACGAATATTGCTATTTCTTTTTTTGTATTTTTTTTTATTATTTCATTTGTTGGTTGGAAGAAATTCACTACTAGCCTGCTAATGTACAAAATACATGTTTATTCACAAAGTTAAATAAATAAGATAAATAAAATAATATTTCATTTTATATATAGAGTATAACAAAGTACCATGTATCCGATCCTATGTATGTATATTGGATTTTACTTTGCGAAATTATTTTTTAAGCACTATCGCAGTTCAACTCTTAACCAAAAGCTTTCAAGAATATTACTATGCTCACCTTTGCGAATATCTTTTTGTATGCCGCAGTATTTTCATAACATGAAAACATTTATCAGCCTTGCCCATAAAATGCGCCAATCTTATCCAACCTCTGGTATTTAATATATCTTCCAAAAGCTTTTGATATTATTTATAGCTTCATCGGGTTTCTCGGAGGTTTGACTTAAAGCTTGTTAGAATAAATCGCGGCTTCTCAAATCACTACTAATATTACACCATTTCGATCGTTTTCCAAATCGTCGGTATACTGATAAAACCATCTAAATGACAATTTGAGAAACCAAATTTGAAATGCAGCCATAGGTCTTTTTTCGAGCTTTATCAATTGATTCAATTCCCGGGGTTTAATTTTAAAGCATCCATCCATTTGAAACCATTAATTCAATTAACCAGATGTTTTTCTTATTTATTTATTTTGACATAAACGGCATAAATTGCCTGTAACATATATATGTACATTGAACATAAATATGAAGATGAAAAAAACATATGTACACATTTAAATACGTAATAAAAATTATAAAACTGCATAACTATAACAATAGTAACAAGTTAATTCACATAAGTAACCAAAAATATACAATAAATTTATTGAAACAATTTAAAGGAACTAAAATTGTTTAATGAGTATGTATCATGCACAGAATATGTTGAAAATACTTTGGTTAAATAGATGTTTCTCCTTATAATAAATAATGAATGCATTACAAGGGTTTTTCTGTAACCAACGAAACATAAAGTGGGAGCAAAATAATATCACAAAAAACGAAATAAATAGAACAGGAAAATGATACATTAAAATACGAGCATAATATTAGATCTTATAGTAAAAAAAAACGCAAATTAGAATTATAACAGAAATCACTAGAAAATATAATTAAAAGAATGACACGCATTACTTTTTTTAATTTAAAAAAAATGATAATCATAAATTTCATAAAAGATACATGTTTTTTAAAAATTCTAAACGTATCTACTTTTACACATCTACTAATTGTTATCACTGTAACTCTTCAAAAAAAGAGACTAACTCTTGTGCTTGGAGAGTGACTTACTTTGATAATACTTATCAAACCTTTCCGAGCCTCAAGGAGAAAAATAAATCCGTGAGTCCTGAGGGGGGTACCAGAAATAACCCACCTAAAATGTTATAAATACGTCTGAAAAATATCTATAAAAATGTCAATTTGATTCTCATAATAGTGTTTTTAATACTGTTTCATAGTATTACTATTGCGAGAGAATACTGTATGACATAGCGCTGCTTTTACTTAGACGCTTTGCTTTGAACAGCACTGACCTAATGTCGTGTTACCTGTTAGCGTGGAGGTACAGCAGGTAGTTAGGACGGGGAATGCATGTAAAATGTATGGCGTGAAATCCGGTTTCTTGTGGTTATAGCTGGAAAAAAGCAACCAAATAGCAAAAAGTGTTGTGGAGGGCATTACAAACAGCCGTGAGGTTGGCAGAGCCGAACACCGCTTTGGCCCGCCACGCGTAATCCGATGCAACGTCAGCTCGGACAAGTTAAACGTCGTGCATCGGAAAAACATTTACATTTCATCTTTGCATTTCGTGTCGCCCGTCCACCAACTCCTCGCCAAGTGTTCGCTATTGTTAATTCCTTCTGTGGAGGGCACCACCAACAGCCGTGAGGTTGGCAGAGCCGAACACCGCTTTGGTGATGCCTTCCACAGTATCAAATTTAAGCGATGAATTGTAATGTTTAGTGTTTGCGCGGGGGGAAAGCAACGACGAATTAATGTGAATTATTATTGAAGGAGTTCGTAAAAAAAAAAATTTTTTTGTACATATTCTTAACACTATGGGGTCGGATTATGCATAAAATGGCATTTATTTATTCATACAAACATACATATTACAAGAAAAAATAACCAATCCCTAACTCTATAAAGCCAAGAGCCCTGCGTTGATGATATACAAAAAAAAAAATTTAAATAATATGCACCTGGGGCCCGTCAGGGTTAACTTATTTGACATAAATTGTAATGAAAATGTAAATTTAGATGTGTCTGCAAAACCCACTGTACATATTTACTATTTTAGTGCTATAACTGTGAGTATGAATGATATTTTTTTAAAAATGTATCCTGACGAAGAGGGTACGTCTCGAAACCGATAGATATTAAAGAGCCAGTAAGTGGTTGTATACAAATATTGACTTACATTTACTAAAATGTTTTCCAGGAATTTTAACGCTTTAAGTATTGATGATATAGAATAATATTTAAAACCTACTAGAGTATTCAAATATTACATCTAAACAAGTCATATTTTTTGTTTAAGGATCCTGAAATATTTTGCATAATTTGATGTAAATTATTGGTTAGGCTGGATTTAAGCGATGTGTTTTGTATAAATTAGAATTAATACATCATAATTAGAAATATAACATTGCCAGGTGCAATGTATTTGAGTTGTAAGATTTTTGGTTCAAGAAAGACCGGGGCCCCGATGACAATGAAAAGCTAGAGTTATCCTCAATTGTCCATAAAGTAAAATCCAGTTTTCGTTAACTATTCATATAAATATTTTTTTGAAACATGTCCAGTTTCATCGTTACATGTTACTGATGAAGAGACAATACATTTTATGATGAAGAGACGACAGACAATAGAGACAACTGATGAAGAGACAATACATTTTAAAACAAATATTCACAAATTTGTACATATGATCGATTTCACTTTATAAATAATGAGGAAATTCGGTGTTTTTTTATTATTATTTGTTATTGCACTATTAAACAAAGACAAGTTTTTGTTTGTATTGTATTATCAGCGCTATGATCTTTTAAAGTTTTGTGTTCTTGAAATTATTTATTTTTTTGAAACTTGTTCAGTTTTATCGTTACATGTTACTGATGAAGAGACAATACATTTAATGATGAAGAGACAATAGACAATAGAGACAACTGATGAAGAGACAATACATTTTAAAACAATTATTCACAAGTTTGTGAATATAATGCGATTTCACTTTATAGATAATGAGGAAATTCAGTGGTTTTTTTAAAAATTTGTTATTGCACTATTAAACAAAGATAATTTATAATTTTTTTGTATTGTATTATCAGCGCTATGATCTTTTAAAGTTTTGTGTTTCTGAAATTACTCCGCGAGTGACGTCTTAAGTTCTTTTCCGCTTATTCTCTGTTAGTTCTGCAAATCGGTCCGTTGACGGTAAGCAAACCGGAAATCTTCCACAACTCTCTTATCATTGGTTGATTCATATGCACTAGTGACGTCGTTTAAAGTAGTCCGTTTGTATTAAAATATTATTTTTATTATTTTTTTCGTACATTTTCCAGAAACTTTGCGGTAAGATTAAACGCTCTAATTTTTACCGCGCGTAAGAAAATATTTTTGTATCCAATTTTCCGTAGGGCCGAAGTTCCTAATTGAAGGTAACTCCGCCAACTTCCCATCGTAATAGGGGCAGGTTCTTAATTCCATGTTTTAGACACAAAACCAAAGGGAAAATAACATTCTACTGTCCTCGGGCTATTAGGTACTTGGTAAATATGTAGGGGCCGAGCGCTCTCACATTTTCAGGTTTAACCAGTGGTAATTTTTTGACCTATTAATTATTTTGAATGAAAACTGAAAAAATATTAATATGCATGCAACTGTGTATCATGCATGTTTATATTTTTGAGCACTGCTGTTTAAGTGCATTGTCCATGCATTACATAATTCCGTTTCGTTCTTAGTAGATAATAACAATAATATGCTACTATGGAAACCAGCGCACCGTGACTGTTCTCTTTGAGTATGCCATTTTGTAAAATTCTGCTGCATTTAATACATGTTATTACATAGCAATTTGTCTTATTCTACTTAATACTGTAAGTGGTACAAATATACTTTAGTTTAACACTCCCTATATTTGTAAATATAGAAATATAAATCTTTGCAAAAAAATAGTTATAATGTCTTTCATTTGCAAGGCAAACCTGTCATTGGCCGATACACACCGAGTTACATGAGTATTTCCTCAGATCTTCCAACTAAAAGTTTTTATGAAGTTTGTTTAAAGAAGTCCTCCGCCTTTTTTTGGGTAATCTGTCAATATAACTTGTTCAAAATATGCTTATTTATTAATCTTACTCGAACCATGATGTTCTAATTAGGAGATATCTTGAATCAATTTGGATGTCGATAAATATTTTTTAAATGTCCTTCCCGTTTTAGTTCCAATACTTACTTAACTAATATTTATTTGTATCAAATGAACGTAGTTTTGCAGAAGGCAGCCAGTTCACAATTGAGATATTGGTGTTATCGGGTGCAGTAGGGTCAATTATATGTTCTGTTAAAACCAACCAGACCGTTTATTTACAAAAGACTGTATTAATCACCTTCTGAAAATTGTGTACATCACAAAAACGGCATTTCTCAATTCGCAGAAAACAGCCACAGAACTAGAAAAATCTTATGGAACTTTAAAAATCATTAAAACTGGTCAAATACATAATAAAATTCTTGTTTGTGATATAAAAAAAAAAAATTATTCTTTGCTTATCATTTGTCAAAGTCAAAAATATTCCAATTGTTGTGTAAATTTGATTATTAATTCTTTTCACAAAATTGCCATTACCAACTAATTTTTTATTTTTTTTAATTGTCAAATCTTTACCGCTGGATAGTGGTGTCACTGCTGTCTTTATTGTCAAATTTTGCTTCGCACTCAATGTCAAATTAAGATTTATTTATTTCCCTTTCATATTTAAAATCGGCTACTGTGATAAATAGTGGCCACCTCCAAACGATTTAAAATTAGGATAAATCGCAACTAAAGCAGAAAGCTCTCACTTGAACATAATTTTCATCGTTTCTGTGCGCATATATGTACCGCGGGGTGCGGGTCCCCTCGATACCTATCGATCTACGTACATTAAAACTTGAAACTACAGGGTCGATATTGCATCTTCGTTATCGCTTGAGAGAAATTATCTCCAGCTTTACCGTCATAGTAATGTATGGATTTCGTATCTTTCGAATGTAATCGCCCCCCTGGCGTTTCCATCGAAAATTTTCTTTGTGGTGTGATTTTATGCATAGAAAGTAAGAAGGGTCGATTTGTTGATTCGTTTTGACCCACATACATGTAGTGATAAATCATCATTATGACTATAAAGCGCATACTCGATTTAATCAATTTGCCTTTAATTACAGACCACACGGTGTGGTGTGATATAAGCGTACTCTGCATTTACCAAGAATAATCGTTTCCACTTTTGATTATCTTTTGAGCAAAACTATTGACTAAAAAATGTCCATAACGCACACCGAAACAGGTTTTTTGTTTTCTTTGAACTAAAACTTGTAACCAAACAGTGATTTCGGGTTTTACCTGTCTTGAAGGTCAATAGAACAAGTGTAAAAAATCTGCTTATGATTTTAAATCACTCATATTTTTAGCATTTTATTTGTGATATTACATATTCACCATTGCATAACACGACACTGTAAAAAAACACACATAAACGTGGAGAAAAATACCATTACGATCAAAATATTTTATTCATTTTTTTTTTTTAAACCAACTTAACTTTTAAACACAGTTCTACATTTTATTACTTTATATTGTATTTTTTTTTTTTTATACCAACTATACTTATTAACACTGTTCCTATATTTTATTTCTTTATATTGTGTTTTTTTTTTTTTTAAATCTATGTTGTTTATATACTCATCTTCTTTTTTTATACCAACTTTACTTCTTACTTCTTAACACTGTTCTGTTAATTATGTTAATGTTGTTTATACATTTATATTTTGTAAAACTTTCATTTATGTAAAAGCCTTATGGGCGTGAAAAAATAATTTTAAAAAAATAAAAATAAAATAAAAAAAATAAAGTTACACGAAATATTTTAAAGAAGAATCTACATACTTACATGTCAATTTTTGCTCTAGCAATACACGGTAGGTACTTTTTTTCTCTTTTTTTACTGTTACCTTATTCTATACCAGCAGGCGTATTCTGTCATAATTTCGTTTCGTAAGTTCGTTCGTTCGTCATATATTCATCCCATTCCAACGCAATCAAAATCATATTTCGCTCTCGTTTCCTCTCGTAGGATACGAATGAATTTACGAAACGAATAATTCACAATATAAGGCCAGTGGCCTTTGAGAGATATACCAATCTCGTCAATTTGTCATACATAATTCGAAAACTTTAAATATACTTAATTGGCTAATTCAAGAAAAAAGTAAACCCTAAATATTAAATAATTGACGGAATAAGTGCAATAAGGAAGTGCAGGGGTTTTTTTTTAAATATTTTTTATTTGTTAATATACTATCCAACAGCCAACCAAAAAAAATGTTTTTCGTATTATCAGCGTTATGATTTTTCAAAGTATTGTAATTTTGAAATTACTCCGTGTGTAGCGTTATAAGGTTTTCTTCCGTGAGTTCTGCTGATTAGTGAATTGGCTTCTCATAAACCGGAAATCATTCACAACGCTCTATCATCGGTTGATTCGGAAGAGCTAGTTACGTCGTTCAAAGTATTTCGTTTTTATTAAAATCATTTTTATTATTTATTTTCGAACATTTTCAAGATACTTCGCCTTACAATGCAATGTTCTAATTTTTACCGCGCGTAAGAAAACATTTTTTATATCCAATTTCCCGTAGCACTAACTTCCTCATTAAAAAAATTACCTCGTAGTCTAATGGTCAATTCATTTGCCTACCATGCAAGAGGTCTCGGGTTCGATTCCCAACATGGTTGACATTCAATAAAGTGGAGTTTTTACACTTGAATATTTCAAAGTCCCTGGATTGGCATCTGACTCCTGAAGCATAAAACTAATCTTTTTACTTTCATTTAATGAAAAAAAGATCGATATATGCTGCAATTGGTGCATCAATGCGGTGTCCTATGCACCATTAGGTACGTACAAGGAAATTTAATGATGATGAAAGCGTAGACACGAAACATAGGGGAGTGCCGAGAACAGAGTAAACGGTGCACTTAAACCAACATTCGAGTCCTGGTCCCAACCCTGATGTATGGGAGCGAAGTACGGACTTGGAAAAACTGGGATGAAAGTAGGCTGAATGCTGTCGAAACGCGATCTCTCAGGCGAATGTGTGGTAAAACTATGTACGATAGGTGCACAAAAGTTGAGATCCGTACGTTATGTAAGGCTGAGGTAAGCATTATCGACAAAATCAAGAAAGGCGCTCTGCGCTGGTTTGGACATGTAGAACGAATGGACGGCAAAAGAACGGCTAAGAATATTTGCAATGCGAATGTTGATGGATGCAGAAATAGAGAAAGACCGAGAAAGACATGGACATGACACTAAATCCAACAAATAATTTAAGATGGACATGTTAAAAGTCGAAATAATCGTTGCGCGTGCATGAGAAGATGTATGAATTTAGATGAAGCGAGATCTGTATGCAAAGATAGAGTGATGTTGCGTTCCATTCTCTCTGCCTACCCTTGTGGGGAAACGGCGTGATGGTCTGTTTATTTTGTTTGTTTGAAAACGTTAAACGAAATATCAACAAAGTGTGTAAATAAGTTGAAATCAAAATAATGCAAGGAATACAGGGTAAATTTTTCTCTCTAAGCCCTAGCATCTTGCTTCAGTATAAATATTTTTGAAAAAAAGAAAGATACTGAGCTTGTACTGCAATTTGAAAAACTTCTTTTAGTGAATTTTTTTTAAATCGATCGAGTGTAAATAATAATAATTCGGTAACTAGAACTAAACTATGAATATTCGTCGCAACATCCCAAAATACCGCTGAAAATGTCCATGTGCTGCGTTTTGAATTTTAAAGTCGGGTCTTTGTATGTTAGACTGTGTTTGCTATCGCATATTGTGTACTGGCTTTGGTCAGGAAATTCTGCGCGCAATTTATGGACCTACCTTTGTAAATAACGGTGAGCTCACCTTTTACATGTTATGTAACCTTGGTACACCCTGGGAGGCTCATCAATCAACACGTGACATCTCCATTATTCCCTTATATATCCGATGAATTATTTCTGCACGTAACGCTTTCCACCAACTTCCCATACAAATGTGCAGGGTCCGAGATTTCAGAATAAACAATGCTAATTTATAGTTATCGAGTTTGTTATTTACTCTGCCGTCATAATATAACTGCCGTTAGTTTGGATACACTTATTTTATGAGTGTAGCTGCAGTGTATTAATTATTACTTATTACTAGATGTTCCACGTAAATAAATAATGATCCGAGAGGTACCCACCGCACTACCACGTGTTGCGAGGTCAAAGGCGTCTCTTTTAAGCGAACAAAAAAATATGGATAACTTTTGCGCTCCTTCTTGCCCCAGCGCGATTCCAGAACCTCAAACTCCTAGGTTCTAAACAATATCTTATTTTTCGTATTGGCAACATAACTATTTTATATTAACAATATTTTGAGTTTGTCCAAATTTTTGTAGACAAGGACTGGATTCAAATCCCTGGGGAGCTGTTTATATTAACATATTACAACAGAGATGAAGAACATTTAATAGAATGTAATATAGAAGTCTAGGCATCTATAGGGATTATGACCTATCAATGGCTGGTTTAAGTGGCCACTTTACACACTATGTAACATTCACCATTCTGCCCATATTCGAACATCTATATTCCTTCAATTCTTTTATCTGTTGATGATTGTGAAGTTAAAGAGCTGAAACCTTTATTTATATATAAAATATTATTTTTTCAATTTCTATACTTCTTCATGGACCAGGTGGATTTATCAACAATATTTTGAGTTTGTCCAAATAAATAAGATTTTCAAGAAGAAGAGAAGTATAAATAAGAAACTCAGGCGTTGCCTAGTATGCAGGTGAAATAATTCAATTAGATGAATCTCACCCGCATAAATAAAGGTTTCAGCTCTTTAACTTCACAAACATCAACAGATGAAAGAATTGAAGGAATATAGATGTTCGAATATGGGCAGAATGTTGAATGTTACACAGTGTGTAAAGTGGCCACTTAAACCAGCCATTGACAGGTCATAAGCCCTGTAGATGCCTAGACTTCTATATTACCTTCTATTAAATGTTCTTCATATCTGTTGTAATATTTTATATTAGCCCAGTGACGAGCAACTTGCATCGTCTCCTTGCTACATCCTAATGGTCCATAACTATGGGCGCAAAGATGCAATATGCAGCTTATGATATGAAACAATGAAGCTGATAAATTGTCTGTTGAGCTCCACAAACGCTCTGATCCGCTACGCCCTGGTCCACATGACCCCACTTTTTAAAGTTGTCCTTAATTTTCTCGACTCCTCGGTTCTCAATCCGTTAAACGATTTCCAAGCATAGAATTTGTGTCGGAATGTTTTCACTCAGTTGGAAAAAAATACTCGGAGATGCTTTCCATTAAATCGTCCTTAGCCTCCTTTAACTTTTGCCTCCAACTCCGCCTTTCATCAGTAGACATTTTCCAATTTGTAACTTATAGAAGCTGTGCTGCATCTCTTTTTACGTCATCCTCTCACGTCAGTCTGGATCTTCCAATCCTTCTAATACACCCTGGATGTACAGTCATGACTCTCTTAATTACTTGCGCATCAGGCATTCTTTGTACGTGTCTAGCTCATCTGAACCTGGGCACTTTTATGTGTGTTGGGATACTAGGGTCTTCATATATACTGTACAATTCGGGGAAGAACTCTCTATCAAATATGTCTAGCATCCCAGAGGACCCTACTGCCAGTTTAAATGCTTCACATCCATACGCCAATACAGTTTTAATAATGGTCTAAATTTTCCGTTAAATAGGGCGTGTGATTCATTCAAGCGAATTTTTAGGAATTATTTTTATTTTATTTTATTTTGTTCTATTTTATTTTTGCACCACAACAGGCCAGCAGGCCCAATTACAATGGTGAATTACATCACAAACCACCCAGGCTTGAGAAATATCACATTGAATTTTTGTGTTCTCACCGGGAATCGAACCCGGAACCTTCCGTGAGTGAGTCAAGCGTCTTGACCACTACACCAAGAAGGCCGCCTCTATGTGCGACTCCAGCTTTTTCGGGACTCTGTTTTCTTTGTTTGTTTTTGTTTTTAATTTACATAGTTGTAATATTCATATAATTTAAAACATCTAGTAATTTTTCTATTTACACATTGATAAATCTTTAAATTTTGAAATAACCGTATTTTAACTCAACAAAAAAAGGCGGTTTGACCAGCACTGCTCAATAGAAAGCCGTTACAGATTCGGGCGATTGAGCTTTGGGGATGAATTGTAAATAAATTTACTTAGTTAAGGTATCATCAAATACTTATTGAAATCTAACATCAGGGAGACTATTGTTTTAAATTGCATTTTTTAACAAATAAGATTATATAAGTACAAGTAAAATATGTTTTTAAAGTTGAGTAAAATTGCTAGGAGCTTTTTCTGTAGTCGTTGCTGTAGATTTGAGTTACAAGACGTAGCTTCTCTACAGATTCATTGAAGTAAAGCCAAAATCGGGAGGATTCTGGTACTCCTGGTAGCCGCAAGATGTGTACTATCAAAATGCGTCTTTATTTTTAGGAAACTAGCAACGCAAGAAAGCGAAGTACCGTTTTTTATTCATAATACCCCCTATGCGTTGTTTCACATTTTATCAACCGAAATGTGCATCTAATGCAATCAATCGTTTTTACTGTTTTGCTGAGCTGTCAACGCGATATTTTATTTTTTAATACCTGTTCTACTGTACAGTTGTTCTACACAAGAGCGATAGTTACTACGTCACGGAAGATGAACATAGTAATTGATATAATTATGTAACACGACACACATATTATTATAGAGATATGCACTTACGTAAGTGTGAAAGAATGCACTCATAAAATAATTATCATTTTCACAACATTTTTGGAAGCAATTATTTTGTTCGTAAATTGTTTATGAGTTTTATGATTTATCTACGATTATTTGTAAAATTCAACCGTAATACATAATTTGACGAATTTACATAGTATTTATTACGTATTTAGAAAGTAGATTGAAATCATAGATTAATAAAAAGTGAGTAGATGTTAAAATTATGTAATTTCAGGTTACTTGGAATATTAAACATTTATTTGGTAAATGGCGAGCTTTCCATATAATATTTCCAACACAATCTTGTTGTTGGGTCATTGCCAATATCAAGAGTATATAAAAACTAATTATCTCGGTGTAAAGTTCAAATTTGGATTTCAAAATGTATTCAAATTGTACCAAAGCAGCTTCAACATAGCTCAGTATCTGTCTTTTGCAAGATATTTTGTGTTTGTCATTTTGGTAGTGTACACTGCTTAAATTTTTGCGACATTGACATTGGCCGATATTAAAATGTAACGAGCTGTTGTGCGAAACAATAGTGCACATTTTCACGTGCGTGTACAGCCAAATAAAACAAACTTTCATTTCAATTAAAAATTTTCCTTGATGCCAAATTTATTTATTATGCACTTTCTTTTACTGCTCCGGCCATTTCTCCGACAGTAGCAAATCGTTTCTTTTTTTGTGTGTTCTGTCAGTTTAGCAACATTCCTGTCAGCGAGGAGACATGTTCCTTGAATACTAAGTGACTTGCCATTAACGTAAACTCAGTTTGTTCGGAAGTATAGTGAAAAATACGTTTGTCTCTTTGTAAAATGCCGTCCAAACGTGCATTACCCTCAAGGCTGTAGTCTGCAAACGATAAGGGCAGGTCGAAAGGTAATAAAAACGTAAATAAGATGTTGTTATAAATTAAATATTACAACCATAATTACCTTCTTTTTTTTAAAAAAAGAGAAAACCATTATATAAAAAAAGGTTTTAACTAAAGTTTTTTTAATATTTTTTTTTAAAGTATTACCGAAGGCATGATTTTACGTAGAAATGAAGAAAAATATCACAAAAATGTATGTGATTTAAAATGCTTGTATTTCTTTTCAGAATCAAAAAATTAAAATTTCGCTGCGGCCACTTTCATTTAAAATTTATTATTATAGTATAATCCTGCTGCGCAATCACATATTTAAATTTCACCGGTGTAAATATGGAAAATATTCCAAAATTGCTATTTTTTAATTTGTTTATTATGCTATTTTATTGCATTCTGGCGGTTGGCAAGCCAAAAGTCAAGAAAAGCAGTCGCCATTGTAATTGTAATTTAATTTTCTCTTTTTTATATCATATGCTCCTTACTATTTTGCGCATGCAATATATTGTATTTTTTTATAGTTAACGCCGATTTTTCGCCAGTGAACTGTATTTATTTACGAGGAAAACAAAAAACAAAACGACACGAGTGTTGACTTAGAGATTACACACGTGTTGACTTATTAAATATATAATAAAATAAATAAAACAACTTTGTTTTTAACCACTAATTTTTATTTTTCACCGACCGGTTTCAAAGCAAACAAGCTTCTTTGTCAAGGTTTACGTAACTAAACCTTGTTTGCTTTGAAACCGGTCGGTGAAAAATAAAAATTAGTGGTTAAAAACAAAGTTGTTTTATTTATTTTATTATAATGAATAACCACAAAGTTGGTGCTTCAAATATAAACTTTATGTTTATTATTGTTCATTGTGATCGCTCAAATGCTTAGCATGATTTTAAGCACGTCGATAGTTATTTGTGATTGAGCTGCAGATACCTAAGTTTAGTCTAAATTTGAAATGGCGTAATCTGCCCGTCTAAAAGTAATTATATTTTAGTTACATTAAACTTTTAAGTATATTTTTTAACAGAAATACCTTAAAAAATATTGTTTTTATCAAATTCATGTTTTTTTATTTATTATTGCGCGATTAAAAAAACATTCGTTTTAAAATGGCAAAATCGTATGATTTCCTAATTTTGCGTTCGTTTTACCAGGATTACAGCCTTAAATGTTAAGGCCCAACAATTGATGCGTCACAATTATTACTTTTCAAATGTCCTTTTCATTACTGTTTCCCTTTCATATTTGTATTTTGGTCGTGACTAAAATGAATGACTTAAATAATACTGCTGAATATTTCAAACACACGTATTTCTCTTTTCATTCATATCTTGAATGACCTTACTAACAATATTCATATTGGAAGGATTAAATCTAGGTCGAACTTAAGAGTATCAAATTGTTCATGAGTCATACGGTGCATATTATAAGTGTATCTAGTCAATCTAAACCCAATCGATACATAGTCTAATACCCGTATGCGGAGACAAAACTTAAGGTGAGGAAAGTTCATTCTAATTTCAAATGCAGAGAATAACCCAAAGGTGAAGACAATAGAATGTACTTTCCTCACCTTAAGGTTTGTCTCTGCATACGGGTATTAGAGTTTAGCATGACCAGTAATACAGAGGCATTAAAGGTGGGTATCCACTATGCTCGCGCACCTACTGCGCTCTGCAACTGCTCCTACAACTGCTCCAGCAGCACAATCACAAATGACTATCGACGTGCTAATTAGCGGCGTGATAACAATTTTTCACCGTGGTTGTTTATCGTATGCGCGGTCACAATGAAACATCCGTGAAAGTTATCGATCGGGATTATTATATTTTTTTAATATTTATTTATTTTTTTAAATATTTTTATTTTTTTTATTTAGGAGACATACAGTACAGTTACAAAATTTAATATTTTACACAATTAGACTTAACTTTAGTGGACCAGTGATGTTTCTATATTATAAAGCAATTATATGTAAGGTTAATTATGAAAGTATAAAAAAGAGAAGGAAAAAAAACAGAAATGAAAGTTGTTTAAATATTAAAATTTAAGTAAAAAAAGATATTTTAAAGTTTGTAGTTTGTAGTGAGTATTTACAAATGGAAATAATATTAAAAATGAAGAACATTTGTAAGAGTAATTAAAAGTTAAGAATTGAAATAAAGAATGAAAAACATGCTCAGATGTAAAAATAAAATAAAACAGTAATAACATTTAAAAAACATAAATATACACATACATATTTTAAGGGATTCAAAGAAACGATGAGAAGAATCTTTTAGCGAAATATAAAACAATAAGTATAAGTCAATTCAAAAAACATCTTCAAAATTAATGACACATTATAGTAAGAGCAGCAATATTTTGATTTTATATACATATATAATATAAGTAATTCAAAGTAGTTTAAAAGTATAAAAACATGCCAATGCAGCAGAGAAAAAAGAAAGAATAACAAGTATAGCAAGTAATCTTTAAAATTTGAAAAAGCAATATTGTCATACTTTAACTTGATGCTTGGCAACACCTAATATTAAATGTCAAAATTAAAAATATTTACGTTTTGCAACGCATAATCAATCAAATATTTGAATTTTACCCTTGTAAATATGGAGAATATTCCTGAACTATCAAAACTCTTTATTGCTCAACTGTTCGCCCTCTTCTAGAATATGCCTCCGTGGTCTGGTCTTCATTTTATGTCAATCGCATAAATCACATTGAATCAGTCCAGCATCGCTTGCTTCGAAAAATAGCGTAGATGCTCGGACTAGAGAGAGATAATTATTCTTATGCTGAAATAGAGTCAATGTTAAATATTTCTAGTCTACAAAAACGTAGAACTAATATTGACTCCACATATATGTTCGGCATACTAAATGGTATAATCGATGTTCCATCATTACTGGGACAAGTAAAATTCAATATTCCGTCTTGTAGATTGAGAAACAATGAAGTACTGTTCATCGATCAGCATAGAACAAACTATGGCCTTAATTCTCCAATGACCCGTCTCTGTTGTATTGTTAACTCAAGACAAGATCTGGACTTTTTTGGTTTAAGTTTACAACAATTTAAACGAGCACTAAATAAATAGTCCAGATCTTGTCTCGATGTCCCTTATGTTTGTCAATGCTTCTTTTATTTTTTAAAAATGTTTTGAACTATTCTTTTATTGTAATATTTAAACTTTATAAATTGTATACATGGACAATGTCCGTTAATAAATAAATAAACTGTAAGTAAAATAATTTAGTTTTATTTTTTTTGTTCATAATTCATCATGCTATTTATTTGATTTGAATCAAATTGAGAAAGCTATTAAACGAAACAATTGTCGAAGGCGTTTGACGTTTTGCAACGCGACCGCGATAACTTTAGCCTGTTCATAATTGTTCGTTGTGATCGCTCAAATACTTAGCACGTTTTTTAGCACGTCGATAGTCATTTGTGATTAAGCCCCTGGTAGTAGGTACGCTCGCGAACGCGGAACGTGCAACGTCGCACGCTCCGCGGCGAGCGATCCGAGTCGTGTCGGTTTCAGCGCGAACACAAAGGGGAGCAGGAGCTCAATCACAGATGGCTATCGACATGCTAAAAAACGTGCTAAGTATTTGAGCGATCACCACGAACAATCATGAACACGCTGAAGTTAAAGCGGTCGCGTTGCAAAACGCCATAGATAAGTTCCGTATCCGTAGTCCGTGGTCAAACGTCAAATCAAAAAAGTCAACACGCGTGTAATCTCGTGCCGGTTTGTTATTTCGTTTTCAAGTTACAAACAATTACTATGGCGACTGCTTTTCTTAACATTTGGCTTGCCGACCGCCGGCTAAATGCATCGAGAAAAATTGAAAGAAGGCGTGTGCGAGATTCAACCAATCCTCTTGAACTGACCGAAGTTGAATTTCGTTTTGCAACGCGACCGCGATAACTTCAGCGTGTTCATGATTGTTCGTGGTGATTGCTCAAATACTTAGCACGTTTTTTAGCATGTCGATAGCCATCTGTGATTGAGCTCCAGGAGCTCAATCACAGATGGCTATCGACATGCTAAAAAACGTGCTAAGTATTTGAGCGATCACCACGAACAATCATGAACACGCTGAAGTTAAAGCGGTCGCGTTGCAAAACGCCATAGATAAGTTCCTGTGCGAGATTCAACCAATCCTCTTGAACTGACCGAAGTTGAATTTCGTTTTGCAACGCGACCGCTTTAACTTCAGCGTGTTCATGATTGTTCGTGGTGATCGCTCAAATACTTAGCACGTTTTTTAGCATGTCGATAGCCATCTGTGATTGAGCTCCAGGCGTGTTGCATGTAAAAGTGCGCATAGCGTCTCCATTAGAGCAGTTGCAAGAGTGCGGAGCGCAGTAGGTGCGCAAACATAATGGATACCCGGCATTAAGAGACTTAAGCTAGGGTTTCCTAGGACAGCGGTGCCCGTATCTTAACGGCCGTAGTGAACGGTGATGCGGTAGGCAGCCGTCGTAGCGGTGAATAGAGAGTGGTTTTATTTTTTAACGGTGTTATAAACACCATTTTTATAGGAAACTACTCTCTAGTCACCGTTACGACGGCTGTCAACCGCATCACTGTTCACTACGGCCGTTAAAATACGGGCACCGCTGTCCTAGGAAACCCTAGCTTTACTGATGTTTGCCGGCCAACTAATGTTCCTTAAATTTTTTTATCTACTATGTGAGTGATGCTGTCATGGCAACAGAAAAAACTAAACTAATTTGAAAATTTCAGCATATTCGAGTTGAGAAAAAACCTATGCATTTTGTACTTTCAAAAAAATTTAGAGTTTTCAAGTTTTTCCTCCCTGTTGCAATAAGTTTAAATATGAACAACTCCCTAGGGAGGAAATCCAGCCAGTCTGCAAGCATTTTGACATACTCAAACATTGTTGAATTAACTACCTTGCAAAAGAAGAAGTATAAAAATTGGAAAATTGTTTTCAGGCGTTGACTAGTGGGTGATTTGGTTCAGCCGGATGAATCTCACCCGCATAATAAATGTTCCAACTCCTTTACTTCACAAAATTCAACAGATGGAAGAGTTGAGGAAATGTGGATGTTTAAACATGGGCAGAATGGTGCATGTTACTTCACTCAAACCAGCCAACAACAGGTCATAAGCCCTGTAAATGCCTAGACTTCCATATTCACTTCTCAAAAATGTTTTCCCTCTCCGTTGCAATAAGTTTAGATTTCAATGAAGTTTAGTTTTACACTAGTGATTTCTGGATTTCGTAAAAGTTGTATTTACTTATTGAGGCTTCCCTGACATAATGCATCAAGTCATTAAAACAAGTTGCGGGATAATCGCATTTAAAGCCTTTTTATCTATCAACGCATTATTTCTTCCACAATTTTCTTATAATTCAATTTTTTTTAAAGAGTAATCTTTATTCTAAGCATAGGATAAATTTTTTAATTCACTTCTTGTACCCATATTTAAAAATATTTTAAATATATCGAGGCTTTACTGACAGCCAACAGTCAATAGCCAGTAGTTTACAACAGTCAATAGCCTTTATATATTTCAAATATGTTTAAATAGGTTCAAGATGTTTTCAAATTTTATGCTATACCTAGAATTGAAATTACTCTTTTAAAAAGAAAGAAAATTGTGGGAGAAATAATGCGTTGAAATAATAAAAATGCTTTAAATGCGATTATCCCGAAACTTGTTTTAATGAGCACAATAAGTTTTTCTGGGTTATTATGATGTAACATCAACCCTGATGATGGACGCTGTAACGCGATCCGAAACGTCGGTAGAGAGTACGAACGACACACGGCATAATAACCCAGAAAAACTTATTGTGCATCTTAACGGCCGTGAAAATCTAAGAAGTTTGTTTTAATGACTTAATGCATTATATGTCAGTAAAGCCTCATTTAACTTCAGCCAGATACCACTGCAAATTACACAGAAACCTAAATAATATAAATTTGTCATTTTGACGAATGTAAGGGTTTTTTTTTGATAAATAGAAAGTTTTGTGATTTCTTAAGCCATAAATGTTCGTTCTTATTTGTAAAATTATACAATATAGGTTTTTTTTATTCTGCATAGGTATGTATTCATATTTTATTTATTTTAAAGAAACAATCAGTCGACAATGATTTAATAACATTTTTTTTAAACACA
This sequence comes from Micrasema longulum, assembly GCF_059751315.1. Taxonomy (NCBI): domain Eukaryota; kingdom Metazoa; phylum Arthropoda; class Insecta; order Trichoptera; family Brachycentridae; genus Micrasema; species Micrasema longulum. The sequence continues at coordinate 886,100 of NW_028277280.1, forward strand.
GTTTAAAGACAGACCAGCAAAGTTTCTAAATAAAAATCATACATACGTATTATTAAATTGTGTTACAACAAAAGGATGTGTTTATGTGTATTTGTATGAGAGTACGTGTAGATGTGTGTTTATGTGTATTAGTGTGAGAGTAAGTGTTCAGGCGTGTGCATCATTTAATAGTAAGTGGGATCGTATCGCAGCCAGAAATAATAAGTCTTAATTTATTTTTAAATAAATTAAGGGGCATATAAAATATATCAATAGATGAAAAAAAACATTATAGTTAGAGCAAGAACGATAGAGGAAAGAGTTTTGTGCATAGTTAGTGCTACAGACTGGCAGATAGAAAAAAATATTTTTTTTGTCACGCGAAGGGGGACATTAAGATTAATTTTGGAGAGTAGGTTAAGAGAGTCTACTTTATTATTTAATAATTTGTGTAAATAGCATAATTCAGAAACAGTGCTTTTTTTTAAGGGTAAAAAATCCATCTTGTTTGGCAGATTGGCTGTAACTACAAAGTACTTGTGTATCCAAATAATGTAATTATTTGCGCAAATTTCATCCATCAAAGTTTGTACTGAATATCTCAAAACCCCAAAACAAATCGTTAAGCGGCGAAACTGATATAATTTTGACTCATTTTTTTATTAATATAAAAATATCATTTAAGATTTATTTGAAATTCCTTAGATATTTACTTCAAATTCATAAATAATAATATTCAAAGAGCAAAAACCGTATCTACAGTGGTTTCAGATATATTTTTTATGATTAGAGTATACATAATAATAAGTAATATAGAAAAAAAAACAATGTCGATAAGACTATGATATCATTTTTTTTACCAAGTCTAATCATATTTTCTTTTGTTTTTTAAGACCTTATGATTAAGTTGAGTGGTTTAAAAAAAAAATATTTGTTTGTTGAAAACAATTTTTTCTATTAATTTTTATGTATCGTATTATAAAACCTATGATTTATAAAAGTTTTGTATATCTGAAATTATTCTGAGGGTGACGTCTCAAGTTCTCTTCGGCTTTTTTTCAGTCACTTCTGCCGATTGGTCCGTTGACGGTAAGTAAATCGAAAACCTTCCACAAATCTTGTATTGGTTGATTCGTATGAAATATTGACGTCATTCAAAGTTGTTCGCTTTTATTGAAATATTTTTGAATTTTCTTTTTGTGCATCTTCCAGAAACTTTGCGGTATAATTAAACGTAGTTATGCAGAAAGCAGCCAGTCCACAATTTTGAAAAAATGAGATATTGATGTTATTGGGTGCAGTAAGGTCAATTATACATGTTCTGCTAAAAACAGCCAGACCGCTTTCATACAAAAAATTGTTTTAATCACCTTCTGAAAATAGTGTCCATCACAAAAATGGTATTTCTCAATTTGCAGAAAACACCCACAGCACTAGAAAATCTTAACGTCTTAATAAAAATCTTAATTTAAAAATCATTAAAACTGGTTAAATGCATCATTAAATTCTTGTTTGTTATGCAAAAAAAACTAATATATTCCTTGTTTATCATTTGTTAAAGTCAAAAACGATCCAACTGTTGTGGAGATTTGTTTCTTCACTCTTTTCACAAAGGTGCTATTATCTCAGTTTCACTTTTCTATGGCTAGCTGCTTTCTGCATAACTACGTTCAATTTAATGGTCTAATTTTTACCACGCGTAAGTAAAAAAAAATTGTATCCAATTTCCCGTAGGGCTGAAGTTCCTCATTCTCAATAGTAAACTTTCTTACTGTATAAATAAAAAAATAGACGCGAAAGAATTATAGGTGGCAACTTATGTAAAAAACGTAACGGTAAAAAATACTTGTTTTGAAACATGTGTTTTCCACTTGTTTCTATCGTTTTATAAGTACATACGAGTACCTACATACTAGAAATAGGTTTATACGCGGTGTAATGCTTTAAGAACCGTTTTTGATTAAACAAAGTACAATTTACTAAGAGAATGTCCCGATTTTTTATTGTAATGCAAATGTGAACAAATACGTTTTTATTACTTAGTAAAACGACAATAAAAAGCCACATGGCACTTTTATTCAGTTTAGGGGGCGTTGCACCGTAAGCGCATGCACGAACATTTATCAACAGTAGTTATCTAAACCGTTATCTTTTATGATAAATTTGTTTATTTTATGTTTTTTTTTATTAAAGGAAAGATGTATGTTTACAAAACACCAGTACCTACGTCTATTCGAAGAAAGAAAAGAAATATTTGTCAATTTTTTTTTTTAAATAAGAATATACCTTCGACCTACCGTTAGAGAATATCTAATTCCATTCCGCTCCATTAAAAAAAGGCTTCGCTTCGTCTACATTTATAAATCTTTTCTTGAACGCTTGCCAATTGTTCCGACTTTTCTTACCACATTTTCGCCTCGGTGGCGCAATGGCTAAGACGCTTGACTTACACACGGAAAGTTCCGAATTCGATTTCCAGTGAGAACACAAGACTTGGAATGTGATTTTTCTACCGCTGAGTGCTGTGTATTCACTGTTTTTCTTGTGTATTCAAAATTAAATAACTTCAAAATACTAAATATCTATAACAGTGTTAGGTACTCTCCAAGCACAAGAGCTATCTAGTCTGTTTTTGGAAAGATACAGTTTTAATGATTAACTAAATATATAAAATTATACAGTTTTGGTTAAAAAAACGTTATAAAGTATTTAAAAATTCTATAGTTTTATTTATTTATTTATTTATTTTTCGAGCTTCTCAACCGCTAGCTCTCGCTAAACTACCTTTAAAATCAATATTTCTCGTCCACCCTGCCCGGTGTCGAAACCCAGGACCTCAAGAACGGTAGGCAAAGACTATAAGTACTACAATCTGAAACGAACTTTCGATTTCCTTTTTCAGGATTCTTACCTGAGAGTAGTCGAGTCAAAAACACTCGTCTGGTTCTATTACACACACAGAACTGAATTTTTCATCCGCCTGGACACAGAGATTCTCCACCACATAAATATTTATTTTGAAATAATAATAAATGTGGTGCACTCATAGTGCTGCGTTTTATTTCAGAATCGTTATTTATGTTACAACTTCAATTTTTGTATTTTTAAATACGTATATTATAAAAATAAATATAATTAAAATTTTAAAAAACGTCTGAAAATTTGTAAATACTTCCTACTCACTGATTCGTTCATTTACGTTTATTTATGTGGGTAAGATTTATTACAAATTATTTCACCTACGCATCGGTGAGGTAAGGGGATCAATCGTACGCTTGAGGAGCCAGTTTAGTAACAATAAAAAATTGCTTTGCTACCTTGTATACAAAAATGTATACATCGATCCTCCCGGTAATCGAACCCAGGACCTCAAGGAAGGTAAGCGAAAGCGTATAATATTACCACAACCGCCACTATGAGATGGACTTATCTCCACTAGATTTTTTTTATTTTTTTTTATTTCACTTTATGTACATTGGCGGGCTTATTGCCAAATGGCAATTTCTTCCAACCAACCAATAAAATAAAATTTTAATTTGTATAATTCAAGTTACAGAACATATTCAATAGGAAAAAAAAAGCTAAAGATATATAAAAATAGAAATAAACGTATGTGTTTATAAATTACCATAAATCAAAACTATTACTCAATGGGAAAAAGGAAAAAAAGAGGAAAGAGGTAAAAGGAAAGGAGGAGAGATTAAGGAAGAGAAAGGAGATGTTTCTTCAGAGGTGATTTAAACAGAAATAATGTAGTAACATCTTTGATGGTGGATGGGAGATGATTCCACAGTCTAGCCGCGTGGACACTATATGGCACTATATATTTTTAAGGATGTTTATCTGAGAGTAGTCATCGAGTCAAAAATACTCGTCCCGTCCAGGATTCTGGTTATATTTCACAAACAGAACTGTATATTTTATGTTTAATGATTTTTTCTCTATTATGCAATATTCCTTATTGATTTTGAGGCTATTGAACCTTTTCCCTAGCCTCCTTTGTAATAAATAATATTATACTCGTATGTTCGACTAACTTGAACTCTCTGATGTACTGAATCGAGACCTTTCTATTGCAAATTCAGGACACGAATGTTAAATAATTCAACTTTTTGGCACCTGTCCTTAGTTATTGCAAGACGGACTTTCGGGATCGATATTTACAAGAGCGCAAAGTGTTTCTGAAAGGCATTTATTTATTTGCATGAATATTTTATTCTTTATTTATTTACGGACATTGTTAATTACTTATATTGTAAATGTTATAGTTATTCCCACGTATCTGGTATATTTAGTGTAGGGTATTGTTCCTATAGAACCAACCTTTTGAACTTTTTCAAAGATGGTGAATGGTAATTATATTTATTTATTCATGCATTTCATAATATTCACAGTTTTTTTTTTCACTTTGCCCAGCTGTATGAAACAGTACTTATGATTTTTTTGTTGTATTACTGTAGAATGTTTTATTATTTAAACTTTCTACTGAATATGCTGTATAATGTTTAGGTTAATTTTTATAATATAAATCTTGTTTAATTTTTAGGTTTAATTTTGTTTTACTTAAATCTTGGGTATAAGGAAATTTCTGTTTTTTAAAAGATGCCACTCGGAATTAAGTTGTTACCCAGAATCCTTTTCAAATTTGTCATGTGTTTTTCCATTCAGTAAACATTTTTTTTAAATGCGTATTTTCTTTCATTAATCTAATTGTATCGCATGTGTTATTTCAATTCATTCTTTCGTTAGGTTTATTATAATACTTTGATTAAATGATAGGTAGATCGCACGGACTCTGGACAGTGAATAGTAGATCTCTGGTCTGATCAAGTTGACCACCTTGCTTTAGACGCTACAAGTTTCATGGCTGAAATCGACCTTGACTAGAAAACGACAGGTCAAAAGCCCTGTAAATGTCTAGACTTCCATATTCCCTTCTCAAAAACGTTTTCGCCTTTTTATTTCATGCGCATTAATAGTTCTGTTTTTAACTATGAGAGAAAAAAGATATCTAGCTTAGGAGCTCGCCGAATATCCGGTATCCGGCCAAATCACTATCCGTTTCATAACTAGTAATTATCCCACGATATTTCTATCTTAAAAATACTATGGCAGGGAACATCGTGATACGACATAACACATTATTCTTATATTCTATTATATTTGTTTGATACGACATTTTCCAACGTTAGGCTTTATTTATGCACTTAAGAGTTAATATTTGCTCTTAGTATAAATAAAGTCCGCATGCAACGTCAATAAAACTATAACACCACAGAGCAATTATCTTGTCTGTTTACTGATTTTGTAAATCAAACAAAGTTAAATACTACCTGTGCTTGATCATTCATCCAAGATGTGTTTTTTTATACATACACTTAAGTGTTGTAAACGTCGTACTCAAGCATATATGTACACATATATATTTTTAATTTACTTACTATCTTACAGCCTACATAATTGTGTTAATCATAATATTGGTATGCAATTATGTACAAGCTGAATTAAATAAAAAATAATTCGTTTCCAGAAGATTAATTCTTTCTGTTCAGTTTCTTGTAAATTTGTTTCTTCATTTAACTGCTGTAATTGGCTTAGTTCGTATAAATAAAAAATAAATTACTAAAACTTTTTTTTTTGTTTTCCGTGGTATTTTTATGTATTTTTGTTTAATTAAAATTCAAATTAGTTTTCAAACTGCTGATAATTTATTAAAACATAACCTATTTATTCTTTCAAATAGTCTGAAGATGCCCATTAGAGGGTGAAAGCGCTAATTGGTCAAAATAAATAAGTGGAAGTGTACCAAGTATTTTTTAAATTAATAACTTATATGGAAACATAAGTTATTACATCATATTTATTCTTGTTTTCTCTACATTTTTCAGCAAACTTAACGCATCAATAAATTTACAAAACATTGATACTTGACTTGGGTAGAGAGAATTAAAAAAAAAGTTTAAATACACTTCATAAAAAATAAAAAGCATACTAAAGAATTATAATTGATTGATAAATTCTGCAGTTGGTTGTCATGTTTTTGTTTATTTTGTTTTACACATAGAAATGTCTTAAATATAATCTAAAAATAGTTGTACCTAGTTTTAAGGCAGAAGGCAAAACATGTTTGACCGCAATGTTAATGCTTTAGATATAAATAATAAATCGTAATGTTTGTTAAAAAAGTATACTTTCATATTGTAAAACGTTTACCACAAACAACACAGATGTGCGAAAAAAAGACATTGTCATTCTTTTATATTTGATCTTGAAAGGGTTTTATAAAGGCTGTAAAAATATGTAAAACCAGCCCAAGTATCAAATTATATACTTTTGTACTTATCCAGTTGTGATATAAATCGTATTTAAAAAAAAAATCAAACCACTCTTACGTAAAATTGAAGACAATCACATACTTCGTTATTCAACGATCATGACGAAATAGTATTTTAGTAAACACGCCCAAATTGATAATGGTTAAAATATAAATAACCTCGTTCCATATAATTCATATTCTTCACCCAAAATCCGCCTAATCATTTCGTCTTCGTCAAAATTGCGTTGGAAATTCTTTCCCCTTGCGAATAGGCTCTTGAAATAATAGAGGGGCGATTTCAGTTGGCGGAAATCGGCTAAGGTACTGAAGGCGCCGGCGTCGCGGCGCCTTTGCTACGTGCGTTGATAATTCAGTCGCCCGCCGACAGCGCCGCACAGCTGACGGCGAATACCGGGAAGCGTCGCGTCATCCGCGTCGGTTCTGTGTTTTTTGACATTTCCCAGCTGAACTCGGCCACGTTTTGCATTTATTGTGATTGTTTTATTTAGCCAAACAATACTTTTAATATGAATGCTTTATTTATTTCCGATTACGTCATACATTGCGAAATATTCATTTTGCGGTAAAATCAACTAGTAAGGCACTGTGTCAATGTTTTTATGCAGATATTAAACGTACGAGTATGTGAGAGAATAAACGATTCTATTATTTTTCAAGCCACGATTTTCTAATGTTTTCATATAATTATTTGAATAATGGATGGAGCAGCGTCCTTGAAGTGATCACTCACGAAAACGGTGCTTTATTTTAAAAAAAATGATGTTATTTATCTTGGATTGCTGAGTATTGTTATACATGTAAATGGTATGATGTATAAATAAAAAATATTGCAACCGTAAATTTTCCTTGGTTTCGCTTTGTAGTTTTTTATTTTGCGATTGATAATATCTGAAAAATATTATTTCCGGCCTCGCCAGTTTACTATTTAATTAAACAGTTTATTTCTTATCGCGTTTAAGTTTATGTTTTTCAATGCAGGATTATGTTACTGTTATCCTCAGCTCAAGTCCCTGGCCTATGCGGTCGATTGGCTGCTCAGTATTCGAGTTTATTGGATTAATTATATTTAACGTTGCATTAATACGTAACAATAAGGATTCTAATTCGATCAATGACTCGGTACGTGCATCAATACTTATTTGCCATTATACTTCTCTTGTTACAAAATCTTATTCTACTTAATCTCTGAGTAACAATAATTATTGTTTGTCACTTACCATGTATGTGTTATTACATAGCTGCCAAATAGTCAATCGTCTACTTAAAGTTACATTCGGCTATTTATGTAAAGACAATTTGACTATGAATAATATGATGATTCCTTAATTCGTTCTGCAGTTTTGTTCCTGATAACATTATATAATATACAATTTTAGTATTTAGTTTATATTTGAAGCACTAACTTTGTGTTTATTCATTATAATACAATTAAAAAACAACTTTGTTTTTAACCACTATTTTTTTATTTTCCACCGACCGGTCTCAAAGCAAACAAGCTTCTTCGTCAAGGTTTACGTAACTAATGAATCGATTCCTTTTTTTATTTTTATCGTGTTCACTAAATACTACACGTGGACCCAATAAATCAAGTCGTTTTTCCCTTACGCGGGTGGTAATTTGATATCATTATTTTCGAAGTTAGACAGGAGAGGACTAAAAGAAATATCGTTCATTTGATTATTAATTATTGTTTTGTTATTATGAATCGCTTTTTTAATTTCTAAGTTGTCTAATTTTAATATTTTATTTTCAACATGAAGTACTTTTTAGTCGTCTTATTTTAATATTTAATTTATTTTTTTATTTACAATCATCTGATAGAAAATAATCATAACTTCAATAAAGACACTGGATTAAAAGTAATTCATGTTGAAAATAAAACATTAAAATTAGACAACTTAGAAATCTTAAAAATTAAAAAAGGATTCATAATAAGAAAACAATAATTAATAATCAAATAAACAATATTTCTTTTAGCCCTCTCCTGTCTAACTTCGAAAATAATGATATCAAATTACCACTCGTGTAAGAAAAAAACGACTTGATTTATTGGGTCTACGTGTAGTATTTAGTGAACATGATAAAAATAAAAAAAAGGAATCAATTCATTGGTTACGTAAACCTTGACGAAGAAGCTTGTTTTCTTTGAAACCGGTCGGTGGAAAATAAAAAAATAGTGGTTAAAAACAAAGTTGTTTTTTAATTTCATTACAATTATAGTATACATTTTTAGAATAGGCTTAAACATTTCGTAAAGTCTGGAATCGAAAGTAAAATACACGGACTTTTAGTAAAGATAAACTGCTGTTTAAACAGTATATTATCAAGTGTTCAGACATCAGTATAAATATTTAAAAATAAATTCATATGAAAAGTTTATATTTGGTTTGTGTTTAAAATAATAAAGATAACTTCGAATTAGAAATACAAAAAAAGACAAAGAATAGCTACAACATCTAACGTAATAATTCAAATTTTGCACATAATTAATTTATTCAATAATTTTCACAAACAAGGCTATAAACATCCTCTCTGATACAGACCATGTAACTAGCATTCGATTCAAATCATATTGCAAATTTTAAAGATGTCTCGAAGCGTCACATATGTAGGTGTTTTAAGGACACAATAAAATCGTCATTAACATACTCCCTTAGTATATTTTGTTTAAATTAGTTGCAAATTACTTTTCATAACAAAAAAATCGGTGATTTTTTTACGAGTATATTTTCGAAATGTTACCTTTAACAACCATAAGTTTTTTTTCGTGAAGAAAAATTGTTCAGAATAAAATTGAAGGCCTTATTTTAAAAACCTCAAATGTCACAAAATCGTTTCAAGTGTTTAAACTGAATGCCAAGGTTTTACTTTTGTTATTATGTATTTTAATAAGATTAAATCATGGATAAACTTTGATTCTACTTTACAAAATTGTATAAATAATGCATGTATATTTATTTTTATATTTTTGAATAAACAAATTTTCTAAATACATAATAAAATGTCACTGTGAAATTAGCTGTTTTTAGATAGCATTTGAACCTTGGTTTTTTAAAACAAACTGTGATGAAATTGGTATGAATGGTTAAAATAAAAATATCGTTTTTTCAGAAACTTGAATAGTGTTGAACCCTCCGTGTTTAGATTTTCAAAATATTCAATAAGCACTGTTTAAAACACATATATATTGACTATCTAGAACGCCTTTTGAATTGTCAAAAAATGAGTGATAGTGGTGCTACATTGTGATAGAAATGCTAATTAAAAGATATTTTCTTTTCATTCAAACAAATTCATGTAGATAATTGCCGTGTTCGCAAAAACATCGTATTTTTATCAGTGAATTTTAGTTAACTATAGATTTTTCGTAATATTTCGAAAGTAGAATTGTTTGGACTCGTAGGAGAAAAATAAAAATTATTGTGGAAAATTTTGGACATTTGGTGTTTTCACAACGAGGTTTTCAATTTTGAAATCTCTTCCATCGTCGCCTTTGCAGTATATAAGTTGCGCAAATCATGTTAGTTTATTTTATCATGCTTGTGAGATAGTTCTCATTGAAATAGAACAATTGAGATAATTATAAAGATCATCAACCTAGCGTTTAATATAATTTTCTCTACTTGTGTGAAATGATTCTCGTTTCACTGCGGCAATCTGCAACCGCTTATTATACAAGCCATATCTCGTTCAAAGTCATTAAAACAATCGTTTCCTTGAGCAATGTTGTTCCTACCGCATAACCACTAATAGCCCTTTGGGCTTCCTACCTATGAGGGTAAACCACCCTCGCCTCCGGTTAGACAGCGCGTGGATTCTCAATTCCGGCTCGTAGGGTCAATTTCACATCGGTCATATAAATCCACACAAGACGGAAAAAAACGGATTGATTTTTGTTGTTGGAACTTTTTGTTACGTTGAATCGGGTTGTGTTCCTGTGGCTAGTGTCTCGGACTCACGGATATAAGGTCCGTGGTTCGAACCCCACTCTACCCCAAAGATGATTTTTATTTTCTAATAGTGACTTATTTACCACTCGTTGAAAATGATCCTCAAAATTATTTAGGTAAATCATAAGAGCGTAAATATTTCTTTAAAAAAAATATATATATATATTAAATGTCATGTAACTTTCCCTTTCCGCACCCAATGGTGCATAGGGCACTGCATTAGTACACCAATCGCAGCGTATCTTGATCATATTCGTTACGTGAAGGTAAGATGATCAGTCTTACGATTCAGGTGCCAGTCCTGGAACTATACAATATTCTAGTGTAAAAACACCCTTATAAATCAATATTTCATGTCAACCATGTCGGGAATCGAACCCGAGACCTCTTGCGTGGTATGCAAACGCGCTGGCCATTGCACCACGAGGCCGACAAAACCAGAATAGCACATTTTTTTCTTTTTATAACTTCAAACTATTGGATTTTTTTTGCAATACGTAATATTACTAGTAATATCATCATTTTTTGTTTAGTAAATTTTTCATTTTATTTAATAAAAAAAATTGTTGTATATTTTGTATAATTTATATTTTAATATTTGCATATGCTTATTTTTTTACGTTATCTTATCTGGAATTTTATTATTTATGCTGTGTTTTTCTGTTTTGTTATTCTATTGTATCACGTGTTATTATAATTTAATTAATGTTTCTATGTATTTTTTATTGTTCATTATTATGGCTTATCACGGGCACAGATTTAAAAGCCTTAATAAGTTCATGAATATGTAACCGAATGTAATTTCGAATAAATAAATAAATAAAATAAAAAATCAGTATTATTCTCTTTCGCAGTGTATCTTAACCTAGCCGGACCGAAGGGGGGGGGGGATTCGAATCCCCCGTAAACCGTTTTTAATTCGATAATTTAAGTATTATTAAAGCTATTTGCAGTATGTTTTTCGGAATCGTAAAATAAATAGAAAGAAGCATTTTCCTGTCTTTGTTTTCAAATTTTGAAAAAGTTGTTTTTTTAATTTTTTTTTACCAAAACAAAAAAAGACGTAAGTAATACAAGAGTTAATTTCACTTTATGTACATAAGCATTCGGCAAACTCACAAAAATGAATAAAATACACGAATGAGTAAAATGTGTGTACGCGAAAACATGAATAAATTATTGCACGGTCATAAACACTCCCAACGTTTTATTCTCCTGACGCCATATACAAGTAGGCGCTGGGGTCGTTCAGTCCCCCCGTTCGGATCATGTGTAATTTTTGGATGCTTAGTGAGGGAAAGGTTAATCAATTTTGTTACATAAAGGTAAGACGATGAGTCTTTCGCTTCAATTGCCAGTCCAGGAACTATGTAATATTCACATGTAAGAACACCTCTTTTTAAAATAATAAATATTTTATGTCAACCACGTCGAGAATCGAACCCAAGATTTTTTCGGATTTTTGTCTCCAATTTTACACTACAGTATTTTATAGTTCCTGAACTGGTGCCCGAATCGTAAGACTCGTCATCTTGCCTTCATGTTCAAAATGTTTTTAAAAGAGTGCACCTCTTACGTACTTCCAGGCGTTTTTTTTAAAACGTGAATATGGAAGTTGGCAAATGCCTTTACCGGGCTTGTGACCCATCATTGGCTGATTTAAATGACCACATTACACGCTGTAACATTCAACACTCTGCCTATCTTTGAATACATATATTTCTTATATGCCATAAGTGCTCGTATTTTAATATTCTTTTATAAAAAAGGGGACTATGTCTATCGAAATCTCTATGAAATATCTATCGATCTTGGTAAACTCCCGGAGGTAAAATCAATTACTAAGATTTGGTCATACTAAAAATATTGATAAAAGCTTTTAGCTAAATAAATGTTTGAGAAACTACTCAATAGCCAACTCAACCCTTTTTATTGAAGCGAAGAATATTCGATTAGCACTACTCGTTCAACCGGGCTTAAAATTACGTTTGACTTAAAACCACACCTCAAAGGGGTTTTAGAAACTTACTGCATACAGTCTGGTACATGTCGTTTTAAAAGGTCGAATTTGTCTGTGTACTAAGCGTGTTAATTCTGTTAAAAAAAAAATTAATAAAAAAAAAACAAAAACAGATTTACTTTAATTACATTTTTAAAATATACATATGATACTCGTATTATCAAATTACAACAGGGATGGAGAAAACCTTAAAGTAGAGAATTTGGAAGTCTTGGCATTTACAGGGCTTATGACCTGTCGTTGGCTGGTTTAAGTGGCCATTTTACACACTGTAACATTCACAATTTTGCATAATTTTGAACATCTATGTTCCTTCAATTCTTCCATCTGTTGAAGCGTTGTTAATAAATCCACCTGGTCCAAGAAGTATAAAAATTAAAAAATATTCTCAAGCGTTGCCTTTGCCTTGTAGTATGTAGGTGAAATAATTAAATCAGATGAATCTCACCCACATTAATAAAGGTTTCGGCTCTGTAACTTCACAAACATACACAGATGGAAGAATTAAAGGAACATTCATAGATGTTCAAATATTGGCTGAATGGTGAATGTTACGCATTGTGTAAAGGGGCCACTTAAACCCGCCAATAGGTCATAAGCCCTGTAGATGCCTAGACTTCTATATATCCTTCTCTAAAATGTTCTCCACCTCTGTTTGTAATATGTTAATTAAATGTTTATATTCGTTTTTGAGATGTTATAAACTAACTTGATAAAGCATTATTCAATATTTGTTACTAGCTGAACTTGGCCACGCTTCGCAGTGGCTTTGTCTGATATTAATCTTTAAGGGAGTGAATAAAAATAGTCTTAATAGATTTAGAAATGAAATGAAATGAAAATAAATATTAAATATTTGATTCTTGACAGCAATCATCCACGTTGAATTCTTTAAATTCTTCTTTGTAGACATTCAAAGTTTTTTTTGTTTAAAATAGCCGGAGTATTATGTGAAAGGTTCCAGTTTTTAAAGGTATATCCGGCCAACATCTTTCGTAAGCCACAGCTGTCCGCGTCATTCCTCTAAATAAAACTTCGATCGATCTTATTGTCGTCGATTCGGCATTGGGTTAAATAATTCAGATTTTATATATTAAAATTTACGTAAATTGTCAAGATTTAGACAGATGTAATGATATTCCATTATAAAGATGGTAATATACCATATATTTTAAATACATAAAAAAATAAAATAGGGTATTTAGAAAGCCTATAATTATGGACAAAAATACATCATTAGATTCCGTGTTCTGGCAAATTGAAACGACATTACGATTACAAATTCAATTACATAGTACTTACATGCCGTAATGCGATGCTTCCTCGATATAAAAGAACTACATCTTATATTTTGTTACATTACACGTTTATTCCGCTTGTCACGGGCGGTCGTTTTGCTTTTTTAAAAATGCACAGTCTGACGTGTTATTGCCACGCTTGAATTTTGACGTAGCAAAAATATCATTTGAACCCGTGCTTAATTACGCACTACTTAAATGGGGCAGGATGAAATATTGTCGTTACAACATACGGAACCTATATTTTTATTTATATAGATAAAGTGAAATGCCGATTCGATCAATAAAATATTTTATTTCATTTCGATCGTATCGACTGTTGATTATCGATATCAGATTATCATGGGACCCTTCAGTTTGATATTCGATACAAATCTGCGATATTCTTAAAATTAATTTGTTGATCATGTTCTTCTTGTCTGCGCTTAATTTAATAACGGAATTAAGACACGCACGCGAAGGTAGTTTTGATGGAACTTAAGATATCAGCACTAAATAGACTTGATAGTGAAAAGTTTGCTTAACCTCTAAAATTTCAATATGACCCTTGCGAATAGTACCGAAAAGAAATCGATAAATCAGATTGTAATCGCTTACGTAATACTGGATAAGAAATATATTCAAAACATCTATTATACAAATTATAATTTTCAAAAAATATTTTTTAAGTCCATAGCATTAGTTGTCTTCATAATAAATAACGTATGCATTACTAAAATATTATTTCTGTAATAAATAATGTATGTATACGATATACGATAAAGTTGTTCTATGGTAGTAAACAATGTGGGTATACGATAATCAACATTCATAGGATAATAAATAAAACCACACTCGACATAATTCTTTTGTTCTATGGTAGTATATAATGTATGCGACAATAGCCATTTTCTATGGTTGTAAATAACGAAGCTATCCAATACCTACTCAACATTTGTACTATACATTGCCATTGCCAAACACATACATATGCGGTACCTGACATTGTTTTTTTTTTTTTACATTAATAAATAATTCTTACGATATTTCTTTAAAATAATAAAATCTTTATTAATCATAATATGCATTGTGATACATATAATATAAAAAAACAAATGACAGGTTGCCGACGAAGATACTTAAAATTTGTATACAAACATACCCATTTCCCTACAGAAAATTGTATTTTACTATATGGACAATTTAAGATAAGAGAGTTATCTTGTATGTAAAGTATAATAGAATTGAATGTATGAAAATATGTATATTTGTATGGAAGTTTTAAGTATCTTCGTTAGTAACCTGAAGTTGAACATGTTTCGAAAAAAAATAATGCTAATTCACAATTTAGTACAAAAAAATCTATTTTACTTTGCATGCGGAGGCTCAGGGCCCCGATTACAAGGGAAAGTTAACAGAGTTATCTTCGACTGTCTATAAAGAAAAAATGATATTTGTGTACGAAAAATAATATAAATGTTTTTTGACACCAATATTTGAGAAATCCAATGAAAATTTACGGTCTTGTTTTGGAGAATGACACACCATTGCATATGTTCCTTAAAGCACAACATTCGTGTTTATTTCCAATTTCCGTGCCATTAAGCTATATAAAAAGTGGCCATATGCGTGTAAAGATAGTGAACCACCCTAAGGCCTATTAATCTTTATTAGGGATGTTTTTTATAATACTCCATCTGCTTTTCGACGTTTGTACCACTTGAAGTCAGTGTGTTGGTTTAAAACGAAATATTTATAAAAAATTGGTACATACCACACCATCAATCTATAACCGCTCCTTATTTGAAGCATTCGGTGTCCACAAAGAACCTGCAGGCATTTCTGTCAGCCGCAGGCTCCTGTGCATCTTGCCAAGCAAGCCAAGCTCGCGTCTCGTAGTTCTGACACGACCTGCCGACGAACCTGATATCTTGTTTAGTAGGCAAGCATGGTTAAGGCTCTCAGGGGTGCTATTCTGAATCTTCTCTACCCTCTAGAGAGTAATTAATTAGGGGATTTTTATTTTTTGCATGCGTTTACACTTTGCTTCACATATGACCACACTGGTGATTAAACGTCAAGTCAATATGACACGTGAAATCAAACATGATGATTTTCATTCAGAACATTATTGCGACCGTAAGCATTACCCAAAACGCATTAGGTTAAATTGATCTAATCGTATTAGTTTTTTTTCCGTTTTTTAAACAGTTCTATGCATCATCTTCTTAGTCGTTTGCTCTTGGCAGAACGGTCGTGGCCTCGTTGGCAGGAAGGAAGCACGTCGTTACGATCCGCCTCCATCCGCTTCTATCTTCAGCGCTTCTGGAGGCCTCCTGAAAAGGGACGCCAATCGCCTCTGTCACCGAATCTTTCCATCTGGTAGGACTTCTTCCGCGAGATCTATTCGTCCTTGTACCACTAATCTTTTCATATTGTCTGTTCGTAAATACCCGAGAACACGGATTAGTACAGTAGATGAAAGACGCTGTTCAATACCCAGTTCTTGGATTATGGAGACATTAGTCATTTGACAGTTAATCATCAGTGTGGCCATATTTAAAACAAATTTTATTCGCATGCAAAAAATCTCCAAATTTATTTCTTCTTTACCCCCGCGATAGGATCAATAATTGCACCTCAGGAGGGATCCGCAGTATATCGCCCAGCCAACCGTATCGCCTCCGCTTGATGACAGTTGTCACTGGAGTATGCTGCGTCCGTTCTCTTATTTCTTCATTCCCCACAAAGTCAAACCACCGCACTCCCAAAATTTTTCTGAGGTAACTATTCTCAAAACTCAGTATTTTGCTGCTTTGGGCTTTGGTTGGGTGCTAATATTCACATCCTTAGAGGAGAATAACAATATGTATTTGAAATACAGCGGGATGTTGCGTTCTTATAATTTACTTTAATATTTCAATTTCGTGGCCATTTTCATTTAATTGTGTAAAAAGTAGAAAGGAACCCGAATTCAAATACTAATATAATATATTTTTCTTTCACTTCGCAACGGAGCAACCGTCGACGTGATTTTTTGCATCAGGATAGCTGAACAACTGACAAGTTACTTTTCATTCCGAAAAAATATCACTCTCCGGAAAATTCTCAATGCAAAAATGAATTCTTAGTGGAAAACTAAATTATTATTAAAACAGAATAACGATGTTACTTCGCCACAGACTAATATATCGTCCATTTTCGACGATAGTTGGAGCACCGGCAATTGATCAGGCTACTTTTAATCCCGAAAAAATATATCATTCCATCGGAAAAAAATTCTTGTTGGACGACAAAATTAATTAATTAACTAATAACCGCGGGTATAAGATTCTAGTAAAATATATTTATTAGCGTTATTATTTTTAAGAAATGTATCATTTTTAATTTAGTTTCATTTAATTAATTTTCTAAAATTACACAACATAGTTGAATTAAACCAGATTTATATTTTACATGTGAATAAAAAATTGAATATTAGTCAGTAGCTAATTAATAAAATAAACTTTTATGACGCAGTCCATCACTGTTCAAAATTTTTCAGTCACCTCAGTGTTTAGCAGTATTTAACTCCGAAATTACAAAATGTGATAACTTCACGTAAACAAATATATGAAATGAAGCGCGTGCTCGAAAGGTTTAGTGTGTATGGAATAAGACCAATATAAAAATAAAATGAATCAGTGGCCCGGAGCAAACGGGGGAGGAGGATCAACAGGGTCTGCCTCTACCGGCGATCCTTCTCCATCGCTGAATAGTCCCCCGGATACTATGGGGGATGTTTATGCTGCATGGCGTAAGTTATCTATTTTTGTACACAATTCAATAATATAATATGTGTTTATTTAAATAAAAAAATTCCGTCAGGTTAAACTTTCATAAAATAAATGCATTCATTAGATGTATTTTTTTATATATTTTGTTTATGTTCGGGTCTTTCTATTTGTTGCCAAATTCGTACAAATCTAATTAAGTAGGGGAGGTTCCGATGTCTTGAACGACGCCCGCTGCACAGCGCGGGTTTAAACTCTACAACTCGGCTATAAGCTTAAACTATACTTTGCGTAATCTGTAAGTGTGAAAGCACTAAAATCAATGATTAATTTTTATTTATTATGGTTCACAAATAATATTACAAACAACATTGGTATAATAATCACAATTTGTTATGTTTAGATATTGCTTTTCAATTATGTATATGTGAACACAACTTGTACAAATAAGTTTTTTAAAAGTTAATATGTAATGTTTTTTTTAATTGACTGGCTTAAATAAATTATATTTATTAGAAAAGTTATTACAATAAATAATACTGAAGGTTATTAGAAATTATTTTACCCAATTAACATAAAAGACTATTTGATTTTGTAAATTACCTTCCAGTTCTACTATAATTATTCAATGTATTGTTAAAGATATAAATATCAGCATTACTTTCCACATAATTATATAATATTAACATACGTGATAATGCACTAAAGTGCGCCATAGTATTATTAAAGGTTTTTAGATAAAATGCAGTGATCGATATCGATCGCCGACAGAGGACATTCAGGGGCACATTTTCTAAACAAAATGTGCAATCAATATTACAATTATATTATAAAGACACATTAAGTCTAAAATCTGTCTCCTAACTTATCTAGACCAAAATATTCTAGGCGCTGATATAAATCATAAGCAAAAAGGCCAAATATGAGGTAATGTTCCATATGAAATTTCGAACCATTTGATATAAAGCAAAAAGCAGTAAAAAAAAAATTCAGTACGAAAAGCTATAAAATTTTTATAGTTTTTTTTTTTTAGTATCCAGATATGTATAATCAAAAACAGTGTGGTATGACTCAAACTGGTTTTTTGCTTAGAAACAGTTGACATAAAGTGTTTTTTTTTACTGATTATTTACAGTTTTTAATTATTTTCATAAAGTTGATAAATAAAGTTGAATGACTAGACAAGTGCCACCGTTTTGTAGCAACAATTCACGGACAGTATATACTTGTAATGCCGTATTAAACAGACTTCGTGAACTCGGCAATAGTTATTCCCATGTATCTGATATATTTAGTGTAGGGTATTGTTCCCATAGAACAAACCTTTTGAACTGTTTCAAAGATGGTGAATGGTAATTATACGAGTATTTATTTATTCATGCATTTCATAATATATACAGTTTTTTGTTCACTTTTCCCAGCTGTATGAAACAGTACTTATGATTTTCTTGTTGTATTACTGTAGAATGTTTTATTATTTAATTTTGTTTTTTACATTTATTCTTCAATTATTTTATCTTTCTACTGAATATGCTGTATAATTTTTAGGTTATTTTTTTTATATAAATCTTGTATAATTTTTAGGCTGATTTTTTTTTTATAAATCTTGGGTATAAGGAAATTTATGTTTTAAAAAAAAATATACATATAAATTAAGCCAAAAATGTTAATATTATAAATTTTTGTAAAAGGCAGATTTGCCGTTTATGTTAATAAAATAAATACTTAAAAGAGTCACATCACAAAATATGACTTTGGCAAAAAGCTGCATTTTTGCTTATGAGGGCAGTATACATGCAACTGGTCTTTTTGGGTGATCCCGTGTATGTAGGTTGGACTCGTTCCGGCGTTTCAGAGACAGTAAAAATACACAAACACCCAAATAACAATAATAGAGACGATGGGCTTAAATCAAACTCAACATGGTTCCCGGCACTACATACTACGACAAATAACAAACTTACACTGAATGTTCCTTCTGCCGACAGCGACACGGTATAAGCTACTATTACTTTTCACCAGTTTCAACAAATTTGGAATAAACAGCCTCATCATATTATGACAAGGGACTGTATGTTTCTTTGTCATAGTGTATAAACACTACCTAATAACTTCTGTTCAATATTCATGTATGCGGCTTCGAAAACTAATACATATTTATATTTGGATTTCCATAATGTATGTAGTATCAAATACAACACTGTTGCACAGCAGTAGGTACTTAGAATATTAATTTGTCAATTGTGTAAATATTTTTCAAATTTCACTAATGCCCATACAAATGAACAAGCTATTAAGTTTTATCAATGAATATTATAATTTCTAGCTGACTTTCATTTTCCAAAACAATCAGTCTTTTGTATTTATTTACTGTTTCTTAATTGCTATTTACCTGATTTAAATATAAGTGCATGCATAGTACGTAATACTCTCGCCTTCCACACAGTAGCCAGGCTCTTTATAGACCTGGGCTTAGAGAGCGAGAACTATTCACGAGGACCCGTCACAATTGATCTTCACAGGTCGCAGTGACGTCAGGACCTTGCATAGCACTGACCCCCACCACTAAGAAAAATAATAATATTACGTAAGACTACTACTTTAGACGTACTTTTGGTGAACGCATTTGTGATATCAAGAGTCGATCATTGCAATAGAATATATGCTGGCTTACCTAAATATAAAATGGAGCAATTGCAGTCCATTCTGAATGCAGCTGCCAGGTTAATATTTGGTGTATCAAAGTACAATCACAATACACCGTTTTTTCAAAGCCTTCACTGGTTACGTTTTCCAGAGAGGGTCCAGTACAAGCTGTGTTGGTTAATGAACAAGGCGATGCATACCACGCCTCCTCAATACCTTAAGGAACTCTGCGTTCCGGACGAGCTGCCAGATAGGCGCCTCACTCTCCGCTCAGCCTCCCGTTCTGCTGTAGGGAAGGTGATACAACCTCATTCACGCAACCAGAGTTCCAAATTTGGCGATAGGGCTTTTGCAATAGCAGGACCTTTGGCGAGGAAAGCTCTACTTTCAGAAGTTGAAATTGTGCAACAGAATCCCTTTTCAGAAAAAAATAAAAACTTGTTTATTTGCGAAATCGTTTCCCGACGTACTACTTTTTAGATGTTATTTTTAGAAGTACCATATTATGTGTATTTTATAGCGCTGTTTTCGTGAGTAATTACTTCAAGGGCGCTGTACATTATCATCATCATCATCATTCCCTGTTCGCACCTAATGGTGCATAGGGCCCTGGACTGGTACCTAAAGCGTAAGACTGATCACCTTAACTTCTTTTTAAAAAATCGATCGAGATATGCTGCGATTGGTGTAATGATGATAATGTACAGCGCTCTTGAAGTGATTACTCACGAAAACGGCGCTATGAAAATTGTCGTAATTTATTAAATCTATTTACATAAAAATCTTTATTTATCATAATACACAATTCTTATAAATGCAAAATAATAAAACAAAGGTATGCATGACTAAAACGCGGACTTATTGCCGCTGGCAATTTTTTACAGTCTGACCAATAATTTTTTTGAAAAGTGCAATAATAATCGATTTTACCAATCTAATTGTATTTTTTATTACAGATGAAATGTTGGAGGCTGAGGGCGGGAGTATGGCTGTGAGGGTCGGAGCCTTGGAGCGAAGAGCTCTAGAACAAGGTGAACAGCTTCTCTGCCTTCGCTCATCCCTGGCTGATGCCCTAAGGAGGCTTGCACTCCTCGAGGCACCGAGAAATGGGACGCACACCACACCAAATACTCCCACTAGATGTAAGTTAAACTTCCAGCGGACAAATTAATATATTTCCTCTTGCTAACTAATCATCTCTTTATTGTTACATTATGTAAGAAATTATTGTCATCTCATATTTTACTATTTATGCAATATGGAATAAAAAGTACTCTTGATTAAGTAAATTTATTAATGCAGTAGTCTACAAATGAAATAACATTATAGACAGAGTTTGTAATAAGATATAAATAATCAAGCTAAAATACGATAACTATTGACTATCTACATAGATCTTGGCGTCTTTATATTATGTATGCCCCTTCACAGAAAAATATTTTGTTTGAAATGTTGCTAAAGAGATGACACAAAGAGAAAAACGATGGATGTGCGAAAAATGTGACGTTGACTTTCTTTTATGTTTGATCTTGAAAAGGTTTTATAAAGGCATTATATTCCGGGTTTCAAAAAAATAATTTTTTTATTTTTGCATCACAAACAATGATAAATAAAAAAAATAATGTGACCTCGCTGGGGTTACCCGTGCCGAGGACACTTAGCAATATACTTTTTAAAATATTTTTACATGTGAGAATATACAAAGTTTTAAGCACTAAGTAGTTATGTTTATATTTAATTTATGCATACCTATATTATTTATACTATAAAACGCACAAAAAAAGAACAAAAACATAACATAAACGTTACATTTGTGGAGCGATGAGGAACTTCAGCCCTACGGGAAATTGGATACAAAAAATGTTTTCTTACGCGGGGTAAAAATTAGAGCATTAAAATGTACTGCAAAGTTTCTTGAAAATTTACGGTATTTTTTTTTTTTTTTTTAATATTTTGATAAAAACGCACTACTTTGAATGACGTCACTAGTTCATGTAAATCAACCTATGATCTGAGAGCTATGGAAGATTTCCGGTCTGCTTGTCGCTTCTGGACCTATGGGAAGAACTGAATAAGAATAAGCGGAAATGAACCTCTGACGTTACACGCGGAGTTATTTCAGAAATACAAAACTTTAAAAAGTCGTAGCGCTAATAATACGGTGTACAAAAATTTAAAAAATAATTTTTGACTTACTTTAATAATCTATTAACAAATAAAAAAAATTTAAAAACTGAACTTCCTCATTGATTCAATGTTGGTTTGGGCGAGTGAGACAATCCATTATACTTCTCCTAGCTCCACTATCCATATTTTATAGTATTTTTGAACATTTCCTCGTTACTAATTGTTTTAATGGTATATAATATAATTAACCCAAATATGAAATGATATACCTACTTTTGTACTAATCGAGTTGTAAGATAAAATGATAAAAAAAAATCTCTTTCATATAAAGTTGAAGGAAATCACTTGTGTCGTTGTTCTACCATCATGACGATATATTTAAACTTTTAAATATTAAAATTATTTCTGACATGCAAATTGAATCGTACGGCAAAGTTTCTTAAAAATGTACGAAAAAAGTATTTTCATGAAAACGAATTACTTTTAACGACGGCATTAGCTCATATGAATCAACCAATGATAAGAGAGGTGTGGAAGATTTTTGAGTAACGATAATTCAACGAACCAATCGCCAGAACCGACCTAGAAGAAGCGAAAGAGAACTTGAGACGTCACACGCGCAGTAATTTCATAAACACAAAACTCAAAAAAATTTCGCTGATGATACGATATTTTTGGCTTTGTTTAATAGTCTATTAACATTTTTTTTAAACCACTTAACTTTCTCACTTTTTAATTCTTAGTCCTGTAAAAACAAAGTACTTTAAAAACACAACGTGAAGGGATTTTAAAGTCTACCTTACAGTGGCGAATGGTGATTTTATTTACAGGTAAGCTATAAAAAAATATCATATATTTGTACCTACATAGTAGGTACATAATATAATGTAAATTGATATTTTTCTGTGGTTCTGTGTGATACAACAACTGTCATCCATGAAATCAACTCAAACGATGTAACTTCGTGATATATGATATTATATAGAAATATTATCTATTACTTTAATATATAATTCATTAAAAAATAAATAAAAAATACCACTATGAATTCAGTCGATATTAGGTATTTAATTGAAATGTCAACTGGCCGCATTTTTCTAGTAATTGATAGTGCTAAAAACGGCCGCGTGGAGCGCTTTATGTCCTGCAATATGATGCATGAAAGTAATTATGGTCTTATGTCAAAAGTACCATCTCAAAGAAAAATAGTCCTTTAGAAACAATGTTTGGAATACTGTTTTCCAAATTAAGAATTTTCAAATAATTTGTGTAATCTGCAAGTTTAATCTAGGAGAGAAAACCCCACTTAGGTTAATACATCCAAAATATAGTATACTTATTTGTATTAAAAAATAAGCTGGAATAATTTACTAGTTTCTTGGCTCACCGCAGGCGCTGGGCGCGCTTTATTAAAATTTATATTAGAATAAAAATACAAATGGTGGAAATGATTTAAAATAACTGTTAATTATTTATTTGTTTTTCTGTAAATAAAGTTACAGTAAAACATTATTATGGTGTGTCAAATATAATGGTAAGCTGCGCATAATCGCTTCTATACACGGTTCGCCCCTGCTACCTAATTGGCTGTTAAAATACCATTACTAAATACATTTTTTACAATATAAGAGATGGGAGTGGGTATAAAACATACAGAATATTAGAAATTAGAAGCGCCCCAACATTTAAAATTGCTTGACCCAAGCAATTTTAAATGTTAACGTTTACTTTAAAAACACTGTGCTTGTACTATAGTTCTTTTATTGTGCTAAATACTAATTCACTTCTTTTAAGACTTCAAAGAGATAAACTCATATTCGACCTTGTGTTTGTCTGAACTTGATAAATGATAAATGTAAATACTGGTTTGAAGCAAACAAAAAATGATAAGGGATAATGAGATTAAATACTTGTACACAATAACATGATAAATGTAATATTGTATTAGTTTTAGAAATGTTTATTAATCTATGGAATAAAGATATCAATTAACAGAAGTTAATGATATGTCATATATCTAATAACTATTTTATGATGAGTATTATACATTATACTATGGTATTATAAAGTAGCTTCTCAGCAAGTGGTTTAATTTATGAATTATTATTTGCAAATCAAACTATTGCTGTCAAAAAATGTAGATGTAAAAGTTTTAAAATAGATTTTTTTAAATGAACCCAAATATTAACTTCCTTTTTTTCTTTTTTTCCTTAAACTCATTCTTTATCCAAGTCTTTCAAGTATGATTTTAAAAATCTTAACTCAATTTTTATTTTGCACATTTATACATATATAAATACCAAAAGCAAAGTAATACATGTGTTCTCCTGTAATATAAGTTATTTGTATTTTCCATAAATATACGCATCTTTCATAAAATTCTAATCAACTCATGTAATATATTTCATAAGAAAACATTTTATTAATTGTTTTTTATTTGTAAACCAAAAATATTTTTAACAATTAGATAGGTTTTTATTAATAGTGTTACGGATTAAGATATCTGAGTTTAATTTTCGCTTTACCACAAACTAAAGAGGAAAGGCGCTCTGACTTTTCTTCAAACAAGCGTATTTCCAAATTCGCTTCCTGGATTATGGCACTAGCGCAGTGATTTTTTGCACACTATAGATATTTACCATTGTTGTGTCTATCATTTTGCTTTTTTGATAAATTGTTTCTTATGGGAGCTACGACTATCCAAAAACCCAAAAAAGCACCTAGTTTTATCGACCGTCTTAAGAAGTACAGTATACAAATATGATAAATAATTTTGAAAAACAGAAAACGTATCGTCACAGTAAATTTCATTCTGATACTATTTTAATTTTAAAAAAACAACCAAATCGGTTCAGTTTCGGGGTGCGGAAAACGGGACATTCAGACAACATCAATTTTATCTATTCATCAAAATTCCCAGACACCGCCTATCTTTTTAATGTACAGTTATTTATGCCTGAATGAAAATAATCACCCAATTGAAATGTTTGGGTAAATCATGAATTCTAATCAATTTACAATAACTTTGATAACTAAATTCGGCTTTAATTGAAACTTTATTTGTAGAGAAATATATCATTGATTTGATTAAATTCTCATTACAGCAACAACGCCATCACAAAATAAAGATATCAGATTAAGAACTCCGTCCTACCGCCAGTCACCTGACAGCACAAATCAACCTGCAGTAAGGGACCCTGTGAGAAGAACAACCGTCCACGGATCTACCAACAACTCGGGACTTACACAAAGGTAAAGGACTTACACAATGCAATATTTGCTATTTATTCGATGTAGCTAGTATAAAGTGATGAGTTTGTAGGGTTTAATGCTTTTTGATGATAGTGAGACATCACGTCAGGGTCACCAATGTACGATTTTATCAGGGAGCTCTTACCCCAGTTGGAGATTGACAAAATAAAACGACGTTATGTTTCAATGTGTATTATTACATGTTGTACGGTATAATACGGAATCGGTTATGTAGCGCGAGAGTTACTGACTGAGTAAATATTTATCCGATTGAGCACCCAAGGGTGCTACTGTATATATAGTAATAATTCACAGTGTTCACTTTACTTCCTAGTGGGGAGTAGAAGTCATATTCTATTTCTCTGACTGTCAACAATTTGACGTCCGTGTTAGGTAATCAGTAATTTGGATGTTTTTGATTATTTATTGTTTTAAAAAGAAATTGGATGACCCACCTTCTGCACTGTCCTTAAGACGACAGTAAGTCAAATGACAGTGGGCATTGGTTTCTGGGCGAGTCCCACACATTAAACAATTTTAAGACTATATTTCTCGAACTCTAACCGTCTAGAGAACTAAAATCCCAACCAGCTATGCGCTCTGTAGCTGCAAAACATGTTGCAATGTTGATTCAACGTCGAAACGAGTCCAACCTACTCGAGATCACCCAAAAAGACCAAACATGTATTTCACCTTATTGGATTTGTAAAAATTTGGCAAAACTTAAAAACAAACTAAAATTTTGTTTTTTTTCAAGATGTGAAATTTTGTTGACAGTCCCACAGATCTATATTATGCCAGTTATCTGGACTTACAATATTCTCATTTTCTCTTTAATTTTGTTGCAGACGGGGCGTGCATTACCAGTCAACAGGATCCCTACAGTCAGAGAGTCCTAACAGTTCATCTAGCCTTAGTCCTGCACCATCACCCTCCCCCCGGGCTACCCCACACCCCCCACCTGCTACAACACAAAGATACTCATTGTATGTTTCATAAACAAAATGTTTAATACACTTGTTATTTTTGGTGGGATTCAATTCAAGGGTATTTTTAACGGATACCCGCACAAATCATCCTTATTTATGTATTGTTTATTTTATTTATTATTTAAATAAGAAATCTTTTACAGAAAACTCGACCAAATTTCAAAATCGCTCTTGAGATGGTTTTCATATTTTATTACTAAGACTTACTTCAAGTTACGTTAACATCTAAGTCAAATATATATGATAATTTACTCTAGTGGACTAACTAACTTTAACTAATTAACTCGGTTATGTCACATGAGTCAATATACAATACAAGGCTTGATATATATCTATGTTTTAAGTGTAATTACGAAGTCGTATTTTATTATACCAGGCTTCAATTATATGATAATTTTATGTAAATTATGTCAAATAGATTATCAAACAGAACATATATATTATTGGGGACTTGAATAAGTTCTTGCTATTTTGTTCGACTTCTCTCAGCTTCAATGTGTACAGCACCCAATTTCCTTGCTTTTGAATCATTCCTAATGCTTTTAAATGTTTGGCAACTGTTGTGTAATCAACTCTTAATGATTCTCCGAGTTTATTTTGTGTCTTTCATGGGTCTTCATCGAGTAATGCTTCCAATTCCTCGTCTTCAATCTTTTATGGGGTGCGCCAGAGCGTTCTATATCTTCAACATCAAAATCTTTATTTTCAAAGCCTCGAAACCAATCTTTGCATGTTGTTACTGACAGAGCATGGTCGCCGTAAGTCTCCACAAAAATTATGCGTGCATCAGCTGCAGATTTAAAAAAAAAATAGTCATGCAGTAAAATTCCCTGCAAATACTCTTTTTGGCATGAAATTCGACATGTTTAATGCTATGGAAAAATATGTAGCTTGCACTTCCGATGAATAACATATTATTCATTCTTTTTAAGCCTAGGCGCTTCATGATGAATTTGGCTGTGGTATTTCCCGATATAAAAAGGCTAAGATTACACTATCTGTAGGGAACAGTGAAAACTTATTCAGGCCCCTATTTGTTTATAAAAATAATTATATACCTGTATTTAAAAATATCCTCTTCTTTTGCTTAATGTAACACAACGTTACAGCACCGTTTGCAGAAAGAGTTTTTAGCTCAGTCTTTTCAGGTTTTAAAATAATATTTTGACCTCAAATAATGTGTGGTATAAAGTATTTGATAGTTTCTCCTATGATGTATTGTATTTTTGTTTTTTTTTTTTTATTTAAATTTACTTAAAGTAAAATATGTACAAATTAAAACTTAACAAACAATTACAAATCAAGGACAAACAGTTTTAATTCAAATAAGACAATTTTTATTTGACCGAATAATGTGTGTATACTTTACTGGTATGGTAACATAGGTTTTAAAGTTAAAACTATACCAGTTTCTGTCAATTTCGCAATCTTTCTTTGAACTAATGATAATTTTTATTGCATAAACAAAACCATTATTCATGTAAATACCATTTTCCTAACTGTACATCCATCACTCATACTAATAGCATTTATCTTCTGTCAACACAGCTTACAGCACAATTGTACCTCCAAACACATGAAAAACATGCTTTTAAGAATAACACATCTCATGGATGTATATATCGATTCAATTTACTTTCTCTGTAAATCATATTATAAATGATCACTATCTATAAATCAATTACTATCAAAGAAGCACTCACACATGGCGACATGGGTACTATCTACAGAAAAATATTACAATTAAAATTTTATGTTTTGATAACATTTCTAAAGTATTTTATCACTTTTTTTATGAAAATTTTTTTAGCATAATTCTTCGCATATAATATTTATTAAGGACCTACTGAAAACAATACAAATTAAATAAATGTGCTCTTTTGGAAGTTATTCACACATACAAATTAATATTATTACACTGGGCCCTTGGCCTCATAGAGTTTGAGATACGTTATTATTGTATTTTTTTGTAATATGTTTGTATGAATAAAAAAAATATATACAAGCAAATATGTGCAAGTTTTTTACAATAACATAAACAGTATAAAAACTATGCTAACTCAAAACTTTGGTCCCAGGATATTTTAAAATCCTGATTATTGTTTTATGACGCAATTAAAATCAATTGTTTTTTTGTTGGTAAATACTTCTTTATAAAACTCCTTACTGAATAATTTTCAAACAAAGCATTAATTATCATTATTTCATTTTTACTTACATATTTATTTATTGACCAAACAGCACAAATCCTATTTGAGTTGAAAATGTTGTTAACAATTTATTAGCCTTGAGATTCCCACTTCAATGAAAGCGCTAGTTGATCAGTAAATAAATCAGTAAAAATAAACAATATAATGTAATTAATAGTTTGTATAAAAATTATCCATATCCATTATTTACAGCGCCTTCTAGTGTAGTATTTTCTGCGAAATGACATCCTTTTTAGTCACTTTTATATTTTCTGTCTTTGTACTTAATAAATATGCAAAACGAATACTCTTAACTTACATCACTATTAAATTAATTCCTAATATTTTTGGACATTACTTTTATAAAGATAACCAAAGTAAAATAAACTTTCCCCTGTCTTAAGATTTTTATGTCATATTCTTTGCCTTCAGGTCAAGAAACAATTCTTCCTCAAGCAACCAGAGTGGAGTTGGAGGAATGACGTCTCCTGGTCCTGGAAACTTGACCAAGAGATGGAGTTCTACGGGAGATTTTAATGCTCCTCAAGGGGGGATTGCAAACAACAGGTATACATTTATTCTCCCATTGCAA
This sequence comes from Micrasema longulum, assembly GCF_059751315.1. Lineage (NCBI taxonomy): Eukaryota > Metazoa > Arthropoda > Insecta > Trichoptera > Brachycentridae > Micrasema > Micrasema longulum. Next base: position 915,231 of record NW_028277280.1, read on the forward strand.
ATTCTAACAAATCATTATCTGAATGCCATTTTCATAAAAAAAATAATCAAACGAACCTTACTTATAAAATGTCACTGATAAATTAAAACAGAGTCTGTGTTATGTGATAGTACTTCAGCAATTATTATGGTCACTTGTATTTATGATAGTGACAAAAAATGCATGTTGCACATTTTTCTTTTATTTTATTTGCTTATTACTATTATGCATTTTAACAGTTTTTTTGGATTCACGTATTTGAATGAGTAAGAAAAAAGATTTCCCTGCTTGGAATTATTATGTGAAAATATTATGCATTACCATATAAAAAAATTGAAGTAAAAGATCACATTGCATTATCAGGGAACTTCCCTGTTACACAATGCCATTACAATTCAATTTGCTGTAATATTTTTATGTAATGTAATTTCTATGTACTTGGATTTGAATATTTTCAATACGCTAATTGGTGTTTTTTGGGTAAAAATAGCAAAATACAAAAAAATAAATCAATATTAAGCCAGACGAACATAAAATCACCCATAAAACTAGGTTTCACACAACATTCTTACAAAAAATTTACCCTTTAAAAATAATACTTTGATTATTAAAAATATACAAAAATGGCCTGTACAGCAATATTTTCTAAACATCAAAAGTGTTTTCTCATCGAAGACAGAAGTTTTTTCCCATCACTTAAGTATTTTTTTCACAACGCTAACATATTGTGAAATCTTCACTACCATATAACATAAATAAATCAGAAAAACTGAAGCATTTATAAGTAAGGTTCATAAGTTTATTACATTTTTCCACGATTTTACCAGTGCACATGAAATGATACCACCATATTGATAACATATTGGTTTTTGATACAATATTGCTTGTAAAAACAGTCACCTTAGCATGCGATGTGTATTACCGTTTCTCATAATTTAGTATGTACAAGCAGTACTTACCAACATTATAATCATATAAAACAATAATACTTTTTTCCACAACTTCATCTGACTGAAATCTATCTCAAGCTACCAATGAAAATTGATAAATTAAATGTAAAGCCAATAAAACAATTATCATTCTGAAACTGAGTGCTTCTAAATTAATTAAATTTAAGACATTTTACAAACAATTAATTGTGGAATATTTACATTTTATCATTTAGCACATTTCACACCCTTTTTATGTTACAATGTGCTGTAAACATTGAAAATGCTTGGACACAATATTTGCTATTGTTGTTTTGACATTTCCTTTTTTGGTTTTATTTTGATTAGCACCTTTTCTTTTTGGTTTATTATTTGTGTTTCCTTGTAGATTTTCCACAAAATCCCTGTTGAATTTATATTCGAAACCCTCTCAAAACGGATCAGTATTAAAGCATGGGTGAGTTTTTTTTCTTTTTTATAATTTATTTGAAACTACTATCAAATAAATAGTAGTGATAAAAAATATTATTAGTATTATTTTACGTGCTTGAAATATTAAGTTTCTCATTTATTAATTATGTTTGATGGTAGTTTCAAATTGTTGTTTTTTAAGAGTGTGTATGTTACATTTTACATTATTTAAATCTGATACATGTGTTCTACTATGCAACTAAAAAGCATGGTGTGATGAAAAATAACAAGTGCCTTGAGTTTCATCCTTGTCACGAATGATTGATGTTTTGTTTCATTTTAATACTGCATGATTTAATCATACAAATATACAAAAAAAACACACACACATTAATTGTAATCAAATTAATGTGATCACAACCATTTCAGATGTGTTGTCACTTCATTTTATATGTTTTGAGTTACATAATAATCTAACATGGTATTATTATTATTTTTTTTTTTTCTTTTATTGTGGAAACATACAGTACAATTACATAGTTTTATAGCAGGGGTGAACCATGTATAGAAGCAATTATGCGCAGCCTACCATTATATTTGACTAACCATAGTAATGTTTTATTATAACTTTATTTACAGAAAAACAAATAAATAATTAACATTTATTTTAAATCATTTCCACCGTTTGTATTTTTATCCATATATAAATATAAATTTTAATAAAGCGGGCCCAACACCTGCAGTGAGTCAAGAAACTAGCCGATTATTCCAGCTTATTTTTCATACAAATAAGTATACTATATTTTGAATGTATTTACCCCAGTGCGGGTTTTTTCTCCTGGATTAAACTTGCAGATTACACAAATTATTTGAAGATTCTTGATTTGGAAAACAGTATTTCAAACTTTATTTCTTAAGGACTATTTTTCTTTGAGATGGTACTTTTGACATAAGACCATATTTACTTTCATGCGTCATTGCAGGACATATAGCACCCCACGCGGCCGTTTTTAGCACTATCAATAACTAGAACAATGCGGCCAGTTGACATTTCAATTGAATACCTAATATCGACTGAATTCATAGTGGTATTTTTTATTTAATTTTTAATGAATTATATATTAAAATAATGGATAATATATCTATATAATATAATATATCACGAAGCTACATCGTTTGCGTTGATTTCATGGATGAGAGTTGTATCACACAGAACCACGGAAAAATATCAATTTATAGTATATATTTCTTACATTATATGATGTACCTCCTATGAAAGTACAAATATATGATATTTTTTTATGGCTTTCCTGTAAATAAAATCACCATTCGCCACTGTTTTATTTTATTTGGACTTAATTCTAATGGATCAGTGAAGTTTCCATATTAGGTATATTATCTAAAGTTATTAATTAACTATTTTGAGTGCAAAAAAGAAGGAAAAAAAACATAAATGAAAATAGTTTAAAAATTAAGCTGACAGTAAAATAGTTATTTTAAAAAGTTTATTATACTCTATAAGATATTGATTTAGTGTATATGATAATTCCCCTATTTTACCTTTGACTGTTTTTTTTTTAATAGTATTCTAATACATAGATAAAAAACCTACCAACAGATATAAACGTCAGCTTTGGCTACCTATTATGAAGAAAACTGTATAATACAAAATAACAACCATAGATGGCTCTAGTACCTAAAAATTTTCAAGAATGTGAATCCATATGAATCTTAATATTAATATATAAATAGTAATCATAGTATGGATTCCAATACTTGCATTGAGATACATTCAAAATAATGCTTTCTTGTAAGCTATGTAGGTATTTTAATAATATTAAGTAGAGACATACTTATTAATAGGACTAAAAAAAACAATAAGAAATAATTGCATTGTGATTGACTAGTAAAGTATGTTTTACAGTGTTAATCTCATGGTTTGAACTGACAATATATATTCTGACCCCTTAAAGACATTAAATGTTTACGTAGTCACATTGAATGGTGTAAAGAGCACTGAATTTTTGCACCAATCCCATTTTGACTTTTACATGGCAGCAAGGCTATTATGGTTTTCAAATTCAGATACCAATCCAGTGAAACCATGAAATGTACATAAATAATATAATTTATGACAATCAGGAATAATAATTCTAACCAAAATACTTGAATTTACACATTGAATGTAGGTGCTGGCTTAGTAAATGTATCAAGATTGTAATGCTTATTTGTATTTATTTATTTATTTACATACATTAGTTTATTGTACATTATTTGAGACATAAGTCTCAACTCCGTGAGACTAAAAGTCCTGTGTTGAGATGGGGCTAGCTATTAGTTGACACAGACACATGAGTACCACAAATATAGGATCAGAAACATAAAACATATTTTTTTTTAAATACACTTATACAGGGTGTTCTTTAAACCCTGTCACATCCGAAACCACGATGATCAGTATGGGCAAGAAGACATATAAGCATATTAAAAAAATTATTTAGAACGAAGAAATTTTTTAAAAATAAAATATTTAAAAAAAAACTATGCATAAAATATCGTATGCATAAAAGCAAATTTATCAATACAAACAAATGCGACAAATTTTACTTTTTTCCATGTCAAATGACAACTGATAACCAAACAGTAATTTTGAGAATAACATTATTTCATCATAACAATTGTGCATAGGGCACTGCATTGATACACCAATCGCAGCGTAACTTGATCATTTTTGTTACATGCAGGTAAGATAATCAGTTTTACACTTCAGGTGCCACTCCAGGAGCTGAAATATTCTAGTGTAAAAACATCATCATAAGCATTACCTTTCCGCACCTAATGGTGCATAGGGCACTGGTTGGTACACCATCAGGGGATTAGTCTTGCGCTTCAGGTATCAGTCCTGGGACCATAAAATATTCTAGTGTGAAAACACCCTTTTAAATAAATATTTCATAACAAAAACAACCATGTCAGGAATCGAACCCAAGATCACTTGCATGGTAGGCAAACGCGCTGACCATTACACCACGAGGCCAACATATGCTCCTGGACACATAATACTATTCTCAATAAAACAAATAACCTTAACATATTTGGAACCTAGGAACGACATTTATTGAGTTGATGATGTAATAACTTATATTTACATAAAAGTTATTAATTAAAAAAATACTTGGTACACTTCCAATTATTTATTTTGACCAATTAGCGCTTTCACCCTCTAATGGGCATCTTCAGACTGGTGAATATTATACAGTGTAAGGATAATTTATATAAAACTAAATATTATATTATGTCAATAAATAATTTAAACGAAATTTATTGAGTTATTGATGTAATGGGATTAGGATTTGAGTGGGAAACTCCTTGATGATTTTCCGACTATTTGAGTTTACTGTTTACCATATTGATGTGCCATACATTTTTTACTTTTTTATTGTTATTAATGTTATGTTTCTGATCCCATATAATATTTATGACGATATACTCATTTGTCTGTGGCAACTAATTGCTCGTCCTAAATAAAGTGTAATAAACTACATATTTGTAAACAAATAAATAAATCAATTACTTAATAAACATTTTTACTATCATCTTACTAATATTTATTTTTTCGTGATAAGGCTATTGAACTGTTTAACAGCAGCCATAATCAAAATTTGTACTCGTTTTAATTAACTTAGAATAATTTAATTTTGTTTTCAACACCTGAAACAAAGCTTGGAGAAAATTTCCATTAGGCACAGTTTTTCTATTCGAGTTCACTTAAAGTAATTAAGGCCACTGTCATAGAAACAATTTAGGTGCTTTATGAATGAAACAAGTGGTTTTCATTAGATCTTCCCACTCAAATGACTTCACTATCATTGTAACTTAACATCTATACAGACTTATATACTAGGTGGCACAAAATTTAAAGGTAAATAAAATGCAATTAATAAATTACGAACATATTAAAACATTTATACTGTGTTGTGAGTGTGGATATAAAATTAGTTTTTTTTTATTTTGTTCATTAACGCCCAAGGGGCTATGACAAAAAAGAAAAGAAAAAAAAGCTAATATACTTAAAAATAAAACACGAAATATACATAAAAAAGGTTTTAAATAACTTAGAAAAGTTAGAAAATTTAAAAAATTGGAAAAGAAATAATAAAAAAGTTATACAAAGTAAATTTAACTAAAAAGCGCGGTAAAATATCCCTAATTTTGCGGTTTTTGCGTAATTTTACAGCTTGTGACGCTGACCAGTAAAATTTTGATGAAATTTGGTGCGTCGGTATACACGAATACAGTAAAATCATGAAAATCAACACTCCAATCATTTTAATATTTATTTATTTACACTTTTTATCAAAAATACAATTTTACGTTCACTCTGCCCAGCTAACAAGGGTACATACCCCGTTCTAAGCTAGGCAATTACATTCTAATATATGATAATAGTTAGCAAATTAATAGAGAGCACAGACTAATACAATATAAACTTACTCGTATACATATTTTGATACATATACATACACACATATACACATATATATATATATACACACATATATACATACACACATATTTACACATGTACATACACACACACGTACATACAACCACATAGAAACTCATCCGGCAGTCACAACCTCAGAGTAGTTATTTACCAGAGAAGCTCTTTAGCTCTATTGCATAGAACAAAAGCGTGTCAAATTTTTGGTTTGGTTTTTAGAAAGGTTTTTAGTTAGAGTTTTGGTTTAACAACAAACGTGATACAAACGGTTTCGGTTTTCGTTTGCTATTCTCAATCCGAGTACCAGCGGCCCGTTGTATTGCTGTAGTCTGTAGCTAACTTCAAAGGTAATAATCATATAATGGTTTTTCTCCAAATGGGCTCTTGCCAGTGGCGTGTTATTACTCTTAGGTCACAATACGCTACCGCATTCTTTACGCGCGCTTTAAATGTGGACCTCGTCCACAGGTATTTGTGCATAAAATATTCAATTTGCAAAATACATGGTAGTATTTATTTTTTGCACCATAACAGGCCAGGAGGCCCAATCACAGTGGTGAATTACATCACAAAACACCTGGGCTTGAGAAAAATAACATTAAATTTGTGTGTTCTCACCGAAAATCGGTATTAACTCTTTAAAGACTGTGATAAATAATCCCTTTGCGCGCGGTGATGTAACATCGTGTTACCACTAGTAAAAGACGGAATAATTATAAGTTCAAAAATTGAAGAAAAAAAAAACATGTAGACATAATGTTTAATAATCCCTTTTCCATTATTTGTGCAAATAAACATATAATTTAGCCCTGTTATAGTAAAATAAATTAATAATCATAAACACGCCGCTCAGATTACGCGCGTGCGTTTCCCATCATTGTTATCAACCGGCTGAAATCTGAATCTATTTTACACTTTACTTACTTTTGTTTTTGTCTCTTTCACACTAACACCTGCCATAGAACAGCGTTTCTGTCTTCCTTCTGATGAGTTCTATCTTCGTGCTCTTTCTTATACACATGTGTTGCTGAATTAGCGGACACTCTTTTTTCGCGTAGCGAGGATAAATATTTTTTTGTATTAACATCCAGCATAGTTGTACAAATTTCACTTTCCAAATCCGGCGTGAAAATGTCCATTTGAAGATTACAAAAAATACGAATTCATCATTTTAAAAAATAAGAGAGATATATCAAGTCTTGTGTCCTATGTCGACTAGTGTGACATCACAGCCACACAGGAGTTAAGGAAAAAAATAGCAGTTCACATTGGAATCCTGGTGCCGACCTGTATGTATGGGAGCGATGTATGGAATTGGAAAAACAAGGTTGATAGTAGACTGAATGCCAGTTTGTTTAATGAACAATATTTTGAGTTTGTCCAAATGTTTGTAAACAAAGACTGGATTTCACCCCTTAGGGAGTTATTAAGAAGAACATATTTCAACACAGATGGAAAACATAATAGAGAAGGCTTAATACCTGTCATTTGCTGGTTAGATTGGCCACTTTACAAACTGTGTAACATTCATAATTTTTCCTGCGTTTGAACATCAGTATTTGAGTAGTACAGTATCTGTCATTCAAGTCAAAATTTAGGTAATAATTCATTCTTGTCGATTTTCACTCATACTTTCGTGTAGCAAAAATGGACCAAAGTAATAGAAAAACATCATCAAAAATCAATGTTGATTTCAAAATCGGACGTCTACACATTGATTTGTATTTAAAATCAGACATTTGTTAATCAACCAATAGAAGGCCGGCATTTGGGTCACGTGACTAATAATATGTCATTGCGAATTGTGACACAAAAACACCAAATCCGAATCATTTCATTACGCAAACTAATTAATTTTCCTCAGTACAAAAAAGTGAAGCTAGCTCAAAACCATGTACATGATGTTTGATATCACACTACTCATTTCTTGAATTCTTCCATCTGTTGATTTTTGTGAAGTTAAAGAGCTGAACCTTTATTGACGTGGGTGCGATTCATCTGACGGAATTGTTTCACAATAGAAATTGATTTCATAATATTACGTAATTGAGGTCGTAAATATCAAACTCCAGTATGTCCACAACAATCCACCACAATGTCTATGTGGACCTACTAGCTTCTGAATTAATAAAGAGTTTTTTGACAGTGTTTTCATTGTAATAATGAGGACATGTTTTAATTTAATTTATATTTTTCATTTCCTTTTTTAATCACTATAAAATAAAAAAGTACCTTCTAATGTTTTACAGAATATTTTCTTTTCTCTTTCTTATATTACACAAAAATATTATACCTGTCTATTTGTTATATGAGCAAAAAATTCATAAACATTTCTTTTATACCCACGAACAGGCTTTGCCTTTGTTGGATTTTTTGTTTACTATTTTTACTGTGAATATGTATTTAATTGCTATGTAATTATCCTATATTTTTTCAAATACTCTATTTTACCTCTTATGTTTATTGTAAAAAAAAACAAAAAAATTTAAACAATAGTAAAAAATTAAAAGTAATAGTAGTGAAATTATCTTTTTTTTACTACACTTTGTAGAACAAATGTAAAAAAAATCGGTGGACATATTGGCGTTTGATATTTATCAACTCGATCTTTGTTATTATTATGTTTACTACTAGTTTTGGTACACGGTGTATCTCTATGTCTACCTACGTAGTGTGTGTGTATATGGCAGGTGCAAATTTATCAAAAATATCAAATATGCCGCATATATTGAGATAATTTATTCTTGAGATGTTCTCTGTAACTCCCACTTAAATGAAGTGCTGTCATAATCAGTTGAAATATTTATGTTCCGGCTATGTTACGCCGAATATGTCTGACATAATAAAACAAACCCATTATTCTTATGGCATACATGTTTGTGTGTTTTGGTCAGATCAAATCATTTGGTTTGTTTTAATATGCCCACTTACAGATTCTTCCGAGATTCACAACAAAATGAAATCTAATAATCGCAAATACTAAATATCAACTCACTCTTTGATGCGCCTGGACTACTGAGCTCAGTAAAATTAAATATCCCAACTAGAAACCTCAGACAAAACTTACTCTTTCATACCGATATCCATAGAACTAACTATGGTTTTCATTCCCCTATGTCCAGAATTCTTAGGTCTGCCAACAAACATACCAGTCTTAATTTCTTTGATAACAAGTTGTCTTCTTTCAAACGATCACTGAATCAAATTCAATTATAAACACCTCTCTCCCGCTTCCACTCCCACAAAGTCTACTATATAAACCATTGAGTCTTTCTATTTTTTTATGATAATTTTCTATGTATAAATGTGTCCATCAAAATGCCCATTGGGCGTATATATAAATAAATAAATATGCTAAACAAAAGTCTGCGATGTATGCAAGGGAAGCGATTTGCAGATGAATGTCGATAAATCGAATGTTATGCTTTTTGAAAGAAATAAAAATATGACTAAATGTGAAGTCACTGTGAATACTGTGGAATTAGTGTATATTCATTTAATTTTGAATACATTCAAAAATTCAATTATAAGGCATCATTGTTGCATTTGTTTTATACATAAAAATTATTTTTTTTAATAATAAAAAAGAAGATTTTGGTTTATCTGATCATGCCACGTCTTCTTTGGTCGTCTCCGTCTCATGTTACCTATAGTTTTGCCATATATACTTGTTTTACCATTATTTCGTCGTCCATTCGTTCTACATGGCCAAACCATCTCAGAGACCCTTTCTTAATCTTATCAATTATAATTGATTCAGATTTACACTCTCGCCTGATTTCATCATTCGTAACCCTGTCATACATTGATTTCCCACACATTTGTCGAAGAGATCGCATTTCAACCACTTCAATTACAACGTTTTATTTCGAATTCGAACTTGGGAACTTAGGGAAGTTCAGCCTAAGAGTACGCATTTCTCATTTCAATTTCTTTTTTCCAATGATTAATCAGTATCAAACCGATTGCGCTATATTTCCTGGTAGACTATGAATAAAAATAAGGCATTTTATTTGTCAAGAAATCTTTAAGAAATTCTGAATGGTAAAACTATTAAAAGTTAATTGGATAATTTGTAAGGCGCCAATTTTGTGAAAACCATCTTAAGGGTGTTGTACAGTAAATAAATATCCTAGCACGTCTTGTTGCTACAGAGCGCATGGACAGTAAGAAATCTAGCCGCCATTTTCATTGTTTATTTATTTGACAATGAAATTTAGGGTTTAGCGATATTTGTATGAGCGCGCAGAAATTATGACTTGTTCTAAATTTTAGCATTCGCGAACTTTTTTTTATCCAATTTATTAATCTTTATGTACGTGTGACGTCACTGAACTCCTCCTAAATGGCTTAACCGATTTACGTGCGATTTTTTGCATAATAAGGAGCTTTGCACTGCAGATGTACGTAGATTGAAAATATGATAGAGTGAAAAAAGTCATGAGCAAAAATGTTTTACAATGCATATACAAAAAAAATGGAAGGATATGGTTCTTTTTTTTGTTTTTTAATGTTTATAAATAACATTTGCTTTTTATGGACCCCAATCAGATTCTTTCCTTAATTTTTTTATAATTTTTACCCATTTATTTATTTTTTATGGATTTTCAGTAATGATAAAATAATATTAACTGATATTTAATACATTTCTGACAATCGTATTCCTACATGAGGTGTATTATGGTAGAATATCACATTTTGATATTAGCAAAAAAAAATCTACATCAAAAAATTTATTATTTATGTTTTGGAATTCAACCATAAAAAAGTACCTAGGTACCTACTTAAATTCAATATTTGAATATTAATAATTCATTCCACGTACAGATGAATTATATAATATATAACTGGTCATATTGTACTTTTTTATTTTGTTTTGGGCAACAGCAAATCACACAATGACGAAACAAAAAGATTGAAATGTCGAACTCAATGTCAAATGTCACTTAGTATATATTTTATTGAAAATTCGAATATCAAAACAACGTTTGGCAAAACAGCTAATAGCAGGCAAGCCGATGTTTAGGCAGGATGACGTCTGTTAAGCTAGGGTTTCCTAGGACAGCGGTGCCCGTATTTTAACGGCCGTAGTGAACGGTGATGCGGTGGATAACCGTCGAAACGGTGACTAGAGTGTGGTTTTCTAGGAAAACGGTGTTATCAACACCATTTAACACCGTTTCCCTAGGAAACCACTCTCTAGTCGACGTTACGACTGCTGTCTACCGCATCACCGTTTACTACGGCCGTTAAAATACGGGCACCGCTGTCCTAGGAAACCCTAGCTTTAGGTCCGCTAGTTACATATAATTATCTTTATTTTAAACACTTCTTTAAAAAATAGTATACATTTCCTTTATCTTTTATGGCTTAAATCTATGTCATTTATGTTTCCTCCATATATTGAGTTTTAAATAATCGTCTTGATCCGTAAGTAAATAAATTACTCGACACAATATTTCTTAGTCAAACCGGTCCAGTTTCGTTAGTTGTCTGACCCATATAAATCGGGCTTTATCGTGAGTAAGGGAAATATTTTATTGGCATTTACCTCCCAAACATGTTTTACTATTTAATAAAAACATTGCAAGGACAAACAACGTATTGTCCTTGGCGTACATTCAAGTTAAGTGACCCGTTGATCCACAACCAGAACTACCTTCTTTAAATTATTCTTGAACGGAAATAAACATTTTCCGCCGCTCTGAACATAGTAATTGTAAATAAGAATCATTCGGTCTGCTCGAAAGCACTTTGCAACATCCTAATTGGTTTTTACAATTCATGTTTCTTTGTTACTTTTTTTTCTAGAAACACATTTTTAATTTAACTAATTCATATAATAGATCTGTCATCTTTATATATCTATAATTCCTCTGTACGTGTGATGTCACCGTACTCCTCCTAAACGGCTTAACCGATTTACGCGCGGTTTTCAGAGAAATATAGATCTTTGAGCTGTGCGTGTTGGTAGATAACAAAATCTTCAATCGAATATGTAAAAAAAAGTTAAGAGCATAAATGTTTTATTCGTCGATCTACCAGGGTTGCAAAAAAATGGAAAGATATTGTTTTTTTGTGTATAAAAAAGTTTGTTTTTGAATATTTACAAACAGCGTACTGTTTTTTGTGGATCTCAATCAGATTCTTTCCTTAAATTCCTTATAATTTCTACCCATTTATTTCTTTTTATTAGATTTTTGGTAACACTAAAATAATATTAAATTCAATACATTTTAAAAAATCGTATTCCTACATAAGTACACCCCTTTGATGGTGAGACGACCGGAGTTTGACGTTTGCAAAAAGAATGCCATATTTGAAAAAATATTTATTTTATGTTTTGGAATTCAACCATAAACAAGTACCTACTTAAATTCAATATTTTTTTAATATCAACAATTTTAAGTTTTGGAATTTAATCACAAACAAGTACAATATTTTGAGTTCGTCCAAATTTTTGTAGACAAGGACTGGATTCAACTCCCTGGGGAGCTGTTTATATTAACATATTACAACAGAGATGAAGAACATTTAAGAAAAGGTAATATAGAAGTCTAAGCATCTACAGGCTTATGACATGTCAATGGCTGGTTTTTATTTTTATTTTTATTATGTTTTTTATTTAAAATATTCCGTCTTTTACTAGTTTAAAATTGTATGTACATATATACACTTTAAAAGGACAAAACACGGCATGGTTAAATTCGAATCAGGAGTTGCGTACTGAGCGACGTCTACAAAGAAACTAATGGGTCAAAACGTAAACCTACTCATTTATGAGTAGTTGAGTCGCCTTCTGTTTGATGTGCGTATGCGGTTTCTGGATTATTCTTAATTCTATGCCTAGCATGTATTTTGTTCTTTTTTGTAAATGCCCCTTGGGCGTTAATGAACAAAAATTATTTTTTTTGAAATATTTACTGCCCGAAATTTTTCATCAGGGTAAAATGATTTTTTGTTATTTTTGTATAATTTTAATATTGATTTCTCCCTCTTTAAAATTAGTACGTTTTACAGTGAAATTCAATGCTGTCAGTTATTTTTTGATTATAAGGAATCGAAGAAGCGACTGACACCATAATTGCCATCGATTGTATCGATTTTATGGTGAATATAGATAGAATCAGTTGAATGCCATTGCCATGGTCGCCACATTATAAGGTAGAACAATAAAATGTATACCTACTGTGAGTGAAATAACCTTGGCAAGAACAAAAGCTTCGGACAAACCTCATATTTCATTCCCATGTACTTTGATACCTACGATTCTCGATGTATAATGTTTTTTTACGTTTAACGTTGGGCGTAATTTCTTTTTTAAATATAAAATATAGCACTCACTCAAATGCCTTTAGAAATACATAGATAAATCAGTGAAATAAGTGGATTTTTGAAAATATATTTCGACAAAGATAAAAAACCTTTTTGAAAAAGGAATAAATTTCCATATTATGGAAATAAAGTCATTTGCAGTTATATCTTCACCTTTTTAACTTCACAAAAAATGAGCTGATGCAAAAATAGGTGTTTAAATAAAGGTAATTATGTGAAATCGGCCTCGTGGTGTAGTGGTCAGCGCAATTGCCTACCATGTATTTTTTTTTCTTTATTAGGGCCTACTACCAAAACTTGATAACATCGGCCAAAAACAAGTTACATTTATAAACATAAGAAAAACATAAACAGACAGGAATAACAATATACATACAAACAAAAGACAAGAAAAATATAAGAACAAGAATAACATCAAAATATCAATTGTAATAATAAACACATATCCAAACCAATAAAAATTTCAACATAAATTGAAATAGGCACTAACAGAAAAACCCACCAAAACCTGATAGTGCCTATTTAACAGAAAATAGAAACTTACAGTAAAATTGCCTACCATGTAAGAGGTCTCGGGTTCGATTCCCGACATGGTTGATATGATCTAGGTATTTTCACACTATAATATTTCATAGTCCCTGGACTGGTACCTGAAACCCTAAGACTGATCAACTTACCCTTATGTAACAAATCTTATCAAGATACGCTGCGATTTGTATACCAATTCAGTGCCCTATGCACCATAATTTGCATAAATGGAACGATGTTTGGCAGGGTGAATGTGAAATATTGGTTTGAAGGTGGTTCTACGCTGCGAATATTTCATTATTGCGGGACTGGCGTAAAACTGATCACCGTACTTTCCATAAAAAAAACGAGATACGCTGTGAGCTGTGATTGGAATATTAATGCAGTGCACTATGGTGCACTAGTGCGGATAGGGAAATAATGATGATATAATAAAGCTGGAATGGTAAATAGTGCATTGTGTAAAATGATCACTCTCACCAGCCAATGACATGTCATAAACCAATAATAAGTTATAAGCCAATGACACGTTATAAGCCAATGATACGTTATAAGCCAATGACTTTTTATAAGCCAATGACGTCTTATAAGCTAATGACATGTTATAAGCCAATGAAATTTTATGAACCAATCGCATATTATAAGCTAATGACATATTTTAGGCCAATAGCAAGTTCTAAGCAAATGACGTGTTATAAGCAAATGACGTGTTATAAGCCAATAGCATGTTATAAGCCAATGATATGTGATAAGCCAATGACATGTTATAAGCCAATGACGTGTTATAAGTCAACGACGTTTTATAAACCAGTGACATATTATAAGCCAATAGCAAGTTCTAAGCAAATGTCATATTATAAGCCAATGCATGTTATCAGCCAATTCCATGTTATAAGCCAATGACATGTTATAAGTCAATGACACGTTATAAGCCAATGATTTGTTATATGCCAATGACATGTTAAAAGCCAATGACATGTTATAAACATCGGTATTCCCTTCTCAAAAATGTTCCGTCTCTGTTGCAATGTACCATATGCTATATATTATAGATAATAGATATGTATATATAATATATAATTATTCATGCTAAACTTTCTTTACAATTACGGAAATTTCTCTTACAATAATAGTTATTTAGATTGAATATCGTGTTGTATTTATATCAAATACATCGAGCATATCGAATTACCTTCAATTTATCTTTAACCATATAATTTATTATTTTCTACTTATGTGGACTAGATTTCTTAATTATCGCGGTCAAAATAATCGGATAGAGTATTTAAGAAAAACAAGCCAAAGTATTTTTTTCCATAAACAACAATTGTGTTAATGCATTGCGGTTTTGTGAATTTTAAAAACATAAAATTAGTTTTTAAAGAAATTGACCGTTATTGACTCTAGATTTTATCATTATATGGATTTATTTTTTATCTATAATGGGGAGGCGATCTCGCTGCGCCACGTAACATACCTTTGCTGCTAGCTGCTTGATCTTATATAAGAGATTTATGTAAATATTGAAAACAATGGTTAAAGCCAAATTATTGTTATTTTTAATAAGTGACCGAAGTTTTGGTTCCGGCACGTTTCGGCCAATGAAACTAGTTTCGACAGCGGTTCCGTTTTCAGACAAAAATTGGTCGAAACTTCGGCTCAGGCGAAAGCTGCAGTCGAGATTACGTTCAGCTGTACTCGGGTGCATCTTGACTCGCGACTAGACTGCAGACTTGGCGACTTCATGTTTACATATATGTTTGTGATTCCTTTATATTTAATAAGATAAAAGTCCCATACCGTTCATTGAAGAACTATGTTATATGTATAACATAACAACGAGCGTTAGAAAAAACTAATTTACTCACATAGAATTATGAATAGTCCAGAAACCGCATATGCACATCAAACAGAAGGCGACTCAACTTTTCATAAATGAGTAGGTTTACGTTTTGACCCATTAGTTTCTTTGTAGACGTCGCTCAGTACGCGACTTCTGATTTGAATTCAACTATGCCGTGTTGTGTCCTTTTAAAGTGAAGAAATGCTGCTAGGATCTTAAAGAAACAGGATGCAATCACATTTCACGTGTAATTAGCAAATTAATGTGTATGTAACAAATGCATTACTTAAAAATTAAATTATTTTTCCATCTGTCAGATTGTCAAAAAAACAAAATGGAAATTTCGTTAGTGTTGCCAGGGTAGTAATTTTGTTTACCCTACTTTGCTCATCTAATGAGAGAATCAATGAAAATTGAATCTCGAATTAAACAACTCTGTGGACTGACATTATCTTCAAAACATCAAATATTATTTGACATGATATAAAAATATCCGTTTCGTGTCAAATAAAATTTGTTTTATATTTTAAGTTCAAAGTTCATTAATTCAATTACTCTTATTAAATGACCCTTTACTTATCTACTCTGTTGTGTCAATCAATGTTTCCGCGTGCACAATAAAATTTTAGAGAAATTAACAGATTGCTTTTTTTTACCTTACATTTGTGTTATGGTTATATTCTTCGCGATCTGGCAATATTACCCGGTGACTTCAAGTATGCGCGCGGCGAAAGTGAGACATAGTGGGGGAATTATTGGACACAGTCCGATGTATTCAAATATGATTCTACGCTCCTTCTGGACTATTCCTAATTCTATGTTTACTCATTAAATTGATGCCTTTTATTTCATTGTGTATTTTATTAAACACTTACTGCAGTAAAAACGAATTTTTGGCCGTTTTGAGGTGACTTAACTTATTTAAATAAGTCTCGGTTTCAGCTGAAAATCTTGTTTAAGTCACTAGTTATTTAGCCTTATTTGTTACTGGTGGCCTTTTTAAAGCTGGCGCGTTCGCAATACTCGCACAAACGCATTGTGTAGTATCTGTGAATAAGAGCATGGAATGACATCGCACGGCATACGCATTATGAAAATTTATTCTGTCTCTCTCGCGCTCAGACGCGCTTATGAGCATGACAACTATTGCTTTGTTAGTTGCTAATGACATGGTTATGAAATATACACAGGATGCTTCTGCGTTCGTCTGAATTTGGCTGCGATTCTTAATAGTAAACATATAATGATGTGTATTCTATGTATATGTATTAAGCTATGGATTAAAAACACTGGTTTATAAATATATATTTTACTTTAATCAAATCGTGTATAGGTCGATTATCTAGTGCTGGCGCTTTCGCAAAAACATTTTTAATGTACAGAATACTTATTTTAAAATCTCGATATCATGTCAAATGTTTTAAAAATCTCTTCTGGATTAGAGCGAAAAAAAAACACTTAAGAAAATATCATATATTTATTTATTTTTAAACGAGCATGGTTTTTATTTAATATGTTGTGCTCATCATAATAACAATTAATACAGTGTAATTAAATTGCACAGTTTAAATTATATTGGAGAAAATATGCATACACACTTATTGATAAACAATAAAGGTAGAACATTTGGTTAAAATTAGATATAATCTTTTTTTCAAACCAACATCTTCTAGATTTTAAATGCGTTTGTGTAAGGTTTGCAAACGCGCCAGCTTTGATTAAACAACCAGTACATTGACTACTTTTTGTCTTTTAAATAAATGTTACTAAAAAGCACCAATTGCAATGTGAAGTTAGCGGTTATCTTAATCGTCCATTAAGTAAAATCGAGTTTTCTTGTTCAAAAATGTGTATAGTTGTATTGTTTTTCGAAACATGTTCAATTACAGGTTACTGGCGAAGATTTATTTATTTATTTATTCATACAAATACATATATATTACAAAAAAGACGTATCCATAACTATGAGGCCAAAAGCCGTGTGTTGAATTGGGATACAACATAATGGAAAGTGGAAGCACGTATATAAATTAATAATAGTAAAAATAAAAATTTAATTTTATTGTATAAACATACATATATTTCAAAGGGCATCTGGACCACACGCTTAGAAGTATATAAATCTATGCAATATCTCGCTGCAGTCTCCTGGTATCTCTTCCTTTAACCACATGACCAGAAATGTGTCAATGACTCTTTTCTCAAAATATGTCCCATGTCCAGTACCTTCATGAATTGAAACAATGTCTCAGATAGAAAAGTGGGGGGACATCGAAGCATCTTTCTAAGCATTTTTTTGTACATTTATTAGAGGGTTCATGATAGACGCCGTGCAACCTCCCCAGCCCACTACACCATAGGTTGTCACTGACTGGAAAAGAGCAAAACACGCAATTCTGAGAGTGCCAATGTCCAAGACGTTCCTAAGTGAGCAGAATACATGACACAGCTTTCTCAATCTAGAAACCAGCGATTGGCCCTGAACCTCCCATTGTAGATTTTTGTCAATAATATTATTCCCAGATATTTAATGTAATCAACTGATTTTAAAATCTGGTACGAACAATCAGATCTTATTTCCAGATTAAAATGTAATATATTTGGTTTTATCCACATTCAAAGTAAGCAAAGTATTGTCTAGCCAGGTTTTCACCGCTCTCATACCACTATTCGCTTTTTTAATACAGAGTTCCAATCCCTAGCTTCAAATAACAAAATCGAATTATCGGCAAATGATATAGTTTTACCGCCTTTACTCAGATCACGCGAGTTGATATCCATTTTTATAAGTAAAACAACTGGTTCCAGGACACTTCCCTGCGGAACCCCAAAGCGGGTGCGAGAATCTCCACTTTGTACTTCTTTCGTTTCGTTGAGAAAATTTCATTTTTCTTTATAAATAATTGAAGATAACCCTTTAAATTATCCATTGTAATTGGGGCTCTGAAGCTTAAAACTGATCACCATAGGACATGTGCATAGGACACTGCATTGGTACTCCAAACTGCTACGTTTCTGGATCATTATAAATACATTGAAGGTAAGGCTCACATTTCATGTACCAAAAATTATCCAGATACGCACAAATTTGGAGTATCAATGGAATAATGAAATGATGATGACGTTATTTACATTTATTTTTAAATACTGTGAGAAACAGAAATATTACAATATTTATTTGGAATAATTTTTGTTCATGGCCCTGTACATTACGCTTAAGGATAACATCTTCTTTTAAACAGTTTAATTATGAAAAATCATTAATCATGTATCCGCCTCCATATTGTAGTTTTTTTGGAACGCGTAAAATATCTTGGTATAATCTTATGATACTAATCCGTTTCACATGGTCGCCCAAGTATACTCTGATCCATAAGAGAGACAATAATGTCGGCAGTAGCACGAACGTGAAAATTATCACCGTTCACCGTAGACACTATTATAATATTACGTGACCAGTGCGTCAACGTGAAATAATTTATAATGAAAAATAACTCCTTAAGTATTTTGTTCAGTTTTACATTTTGACTTACCTACAATATATCCTACCTAAGGTGAGACTGACTGGAATTCAAAACAACCTTTGCTATAAAGGTTTGAAAAAATATAAAAGAAGCAATACTATTTTGAAAATCATAAACTTTTCTGCTCACACAAATTTAAAATACACATTTGATCATGATATTCACAACAACTACAATACGCGTAACTCAGAGAATCTTCATGTATCTAAGTTTCGCTCAACGAAGTTCGGTAAAAGGTCTCTGGAAAATATTGGCCATTCCGAATTTAATAAATTGCCCGATGAACTAAAACACGATAAGTCGAATAGCAAATCAAAAGTGTCGCAATTGAAAAATATTACTTAAATCTTATTTATAGTTTATTAATGTAATTTATATACATTTATGGTGTAAAGTACTGTTTCATGTTTCTCATATTATATTTTTTTACTTTTTCGGATGTAGTAACTATGTATGTATCGTCACAAAAATGTTTTCTTTTTATGTACAGTCCCAAATAAATTTTATTTAACTCCTGAAAGGCATAGTGATTTAATTTAATGTGACTAATGAAGGAAACTGTTTGGTACTTATACAATATAAAACGTACTTTTTTTCTACTGCCTACCCTAGTTGAAAACTCTGTGCTTGCGACTGCCTGGAAGTATAATATCTACTTTATGTTTTATAAATAAGAATTTTAAAAATCGATTAGCTTTATAATCATTTTATTATTTAAGTTCATTTGATTCCTATATTTCACCTATCCATATAAAAATATACGATTATGAAATAAAGACTTTATTCTAAGTACAATTATATTATTAATTAAAGTGCGAAACTGACCAATTATTCGTACAGCATTAAATGTTTGTTTTGTATTGTTGATGTTATTTCGTAGGAAGTTCAGTGCTCCAATGTTTACCGCACGGAAGAAAACATTTTTGTATCCAATTTCTCGTAGGGCTAAAGTTCTCATTACTTAACAAATTAGTGGCGAATAATTTACCTGCCGGGCCAGTAATAATTAATTAGTCAGCCCTCTCCTTATTTTTTGCGACTGCATTCGTGACATTTTATTCGTACAAATTACGCTAAAATTCAAAATGACTCCATTTTTATAATATTAGTATCGTGTTCTAAATCCGACATTATAAAATAAGCGCTTTGGCGCACAATCAACACCGGATAAAAACTCTTTCATTATATTGCCTTGTATTAACGTTAGTCAGTTAGGTTAGCCAGTTTAGTTTAGTATATAATCGTTTTCCGCGCTCGGCGCACGTTACTTCGTTTTTCACGTCTCTGAAATATTTTCTTGCATGTACAAATAATAATATATTATAGGAACAAAGGCAGTCTATTCACATATTCGAGTCAATGTGCAAATACCTGAAGCGGATATTCTGTGTGACATAGTTATTACGCGATTTATAAGTCGAGATTGTGTGATTACCGGCGAATTTCTTTTTAAAGTTCGCGCTTTGGAAATCACATACGCGTCAAAAATACCCGTATATTTTTTTACAATTATTCAGGTGTTCAACTTTCAATCATGGCAGATCGGTAAGATTATATTTTAATAGATATAACAAACTGATATTACAGAATTCCTAACATCTTATCTTTATGACTATTATTATATCATAGTACCTGTTTATTTTATATTAATTTATTATTCAAACCGGTGTGGTGTGGCGCGGCGTATATGTAATAGAGATATACACATACTGTTGCACAATTGGTATTTGATTATCATATTTTTACCCATTTAAGTTCAGATTTATTAGTTTTATTTTACAGTATTCTGAATAAACTAATATTTTAATGTAAACGTAATAAATTAATATTCACACTGGCATATAAAATGTGCAGAGCATTGAGTTAAATCTACGTGTTTGACTATTTTACTTTAAAAAACACAGTTGCATATAAATATTTTTTTTTAAATAGTACGCAAATGTGTATGTTTGTATGAAAATTAGAAGCGTCTTTTTCGGTAACCTGAAGCTTAGTGGTTTTTATTATTATTATTTGTTAATATAATTCAACTGCTCCACAAATGTATAGTTTATGTTATATTTTGTTTCTTTTATTGTGCGTTTTATAATATAAGTAATATAGGAATAAATAAAATAAATATAAACATAAATACGTAGTGTTTAAAACTGAGAACTTTTTGTTGTATATTCTCACATATAAAAGTATAGTATCCTCGGCACGGGTAACCCCAGCGAGGTCACATTATGTTTATTATTAATGATTGTTTATAGTGGGAAAAATGAATAAATAAATAAATAAACTTACTTTTTCATACCGACAACCATAGAACTAACTATGGTTTTCATTCAGAATTATTCTTAGGTCTGTCAACAAACATACCAGTCTTGGTTTCTTTTATTAACATGTTCTATTCTTTCATACGATCACTGAATCAAATTCAATTATAAACACCCCTCTCCCGCTTCCACTCCCACCAAGTCTACGATATGCCATTGTGTCTTTCTACTTTATTTTATAATAATTTTCTTTGTATACACATGTCCTTAAAAATGCCCATTAGGGGGGGGGGGGGGGGTATATATATATATATATATATATAAATAAATAAATAAATGAAACAAAGCCAAAATTTTCTTTTTCAATTTTTATATACCGTATTATCAGCGCTTTGATTTTTTAAAGTTTTGTGTTTCTAAAATAACTCCGCGTGTGACGTCGGAGGTTCTCTTCCGCTTATTTTCGATCAATTCTGCCATTGGTCCACTGAAGGCAAGCAAACCGGAAATCTCCTATTTATCTGTCAAAATTATGCATGTTCTCTTATAAACACCTTCAAACATAATACTTATTACCAAAATTGAACATACCTACCTATATTATTTTGTAAATAAATTGTTATATGTATTGGTATATTATTTAAACACCATTTTAAAATAAACACAGTCACATTACTAGTAATGATCATTTGCATTATTTATTGTCTAATTCAAATGCAAAAATATGCCCGCGCAAAATGAACATCTTCTGCAAACAATATATTTCGATATTTACACCTACTGCATCACACGCCGGTTCATTACTGTATTTTAAGTGTAAAACCATAAAAATAAATTGTTTTTTATTCAAATACATTCGCGTGAAGAATCCGTGAATCCTTTTATACTGTAAATGATATTGCCTCTTTTTTGGTGTAGTATTTCGTTTTTTGTACTTTTGTTTTAGTTTTTACACATATGCAATACTTGTGTAAAAATTGTATATGTTTATAAATAAGTAACTTACCTACATAAATATATTTCAAATAATATGTATAATTGTACACACTAGACACAGAGAAAAAAATAAAATAACTAATATCCAGGTATTTACATACATAATATACGAGAAAAATAAAACAAGATTAGAACATGAAATATTTCTTAGATTTTTTTCTAAAAGATTAGATCCACAATGTTTTTCTTCATTATTATACCGTGTGTTGTTAGCACTATTTTCCGACGGATTGGATCGCATTATTTGTACGCCAAATAAATATATAGGTGATCAGTTTATTTTATTTATTTATTTACACTCTTTATCAAAATACAATTTTATGTTCACTTTGCCCAGCTAACAAGGGTACATACCCTGTTCCAAGCTAGGCAATTACATTTTAATATATTATAATAGTTAACAAATTAATAGAGAGCACAGACAAACAAAATATAAACTTATTTGTTTACACATTTTGATACATTTACATACACACATACACATATATATATATAAACACACACATATAAACACACACACATACATACACCCATGCGCATACACATACATACATTCATAAAAACATAGACAATTTATTTATGCGAAACTTCATGGTTGCCATATATAAATATCTTTTTTTAAATTATTCCTTATTTTTATATTTTATTTTCGACATCCAGTAAGAATTTCTGTCCTAACTTACTAAGTTACTATAATATGATATATTCGTTGACTTAACTCCCTTTACCTTATCAGCACAGAAATAGTCTTCTCTTCAGAATTTCGATACATAAACCAGATAATAAAACCTAATAAAAACGTTCATATTTGATTAGTGATAAGAACATGCGTCATTTAGAATGTAGTGCAGAATTAATAATTAATTGATTTTTCCAACATTCTTTTTATTACTTTTCTACCATTTTTTCAACATTCTTTATTTTCTTTTTTTTAATGTGGCGCTTTTATATTTTTTTCTACATCCTTTGTTTGGTATTATTTTCTTTTTTTTGTATAATCTTTATGTATATCATTCTTCTGTGTGGGTGCACCCTCTAATGGGTAAAAAGGCAAATTGATCAAATAAATAAGTGTAAATGTTATTTATAACATTTAAGTTATTACCCAATTATATTGAAATTCCATCAAGAATTATCAAACAATAACATAAAATCAATATTATGTTTACATTTCGCACTCCCTGAAGTACACTGTTGTATGTCTAAATCGCCTATTTTGCAGGAGAGCTAAAACAAACTTTTTAACATTTAGTAATGCTTGTAACTAATTATATATTGACATTATAATGCTTAGAGTGGTTTCTAATAATTCTGAACATTAATTTGTATTGTCAGTATCTTCACACATTGATTCTTTTATTATATTTATTTAACTTTTTGTACATAATGTTATGGCAATTTCTTCCAACCAACCAATAAAATAAAAGTTTTATTTTGATAATTCAAGTCACAGAACATATTCAATAGAAAATAAAGATTAAAAAGCTAAAGATATATAAAAATAGAAATAAACGTTTTTGTTCATAAATTAGCTTAAATCAAAACTATTACTCAATGGGAAAAAAGAGGAAAAGAGAAAGGAGGAGGGGTTGAGAAAGAGAAAGGAGATGTTTCTTCAGACGTGATTTAAACAGAGATAATGTAGTAACATCTTTGATGGTGGATGGGAGATGATTCCATAGTTCAGCCGCATGGACACTATATGAGTTAGAGAAGAAAGAGGAATTGTGGATGGGTATTAAGAGAGTGCCTTGAGAATTAGAATGAAGAGATAAACCATGAAATGATAAGCATTGAAACTTTTCACGCAGGTATATAGGAGCGTTAGGATTATGAAGTACATTGAACAGAAGTGAGAGGGATAGATAGTCTCTCCGCTGTCTAATTTTGAGCCATTTCAGTTGCCTAAGATAATCAGAAATGTAGTCATATTTCCTAAGACCAAAAATGTACCTTATGCATGTATTCTGAAGTCGTTAAAGTTTATTGAGTTGCTCACAGCTTATAAGACTTACATTTCTTCAAAATCAACGGAAATGATCATAAACTGGATACGAAAATCGAAATGTCATTTCATCAAATTCTGGATTTGCATCCGTCTGTCTCTGAGGTACAGATTTGTCGTGTAGGTATCTCACAAAAAAATTTAGATATGTGAGTTTTGTAGATATCTAAGAAACAGAAAAAAAATGTGGTTAAACTGCATTCATAACTCAAAACAGCAAAATTTAGACTTAAGATGGTGTACTTTTGGTCGAGTGATTTGTAAAAACAGTTAACTAGATGTATGCACTCTGAGAGTAATAATACGCCACCAGCTTATAGAGGCACCCATATGGACAAAAACCATTCCCTGATTTTCAACTACAAAGTTAGTTACAGTTTACAGCAATACAACGGGCTGTATGTACTCAGGTCGAAAATTGCAAGCACGAACTGAAACGTTCCGATACACATTTGTTGGTATACTAAAAACCAAGCCAAAAATTTGGAACGCTTTTGTTCTATTCAATAGAATTATGTGATTATTACTCTAAGTATGAGTCTACTAGTTTTTATACTTACTTAATTTCTGTTGTTTTTCCTATTATTTTTTGTGTAATGAAGACAGAAATATCAATAGAATAACTCAATCTATTATTGTTATTTTTAGCACACATACGTGTCAATACAACGAGGATGATGGAACTGTCAGGATGTTTCTGCGAGGCAGACCAGTTGTTCTCCAGTCCCCTACTGCTCTTCTGGACTCGTACGACCTCAACAAAGTGGCTCCTCCCCCCCAAACCAAGCTAAAACTGGATTGGGTTTATGGCTACAGGTGAATATTTACCTTAACTATCTGGCTACTCCATCCTTGATAAAACAATATAATCATTTTGTTAAAAAACTAAATGAAAATTAGCGATTTTAATTTCTGCTCACCACAAGTCAGTTTTTTATACATGAGGTATTTATTTTTTATTTTTTTTATTTATACATGGCACGCAGCGCCTTTTACCTTAAAAAGATACATATTTAAAATAATATAAACACTTTAATATAATGTGAAAAACTTCAAAATTTAATTGAAAAGTATTATGTTACATAAATACTATATTTAACACAGCAGTATTGTATAAAGAATGTATCAAGATATAAAAAAATAATTAAACAATGTGTGCAGATAAAATTTTCAAAAGAAAATAATTTTTTTTTTTTTTAAGAGGAACAAAATATAAGTATGTTAAATACAATAAAATTATGTTTTCTCAAAAAAAATAATAAAAAAATAGTAATAGTAAAGAAAGTTCTATAATCTCACAAATGTAAATTACCATTCACCATCTTTGAAATGATTAAATAGATTTGATTTATTTAAACTTTACTTTATATGATATCTTTTGATTTGGTATTTGGATTCAACTATAGGTCTCATTGCATGAGAATAATAATGGCAATTGCTTGTACTATCACATTCATGTTATAAAGTACTAATTTATCTATGTGGGTGAGCCAATGAACAATTATTTTCAATTTAGCAGAGTATATTGATCTCTATTTAATGAAATGTTTCACAATGGGTGTATTTTGTGAATAGGATAATCAAATTAAAATATTATTCCCCTGGCTTTAGTTAATGTAATTATGGAACTACTTTGAATTTTCATTTAGTTCTGTAACATAAAGTTGTTTTTAAGCAACTTATATCACTATTGAATTTTCAATAATTTCATTCAAGTATTATATTTTTACACATGATGCCATATTTATACTTAGCGTAACATCTGATTACAATGAAAATTGGTTAAAAAATAAAGACGATTGCATATGAATCAAATTGTGTCTTCTCAATTATTTGTCATAACTTATTATTCCGTTTGTTCCTTAGAATATCTCCATGTACTTGTAACTTTCTCAAACTGAACGGTTTGGGTAGGTAGGAAGAAATTGCATTAAGACAATATGTCCACCCTTATATGTATATTTATTGTATATGTACATAAAATGCAAAATAAATAAATCAATAAATCCACATGCTCGGCGAAAAACTTAGCGAGAATGGCAAGCATACGCAAACTAAACGTCTCCATCCACACGCTTACAAGAGTGGCAGTTATTCCCATAGAATTAATATTTATTCTGAGCTTTCATTGGTTCGAGTCTATAATACATATCCTTAATATATGGATAGGAATCCGAGGATTGATCTGTGCACAAAATACCGCCACTGTCCCGAACCGCAGCAAGTGCTCGCAAGAGTCCGCAAGGAAGCCAAACGCCCGATCTACAAGCGTATGCTTGTCAACACTTGGCAAGGGTGTAGAACCACCTTTATATTTATGTAGAAAACAATACAGAGATCTTTATCTTTTTTTTGAGATCTAGTGATAAATGTTTTCTAATTAAGAACTTTCACAATTAACTCTTTTTAATTTTTTTTTAATCTCGCCCATTTTTGCAGATTTAGGCTTTTCTCCAAGTTTTAAAAACTGCATATTTTTTTTTTTTACAGGGGTAAAGACTGCCGAAACAATCTGTATCTTCTTCCTACTGGTGAGATGGTCTACTTTGTGGCGTCTGTGGTGGTGTTATTCAATGTGGATGAACAATGTCAGAGGCACTACTTGGGCCATACAGATGATGTTAAATGCCTGTCAGTTCATCCTAACAAGCTGATAGTGGCCACTGGACAATGTGCTGGACATGACAGAGTTGACGCTCGGGTAAAAACTATTTTTAAAATAATATTTATATCACTGATGTGTATAAATAGACATGTTATTGCCTTACTAACCGCATCTTACATTTGTCTGAACTACGATGTTTATCAAACATGTAACACAAAAACATTTAGGGTCATTCATATCGTAATTTGTGAATATATTCATATCATTTTTTTTTTTGCCTAAAAAAAATCAGAATCTTCATTTCTTTTCTCAAAAAGATAAACTTATCACATAAGCTACTCACTTTTAACATAGTTTTTTCCATAAATAGTAATACTTGTGTTTAACACGCATATGATTTCACCAGAAAACACCTTTGGTGAATAATAGTCGTGCGTTGTTTTTTTAAACGGATATAAAAAATCTCATATAATTGAAAATATAATGAATCTATTGCAAAATTAACATCGAGATCATTGATATTCCATATTATCCTTGTTTAAGACAGGAACTAAATGTATTAACAAATAAAACTATATAGCTGTGCTGATTTTTAAAATTTCAATTGAAATTAACGCAGTCTGTTAAAAAATTAAGGCACAGAAAGTAATTTACCTACAAATGTTAAAAATTGAAATGCCATTTTCTTCGCTCGGTCTATTAGTTTATTTTCATCTTATACATAATTGTATACTATGAAAATTGAAACATCACATTTGATTTTTGTGGGAATTATAATATTTTATGTATTTATAATATCTATCTTTTTGCCATCACAATATTACTTACACTTATTTGTTTATAAATTTGTATAAACCACTTTAATTTTTTTAATTACACTTCGACCGGTTTCGAGGTTACTACCTCATCGTCAGGAATTTAACTAACTTATAATTACACGCGTTGCTATTTATATAATAAATAAATAGATAATTTAGAACGATTAGAAATTAGTAAAGCCGTTAATCAAAAACTTCAAATTATAAATAATCAATTAAATTTAACTTCGAGTCCTCTTTTAAAACTATTCCCGTTATGATTTATTTTATCTTCTTTCTCTCTCTTTCTTTCAATTTTCTGTCTCTTTCATACAATATTTTACTATATAAATAGCAATGCGTGTAATTATAAGTTAGTTAAATTCCTGACGATGACGTAGTAACCTCTAAACCGCTCGATGTGTAATTAAAAAAATTTAAGTGGTTTATACAAATTAACAAACAAATAAGTGTAAAATGTCATACCACAAAGTGAAAAATGTTTTTGATAACAATAATACAGTATTACTTACCTAATTTTCCATTTCAAAAAGACATCATTAATATGTATTTTTAACCTCTATGGGACAATACAATATTTTTCAAATGACTACTCCGAGACAATGTGAAACTGAATTATTTTTCAACAAAACACTATCTGATAACAGCAATAGTCCATTAGCAAAATGGCTTCTATTAATTTTCAATTAGGTTAATGTAGTATTTTTCCATTATATCAGTTTTTACCAAAATGGTGCTTAGTGCAAAAGGGTCAGTACTTTAAAATATGTATGTTGAATACTGACCATTGCTTTTTTCCATTAACATTTTAATTTCTCATCTACATCATCATTTCAAAAATTATAATCAAAATGTCTCCATTTACGTGGAATAAAAATAATAATATGAGCCGACAATTATTATTGTCAGAAAATATTTCTGTATTTTTTTGATAATATAAATCAAGTAAAAACACCTCATATTTCAGAGATATATATATTTCTAAATATGGTATTTATCTGATTTCGTCATTAGATATTAAACCAAGGATAGATCGTTTGCACTAATTTATAATGTTTTCATTAACGCCTTGCATGTTGCATGTCATGATAGTGAAAATGAACTGCATGATGTATAAAACATTTTGTGGCCTTGTGTTCTTATTGGATGGATAATTTACCTACTTTATTTATTATTCAGCAAATATATTTGTAATATATGTCTCTGTAGGCACAATAAATTATTTTTCCACTACCATAATTTTTTACTCCAGTATTTGCTATTAACTCTTAATTTTTATATGCCGAGCCATGATTTCCAAAATATCATAACATTGCATATATTACAGAACACTTTTTCATCTCAATCAATGAAGAAAACATTTTTTATTGATATTAATAAAATAAATGTTCAAATCAAAACCTGAATCTCAAAGTATATTCCATAATAATTAAGAAGAAACAATATTTCCCTTCAAAAATATTGCTCCTGTTGGTTGCAATGTTTTGGTGATCGTGGCTCGGTGTATTAATTTAGAATGAATAATCATTGAGTTTTTACTTCATCGTCCTGCACAATATCTTTACCATTTACCTATACATTATAAATAAAATATTCTGTCCTTTTTTACAAATTGTATGCTTTAAATTTGCAATTTTTTTTGCTCTTACAATAAACAATATATCTTAATCATATTTTTTGTATGATTGTTTTAGCACTGATTTATTTGAAAAAAAAGTTATGATTTTATCAATCATTTTTTACTGTCTTCATTAAATATGTGACTGAATCATTTTGTGGTCCTATAGTTAGTGTCGTGAATTCACGGATCAAAGGTCTGAAGTATACACCCCACATTACCTCATTTTCTAATAATGAATTGTTTTCAACTTCTTAAAAATGCCCCCCAAAATTAAAATATTTTTGTAAATATGAGAACGTTAATTCTTTTTTAAAATAAAAAAAATTATAATGTATAAACGAAATTCTAGATAATAATTGCTTAACTTTGTTTTTAGGCACATATAAGAGTTTGGAACTCAGTATCCTTAACAACCCTGGCTGTGATTGGTGCTAATGATATGGAGAGAGAAATATGTTGCATCTCCTTCTCTCGAGCTGATGGTGGAAGTCTTCTGTGTGCTGTGGATGGAAAAGCAGAACACAATATATCCGTTTGGGAATGGCAACGAGGAGAAAAGGGCAGCAAAGTTACAGAGACTAAGGTGTGTAGATAAAATTGCAATAATTGACTTGTTTGCGACACATTTTTGTTTACAAGCCATGTGCACAATCAATTCAGTAGGTGCAGTTACAGAACTCATTTTGGGATAATACAAATTGAATAATTATACAGGATGAGTCAATGAAACGGGACGGTTTGGAAACGCCACAGCAGAAAAAGTAAAGGGGATGTGGGCTTGGGCCATCAATGTTGTGATTCTATAGAGTGGGGGGGTAGTTATCATGGATGTTTGGTTGCATTAACAACGTGCATTTCCCGTCAAAGTGTATTAACAAAATGGGGAAAGACATCCTTGCGCAAAAAGCGTTCCTTTTACACTACCACTTACCACCTTGCGCTCGTGTACTGTCTAACAATGATATTCAAATGGGGGTTAGAAACCCGGTAGTTCAGCAACCCAAAAAAGGGGTGGCATTGCTAAAACTGTAAACGCCGGAGAATATTTCCCGATCGTGTTATGAGCAAGAATGGCTATATTCTCAGTCCATCTTGTTCTCCTGACTTAACTGCATGTTTTTTTTTGCTCTGGGGGTATCTAAAAACATAAGCATTATAAAGTAAAACCCCCCAAGGACCATGCAGCTGAAGTGACCGCAATATCGCCAGAAATGCTTGGCAATATTATGAGCAGCTTTGCAACAAGGTTTCAAGAGTGCCTGCAACTGCAAATGCCCTTATTTTCAGAAAATTAACGACTGTGCAATTATACTAATTACCACTCGTGAAGTTTAAATTTTAACCAATAAATTTTGAAATGATTTTTTTAATCATCCCGTTTCATTGGCTGACACTGTAAACAATTCAATCTTAACATTAAAATACAAGAAAATAACAGCAAGTTATCATTTTGAAAAATGCAAAAAGAGGATTGTGTGTTCTGGATTTAATACTAACAAGATTCGGTGTTCAAAAGTATTTTTTTCAAACCAGTTTTTTGTGCTAAAACAATGGCTATTGTTATTGGGCTTCTACAGCTTTTGTTGCAAATTCGTTTCTTTTAAATCACATTTTTTTATTTCGTGCTTAACTGACACAATGTTTAAACTTATTATGTTTAGTGCTCTGTGGATACAGTGGTAGCAGCGGAGTTCCATCCCTTGGATAGGAACCAGATTGTGACTTGTGGAAAGAGTCACATAGCCTTTTGGAATTTGGACCAAGGTGGCACCCTATACAAACGTATGGGAGTGTTTGAGAATAGAGATAAACCTAAATATGTAACCTGCCTCGCTTTTAATCATAATGGTATGTCGAATTTTACTAGATTTCCTTTATGTTTCTTTTAAAATACGTAGTTATTATTTCTTACTTATTATTTATTTTAAAAACAAAGTGGGTAGACCCTTTATGAAGATGTACGTAATGATAAAGAACATATTTTGTATGCCTTACCTACTAGTGATTATCATAATACAGTGGAATTAAATTTGGCTTTAACTGTGCGGTTTTATATAACAAAGCCTCTAAAAATCAAATCATTTCTTCAATCGTTTATTTTAGGTGATGTTATATCTGGAGATTCTAGTGGAAACATTATTATCTGGGGCCGCGGAACAAATACAATAAATAAGTACATCCGAGGAGTTCACGAGGGAAGCATTTTCTCCATCTGTGTCCTGAAGGATGGATCCACCATTTCTGGAGGAGGAAAGGATAACAGGATTGTTCAGCTGGATTCAGACCTTACACCAACGGGAATGGAGGGATCGGTGAGGCTTTATTCGTATTTTGGTCATGTTTGCGGTGGAAGACTTATCGTCTTGCATCATATAATAAATGAACTAAATAAACTGCAATTTTTTTTTTTAATTTTTCATAACTCAGTTAAAAATTATTTTAAAAATGAAGATAACATTTTAACTAATTCAACAGAATAACGAGTATAACTCGTCACTACGAATTAAACACCGTAACCTGTCCAAACATATAAACTACAAGTCACACTTGTAGTAACTTTATTCATTTGTAAAAATAAAATTAAACACTAATTTTTGATTTTGTTACAACACTTTTAAATAAAATATTGTTCTATACTTCAAAAAAATAACGGGACCCACCCGGCTAAGGGAAGGTGACTCCTACAGGAAACCCATCAGAGAAGGCAACGGAAAACCACCCTGATTCTTGTTTCCCAGAATATCACTAAAGTACAGTAAATCTCCAAGTATTAAGATTAATCAGTGCCAGACGTTATCCGGATAATTGAATTAAATTAAGGCAACGTTTTGAAAGAAAACCTAAAATTGACTATAAGATCGCTTTTTTATTGCTTTTGAAATAATATAGCAAATTGGAATCACATTAAAAACTTTCTTAATCATGTCCAGCAAAGTTAATTGCTTTGACGAAGAAACTCATTTTATTTTCTTATTTATTGTTATAACATCTAGCAAAATAGCATAAATCTATCTTCATGAAATGCTGAAACATTTTATTTAAAATGTGTTTTTTTTTTAATAGGGAAAAAAATAAACGCCGCCCTATGAATATTTTTTTAAATACCGTGCTAATGGACATATACCATCAAGTGTTTGAACTACAGGGAAAAGTGACATCATAAATATGTAAAAAATATTAGAATTTAAATATACAAATATACATTGTTTTCTTAGGCACCATTGTGTGATGGATGGAATTTAAATATTCTTAAATTTTTCATTTCATACACTCTTTTCTCATTTTCGATCTTTAAAACTGAAAATGCTACTATGCCTTGTTGTCATTGCTTTTATTAAACTGCTTATAAATATCGCCTCTTGAATATTTTATGTATTTATTTATATGCAGGTACAGTAGAATGCTAAATATGTCTATTTGTTTCAGATTGAAGGTCATTTCGGTGGTGTGAGAGTATTAGCAGAAGGACGTGGATCACAAGTATTGATTGGCACAACTAAAAACTGTATTCTTCAAGGAGATTTAGTCCTCGGTTTCTCTCCGGCTGTCCTTGGTTAGTATCTAAGCTAAACATAGTTTAGTGAATTCAAAATAAACATTCATATTTACACTAAAATTTAAACTTATTATTTCATTTATACTTATGCTGTAAGTGTGTACATATACTTCTTGGATAAAATAAAACAAAAATAATGATAAAAGTTATGCAGAAAATGGGGTCTTTTCACTTTACTATTATTTTTTTTAAAAAGCAAAAAGTAACTATGGCAATGGTATTATTATGTTTTCCGTGCGTGTCAGATAAATTTAATGAATTAAATTTAAGGTACAAAATATTCACACCCTTTGTGAATTACTTGTGCCCAATATTTTTAGAAGCGCACTCGGCAAGCATGATGTGTGACGTGATGCCAACAGTGAGCCGTTTGTATGTACTCAATTTTAAACTGAAAATTATAAATGAAAACTAGTTTTTTATACATTAAAATTGAAAGATATGTTGTAAATATTTTTACATTCCCGATTTGTGAAAATACCCTATTGGCTGAGCTTATTAGTAACTTATTTTTAAGTTACAATATTTTTATAGCATATTTATTTATTTTTAAGTGGCTCGTTTAGAAGGAAACAAATTTAGATGATAAAAACAATAAAAAAATAATTACAATTTAAAACATTTGTATTAAATAAATTATCAACATCAATGATGTATTGTGATAATAATTATAGATATTTTTTTTTTTATGAACTCACCTGAAGAATTTCAATCACTATTCTCTTATTGCTTTAGGACACTTGGATGAATTATGGGGGTTAGCTTGTCACCCCACTGTAGCACAATTTGCCACAGCTGGATGGGATCGTTTACTTCAGATGTGGGACGGCTTATCACATTCTACTGTTTGGAGTAAAGATATTGGTGTAAGTCTTTAAATTCTACCTACCAAATGGTAAATACAAGGAAAAACATTAACTTTAGATGAGATTCTATTAAAAAGGGTTGAAAATAATTTGTGGCGCTTTTGTTCTTATTGCATTTCTCTTATGGTAACACTTAAAATACTAGTACTGTTATTTTTTTAAAAATTTTATTAATTTTTGACGCCCATAAGGCTTTTACATACATGAAAGTTATATAAAACATGAGTATATAAACAGCATAAAATTTTAAAAATACAATATAAAGCAATAAAAGATAGAACAGTGTTTAGAAGTAGAGTTGGTATAAAAAAAGAAGATGAGTATACAAACAACATAAATTTTTAAAAATACAACATAAAGAAATTAAAGATAGGATGAGTGTTAAGTTACTAATAAATAACATTTAAATAAGCAACCACAAAAAAGCCTCAATAGTATTACCATAAGTAAAAACAGTTATTTTAACCCTATCTGGCTCTAACGGGGTAACTAGGGTCCCCAGGTAGCAATTTTTTGTTCAACACCTTTGTGGTTCATCATCATACTGATTTCATTTTTTGCATAATCCTGCCCCATAAGTTACGAATGTACAAAAATTATTGAAATATTTGTCTGACTAATTCTTTCAATAATAATTCACATTTGTCTTTGTCTTTCCCCCGTGCAAACAGCAAACATTACAATTCATTAGTTCTGCAGTTTAATAATCTTTGATAAGTTAGTCAGTTCGCACATGTGCTTATTGGTCAATTATTTTCAGCAACAACCACAAAGATCCCGATTTTGTGCATTAGATTTTGCTTTCTTGAGAGGAGCGCGATGTCATATGGCATCCTTTCGCAACAGTATTTTATGAAAAAATGTGTGAATTTTGCAGAAACAGTTTTATAAATACTACCATGATTATCATGCTATATTTTTTTTAAGTCATATTTATAGCATTTTAGCTGGGGTATTCTCGGTACCCCCTTGTGGAACTCGTGGATTTTTTCACGCTAAGACTCGGAAAGGTTAATTCCTTAAAATAATATAATAAACTATTTTTATTTATTTCTGTTACTTTTATCAATATGACTGTAGAGTAAAATTGAGCTGAGCCTTCCAATGGCCTTAGATGTGCTGTAAGTCTAATTTAGTTAAACTATGACATGCGTAACCTGTTCTGTAAATTTTACATCAAGTGGTAACATTGTCGGCCTCGTGATGTAATGGTCTGCGCGTTTGCCTGCCATTCAAGAGGTCTCTGGTTCGATTCCCGGCATGGTTGATATCAATATTTATTTTAAAGGGTGTTTTTACACTAGAATATTTCATAGTCCCTGGACTGGTACTTTAAGCGTAAGACTGATCATCTTACTTTCATGTAACAATAATGATATAGATACGCTGCAATTGGTGTACCAATGCACTGCCCTATGCCCCATTAGGTCCGGAAAGGGAATGATGATGATGGTAACATGTAATTTTAAACACTCTTTACCAAATCGACAAAATCCCATAACAATGCCAAATTGACATGCACAGAAAAATTACCCAATTAGAAGACTCAGCTTTATTTTACTCTACCTATGTATGTATTCTAAAAATTTGTAATAATACATATGCATTCCTGTAGTCGACAGAAATTTTATTAGGTGTGTTTTCTGTAATGATCAAATTATACTAACTTTTTGAAGTTGTTTTTTCCCTTTATTCTGTATTGTCAAAATATTTTTAATGAATTCATTTAAGGTTTACATTAATCAATTAAATTTTTGTTTGCTTTAATTTTAATAGGAAAGAGCACAAAGCTGTGCATTCTCTCGGGATGGATCTGTGGTTGCTGTTGGGTGCTTGACTGGAAAATGGATGGTGTTCGATTCTGTTACAAGAGAATTAATAGCCACAAATACTGATGGGTAAGAAAATACATTGAATATTTAATCTAATATTTTTATTTTAATACACTCCATGTTGATGATACAGTATTTTTAGGAACTCATTAAAACGATCAACTCTTAATAATAAAAAAGAACACATTTTTTGTCAGAAAATAAATACATTAAGTATATTAAGCGTGTTGTCCAGATGCCCTTTGAAATATATGTATTTTTATGTAATATTTCATTTTTATTTTTGTTATTATTTAATTATGTACGTGCTTCCCTTTCCATGATGTTGTATCCCAACTCAATACAGGGCCCTTAGTCTTATAGAGTTTGGGATACGTTACTATTGTATCTTTTTGTAATATGTATGAATAAATAAAAACAAAATATAGCAATAATTAATATGTAACATATAAAATAAGTTCATAAAAGAACAAAATATTTTTTAGATTTCATCTGAATACCATTAATTTGTTTATTTTATTTGACAAAATAGTTTTTGTATTAAAGTACAAAATCACATATCAAATTACATATTTAATTTCAGATGTTTTATAAAACATAATATCATGTGTAAAAAAATCAGAATTCCGTATTTTTATTTAGGGCGGAACCCATTCAGTGCATCAAATACTCTCCAGATGGCCATTATGTGGCTTTTGGGTCCCGAGACAACTTTGTCTACATTTACCAGCTAGATGAGGATGCCAGAAGATATAGTCGACTTGGAAAATGCATGGTAAGAACTTAATTTGTTATTCAAAATAGATTCCTTACATCGATTTCTGAACAAAGAAATTACTTTTAGCTAACAATTGTTTAGTTCAATAACAATGTTAATTTTTTCCATCTAAGTTTTATCCAACTGTTATCATATACCTAATAAATAATATTCATAACAAATATTAATCTTAACTCATATTTTGTAGGTACCATAATAAGTTATTGAAATTCAACCATATATAATCCTTAGATTATAATGAGGAAGAAAGTTTTTTGTGGGG
Source organism: Micrasema longulum (assembly GCF_059751315.1). Lineage (NCBI taxonomy): Eukaryota > Metazoa > Arthropoda > Insecta > Trichoptera > Brachycentridae > Micrasema > Micrasema longulum. Next base: position 951,881 of record NW_028277280.1, read on the forward strand.
AAAATATGGTCTAATCTATCATTGGCTGATTTTAGTGTATTTTTTAGTGTATACACTGTATTTTTTTTATTTTTTTTCATATTACAATCCTTTATTGCACTACTGATAGATAAGACTGCCAATGATAAAAATCCCTCAAAGGTTAAAAAGTCCAGTATTTAAATTTGTTGCAACAGAGAAGGAAAACATTTTTGAGAAGGAAATATGGAAATCTAGCCATTTACAGGGCTTATGACTTATTTTTCACGCCAGCTGGTGCAGGGTTCTCGTGGTCGACGGCCTCGCCAATCTCGGGTGACATGCAAACGAGGAAAAAGACACACAGCTCCTTCAAAATATTATTTATTTTCTAAATTCCGCAATGTCCCATAAATTACAATAGAATACAGTCTGAAAAAGTTGAGCGGGCACATAACTCATTAAACAAACAAATCAGCTCAAATAAAACCACAATCACACCCTCACACTCGTAACTCGTAACACTCGAGGATGCGTACAAGCCTCGCTTGTCACTTAATACACGTAACACTCGAGGATGCGTACACTCCTCGCCTGCTACGGTCTGACTTTCCGTCAGCAACTCTACAAGCGCACTTGCAGACTTCAAGAAGAAGACTTTAAATTATTACGTGGGTAACCACATTTACCTAATACACGTAACACTTGAGGATGCGTAAATGGGCCTGCTACGGTCTGACTTTCCGTCAGCAATTCTACAAGCGCACTTGCAGACTTCAAAATGAAGACTGAAGCTTGTTCCTCTCTCACAAGCTTTCCAAAACCTATTTTAATTGCATTCTACAAAAAATAATGCTCATATATTAGTGCCAAACAAAATATATCTGAGACCTTTTCAAACAATTGCAAGATTTCTCTTACTCAATAAATTAAATTATATGTGACATCCCAGGACAAAAAACAGTAAACTGAACTAGGATCTTAACATGACCTGTCATAGGTTGGTTTGCAAGTTCCCACTTTACACAATATGTAGCATTCTGCATATATTTAAACATCCTAATTTCCTCAACTCTTCCATCTGTTGACTTTTGTGAAGTAAAAGAGCTGAAACCTTTATCATGTGGATGAGATTTATCCGGCTGGACCAAATCACCTACTAGGCAAAGCCTGAAAACAATTTTCCAATTTTTATACTTCTTCTTTTACCAGTTAATTAATTCAACAATGTTTTGAGGATGCCCAAATGTTTGCGGGCTGGTTGGATTGCAACAGAATAACTCCCTAGGGAGAAAATCCAGCCAGTCCGCAAACATTTGGACATACTCAAAACATAGTCCAGTATTTGTCTACAAACATGTTCATGTACCTACAAAATATTTTTAGTAAATGATATAATAATGTATTGTTACACTGATGACTTGTATTGCTTATACATATATTAAAGTGTCCTTAAATTTCTTTTGAATAAATATTTTGGTACTTTTTGTACGTCTGTAATGTTTTCACAAAAAGTATACACAATGATTAAGTTGTTAAAATTGTTAACAATAAACACAGATTTTACCAACAAATAATTTCTATTGCTTCTATGGAAGGTGTCGGAGAGAAGAAGAAAATCGGTAATCATAATAAAAAATGACTTTGCTTGTTTAGTAAAATTACATATTTTATTACTGTCCATCACATATTTAGGCATAAATGTAAAGTCGACAAATCTTAAATTAGTAGTTGCATGATAATTCTATTAGTTTAATAAAATGACATTAGTTTATTATATTATTCAAACGGCTTTGTAATTTTATTATGACATACATTTCGATACATATATAGATAAGAGTAATTAGTTGCATGTTAAATTAATAATGCAAAAAAAAGTAATTTAATAGTATTATTAAGATATTATCTTCTTTTGCTATCTTTTTACTTGTTTATAATATTTAGAATATAATATTTTTTACTTGTAGGGTCACTCTAGCTACATCACACACGTAGACTGGTCTGCTGATAGCCAATATTTAAGGAGCAATTCTGGAGATTATGAACTTCTTTACTGTAAGTTTATTTATAATCGTATTTTATCAAAACTTTTCATAAATGAAAATCAAAAAGTAATAGGATTTTGAAAATCCTGAGGAAAATACCCACAGAGCCAATACCTATCTGATTATATTAACTTCTACGTGAGCATTTCTCAATCTGCATTTGTAAATAAAAAGAAAACTCGTTTTAGTTTAAATGCACCCAGAAACATGAATCAATAATAAGACATACACCAAAAATCCTATTCAATGGCTCGTTTCAATTATACGATTGAAGGTTGTTTTATCTTATATAATTCACGAGAAGAGGCATCACTTTTAGTACTTACATAATATGTGTTAAAACATTGTTCATTTTTGCCAAATTTGGATGCCTACAGGAATATTTCTTGCATAATTTTTCAACTTACACAATTTCTTATTGGGTAATGGTGAAATTTTTCTTAGTACTTTATAGCTCATATTATTAATTTAGGCTTAATAAAAAAAAACAAAACCTTTATCAAAAGTACCATTTTGAATACCAATATCATCATCATTCCACATTCGCTCCCTAGTTGGAGCATATAGCCACATATCCACAAAGAGCCTCCTTGCATCTCTATTGGCTGCCAATTCCTTTGCCTCCTCCCGAAGTTCTGACATAAACTGCCGATGGACAGTCAGCAATGGACGTCCAGGATGACAAGAACCTGATGCCTTGTAAAGTAGGCGAGTGTGGTTAAGGCTCTCAGGAGGCATCCGCAGTATATGGGCCTAGCCAACCGTATAAATATAATAAATAGTCCAGATCTTGTCTCGATGTCCTTTATGTTTATCAATGCTTCTTTTCTTTTTTTTAATGTTTTAAAATATTATTTTATTGTAATATTTATACCCTATAAATTGTATACATGGACAATGTCCGTTAATAAATAAATAAATAAATAATAAATAAATAAAAAAGTATCGCCTCCGCTTGACGACAGTTGTCACTGGAGTTTGTTGTGTTCGTTCTCTTATTACTTCATTTCTCACAAAGACAAACCACCGCACACCCAAGATTCTTCTGAGACACCTATTCTCAAAACTCTGAATATTTCTGTTTTGAACTCCTAGTGAGGTGCCACGATTCACATCCGTAGAGGAGATAGGTGTTATGCAGGCGTTATATAGGCGGCATTTGGTTTTCAAAATAATATTTTTATAAGGAGGTTCTTATTGGTATAAATTCTAAATGTGTTCATCTTCATTGAGTAATCGTAAAACTTGTCAAGGTACTTTAAAATCAGGTGTTAATGCTAGAGTGCCTGTGTCACATTTTGCTAAAAATGGGCACCAAAAAGTACTCCTAAATAACCATTATTTTATTTGAGAAATTTTGAAAAAAAATTGTTTCTTGTGTATGCCAAAATATTGTCTAAACATATTTTGTAGCAAGAAATATCTATGTATGTTGTCATAAGCAATAAGGGAATTGAGATTTTTCATGTAGAAAGTGCATGGGTGCACAAAAAATCTTTTTGTTTTAGTACTGAAAGAAATGTCCATGTTGACTGTACTGTAAGGAATGTCCATGTTACTGCAAAAAATGAAAAATTGCAACAGAAACAAACAATCCTCTCTTATGAACAATGAACTATTTTAACTTATATTTTTACCCCCAGCATTCAACGTAACAAATGAAATATTTTATGAGACCACTTAAATTAATATATTATGAAGAACTACTGTGAAGATAGTACTAAAATCAGAATTATTTATAAAAATTCAAGTGTCTATAACAATGCATTTGTTCAATATTGAAATAATAATGTCCACAGGGAACCCTTCAACTTGCCGCCAAGTGACAGCTACGACTAGCATGAGAGATATTGAGTGGGACACGAACACGTGCACACTATCCTTCCAAACTATCGGGATATGGCCAGAGAATGCGGACGGTACTGACATCAACTCTTGCGAAGCGTCACACGATAAGCGAGTTATGTGCACCGGGGACGACTTTGGAAAAGTCAAACTTTTCTCGTATCCTGTCACACAACCAAAAGTAAGCAATTTGAACGCCGCTGAGCCACTGAATTATCTGATAACTGTATTTATTGTTTTTTTTTATTTAACTTATATTTTATCAAGCTCTAAATGTGTCCATGCCCTTGTACCCCCCTAATCAATACAGATGGACACTTATAAATTTATCTGGTTGCATGGTACCAGTGGTAAGTAGTCTTATTCATTTTTATTTTTAAATCCATTTTAACCACTCGAATGCCAAACTGGCGGAATGCAAAATGTATTCCCAACTGCCGATAATTTTTGCATGAAAACGGAACATAATTACTGATTTTTTGTTCCAATAAAACCAATGTAGGACATACAGAAAAAGTAGTAAAAAAGTATGGTATTTATAATAAATACTGGATAAAATGTAGTGTGATGTATTTATTTCAGCCTCGTGGTTTGATGGCCAGCACGCTTACCTATCATGCAAGAGGTCTCAGGTTCGATTCCTGACATGGTTGATATGAAATATTGGTTTAAAAGGGTGTTTTCACACCAGAATATTTCATAGTCCCTGGAGCGTAAGACTGATCATCTTACCTTCATGTAACGAAAATGATCAAGATATGCTACGATTGGTGTACCGATACAGTGCCTTTTGCACCATTGGGTGCGAAAAGGGAACGATGAATGTATTTATTTAGATAGTTGTAGAAAAAAAACATTTACATAGTTTTAACTTACATAATAATCAATATGAACACCTTCACTTATGAAAATGGGCACCTTCTGTGTAGTCTATGGTGATTATTTTCTAACCGAACTACCCGCTCGCTGTGCTAATTTGTTTGTAAAATCGTAATTTTTTTCCATCATATCTAAGTATTATATATTTCTTAAACCTTTATAAAATTTGCTATAAACAATGCATTAACTAATTACTCAATTTATTTTATTAAAACTATCAAAATACTGACAATGGTAGCGATTTTATTATTTGAATCTATCTCTAAATACATTGATAATAAATAAATAAATACTTACATTTATAACGATAAATTTCTAAAAAAAATACTTTTATTTCACAAAATCGAAAAACACTAAACGTTAAATCGCAATCTTTTGAATGCGGTTTTCGGCACTGTTATGACGCCAACGACACTGTTTGATAACTGGTATTAATTAGTTTATTCAAAAAGTAGTATGAAAAATCCTTTGTAAGCCCTTAGGTCCACAATAACAAGAAAAATAAAGCAAATTTGCTTTTGAAGCAAAGATCTACGCTCTGGCACTCAACGGGTATCGACATTGGCAGCAAAGGTTGAGGCTGATCGCAGATCTACACTCCGGCATTTGAGCGGTTAATGATACAAGCTACATAGATGTAATTTTTCAATTGGGATTATTTTGGAAAATTCAAGAACTCCGCTACAAATTGTTAAATTACATTACATAACATGATTACACTTAACTACCGTTGAACTCAAGTGGATTTGTTGAACAAATTTTCCTTAATTTGTGATCTGCATTTCAAAATGGTTTTTTTTTTCAGTCTCTGTGCCATCAGTATGGGGGTCATTCCAGCCATGTGACGAGTGTCAGTTTCTTACATGATGACACTCGACTTATATCTACAGGAGGAATGGATACAAGTGTCATGCAATGGTCCTTAGAATAGCGATATTTGTAGAAAGAAAGTCAACACTATCAGTTAACATTCCATATCTTATTGTGTCAGAAAGTGGAAATATTTATTTTGTTAGTGTTTTTTTTTGTTCACTTAATTTTTGTATATTTATAATACAAAGTAATCATTGTTTTTATTTTGTTGTTTAAACAAACTTGTATTGTTGTATTTCAAACAATGTGTCATGAGTATTGATACTTAATTTTATGTGAAGTATTTTGGAAGAAAATATTTCAGTGCTTTGAAAAGACAAATTAGACCAGAGTAATTTTGTAAATACATTGATTTAACATATGTAGTTTTTATGAATAAAGCATAATTAAACTTATTCAATATTTTCAGCTTGCAATCTATTCAGTTTTATCACTATGTAAATATTTTGTTCTTAACCCACTAAAATTGTTAATTTATGCCAATAATTCACTGCAGATTAATCATACGAAAATATAGATCTGAGTAGCTACGTCTGGCTTTAATAATTAATTCAGTAGTTTTTTTCACTCACTCTTTTTTTCGCTGGAAACACTGATAATAATAGATTTTCAAAAAAAATTGCATTACATTATGTGATAAAAATAACTGTATATATAATACAAGTACGTCCACATAAATATCTAAATTTAATCTTTTGAATTCATAGAGATTTGTATTTTTAATATAATATACAATACATAAGTAAACGCACTTCAGTCCAATTTTAACTTTAAGCCTAGCAAAAGTCGTCTTTTGATAACATCCTAGTGAATATTTAATTTAATTAAAGATTAGTAAAAACCAGATTGGTTGCATAGTCAACATTTTTAGATTTACGTTTTTGTATAATTTATGTTTTTCTATAAGTGTACATATATAGAATTGTATTAATTTGTCTCATTATGTGCCTCTTCATTATTAAATGTATATTTTATTTTCAGTCCCTTTGTATTCTCACAATACAAAAGCTTATTGACACTTTTGTGTGCTTGTTTAGCGGCAAATCAAAATATTATACTTATTGATTGAAATTTAAACATACAAATAAAGAGAATTCAACATTCAACGCAGTTTTATTTTTAACCTTTTGAAAAATAAAACAACAACCTGAAACAATTATTGTTTAAATACCTTAAATAAATATGTTTGGTAAATGAAAGATTAACTTCAGCTGTCATATTTTTATACAGAAACATAATTGAACGCAGTTATACAGAAAGCAGCCAGCCATAGAAAAGTGAAACCGAGATAATTATAAAATCTACACAATAGTTTGAATGTTTTTGACTTTAACAAACGATAAACAATGAATACATAAGTTTTTTTTTTATACATTACAAACAATAATCTTATTGTGTATTTTTGACCAGTTCAAAAGATTTTTAAAGTACCTTAAGATTTTTCTAGTTTTGTGGGTGTTTTCTGCAAATTGAGAAATGCCGTTTTTGTGATTGACACCTTTTTCCGGAGTAATACAGTTTTTTATATGAAAGCGGTCTGGCTGTTTTTAGCAGAACATAGAATCGACCTTACTGCACCCGATAACATCAATATCTCATTTTTCGAAATTGTGGACTGGCTGCTTTCTGCATAACTACGTTCAATTTATAATCAACCAAATGTTAGCATACATGCGATGCATTTCAAGAAGCATGTTTTTCTAGCAAGAAGCTTTGGGCTTGTAATAAAAAAGGCTTGTTTTAATTTCATTAATAAGCCTATCCAAGTTCAAAATATAAAAACAAATTATGAGAAGAAAATAAAAATTTGAATATAAAATCATTTATATATTAAATCGAGAACATTTGAGACAGTCAAACCCGTTCTGGACTGAGAATTTTTTTGTCAAAATTGATGCCGATTTTGTTTATTAATTATTATTTAATTAGGCCTATTCTCAAGAAAAAATACATCATATTTGTTCACCTCCTAATGTAGATGTTAACACGATGGGTTTATTCATTATGTGTGAGGTGTCCTAGGTTTGATAATTACAATTTATTTAAGCAAAGTGATCTTTCACCAGTTATATTGGACAGGCTGAAATGAAATATTATGATTATGCTTTACTTTGCATAAATAAATATGAATGAATTTTCTGCATCAAATAAATTATTAAGATACCAGTACAATTGTGTTTAGTAGTCATAAGACACCCTTAGGTGTTAGGGGAAAATAATAATATGTGTATTTTGTCCAAAGACTGACAAATAAAATAAGAACAATGTTTTTAATATGTCCGAAGTACACAGGGAAGTTATTAAGATCTAAATTTGTTGCAACAGACAGGGAAAACATTTTTGAGAAGGGAATATGCAAGTATGGGGATTTAGGGGGTTTATGACCTGTCATTGGCGGGTTTAAGTGGCCACTTAACACACTTTAAGCATCCACATTTCCTCAACTCTTCCATCTGTTAATTTTTGTGAAATAAAAGAGCTGAAAATTTTATTGATATGGGTGAGATTCATCTGGATGAATTATTTTTGAATTAGGTCATAAGCATCAGAACAAAAGCGTTGCTATTTTTTTGTTTGGTTATTGGTTTAACAACAGACATGTAACGGACAGTTTCATCGCTGCGCTTGAGATTCTAGACCAGAGTACTTACGGCCCATTGTTTTGCTGTAAACTATAGCTAACTTCGTGATTGATAATCCTAAAATGATTCTTCCATATTCCCAACAAATTTAGAAAATAAGAACAATTGAGTAAGAAAAAGATGTTTGTACACACATTTTAAAATCTTGACCTCAAAACTTGAACAAATAATTTTAGTGATTAAGCTCTCGACACTATCTGAAGAAGACAAATAACTGAAATACCTCTAACATAATCTGTGACCTTATCACAAACTGTATGTTTTTTAATGAGCAGTTTTGGAGGGTTTGGTATTGAGATAAAAAAATACATGTTGACCTGACTTGTAAGATTGCTTGATCTTCATGATTGTACGATATTAGAATAGTTATAGAAATCCACTCCAACATAAGAAAAGAAAAAGTATTCAAATATATCACTTCAGTCATTGATGTACTGTGCATAGTTTCATAATAAATACATAGTCTATATATATGTATATATATGTTTGTATAATAGAATTTATTACCAAAATGTTAGTTCTGCCTAAAATCAAATTTTTTAGCTTCAGATATTCATATAGTACAAAAAATATTAGTAACCATATTAAGTTGAATACCTATCTAAAATTTTAATGTTTATTTTCTAGCTACCCTTGAGGTTTTTTTAACAATAATTACAATAAAGATACATTTGGTATATGTTTGTAATAATAAATCGAAATTTAAAGAGATAACCCAAATTTCCTTTTTGTACAATTTTACTTACATTCACCCAACAAAACATACATCATCATCATTCCCTTTCTGCAACTAATGGTTGTATTCGGCGCTCTAAGCAAGCACCAAGAAGCATACACAACAGTCAGCTAACTCATAATGGCGTTACCTCCTTCTCAGTGGGTCAGGGTAAGTACCACGCATGCGGCAAACTGCCATCGCACCGCTGCGATGGCAAGAAAGACAAACGGAACTAACTTTCTGGATATACCTCGTACATGAATTTCATTAGAATAAAGAAAGAACAAAATCAATACAACAAAAAATATCTTCGCAATATGTTCATTAAATGAAAATCTTACACTTCTATGATAGAATCCATTACAAACTAGGATTTATGTTTCGCTTAAAACCGTACTGATTGGATAGTGCAAAGCATAAGGTCAATTTTTTTTGTGATGAATGTGATCTGAATCTTACAAAATATCATCCCAATAAAAATGACATTATCAAGTGTTTTTCCAACATACAAAAGGACACGAGGACTCATATTCTAGCAGTTTTTAAGCAGGTTATTAAAAATCTTTTTTTCTAAGAGATATTTTATAACCGTAATGCAACATTACAAACATAAAATATTATAATAGTTTAACTCATAGTCGGGATGAAATACTTCACAATTAGTAAATACTATAAAAAAAAATTAAATACACATTAATTCGGTTATATTTATTAATTGTGTAATATCACCATATTTTAAACAGATATTGTACTATACACCTAATAAAGACTGGTTTTCTTTTTTTAACTATGCAGTAAAAAGCTATGTAAGCATTATTTATTTATTATGTAAAAGAAACACTTGCTTTCTCTGTTTCGTCCAAATATTAAGATTTTGGGGGCATTTTCAAAGAGTTATAAATAATTCACTATTAGAAAATGGGAATTAAGTTGGAGTAGAGTGGGGTTGGAACCTCGAACCTTCTAGGCACGGTACCACAACCCGATTGAATTATCGTTTGCCTAATTTTATATCATAAGTCCAAAATAAGGTGTATGTAGATCATTTAATTATCAAATATTAAGTAAATAATACATACTCAAAACAGATAAAAATGTTAGCAAGCAAGTCGGGACATGCATATTGTTTTTAATTGTATTCTGGTGAAAACTATTAATTTAATTTACCAGATATTTTTTTCAAATTCTCAACTATTGAAACAATTTAAATGAACTAGAATGGTTTTATGCCTATGTATCAAAATATAAATAAGGAAGACCGAAAAAGACTTTCATTTAATCAAATGTTCAAAATTGATTTTTCGGAAAATAGTCAATAACGCATTTAGAGGGTTTTACCAATATACCGACGATATAAAATCAATGAATTATTATTACGTATTAATATATACATATGTATAAACTATAAACATACGGTAAAATAAATATTTTTCTACTACGCGGTTTTATAATCAAAATATATCAACGTATCTGTAACAATTTAATGTGAATCAACATTCTCTAATACCATATTAAAACATTAACTAAAATGATTTGCTTTGACTATTTAACAGAATACATGAACAATCAACCTTGGTAGATTGACCTGAACTCTACGAAAATAACATTCTGTGTTAAAACCAATTCACTAAATTAATTACACAAGTTGCTCTGTACTATTGGCCGAAAGTTCCAGTAATCTCCACGCAGATTTAGTATTAAGTTCAGTCGGATCTCTGCAAAGGACCCATACATACGTTACTCGCATAACTTTGTCCGGACTGCCTTCGATGATGTTGTGTTTAGCGTCTCGCACGCACATAATTTGTTGGGATTGGAATGTGATTACTAGAACTGGGCCTTGATCCATGACTTTACCCATGACAAGATCTACATTCTCAATGTCCAAAATCTTTGAATCTAAATAATAACCTAGCTGTTTAGCCTGCTGAAGCGGAGTAGCAATGACACTGTACGCACTTTCGTAACACCAATCCTTAAGAATTTCTAAATTTCCTTGCACCATGGCCTCTAAGATATTTGGAATGAAATCATTTTCACAGTCTTTGAGGAACTGCTTTTGTTCGAATGTCGGATCTATTTTACAAATTTCTGTCATTGTTTCGGATAGTTCGGTCTTCTGGAACAAATTCCCAAACATATCGCCAACTTTTTCTGTTAAAAGACGAGACGCTCGGATAACTGGATTTTCTGATTCTTCGTAACGTATTTTCCAGTCGAGAACCTAAAACCAATAATTACAAATTTATTTACTGTGTTTTTCTAATTGGTAAATTGCATGCCAAGAAACGGTTTTTTTTATTTAACATACACAATTAACTAATGCTTTAAAAGTTACATTAATTAATTTAATTCATTTTCGTGCCTACAGAATAAAACATAGATTGAGATATAACTGGGAACAATAAAGACCACTTACTTTATTTACATATTGATTATTATCTTTGAAGTTTTGCCATTGCTGATAAAATTTGGAATCTTTATGTAATTCTACTCCGGTAGCATCTGTGTTTGGTTGAACTTCTTTATGGTCTGTAACAGTAGAAGTGTCTACTCGCTTTCTTAACCGAACTGGGGATTGATATACTCGTCCTTCTATGCCTCTTGTGTTGATTTCACTCTTCACAGCTTCTGTTGCCTTAAAATGTTTAAAAATAAATCGTTATTATAACTAGAAAAATATACTGCAATAGGAATAAGGTAGAATACAACATCATAAAGTTATTTTTTCAAATGTTATTGCCAAAATAAAATATATACATATAAATTCTTTGGTGTCATTAAGTTTTTACCTGAGAAATAGTTTTGAATGCTTCCGTTTTTCCAAATTTTTGCCCCTGTTCAGAAATAGTATCTGTAACTCCTCGTGCAGTTTTACCAAATTCTTCAGAAAATTGTCCTGAAATATAGATTGTAACTCCATAGAGGGTCCATTTCCAACAAAATCAACATGATATATTCAAATAATGCTGATCCCCATGTGGTAGTAGCTAAATCGCTTGCCTCATGTACGGGTATTTCGCATTAAATTGCCAAGGAGATCGCAATTAAAAAAAATGTTTTTTTTAAGCCTAGGTTATTTTAATGGTTGAATTCACCGTTGTAATTGGGTTTTCTTGACCTGTTTGGTGCAAAAAAGAACTGTAAATATATTTCTTAATTACCTGCTTTTTTCGCTAAATTTGATTTTCCTGCCTCATCTATCGCTTCTTGAACTTTCTCCTTAATGCCTTCTAATCTCTCTTTAACTCTTAAAAGACTGTGCTGAATAATCCCTTTGCAGCCGGTGTGGTAACACAATGTGACCACAAGCATAAGTCGAGATATTTTGAAATGTAAGCTAAAATACCAAATTATTTACAATGGTATGTGTTAAAAATGATATTTATTCAAAGATGTTACATAAAAAATATAAAATTAAAGCATATTTATGCAAAATAAAGTTAGAAATTGTGTTCATTCCTTTTAAAATCCCGCCAGCAAGTGCTACCGCTCGCGTCTGGTTGTCGACTGAATTCCGAATTACATTTACGACTGAATTTAGCGGAAATAGATCAACCGGGAGACTAGAAAGTATGCTTTGCTAATACAACTCTTATTTAATGCAAAAAAGAATATCAAATTTTTATTGCAAATAAATACTAGATTTTATTAGAATAAATAAAAACGCTGTTAAAACATATTCTTAGAATAATATTGAAATAATACCTAAAAAAATAGCAAAAAAAAACTTGTAAGAAATATAATAATAGTACGTAATACGTAATATAATTAAATCATAATTACACATACACAAAAATGACAACGTAAACACGTGTTTTAAAACTAGTTACGAACAAATTTTTTGAACACTTTAAATTAAATAACTTTGGTTAGAACCAAAGTTATTTAGATTTAACGTTAAATAGATTTAACGGTTAAAAAAAGCTTTGAACATACTTTACAACAGTTTGTTATAACTTCAAAAAATATACGTAGAGTTGAAAAATCTTTTTAATGTCATTACAAATCGCTTCTTCAATAAACGCTTATATAAATTATAAAAGCCTGTCCAAGAATTGAGTCAAAACTCTGAAGCATTATAATTACTTAATTAATTTTTTGGGCACCTCAAAACACACAATTGTTTTCCTTTAACGTCGATAAATATTGCAGATTTAGTTTCGACGAGTTTCAGAAAAAACACGTGCACTATGTTTATTTGGGCATTTTTACACCATCCTGTTTTTCTTGTTACATCTTCTGAACTTTCGTGTGTTGGCAATTCAACATCATGGAAATTGATGGTTTGGTGCAAGAAGAGAAAGAACATGAATAGTGCGTTTCTAAAAACATTTCGGTAGCGTTCGTTTGCTTTCGGTGGAATTTCACACACTATGTTTACGTGTATTTACGTTAGAAACTACAAATTGTAAAGCTAACGACCGCGGAAAGAATATTCTTAAACTTCTATCGTTGATTCTCTAATCAGTGTTTTTTTTATCCATAATACAGTTACTTTATTTATATTTAAGTCAAGATTAAAATGTCACTATCTAAATATTTAAATTGTTCCTTTATCCTTCTTCTTTCCTTCCCACCCCCTCTCCGCTCTTCATGGTAAAGTATATATTTTTTAACTAAATGTTTATTTTGTTAATCTTTCTTTTTAATTTTTGTATAAAATTGTAAGATTCAATATGTCCATGTATTTATAATTTTCTCAAACTGAACGGTTTAAGTAGGTAGAAAGAAATTGCCTTAAGGTAATATGCCCGCCCTTACATGTATATATATATATATATATATATATTTATACATATATATATACATATATATATATAAAGTGTCAAATAAATAAAAATAAAGGAGTTTAAACAAGCAATATCCATCAGCTCCATCAAAACTCTAAGCAGGCACCTTCAAGTTTTTCTCATACAAGAATATTATCTTGTTAATTTGTCTCCAATATCCACAACTACTTTTGTAGGGTTGTAGTGAAGTATAATTTCTGGATTTTTCGCTCCCCTCTAAAACGGTTTCTCTTTATTCATTATCATTATCTGATTCTAAAATTTGGTCCCCCCTCAAACTCCTTTGGAAGGCTCATTTTCACTTTCTGTATTTTCACACTCAATATTGTCTTCCACGTCTAATACATCTTCTCTATTTTCCATCTCCATGTTACTTTCATCACTTGCATATTAAATGTTCTCAATTTCTTTGTTATTAAAATTTCGAGACATCGCTCATCCGGGGCAAAAACGACACAACTAACTTTTTTTTTAAAACCGTGATAAGTATGTCACAAGTCTTATAAATACGTGTTTTATCCGGTGCAAAAACGGCAGAATGATAGTTTGACTACAAACTACCAGGGAGCATTTGTGCCAATGAAAAATTTGAACAATTTTGTAAGTACTAGTGACAACAACGCCTGATTTGTAAGTTGCGCGCGGGGACCTGCCGAAAGCGCTTGTGTCTGTGCCTGTGTAGACATAAAGGTGATTGTGACAAACTATTTGTAATTTTTTTTGTGTAACAACGACCCTACTGTGATTTTTCAGGACCACAAAACTGATGGAGGACCATCAGCACCACAAAATATTAACGGAGATTGGATGAGTAATGTCTGTAATTATGACGAAGATTTCTCGCTAACTGATAGTGGTGATGAATTTAAGCCTGCAGAAAAGGAAAAAAGAAGCCTTATATCAACATCAAGCTCATCATCGTCATCATCAAACTGAAGCTCATCATCGAGTAGCTCGAGTACTGATGTATCAATCATACGCGATGAGCCAAATAATGATTAAAGGAACCCTAACTAAAATAATCAACCAATAATGTCAAATAGTATTGAGATTTTTTTTTTTAAATAATGAGATAATAGTCTTTCGATAAGTAAATTTAAATAATAAATATATATTATCAGTTGATCTTATTTTCACCCACAGGTAATAACTTGCCATAATTGTCTAAAAATATATTATCCCAGTACAACAACGACGTAAATATAAGTATTAATATTTTTATTGGTATATTTTAAGATCATTTGAAGTAATTTTTGAAAACTTTTTGCAATCCGTTAACAAATTAACAGTCCAAACTAACGTAATATTCAAAAAAATTGTGAAAATATATTTTAAAAAGTAATTTATGACTATAACAATCTTTAATAAAATAAAATCATATTCACTGCAGTTATGTCGTTATTGCACCGGATGAGCGACATGATAAATTATGTAATGTTGTAATAACTTATATTTACATATAAGGTTTTAATCAAAAATCCTTGGGCACACTTCCACTTATTTGTTTGACCAATTAGCGCTTTCATCCTCTAATGGACATCTTCAGACTGGCGAATATTATACAATGTAAGGATGATTTACAGAAATCAAAATATTATCTTAAGTGTGGAAATGAGTGAAAGTGTACCAATTATTTTTGATTAATAACTTATATGTAAATGTATGTAAATATTACATCATTACAATGAAATTCCATCAAGAATTGTCAAAAAGTAATTTAAATCAGATAAATTGTGAATAAATTGTAGAAACATTTCGGGAACACGGTGTGTTAAATACAGCGTCAGCTCAATATACTACAAAAAACTTCACGCGACTAATGTGTTCTCTGTCCCACAAGTGGTATAATTCTGTATCGTACTCTTTCGGTATTGTTTTCTCGGTCACTCAAGCTCCGCCCCTAACTAATAGTGTCCTTGTCGGTCTTCTGATATGCTATATTCTCGTGCTCTTTCTTATAAAATTTAATAAACCACTTATAATACTGGCATCTCTTTCGTTTGTTTTAATTTATTTTACAAAATGAAGAAAATGTTTTTTAATAGAAAAAGCCCGTGCATTTTTTATAAAAATGTTTCCTTGTTTTGGTGTAAAAAAGTCCATATAAAGATTACAAAAAATATGAGTTGGTTATTTAAAAAAATAAGAGAGTTATTAAATGTTTTTTACCCGAGGTAGACATCCGTTACCGCATAGCCACACATGAGTTAAGGACATCGCTTCCTTTAGAGGCCTCAGACTCAACAGTTTGGAACTTTTTTCTAGCAGCCTTTAAAGCATCAGAATGCTCCAACTTGTCAGCTTCCTCTCTGAACTTCTTCAAACTATCCTTCATCTCTTTGTTTTTGGCGATATCTTGCTTGACATTGTCGATGAACTGGGAAAAGAATCCCGCTCTCTTAGTGGAATATTGAGTTGTCTACAAAAAAAAATTAAGGCATTATTAAAGAATGTGTTTTGGAATAAAAATCAGATAAAAACAACCCTTATCCACATAACACGAGGTAAAGTGCACTGCGTAAGAACAACTTATGCAACATATCATCATGTTTTTTTACGGAAAGATAAGGTTGGTCAGTGTTGCAGTTTAGAAGCTAGTCCAATGTCAGTGGAAAGTATAAAAATACATTCATAATATTTGTTGACTTTGTCATGAATCGAAATAAGGACATAATACATGTGAAACAACTAAGTTGCCAAAAATTTTAATAATGATTCAGTATTTTTTTTGTAATTATAAAAACTGTTTTAACTTACTGAGTAAACAATATCATATGCACCACTCACTACCCACATATAAATGACTGTAGATATTTTTTTTATGTAATGAAGAGGAAATAAACATTGCAATTTTACAAAATAAGATAGTGAGAATAATTACTCAAAACCCATAACCAATTCAACCAAAGTAACAATTTAAAAAATTTATTAATGTCTGTTGGCTTTCCAATAAAAGAAAAAAAATATATAATATTGCCATTGTATCAATAAATTAACTAATGGGTTGAATAAAACAAAAATATAATAAAATATATCAAACAAACATTTGAATTTATCAGCATTTGAAACCAGATATAAATATATAATTACCAATTAAGAGAAAAACATTTTAAAAACTTCAGTAATTGCACAATGAGTTACCCAAAGAAATATGATAAATAGAAAGTCTTCAAATATTTCAAATATTTTTTTAACGTTCTTTTTATTTAACATGTTTAATAAGTTACAATTTTTTTACAAAAGAAATACATGATAAGACAAAAGTAGACATGAAGAAAACAAATCTAATACCACATCAAAACAGAGGAAACCTCTTGTGCTTGATAAATACACATTAATATTGTTTTTAAATGAGACGCAAATTAAATGTTTATATTATTTCTTTCAATTTCATTTCAAATAAGGTGGTCTGATGACATAAGACGAGTTGCGGGAAGTGGTTGGATGCGGTTGGCTCAGGATAGGGAAATATAGAGACTAAAGGGGGAGGCCTATGTTCACTATTGGACAAGAGACGGCCGATGATAATGATGATGATGATTATTTCTTAAGATCCTACGAACTAACTTCATAAAGCATAAATAAATGTACAAATATAAACATTATTTTAAGAAAAAAATTTTTTTTTAATGTTATTGCAAACAGACATGTAGTTTTTAAATATGTATTGCTGTTTTTTTTTTAAACATGCTAATGTCCAATAATTACAGGCTTTCACATAGTTGTGTAAAATTATGTTCCAATCGAAACATGGCAAACAAATATAATGATTAAATTAATGTAAATCCACAGTGAAAACTATGAATTTTTAGGTCTTAAAAGTGCACCTAGGTACTACTGATTTACATTGAGTTTTATTCCTCAACTCGCAAAACAAATCAACAAATTGTTTTTGTAAGCTTACAAGAACGAATATTTGACTTTACAGATGTAAACCAACTTTGTAAGTATGTTGGCAGGATAATTAAGAACAAAATGCCAATTTTATCTGATTATTGAGAGGGACTTACGATAATTTTAGTAGATATTCTTGGTATAACGATAACATGCTGGCTGGAAAGACTGGAAGTCAACTTTCCAGATCCTTTGATGGCGTATCGGCAGTGCTGCTAAAAATATAGGTTAATATTACATTATTAATATTCATTTCATAGTAATATTAACTTAAACTATAACCTCAAATTACTGCAAGTGTCAAGTATGACGCAACACTGTGGACGCAAGGGTAATTATATAATTAAATGATCTGGTACTAATTTCCCTATTTGAGTACGTACCATTTTATTTATTTAATTCAAATTGTTTTAGATTTATTTCATAAAATCATAATAAAGCTGTCAAGATTCATGCTTTCAATGTCTGAAACCGGCCCACATAATGTTGCCAAGTTTTAAAAATAAGACAACGACACGAATAATGTGTGATAAGTTCACACTTTCAAAAATATATTTTTAGGTATTTACTTATAAAAAGTATTTTAGGACTTTTATGTACAAATGTATGAAAATGTTTTGTTAGAAAAGAAAGGGTCCATATTAGTTTGTTTAAAACATGTTTGTTTATTTATTAACAGACTTCGTCCATTAAAAAACTGGCAAACATAAATTCTTATAATACAGACAGGCACAATTGAAAAAAATTTGGAGCAAAAATTGATCATTTTTCAGTAAGTTGCTTGTTGTACGCTGATGATGCAATTTTTGTAGTAAGTGGCAAGGAGGATTTCCAACAAATAGTCTCTAAAATGTATTATGTATGCCTGGAGAGCAAATTGGTATTGAACGAATGTAAGTCAAAAGTTATGGTATTTGAAAGGGGAAGTGAGGTTACTAATTGCTTAATAAATGTAAACAACAAATGTCTTGAAGGAGTAGAAGAATTTATGTATCTAGAAAGCAAGTTTTCAATAAATGGAAGAGTAGAAAAAGATGTTGAAAAGAAAGTGAATGCGGGCAGCAAAATGAACTTGAAAAATTCAACCATACTTTTAAATTTCATCCTTATTTCACACAAAAAACGAATTCAACAATACATCAATGAAAAATATGTATTTATTTTATATTTATAAAGATTTTACTGCCTTATGTTTATTGTTACCCATCATGTAGTCGGTATATTAAAAAAAACTATTTTTCAAACAACATGGTTTGGAAGGCACTATATGATTTTATTTGTAATTAGCGCCATCTGTAGTTACCTGTTGAAACCAATTGAATAAATTACCCGATTTTACCTGTATTGGTCGATAAAACAGAACCTTTGAATACTATCTTGCATCTCTATCTTTTCTTTGGAGATAATATTTTTCATTTCACTCTCACTGGTTTGGTAAAAGCATAACAAATACCTTTGCAGATCTCAACAGCGGGCAATTACAACAGGTGCGTGAACGCTCTCGCCGTGGAAGTATTCTCTTCTGTTCAGTGTTATCTCTCGGTGAATTATCCAATATAAAATATTATTGATGTGATAAAAGTTTATTAAAGTGATTAGAGAAGTAGGAGATTTACATACTTTTGCAGTCGTTTTCTGATGCGGACCATTTTAGCTATGGAAGAGGTACTAAAACTTTTTTTTTTATGTAACGTGCTAATTTCCAACTGTACCATTGTTCAAACAGCATTCTCTGATCTACTTACCGTTCTGTTGGATTAAGATAATGATCTCGAATGTTTACGTACATTTGAATTTCATTTTATGTAGATTTGATGATACGTTTTTTTCTAGATTTTCTCTAGTAGTGGGAATACTAAATTCATTGCTAACTTTATAATAATACCCATATATTTATGTTATTTAACCGGTGCATATGAAAGCATTTTTTAAAAACTAGTTCGGTGCATAAATCTCAGTGTTTTAATTTTATTTTCAGTCAATCGTGAAGGACGATCCTCTAACAAGAATCCAACGAGAAATAATAGAAGTTACAGAAAGGGAAAATGAGTTCAGAAAAGTACATCCGACGTACGTTCGCAAAATGTCCGAATCGGACATTGACGTTGGGACGACAAACGGACACATGAATGGTGATTCTGAAGGTCCTCCCAAACAGATGTTGCGCGCTTTGTCAACTTCTTACCTGCTGAGTGGCCAAACGCCGAGTTCCAACGGCGTCAGCAATGGCTTCAGCAGAAGATACACCCCGAACTCAGGACAAAAAGGAATGATGCAAAGGTTTATCGCTTCTAAAGGAAAACTAAGCTTGTCTCCGCTAAACACCAGCACCGCGACACCTGTGTCCACAAACCGGGTGTTCTCAGTTCAGCCTATCCTTCCGCCGCTGATGTCGAATTTGCCGGAAGGAAAAGCGGTAAGGAAAGGCTTCGTGCCTGTAGAAGAAAAAATTCAAAAGGAGCTGAAAGACCTAAAAGATAGAGAAATGGAGTTAAAGAAACTTCGGAAGAAATCTTCGACGTACCAGTTAGACTTTTCTTCCCTCGATTTAAGTGATAAGGAGACGGATTCCGAATCGGAAGAAGACCTCCCGATGCCCGGGAAGTTAAAGGCGGCGAAGTCCATCGGAGAGCTGTACGAAGCGATGGGCGACGCCAGGTCTCCTTCCCCGAGCCATACCTCTGGTCCCGATTCTTACGGGTCCATGAAGCCAGCCAAGTCGCTGGCGGAGCTGTGTGACTTGGGGCCGGACTCCGAGATGCTGGCCCCCAGCTCTACCAAGCTGATAGCGCAGTGGGAGAACCTAATCCAGAAGAAACAGGAGTCCGGTGCTGCCTGAGTAGTGTGCCCAGTCCTTTTAACTATTCCAAAGCTTTACCTAGTTCTGTAGAATTTATTTCCTTCCATGCAAAAGCGAAAAGTGAAAAAATCAGTTTAAAGTTCTAATCCCCAGTGTTTTTACGAATTAAAAAAATGGTTATACGTAATAATAATAAAATTATCCGTTTCAATATAAAACACAGTGCATGAGTTCGTTGCCAGCTTTTTGTGCATTAATTTGAAACTTTCTAATGGTCATGTGAATTACCTAGTTTACGATCTACCATCACCGCTTTATAATTAAGTTACTAAATTGTTTTTTATTTGTTTCATAGTTTTAAGGGAAATTAATATATTTTTAAAAGATTTTTCCGAAATTCGGTTAGTATTATGTATATATATTATATATTAAGGTCATGAAATTTGCCATTTGAAATGATTTTATCATTGATCGATAAATATGAACGTGCGAAGCTATTATTCAAATATTGTATCTAATCATTTTATATTTATATTATTGTTAGAAATAATGCGGTTAGTAAATGTGTTTTATTGATGAATATTTTTTAAAAATATTTAAAAACAATACGTATAAAAGTAACGTAACTATTATGGCAAATCAATAAAAGTATTTGTTTTCCTGACACCAGATATATTTCAAATGACGATAATTTTTTTAACGATTTTCATAAATCTATAGCATGATTTGTTTTCAAAATTGTATACAACAGTGAGATTATTAATTTGTTTTTTAAATTTCTTAGTTAAATAATGTAAAATTCATACTCATTTTTCTTAGCGAGCATTCTGGGATTAAATTTGTCTGGAGCCGCTTTGATTATTTATTTTCGGTTGGTAAAATTTTATCTCGATAAACGTCAAACTATTTTGTATTATAAACTTCTGTGAATAGTGTGCTTTAGGTATCGCATTATATACCCGTATTGCATATAGGTATATTTATGCAGAAATGCCACAAACCTTTTAAACAGTTCAAGGTTCGGCCGTGATAAAATATAGCCTGAACTTTCCCCAAACCGCTCCGCCATCAGACTATACAATAATATGTAGGCACATACGCATGTGTACACACATCGCTGTCTGAAATTCAGAGAACCAGTAAAAAAATTAGGTCAACATTAGTGTTGCGGAGGGTTTAATATTTTTGTAAGTAATTTATTATATTTTAGTGAAAAGTAAGAATAAACTTTGTACATTGTTTTTGCTGTTTTTCATTTAATCCACCTCACGAGCAAATCAATATCGCCCGATAATATATTATCAAGATAACAGAATTTTCCTTTTTCCAATATGACACTGAATTGTAGATAACTAATCTAGGTTATTATTTGCACACCTTGTTTTACCCTTGGGCGTGTAATGTTTCAGGTGTTATGTTATATGGCGCGGTACGTTACTCTTCATTAAATTGATTATAAATTATATTCATTCATGCGTTCGCTGCGTCGATCTTAAATTCTTGGCCAAATTCGTACAATGGATCCATTTTTCCATAAAGTAATAAAAGCAATATTTTTATCCTGAAATTTATTTGATTCGATGTTGATGATATCTCGATGATTACACTCAAGCTAGGAAATGTACATTATTATTATTCAAGAAATTTAATAATCTTTATTTCACCGGATAAAAATAATCGAAAGATAGTAGGTACGGTCAATAATAATTGTCTTGCTTTCACAATTTACTTACGCGAAACATCTTTAATGTTATTTTAAGTGCATTACAATTTCGCAAATCTACTAACAGTGAATAAAGAATCGATTCGACACAGTACGAAGCGAATTTGCCGATTGCCAAATATTTTTATTTCATAATCTGATCGAGAGAAATGCATTCGAAACGTTGAAATGTGAAAACTATAAAAATATGTTGTATTCATTAAAAATAGCGAAACGATATTTAATGGGAAGTTAAATACTGTTGTGATTGTTGGATTTAAAAACAATGAAAACTGTGAAATATTAATTTGAAGCATGATGCTAAAATTTCAGTAAAATTCCGATACAAAGCCGAAATTTTATGTGTGAAAACATTATTATTTGATATTGTTTACTTGTGAATAGGAGAGTCGACACCCGACAATGGTCATTCGGTGACCATTAAAATTGGATTAACTTTTCTAATGTGAAATCCTCTTATGTAGAAAAGTACGAGTTTTAGGTCGAGCATGTAGCTTTAATGAGTTTCACGTTTTGTTTTATGGATTACATTAGTGGTAGACGGAAACAATAGGACATTTTACGCAGTCAGTAGTCTTTATCTTCAACGGCTGTTCCAAAACATCACCTTGAGGATTTGAGAAATTCAATAGTTTAACTTAATAAATACTTCATAGTTAAATACCTTTTTAAAAAACATGTACACATATGTTTTTTTTCAATCTTATCTGTTGCGAATGGCGACAGATCCCAACAGCTGAACTGGCATGGCTAAGTTTGTACGGTTTAAGGATTATGATTTTTTAAGAAATTTCAATGGTTCAATTTTCGAAAATGTATTTTTTTAAAAAATATTCTTTAAATTTATTATATTTCTTTCTTTGCATTTTACAATATAGGTATACATAAGTTAAAAACACAAAATACACTTTTACATAAACACAAAAAATCCCACAAAGGCATGGCCTGTATATACCCACGGTATACATTTTATTTTCAATTTCAATAAAGGCTACTGGAAGAATACGATAGATATAAAAATAAAAATAAATAAGCGAATATTATAGAACGCAGATGTTTTGTCAATGAAAATAAGAAAATTATAACACGTATAAATGCTATTCATTAAAAAAAAAGCTGTTTTAATGTGCTGTTTTTATCCATCATTTCAATAAAAAATTTAATCGAAACAAATTCAAATAATTAACATATATTACTATCCTTTTGACACAAATATTGGCACATAGAAACATATTTTAGATAATGCTGTCAATAGATTTCTCGTAGCTTCAAAAGTTCAGCTTTCTAAAATAATTGTTTGGAATAGAAAATTAAATTTTTATGAAGTATAATTTTGCTAATTAGTTTTTCTACTGTTTCTTAAGGCTTAATATGATTATTACTGGCTCCTTCCCATCAAATTATTCCATAAGATTCGCTAGTGTTCGGATGAACATACCTAGTTAAACGTTTGAAAATAATTGGTAAAATATCTGTTTCTAATGGTTAATCATTGCGAAAATAAGCCTTTCGTGAAAATAAAATATTACCTGTCATAGATGCCAAGTTAATTTTTTTCTCAAATAAAAAAAGAAAATTTAAGTTTGCCGTTACCTAATCAAATCAGATCGATGTTAATCAATACTATACAAATTTCTATAAAATATGTTTTTTACCAATGTAGCATATAAATTTCAATTAATGATATAATCTTGGGTGATTTATTAAACGTAGATACGAAAAAAAAATACTTACTCAACATATTTTTACAGATTTCTCTTTATACCAAATAAACTCCAGAACTATCATATAGAAATGTTTATATTTAATAAGAAAGCAAATCGATCGAAATAATTTAATTAATTTTAAGTTAATAAAGTATTCATCGTTAAAACGACGTAACTAAAATATCCACTAAAACACGTATTTATTTTTTTTACTTTGGAGAGCTTTAAACTTTTTGTTTCGAGTGTATGTGCATAATATGAACGAATACTATTTAGAAATCGAACCTTTCTTTGAAAATATGAACCTGCTCTGTAGTTAGCTGTTGGAGTCACAATAATCAATTCATTACCATGAAGTATTTTAAGAAAAAATACCTAGTGCACTTTGCTTTAATTTTCTAACAAAACTAAATTTCCGTTTTGAGTACAGATGACTAATTTGTGATAATTGTAAAGAATTAATACAAAATAATGATTAAGTTAAAATTATCAATAAAACTTCTTGGTTTAGTTTCACTTCAGTTTAATTTTACTTTCGCCTAAGAAGGCATCTTCAGGAAAGGTAAATTGTTTACAACATTTTGAACTTTTATAATATTTTTTACAAGGTTTGGGTATAAAAAGTCACATAAGTATTTTATTCAGGGACAGACAACATAAATATTATTACAACTGGTTTACAAAAACTGTTCATTTTTCGGAAAGTTTTAGACCGAAATTGGGATTAAATCCTAGTATTTGTTATAATGTTTATTATTATAAAGGTAGGGAAAGAACGTATGGAAGAAGTAACTGAGTGGGAAATACATTTTTTAGCAGATTAACTAGCAGACAAAAACCGAGAAGCTTTATTGATAATTTTATCTAAATCATTAACTATGAATTTTTATCAAGAAATATCTACAAAAACATCAATGTACTAATACATAATACTCTTAGAACTTGTAAACAGTATCTAGGTGTCAGACACACCTATTTGTACAAAACAACAGATGAATATTAGCTTTTTTCAATACCTTGTTTGATATTAGTTATCTTAAAAATATACCTATAAAATGTACATGCATTATAACAATAGAATTTGGTCTCTTATACATAATATAAAAAGAGCATTATGTTTAAGAAGTACGTATTCTCAAATTGATTTATTTTAAAATTAAAATGCCTTGAGCGGACTTTTACATTTACGTATATATTATATATAAATGTAAAATGCGCAGTTTTACATAAACTGTCACACAAATGTAACAACATATAAATTCGAATACACGAAGATAATAAAACACATATTTATATTAGAATCATAAAAACAAACATTAATGCGACTCGATCACAAAATGGCTAAAGGACTTAAGTAAATGCAGTACCTAGTTTATTTATAAAGTTTTCAAATTAGGATATTTAAATCTCATTTTTGTATTATACGTGGTTTTGAATGAATTGAATGTGATTTTACACTCATATTTTATTTTAAAAATAAATATCATCGTATTATACATATTTAAATGTATTCAAAAAATGCTCATCTCAATATATTTATAATATTTGATCTCGAATCCATACGTGTTTGATAAATTTTCTATCGTTGTTCTTCTTACGTTTTGATAAAATGCAAATTAAAATTTTATAAAAAGGTCGTAATGGTATTAATATGACGGCAAAGTTGCACTACTACAGTAGCTTAATCACAAATAACTATCGACGTGCTTAAAAACATGCTAAGCATTTGAGCGATCACAATGAACAATAATGAACATGCTTAAGTTTTTTTTTTTTTTATACGCCTCCAATCGCAGTCATAAATAAGTCAACGCGTGTGTAATCTCTAAGTCAACGCTTGTGTCGGTTTGTTTTTTGTTTTAATAACAGTTCATAGGTGAAAAATCGGCGTTTACTATAAAAATAATACAATATCTTGCATTTGCAAAAAAGTAAGAAGTATCTAACACAAATAAGTGAAAATTAAATTACAATTGCTATGGCAACTGCTTTTCTTGACATTTCGCTAGCCAACCGCCGGCTGAATGCAATAAATAGCATGATAAATAGTAAATAAATAAATAAATAAAACTAGCAGTTTTGGAATGTTTTCCATATTTATACCGGTAAAATTCAAATATGTGATTGCGCAGCAGGATTATACGTTGCGAAACGTAAATATTTTGACATTTAATATTAGGTGTTCACGGATGTCTCATTGTGATCGTGAATACGATAAACAACCATGGTGAGAAATTGTTATTACATCGCTTATTAGCACGTCGATAGCTTTTTTAAATTTTAATTTTGTTATATATTTGGACCCCATTATTTAGTAGCCTTACGTGTCATGTACAAGGCTAAGGTACTCGGAAAAAATCGTCTTTGTTTGTCTTGGAAATGGGATGTTCGATCACTGATTTTGGTTTATTACGTTTATAAGTCCAATCACCATTGTTGCAAAGTTCAAGAACAATGGCGTGTGATAACTACTTTTCACTACAGTGTGGATATCTGTTAAGGATATTCCATCTTTCCTGCATTCTGCTTCAAGATTACGGTGTTGTAAACTGAAAAATGGGCACTGAAATAACAGATGTTCGATACTCTGTGAAGAAATATCATCGCATGGACAATAGTCATCATTACTTATTTTAAACCTATATAAATAACTTCTCATAGCTCCGTGTCCGGTAAAAATTTGGGTCGTTTCGAAAGTACTTTGGTGATGATGACGGAAGTTTGCTGCATCAGCCAGCGTTGAGAAAAACATTTTAGTGATTTTACCCGTAGAAGAAGCGCGGTAATGATCCTCCCAACGCTGCACAGTGTTTTGACCCATACAAGCTACAAGATAAAAAGTCACTTTTGAATTCTTAAACGATGACGTCATGGGGGCATTACCAGATAGTTGGTGTGACGATTGTAAGCCTAATTGGGGTGATTAATGCTTAGGGTGATTCATACCAGAATATGAAAGTCGGATAATTGGGTTTTGAAAGCCTAATTACATTTATTTGCATTTTGGCGTCCGACGTGTAAAGGTTGTTTATCAAGTTTAAAGTGTTTTATTTCGATTTAAAAAAAAAGGAAGCTATTTTGGAAGGTATGTTGTATGGTTTTTTTTCTAATATTTTAATGTATTTCATTTAGGTATTTAAAAAAATAATAATTTAACTTATGTATTTTTTAGTAGTTAAAAAAATATCAATTTCTAACTTCTCGAGAATTTATCTCGGAGAGTATATCAAAGTAGCAAAATACTTTTTTTATTTTTCAATAGACCAATTTATTATTAATTCATTACAGTTTCGATATTTTACCGCACGAAGTTGCATCTATCTTATTTTGTTATTTTACAGGTACCAGATACGAGATTTCCAGGCAAGAATTGTACGTGATGTGGAAGAGTTTGACGAAGAAAGAAAGGCTTCAAGGAATGTTAAATAATATTGTTAGTAAATTTGAAGTCGGTAAACTTGGTGCAAGTGGTGAAAAACTGTTAAAAAATCAAATTAAGCTTATTTGTTTAAATATAAGCAGAAAATGGACCGAATCTGGCTGTAAACTAGATAGATTTGTTAAAAAAAAATTTGAGTGGCTTAACGGTAGTGAAAATATTTTGATATGTGAAAACTTTCGACAAAGTCCTTCAGTAGACATGAATGAACCATCTACGTCTACTGGAAGGCCCGCAAAGGATTTTGGGGCATGCAGTGATCAGTGCAAAAGGACAAAAGTGCGTGATTTAGTGAGTACGAAGACATCTGAAGAACTTTCGTTTGCCACGCAGGTATCTATTCGAGCATCAGGAAAACGCACAGTTGCCGATCTCCTAAAGGAAATTTTGGAAGCTACTCCCAATGAAGTAGCAAAAATACGTAGGGAACGTCAACAAGTAAACAAACAACGAGCATTGACAATTGAGGAAGCGCTAAGTTTATACGTTGACTGTAAATTATCTTCGCATTCCTACAAAGTTATGCGTAAAAATGCCATAAAAGCCGGCCACAACATATATCCGGCATTTAATAGTTTAAGAAAAGCAAAAGAAGCATGTTGCCCGAGCGAGGAATTTGTTAAAATAACGGAAACTAGTGCAGAAATCCAGCTACAAGCTATTTTGAATCATACGGTGGAACGATTGCTAAATGTACAATCAGAAGTCTTAAAAGAAAGAGTTCCTTCAGGTTCTGTACTGACTCTTATATGCAAGTGGGGTGGAGATGGAAGCTCGGGACATAGTAATTATAAACAGAAATTTCACACAGAGCATGCAACAGATGAATTCTTATTTATTATGTCATTCGTTCCAATACAACTTAGGATTAATGATGACCCTAATATAGTAATTTGGCAAAATTTAAGCCCTTCCTTAACCTCTTATTGCCGTCCTATTAAATTTATTTTCGCCAAAGAAACTGATATTCTTACTAAGTCTGAAATCGAAAAACTTCAAGATGCAATTGAAAAACTTGAAAATTTTAATGTTAATATTGGAGGTGTAGTGTTGTCCATAAAATTTAAAATGCTTTTAACAATGGTAGATGGCAAAATTTGCAACGTTTTGGCTGAAAATAAGTCAACCATGTCCTGTTTTATTTGTGGCGCCAAACCCAGTGAAATGAACTCTATTAGAATTAATAGAGTTTCTCGACAAGAATTTTATTTCTTTGGCTTATCTACATTACATGCTTGGATAAAATTTTTTGAATGCTTTTTGCATATTGCTTATCGAATTCAACTCAAATGCTGGCAAGTCAAAGGAGAAGAAAATAAAATCATTTTAAACAACAGAAAAAAAAAATACAGGAACTTTTTAAAGCTGAAATGGGATTAATTGTAGATAAGCCAAAGCCTGGATTTGGCAACTCAAATGACGGTAATACGGCAAGGCGGTTTTTCCAACATCACGAAAAGAGCGCAGAAATAACGGGTATAGATGCAGGGTTGATTAATAGATTTCACGTAATTTTATGTACATTAGCTTCAGAACATAATATAAATTTAGAAAAATTTGAACATTATGTGCGTGTGACTAAAGAGCAATATCTTAACCTTTATGGGTGGTACACAATGCCACCAACTGTTCATAAAATATTACATCATTCAGTTGATGTTATTCGATCTTGTATTGCACCGATAGGTCAGCTCTCTGAAGAAGCTCAAGAGGCGCGTAATAAAGATTGTCGACGATTCAGGCAGCTACATACCCGAAAATGCGATCGATCATCCACAAACAGAGATTTATTGACCATGTTATTAATAACATCGGATCCTTTAATAAATCGTTTTAGAGAGGTTCCGAAAAAAAAAATTGGCTCACTTCCTTCTGAAGTGCTAAATTTAATTGTTTCTTTCTCTTCAGAGATAAGGACACAAAATTTGCATCCTAATTATTCCGAAGACTCATCTGAATATGACTCAGATACGATCTAAGTTTTTCTTTAGACTCTTTTGGGTTTATTTTATTTATTTATTTACTATGCTAATACTTACTCCGATTATTTATTTTTATGTAACTTCTTCTTTGGGGTACTAGTTTTTGACATAAAAAATTACTCATTTAATGTGCATATATTATTGTATTGTAGAAGTTTTAGTAAAAGTAGTAATTATTTTATCGATTTTTGTGTACTGCTTTATTGTCTTGGAAATTTGTTGATTTAATGCTATTTGTACTTTTTGACCAAACGTAAATTGTTCGTTGTTAATCTGTGTATTTTAAAATGTTTTTTTGAAATTCACTAATACCAATTTTATTTAAGCGATAATATTATTTTGTCAAATTTTATGCATTTTATTTTCTTGTAAAACAGTTAATTACATGCTGTTTGTACTTTAACCTTAACCTTAATTATTCATATTAATTTGTATTTTATAATGTTTTGACTCTAAAATTTACTAATATCCATTTAAAGGAAATAATATTCTTTTGTCAATTTTTGCATATTTTATTTTCTTTGAACTCTGTTCATTGTATACTATTTGTACTTTCTTGTTAGTGCCTAAGTTATTCCTATTAATGTGTTTTTTATTAGCATGCCATTTACTTTTTCATTGAATTATATAAATATTAAAATTACAGTATATTTACTTTGCTGAATTTTGTACTTTGTTTGCTCTCGTATGTTGATTTTATTTTGTATTCTGATTGCACTTTCACTTTATGACGCTCTTTTTATATTTCTCTAAATACATCTATTTGAAAATCACTTAAAACAAATGTTTTATTTAAAGACCTTTAAGTTTTATCATCATCATACCATATCCGCTCCCTATGTGGAGCATATGGATTCCATAATCTGCCTCCGGCCAAGCGATCGACCTCCCGTACATCCTCCCAAGTCAAGTCCACATACCGCAACTCTGACGCAAACTGTCGACAAATTGTCAACAGTAGACGACCAGGACGCCGAGAACCTGATGCCTTGTAACATAGACAAGCATGGTTAAAGCTCTCGGAAGGCATACGTAGTATATGGCCTTGCCAGCCAAAACGCCTTCGCTGGATGACAGTAGATACCAAGGGTTGCTGTGTCCGTTGCCTCACTTCTGTATTCCTTACAATGTCAAACTTTTAAGTTTATTTAAACCCTTTGAGTTTTCGTGTTTAACATAATGAAATCAGCTGTAAAATGGTTATTCTGACAAAACAAGTGAAGGCAGATTAGTTCTCTCGGGTGAAATCTTTATTTTATGCCTAAGTATCTAATATCATTTTCAATGATTTATTTTATAGGTTGACCGATTTATCAGTCAATAGAATTAAAGTAAAAATTTCAATTATTTATGATCATTAAATACATTATTGTATGCAGATATCAATTTTCAGAAAATTTATTTCGTTTATTAAATAACAAAATGTGACATATTTTTTATAAAACGAATTATTATTACATATTTAGTAAAAAAAACCTCTTTTTAGGATTAGGTGAATCGCATACGTGAGTTAAAAGTACATTCAGAATTTTTAGTTTCTAGCTTGTATGAAACGAAACACTGTGCGCTGCTGCGTATTCTGTTTTAAACAGCGTTTGGCAAAGCGCACGTCGATAGTTATTTGTGATTGTGCTACTGATGTACGTAAGTAATTGTGTAAAACTACCGACAGGTGATGGTAATGGTGTAACCGTTAATCGTTTTCACACCTACATAAATTTGATTACAAAAAAACATAATCCGTACATTCTGTTTTTATCTTATATGTATTTCAGTTTAATCAAAAAATTATTTCAACTATATGTATTTATTATACCCATTTAAAAAAAAACAATAAAAGTGTATGAGATTTTAAAATATGCATTTTATGACGCGTTTGTTGTAAATGCAAATTTACATAGGTACTTGGAATACAAAAAAGTTACGATAAAAATACAATAATAATTTTTAAAAATGAGCAAAATAGCTTGCATTAGAAATAGAAAACAAAACAACCCATTTTTATCATAACTTTTTGTGGTGCAACTGGCTCTCAAGAGATAATTACTAACAACTCAGTACCTGCTTTAAATAACATATTTTTTATTCAAATATATATTTTTTTCAAATGAACTCAACGCATTAATAGAATCGCAGTTCATTTTTTATAATTCATTTTACTAAATATTCTTTTAAACAGGTACTTAATACCTATATTCTGAAATTTTTATAGTGCCTTAGAAGCTGAAATAGACAGGTATTGATCTACAACTTCGTAATTATTACTTATATGCAATCAATAGTGCATAAATCACTGTATTAAAAGGTACACCAATCGCAGCATATCTTTATCATTTGTTAAATTAAAGCTAGAGATATAATACTTCAAGGGCCAGTTAAAATAAAATGTTTTGTTTTGTTTATTTTATTTAATTAGATAATTTAATAACGATAATACTTAAATGTTTATTTTTTTAGATATTCGCAGTTTTTATCAGTTCATGGTAAATTTAATGACAAATTATTTGTTTTCAATACTGTCGATTCCCGTTCATGCTGCTGTGGATATCCTAATCAATCTTCTGAACACATCCTGTGGTCGTGTCCCTTTCCCACTCTCTATGATTACCGAATGGAGCTTCTCGCTACTATCCGTGGCCCTGTTGCAGGTCCTGTCGGATATACAGATCTGGCGGTTTCCAAAAAGAATTTCAAGGCTTTAAAAAAGTTGTGAAATCATTTCGGCGAATTGATCATGTCCGATCAATTTAATCCCAGTCAGTGAAGAAT
The DNA here is from genome assembly GCF_059751315.1 of Micrasema longulum. NCBI lineage: Eukaryota > Metazoa > Arthropoda > Insecta > Trichoptera > Brachycentridae > Micrasema > Micrasema longulum. The sequence goes on from NW_028277280.1 coordinate 983,947, forward strand.
TCACTTCCCTCTTTTCTCAATCCAATGAAGTGCATATTATGTACTTTTGGATTACCTTCTTTCAGTACGAAAATGCGAAGGCTATCAGATTACAGAGAGCTCCTTCGGGCAGCTTTTCTCGTTCGGCAACGAGCAACTTTTCCGTGTATGTGGGCACCGCCAAGGAGACGTATGTCCTCAGATGCGGTGAGCGGTATGTGGTGGGCAAGCTGTATTTATTTATATATGAGGTATTTCAGTAAAAAAATCATTTTAAATTAACATTTCTTGTAAAGGTTGTCGAGAAATAGCCTCATGACTTCTTATACGGTAAGCGGACAGGCTCATAACTATATCACGGCGGATAAATATAAAACTTATAGACTGTAAAACGCACACATTCTTAATTTAGTATCGACATTCTTTTGTTATGGAAATGGTTGTTTATATAGGCGGCCACAGAGAGAGGAGCATACCTCACTGTAGTTTTTCAGATCCGTCCACATTATTAATGGCTTGACCTACTATGAATTCTTTTGACGGCGATCAACGGTATTTCCTTGCTCTTTGTTTTAGCGATGTGTGAGAAGAAATGTTCGCATTCTTCGTCCATCTTCCTCAAGAATAATCCACTACCATATCAAGTTTACCAATTTTAAAGGTTAATAATATATATAAGCTCAAGTATCAAGAAAAAAGTTAAATATTTCTTTATTTATTTGGGAAAAACCAACAAATTATATTTTTATGTATTTATATTTATTTAATTTTACAATACGCCCAAGGGGCATTTACAAAAAAATATACAGGTAAGTACAAACATAGTAAGTAATAATTCAAAAGATAAACAACGCTTTTTACATGTAGAAACAATAAAAAGCATACTGCCATGCAAAATAAAAAGTGTAACTTTACATAGTAAAAAAGAAAAAAAAAATATGGATATAAGAAACGTAATTGAATTAAAAAGCAAATTGTAAATAACTTGTAAAGAATTTTAACAAAAAAATATATACATTTACATATCCTTATACTTATAAAAAAAATGGTATTAACAAATTATTGTTAAAAACAAATATTAAAAATTAGTTTACAGTAAGTATATATAAGATAATAACTAATAACATATATTGCATACGGAAAATAAGAATAATATAATGATTTATTGCCAAATATAAAAGACTCAAAATGTAAAACTCAAAAAAAAATAACTGCACATATAAATAGCGTAACGAGAGTTTTTTTTGAAAAATATATGTAAATCAAAAAACGTAGTACTTTAAATAATTGATCCACATATTATTTATATTTTTATGAATTTCAATGCTTTATATTTCTTTTTATTGTATATTTAACTATATTATTTATGTTTAAGTAACATGTGTTCTTGGCAAATATATATACTTTTTATTTGTATAATAACGATTTTTCATTTCTTACATTTGATTAGCTAGGCATTTATTATTTAGTAGTTTTAGTTTTTTTTTTATGTTATTGTTTTATTATTATAGAACTATTTATGCTCTAAAAGATAAAAAATGTCCATCTTAGAACAGGCTGAGCCATGTTAGATGGAGATTATCATAAACAGAGAACACTCCGTTTTCATTTTATTTTAATTAGTTTTATATAAATTCCCTGTTTTTAAATATTTTTATCAATTTTATGCAATAAATTCATAAAATAAAAAATAAAAAAAACATATTTATAAACTAAAACGGTGAAAATAGTTCATTTAAATTTTCCACGGTGATGTAATCCATTGATTAAGTACATTATAGGTATTAAAATAAAAGAAATTTAAAAATTGAGAAATGTTAGGCACTTAAAAGTTGCAAATAAAATAAAATAAAAATACATATACGTATATATACAGTAATAAAAATTAAGTCAATATTTTTTTAATGTGAAGAATGGGAAAAAAAATATGTAAAAGGTACAAAATATAATAATAAAGATACATATATAATTACTGACATTGTATAACTGAAGGCGTATTATCTACAAGGAGTCTTCTATATTTCATATAGGAGAGATAAAAAATGTCTGCGAGACCGAAAAGCACCGTACTATAATAATGACATGCTCTAAAGAAAAAATCGTTTTTTCTTGAGTTGGTCCTAGGTATTAGCAAATTAAATGTAGTATGGAGTCTTGTTATGTTGGGTACAATATATTTCAAAGAACTTGTGAGTTAGGCAGTCTATGACTAACCAGTGAACAAATTGAGTGCGTTTTTGATTTAAATATTCATACTTTACTAATGACCAAAGGCAAAAAAATATTGCTTTATTTACTTAGATTTCTAAACCCACTATTTTTGTCGTTATATTATGTAACGTCACTGTTCGTCAACCTATCAACAAAATAATGAGGAAGTTCAGTGGTTTTTTTTATATTGTTTATTTGTGATTAGACTATTAAACTAAGGCAAATTGAAGAAAAAGTTGTGTTTCGTATTATCAGCGCTATGATTTTTTTTAAGTTTTGTATTTCTGAAATTACTCCGCGTGTGAAGATTGATTGACGATTGTCCGCGTGTGACGATTGTCATCTCAATTCACTCTTCGATGCGCCTGAACTACTGAGCTCAATAAAATTAAATATCCCAACTAGAAACCTCAGACAAAACTTACTCTTTCATACCGATAACCATAGAACTAACTACGGTTTTCATTCCCCTATGCCCAGGATTCTTAGGTCTGCCAAAAAACATACCGGTCTTGATTTCTTTGATAACAACTTGTCTTCTTTCGAACAATCACTGAATCAAATTCAATTATAACCACCTTTCTCCCGCTTCCACTCCCACAAAGTCTATTATATACCATTGTGTCTTTCTACTTTTCTTTATAATAATTTTCTTTGTATAAATATGTCCTTAAAAATGCTCACTGGGCGTATAAATGAATTTAATTGTTTTTGTTTCACTTCATCTGTAAATAAATAAATATATTTTTTAAATAAAATAACACCATCTTTCTACGGCATAAATTCCGTGTGAGTTTAAGTTAGAGATATCTATAGCGTGATCAGTGATAAGTTATGTTTCCGGTAGGAGCGTTACATAATTAATTATATTTTCAATACATTGCAATCAAATCATTAATTGATCTAGTTACTGAGAAAGACAAGTGATGAAGTAATGTAATTTTGTGATGATAATACTTACATTATACACTTTTCTTTTCCCAAATACCCATTACTATTTACACGTACCTAGCTAAATTAGAACAATGGGTAAAAAAACTTTAAAAAATATGTTTTCCCGCTTAAGTTCCTAAACTTCCTTTGCCAAGTCAAAAGAAATTCCGACATTATGGAAATCCTACCACGCCGTTAATTACATATCTACAATAATTAATAATACGTTTTTAAACCGCAATAAAGCACTTTTTTTAATAGTACCCGTCTACATATTAAATAATTTCGTATACTGTGTTATTTCCCACACATCTATGAGGAAAGGTTTAGTTTAAATATTTGTTTTCATTTATGTACAGCAGCCTTTATTATGCCCAAATCTTTGCTTCGCAAAAATCAACAGCTAAAGCGCTCCCTCCACATATAATATATAGACATGTTATTTCTTCAACAATGTTTTAAATATGTTCAAATCTTTGTAGATAGGCTGGATTTCCTGGATTCCCTTCTAAAAAATGTGTTTCCTCTATGTTGCAACAAATGTAGATGTTGATATTATTATATTAATATTTAAAGCATTAACTTTCCAGTTAAACATTTTGCTAAATGTTAGTAAATATTTGTACATAACTATTTACTGACTTTTCCCTGTCTATCGGTTTCGAGACGTACCCATCTCTTCATCAGGACACCAATTAAACTAACATGTAAAACCCACTATACACCTTTACCACAGTTTATTTCTCCCACAACACCCGCGTGTGACGTCTCAAGCTCTCTCCCCTTCTTATCTGGGAGTTATGCTGGTTGGTCAGTTGGCTTCCCGTAAACCGGAAATCTAATCAATTCTTTATTATAAGTTGATTTAGAAGAGCTAGTGACATCGTTCAAAGTAGTTCGTTTTTGTTAAAATCTTTTTTTAATTTTTTTAAATAGCTCACGTAAAATCAAGAAACTTCGCCGTAAAATTTAATGCTCCAATTTTTACCGCACGTACGAAAAAAAAATTCCAATTTCCCATAGCAGTGAACTTCCTCATTGCATAATAATTAGGCATTTGATTTTTATTTATCGAAACCACAAAACTCATTATCGAAACAATTACCGAATTAATAAATAAAATTACTTTCAGTTTGTAATATTTCGTTTCTCCACAGGCTTCTGAATTATGGTTTCGTGAGTTTAAAATAATAGCGCCTGCATAAATATTTGCCGTTAGCGAAAAAACTACTGTTTCTTACCCACGCATCTAAGTACAAATTGGAGTACAAAATACTATTTACTTAACGGTATTCTTATCTATTTTTTTGTGCAAAATAAATATTTGAATTCCTACGATAGATACAAATAAGGTTACGCATAATTGTATCAACAATCATAATACAAACTTTTAAAAATAAATATCACCATTACATGAAATATTTACATAATATCGAGGCTTTACTGACAGAATATATTAAGTATTTTTTTTACAATGTACATAAGAGGTAAAACAGAGTATTAAAAAAAAAAGGATACATACATACATATTAATAGTAAAAAAAATAATCCCACAAAGGCATGGCCTGTTCGTGGGTATACAAGAAAATGTTAATTAATTTTTGCTCCTATAATAAAAATACAATTATAATATTTTTGTGTAACATATAAGATTATGTGGTATTTTTTTCAATAGTTATTAAAAAGGGAAATAAAAAACATTTTAAGTCCCGTGGCTAGTGTCTCGGACTCACAGACCAAAGGTCCGTGGTTCGAATCCCACTCTACCCCAACTTGATTCCATTTTCTAATAGTGAGTTATGTAAAACTCGTTGAGAATGGCCCTCAAAATTAAATATTTGGGTAAATTATAAGAACGCAAATATTTCTTTTTTTTTTTTTTTTAAATTCCTTATTATTAAAAGGCAACAAAATATATCATAGAAAAAAAGAGTGCATATCTTTAGTTTGAATCCAGGATAGTGCGTGTTTTTTAAAAGAATGAAATTTTTGAATGTTTGTAATCAATGAAATGTTATCAGTAAAAAAAGAATTAAAAATTTTTGGGCCTATAAAATATACATGTCTCTGTGCGAGCCTCGTTTTACAATGTGGTATTTCTAACACACGATTCCTTCTTTGACTCGATCTATTCGAATTACTTGTAAATAAATTTTGGTTCTTAAATACAGTCGAACTTGGTTATTACGAGGAAGATGGGACCACTTCCTCGTAATTGAATTTGCTCATTATAAGCGTTACTCGTTATACCAGAGAATGTTTTTTTTTGTATAATCGCTATTGGACATTGTCACTAAGTAAACAAGTAAATACATATGTGTACATATAATTCATACAGATTTTTTTACAGGGGTTAGGTTTTAACTGATCTGGTCTAGAATTCATTGGATATCACCCACTTGTAATATTCATTGTGTATCGAAATAAGCCTGGAACATTTAAAAATAGATTTTTTTCTCTAGAGAGAAACCCCGTAAAAACTTTCGAAACAAGCATGTCATTCATAAACTACAAAAGCAGCTGTAAATTGTAACAATGTGCCGAACCGGCACTTACTAAGTTCACAAAGCTTGGATTTTTTACAAACCATGTGTGTTCATTTTATAATATTGTCGGCGAAAAATCCAATTAGGTACTTGGAAACTTACATAGCTATCATAAAAATAATCCAATCCCAACGCCTGGCGGTATTTATATTTAACGTTAGCCGGCCGTTTATATTTTATTACTTAGATTCTTATTTTGAAAATGATGTTTTTTTAACAATTGAAGATTTTTTGTATAATTTTTGGAAATATTTTTGTTCGGTATGTCCGAGAAGTAGTTTGTTGTAACAGTGAATAATTGTACGGAGAAAACCATGAACTAAAATATCAACTAATGTTTCATCGTTACATCCGAGATCTCGCTATTTCCGTAATCGTTATAACCGAGTTCGAACTAGTTCGTACAGTCGACTGTATATATTTTAAACATTGAAAACAATATATATGTCTAATGTCTAAAAGTTTAGGTTCTTGGAACAATTGGAAAGAGGAAAAAGTCTGAGGGAAAAATAATTGAAAACAAGTTGCGGGATAATCGCATTTAAAGCTTTTTTATCTTTCAACGTATTATTTCTCCCACAGTTTTCTTTTTTTTTTTTTTTTTGAGCTTTAAAGGAGAAGTGTTTATTATAGGCAAAGCATAAAATTTAATACAACATCTTGCACCTATATTTAAAAATATTAGAAGTATAACAAGACTGTTGACTTAATGCATTCTGTCAGTGTAGCCTAGATATATTTCAAATATTTTAAATATAGGTGCAAGATGTTGATTTAAAATTTTACGCAATGCTAAGAATGAAGCTTACTCTTTTAAAGCTTAAAAAAATATATAAAAGAAAATAGTTAAAAATAATGAATAAAAAAGTTTTGAATGCGATTATCCCGAAACTTGTTTTCTACGACTTAATGTATTATGTCAGTAAAGCCTCAATATTGTTCTTGCGCCTTTGAAATAATCTATACGTTTTCCGCATAAATGTTCAGGAGAAAAAAAACGTTGCTTATTTTAATGGAAATACCAGATTTCATAAAATATTTTTAAGAAGAAATACATTTTAATTATTTTTTCTTTTAATTTTTCTTTATTGACATATTATTATGCAACAAGATGAAAAACATTTCAGGGCCCGTATTCTAATGGGAAGTCAAAATTTACCTTCAATTTTATCTAATGAGTAAAATTAAGTTTTCCATATGAAAATTAGAAGAGGTTGAAAATTTATTTTTCTAAACATGTTCAATTAAACGTCATAAATATCAACGCTAGTTTATACCGTCTCGTTATGTACCGATGAATAAAGCGTTCATATTTGCGGCGCAGAATGGTAAATGTTACAGGGTGTGTAAAGTGGCCATTTGAACCGGCAATCACAAGTCATGAGCACTGTCAGTATTTTTCTTTACGTATTACTTTCTCGTTATTTATCTATTTTGTAAAACATGCTATTATTATTATGCATGAGACAATGTGCATAATGCGAGCATGAAAATAATAATTATGCAATTGACATTTATTTTAAAGCATAACGTGTAATAGTTACAAATGTGACGTTTTCTAAAAGCTGATCACGCTTACAGAAAAGAAATTTCACGAATCAGTGACACGAATAACGAAAAGAGGAAATCCCATATATTCCACGGATGTGAACATTTGAGGAAGCAAAAGCCGTACAAAAGAGCGAATGGAAATATGCGTAGATTACTTATGCTGCCCTAAATTGTTTTTGTAAAAACCTCTATAAATAAACATTTATACACATGCATTGGTTTGAGTTTGTCGAAATAAATGTAAACCAGTTGCAGTGGCGTCTATGATACCAAATTTCTAGTGAATCTCAGATTTTAAGGATAAGTATAATATGTGTAAAAGTAGGTACCTACATTAAATAACACAGTACGGACCATGTTTGTAGGCATCTTTGAGCATGTCCAAATGCTTGGAGACTGGCTGGATTTCCTCCCTAGGGAGTTATTCATATTTAAATTTATTTCAACAGAGAGGGAAAACATTTTTGAGAAGGAAGTATGGAAGTCTAGGCTTTTACAGGACTTATGATTTTATCAATTTTTTTAATTAATAACAAATAAAAATACAATATTACAAGTAAATACAATTTTATATTAATCAAATACATATATTTACATTAACGTTTCCCATTACGTAAAATAAATAAATAATTCTTGTGTACATAATGGGGAGTGATGTCTTACAATAGATTATTTTATTTAAATCGATAATATTTCTAGAACAACATAAATAAATTACAAAAAAGATATACACGATGTTTTCAATCAGTGCTACATAAAGAAGAATTATAGATGTAATTTTTTACTTCTCTCTTAAATATATTGTATTCCTGACTGTACTTTTTACTATCTTTGTTTATTTCATTAAAGAAAAATATTCATCTGTAAGTATAATGATGTTGTGCAGTAGTTGTTTTTAATTTAAGAATTAAGATATTACCACCTGTTCTAGGTCGCGTACTTACGTTTTGAGACCTAGAAATACTACTATTTATTTTATCTTTATGTATTTGAAGCAAAAAATTCTTTTTAAATAGCAATTTTATATGTAAAACCTTAATTTTTTTTAAATAATTGAACAGTGGGAAAAGTAGACGGTTTTTTCAAAATAACTTTTATAATTAATTTTTGCATTTTTTCAACCGGTAAAATAATTGTTTTTTTTAAATCACCGCCCCATCCGATTATTCCGTACTGTTATATGGATTGGGCGAATGCAAAGTATATTGATTTTTATTTTTCGATGGTTAATATATTCCTTAATCTAATAAATACATATATAAGTTTTCTCATTCTATTTACAATATTATTTATTTGCTCCTTCTAATTTATATTTTTATCAATTATAATGCCTAAATATTTAATGCTATTTTTTTCAGTGACAGTGTGTAAAGTGGCCACTTAAACCAGCCACTGACAGGTCATAAGCCATGTAAATGCCTAGACTCTTTTCTTCTCAAAAATGTGTTCCCTCTCTGTTGAAATAAATTTAAATCTTTGACCATTTTTATATAAGTTGCTAGTTTTTTATCTTCATAATGTGTTGAGATAATACAAATTAAATACATATTAGGTACTGGTGATAAGCAATGATTTCTTAAGGAGGCTCAGCCTCACTTGCTTCATATGTTCCTTCGTCCCTGACCACTTGTGGATAAATAATCAATAAAGATAAGTGAAGATTGAAATACAAAAGTATGTGTTTTCTTCTTAATCTATATATATATATATAATATATAAATGGCAATGTTCGAATGTGCGTCCTCGATGGACTGAATATCTGAATAACTACTGGACGAATTGGACCGGGTAACAAATGATAATATCAGGCGAGAGTGTAAATCTGATTCAAGTATAATTGATAAAATTAAGAAAGGGTCTCTGAGATCGACGACAAAAAAATGGTAAAACGTGTTTATATAGCCAGAATGAATGGTAACGTGGGACGAAGACGACCAAGAAAGTCGTGGCATGATTAGATAAACCAAAATCTTAAGTCTGGTCATGTCAAAAGCAGGCAGAATCGAAGGGCGTGTATGACAAGATGTATGAATGCGAAAGAAGCTAGAAATGTATGCTAGGATAGACGTGTGTGGCGGCCCATTCTCTCTGCTAACCCTTACGGAAAATGGCGTGATGGTAGCAGTAGTAGTTAGTAATAGTAAAACATTGTTTATGTTACTAAAAAGAACCAATTTTTTTTACTCGACAGTATTTCATAGACCCGTATTACTTTAAAATTTTTTTAAAAAACGTGATATTTCCCTATTCTAAATACTTGTTATTTATTTTTTTATTTTTTTCACTAACGCCCAAAAGGCATTTACAAGAAATAAAAATAAAATACATGCTAACATACTAAATTATACAGAATATACAGAAAAAATATGTGAAATTAGTTAGAAAGGATATAATAAAAAGTTTTACAAAGTAAAAAAAAAAAAAAACAATAATAAAGGTATGCAAGAAAAAACAGTGAGCATATAAACAAAAAATGCAAAGATATAAGCTTATGAAATAAATTCTGTAAAGCAAACAATAAATAAAGTGTTACGGTTAGCAAGAAAGACAAATTTAAGATAAATAAAATACAATAATAACAAAGGTATACAAGAAAAAACAGTGAGCATATAAACAAAAAATGCAAAGATATAAGCTTATGAAATAAATTCTGTAAAGCAAACACAGTAAATAAAGTGTTACGGTAAGCAAGAAAGACAAATTTAAGTTAAATTAATAAACAGGCAAGCATATTATCGCGAAAAAAGAAGAAATAAAAATATGTATATATGAAATGCGTATTTGTCAATACTACAATGCAATTTAATATATTAGTAAAAAATAAAAAAAACAAGTATAAGTTAATAAAAATAAACAAGTTAGTATTAAGTTATGTCCTTAATTATATTAAAATCGTATGTAGCGTGAGGTTAAGGTCGGCGTTTTATTTATTTTAAATTTAAACTGGAACTACTTTATTTTTTCGGTATAAATTTATTTATTACTTTATTATGTATTTAGCTTTCCTCTTTTTTTCATACAGGTAAAAAACATATTTGCATTCTCTCCGTTATTACTCAGCCGTAACTTCTATATGTATATTACCTAAGTAGATATACGTAACTCGTCTCAATGGTCGAATACGGTATCGTTTTATATAGTTTTAGATAGTGGCTGAAGGCTGTTCACAAAAAAACTAATTATTACACCGCGCTATTTAATATCAATCCATTAAACTCAAATACAACTTCCGAGATGTTCGTTCCGGAGTTTTAACTTATAATTCGCGTATTTATTTTATTCTTTTTTAAACAATGTATTACCATCTATTTATTTATTTATTTATTTGACACTTTATACACATATACAATATATATACATATAAGTGCAGGCATATTGCCTTAAGGCAATTTCTTCCTGCCTACCCAAACCGTTCAGTTTGAGAACATTATAAATACATGGACATATTGAATCTTATAATTTTATGCAAATATTAACAAAAATATATATACTTAAAAAAAAATTAACACTATACTATGAAGAGAGGAGAGGAGATGGGAAGGAAAGAAGAATGATGAAGGAACAATTTAAATATTTAGATAGTGACATTTCAATCTTGACTTAAATGTAAATAAAGAAGGGGCGTCTCTAACATTAGTGGGTAGATTATTCCACAATCGAGCGGCTACTACTGTGAAAAAGGAGGCAAGAAAATTAGAGCGATGACAGGGTATTAAAAGGGTTCTCTCGTTACTACAACGAAGAGATAGTCCGTGTTGTGAAAGAGGTTTGATAAGCTCTTTCAGATAAACAGGCGAAAAGGGATTATTTAAAATATTGTGAAGAAGTGATAGAATGTGAATGTTTCTTCTATGCCTGATACTGAGCCAGTGTAGTTGCATGCGATACTCGGTTATGTGGTCAAATTTGCGAAGATTAAAGATATAACGAATACAAATATTCTGCAATCGTTCTAACTTATCAAGCAATTCAGAGTTAGCATCTGGATAACATACATCCGCGTAGTCAAGGAGTGGAAGAAGTAAGCTCTGGATTAATGTTTGCTTAACATTAATTGGCAAGAAATTCTGTAATCTTTTAAGTGAGTGCAAACTGCTATAAAGTTTACGACTAACTTCGTTAACCTGATCGTGCCACCCTAAATGCTTATGAATGATAATACCTAAGTTTTTGACTAAAGTCATGAATGGAATTTCTGTACCATCTATTCTGAAAAGAGGAAGTGTGGAAAAATTCACTTTTAAATACATTTGTTTACTACCAACAAGTACAATTTTGGTTTTTGTTGGATTTATGAGAAGTCCATGTTTTTTTGCCCATGAAGAGATATGCTCGAGTGCAAGTGACATTACTCTATGTGTTTCAACAATGTCGACGGGTTCGAAATTAATATACAATTGCAAATCATCGGCATATAAATGGTACGAACATCATCATCATGCTACATCTTAGAACAGGCTGAGATATGTTGGATGGAGATTATCCTAACCAGAGGATGCTCCGTATTAATTATCTGGACGAGGCTAAGAGTATGTATGGTAAAACTTCATCAGCTGAAGAAAACATTACCTTTTAAATTACTTAAGTTAGTTTATATAAGTCTTGCAGAATCAATTATGTCATACGGAATTCTGTCTTGGGGAGGAACTCACTACTCATACGTTGATAGAATTTACAATCTTCAGAAAAGACTTCCCAAGATAATTATTGAAAATGAAGAAATCAAAAAGATTTGCAAAGAAGATGACATAATTCTATTTAAGCATTGTGGGGTACTTCCGGTGAAGCAACTTTACAACTTTAAGCTAACAATAAATCATTTTGATGAGGAAAAAACCCTGCCTAGTCACTAACATCGAACAAGATCGATAACAGCTATGAAACTGGTAGAGTCTAGAGAACAAAACTTCTATAGAAGCATGACGACAGGATATATTGTAAAAAAGTTATTTAATAACTTTCCTGCCGAGGTAAATAACTTTACAAGTTTGCAGCAAAGAAGCAAACGATTGAAGGATTTCCTCATCAAGAATCAAAACTTCAAGGTGTAAAGTTGTGTTTATCCAGTCTAAAAATATTTATGTTGCTTAATTTTTACAGTGGTTTTTTTTTGTTTGTTTTTGTGTTTATTTGACAATTTACTATTTAAAAAAAATAAAATTGTACCTATTAGAAACGTCCGATAAACTTTTATTTATTATTAGTTTGCAGCGATCTAGATTTTGTTTACTTTTGTAGATTATTTTGAATATATAATAAAATAAAATAAAAATTAAATGTATTAATTTTCCAATCAACTATTTTTATATAGATTCCCTGGAATGGCATATTTATACTTATTTATTTATATATATATAAATATATTTTTACTCAGTTTTTATCAGGTAATGGTAAATTTAATCAAAAATTATTTGTTTTTAATATTTTTGATTAACCTTCGTGCTGCTGCAGATATCCTAATCAGTCTTTTGAACACATCCTGTGGTCGTGTCTCTTTTCCAATCTCTATGATTACCAAATAGAGCTTCTCGCTACTATCCGTGGCCCTGCTATAGGTCCTGTCGGATATACAGATCCGATGACTTCCTAAAATAATTTCAAGGCTTTTAAAAAGTTGTGTAATTATTTCGGCGAATTGATCATGTCCGATCAATTTAATCCCAGTCAGTGAAAAATTCACTTCCCTCTTTTCTCAATCGAATGAAGTACATATTACGTACTTCTGGATTACTTTCTTTCAGCAAAATTGTGCTTAGGCTACCAGATTACAAAGAGCTCCTGTGGGCAACTTTTCTCATTCGGCAACGACCAAATTTTTCGTGTATGTGGGCACCGCCAAGGAGACTTATGTCCTCAGATGCGGTGTGCGGTATGTGGTGGGCAGGCTGTATACTTTTTTATCCAATATTTTTTAAATAAAAATAACATTAATATAATATCCCAGTCCGCACCCGATGGCGCATAGTACACTTTATTGGTACACTAAATTCAGCGTATATAAGATAATCTGTTACATGAAGTATTGCAGCAAAGGACTACCTTTTCAATCATTTTTTTTTCGGTTTATCAGAAGAAAAAAAAACACATTATTAGAAGGAAATATAATTTTTTAAATAGATCTAATGTTTATGTCGACCTCGTGGTGTAATGGTCATCTCGTTTTCCTACTATGCAAGAGGTCTCGGGTTCGATTCCCGGCATAGTTGACATGAAATATTTTATTTAAAAATGTTTTTCACATCAAAATATGTCATAGTCCCTGGACTGGTATCTGACTGGTAAAAGTGATTATCTCTTACTTTCATGTTACAAAAATGATCAAGATACGCTGCGATTGATGTAGCAATGCAGTGCCCTATGCACCATTCGGTGCGGAAAGGGAATGATGCCGATGAGTATTTATTTATTCATTTACAATTATACTTATGTACAGATTCATTAACTTATTAAGGCTTTTTAGGCTGTGCTCGTGTTAAGCCACAGTAACAAACGAGAATAAAAAATACACAGTAAAATAAATTAAAATATAAAAACATGTGATGCAATAGAAAACACAGAAAAATAAAGTATAACTTACAAAGAATAAAAATATTCATTATATTGTTCCAAATAAGATAACATCAAAAATAATCGGATATAAATATTAAAATATAAATTATACTAAAATGTTTATTTACATCAACATTTCCCATTACGTAAAAGTTAAAATAATTCATGTGTATATAAAGGAAATTGATGTCTCACAATAACGTGTTTTGAAAAATTTAGTAAGTAAATATTTTCAATCTAAAATATGATACGCATAAAAGAATTACGAATATAATTTTTGACTTCTTTCTTTAATATTATGTTGTATTTCATGTCAGCCTTTTTGGGAGTCGAACCCGGAACCTCAAACATGGTAGGCGAACATGTCAACCACTACAGTATGAAGCGGACTTATCTCCACTCGATTTCGTTATTCAGGATTTTACCTGAGAGTCGTCATCGAGCTGTAAGCACTCGTCCAGGATTCTGATTCTATTCCACTCTCCCTTATCTTTTCTATTTTCCTCTCCCTTTATACATTTTTTGCCAAGTTATTAATTTTTAGTACTTATTTTATTTCGTTTTTTTCGCATACGTATTGAATCTAAAAATAAAGATCACCCTTTTTATTGGTTGGTTAGAAGAAATTGCCATTTGCCAATAAGCCCGCCATTGTATAAATATCAATGTTTGTACAAAACAAATTTTAACACATGAAGTTTTTCGTAAGGGCCAGTTACATAAAACAAGTTGAGTGAAATAAAGTTTAAAGTCAAATGTGCAAATTGAGTTGTTTTATTTTGTTTTTACGTGCGAACTCTTTAGTCCATTTTGACGAAAATGTGACAATTGAGGATATTAGAAGCAAATTAAGAAATCTCCACCAATAACGCAATATTAGTTATTGATGCCAAAATAAATTATACATAAAAACCTACCTACCCAAATAACTATAGGCTTTTGATAAGAATATTTAAGAAAAAGAACATATAAAATATGGACTATCAAATAACTATGGGACATCAATGTTTTTTGTTCTAATCGCCCGGCCTGCGCCCTAATTCCTACGCGGACTTTGCTATAAAACTTAATATAGAATATTGAATGAAAAACAATGTATTTGTAAAACTTTCTTTTTGCAAAAACATTAAATTACGTGCCATTGATTAAAATAATAATTATTTATGAAAATAACAGGTTAATATAAATTTTATGACATGATATTAATAGCAATAAAACAGTAATTGAAAGTAAAAAGTTTGTCAAAAAAAGCAAAGTTAAATATTGAAATTAACGGCGAAAGAAATGACATAATGGATAAGTATGGTTGATTATGACAATAAAACTTAATCTTATCTTAAAATCCCTCCCTGCGTCAGAGGTAGTTGGTTATAAAAATTCAAGAATTTATTCGGTATCCACTACTTTAATACCAGCAAACCGTTGAATTTTGTTGAAAGCGTCAGTTATTACTGCACTACTGGTGTTTTAGAACAAACTATTTCAGTAGTGGTATACCTGAGGACTCCGGTGTTTTAGCAAAAAAATCTAAAAATATGAACCAAATGACATTCATAACTCAATTTCGCGAAAAATGTGACTTCCAGCCTTTCAGATTAAAGGTATATTCGTAAATATCTACTAGCTAATTTTTATCTAAACTCAATCGGACAGCGTCACAATACGCTAGCGTATTTCTTCCGTGCACCTTAAATGAAGACCCCGACTTTACAATACGAGCACAAACATATTGTTTTTCTTTTTTTCATAATTAAACAAACCGGTTTCTTCGCAATATTAAAAATTATTATACACAAATAAAATAAAATAATTCATATGAATTAAATAATTAAATACACGTTGTGCAGTAGATAGAGAGCTGTGTAAAATTGATAGAAAGTATTTTTACTTTATGTAAGTAGCATGTACTACTAAACTAAATACAAAATTATAAATGAATATCTATTCTAATCACTCTCACGATAATCTCCGATCAAAAGTAAAACGACTGATTTACTTTTCCTATTTTTAAAAATGAAATTTCCGCTTATGAAAGGCAATTTAAATTACTGCATGCAGTTGGTTTAAAGCAAAAAGCATTTAACAAATATGATTATCTTATAAGATATCACAGATGTCGAGTTCTAGCAATTGGTAAGAAGTCGCTTTACTGATGATTTATGTTTATCCATCAATGCATGATAAGAGAAAATCTTTTAAATTACATTACAATCTGTTAATTTATTCGTAATCATTTATTGTAAATGATAATTGCGCTTTTATCATTTTAGTTTATTTTTTTATGTTTTGTACTTAATCTGCCATTTTAACAAGTAAGCGAGGCCAGGGTACGTATTCTGATGGGAGGTTAAAATTTATCTACAAAGTAAAATTAAATTTTCTGTATAAAAAATATAATATGTTTACATTTTTTTTCTAAATATATTCAAATACCGGTTACCGATGAAGATACTTTGAATTTTCATACAAATTAAGACACTTTCGTACATAAATACCCATATTAGTTTATACCGTCTCATTATATACCGATGAAGACAGCCGTTCATAATCGCGGCCCAGGAACCCGATTACAATAAGAAGTTAACTGAGATGAAGAACATTTAAGAAAAGGCAATATAGAAGTCTAGGCATCTACAGGGCTTAATATGTTAATATAAACAGCTCCCCAGGGAGTTGAATCCAGTCCTTGTCTACAAAAATTTGGACAAACTCAAAATATTGTAGAAGTTAACTGAGTTATCTACAGTTGTCTATAAAGTTAATTTTATTTATTTAATTATTTGTACACAATGTTAATTGCACATTAGCGGGCTTATTGCCAATTGGCTATTTCTTCCTACCAAGCAATTAAATAAAAGTCATACTTTATAATTCAAGTTGCAAAAAATATTTTTCAGGAAAAAAAGTTAGATGTAAAAACATAGAAATAACTGTATTTGAATATAAATTACCTTAAGTCAATACTATTACTTAATTGGAAAAAGGAATAAAGAGGAAAGAGGAAAGAGTGAGAGATTAAAGAATAGAAAAGAGATGTTTCTTCAGACGTGATTTAAACAGAAATACTGTAGTAACATCTTAGATAGGATGGGAGATGATTCCACAGTCGAGCCGCATGGACATTTTAAATTTTTGAACAAAAAATCTATTTGCATTATGCAGTTCCATTGAAATATTGCATATTGTATCTTTTTCAACTTATTTTTAAATGTACCTACACTTTAAATAATATTTAGTTTTAACTAAATTATCCTTACACTGCATAATATTCACCAGTCTGAAAATGCCCATTAGAGGGAGAATGCGCTAATTGGTCAAATAAATTAGTGGAAGTGTACCAAGTATTTTTAAAATCATAACTTATATGTAAATATAAGTTTTTACATCATGAAGATATAAAGTAACATCGAAATTTATGCACGAGAATATTTGTATGAAATTTAAAGTATCTTCGTCGGAACCCGTAATTCAACATATCTAGAAAAAATATAACTGTATACATATTCTATTTTTTTTCAGACAGAAAACTTAAAGGTTAAATTGAAGATAACTGTTACTTCCCATTGTAATACAGGCCCTGCCCTGGTTCAAATGAAATTACTTTCTTTATGGTTAGTTGGTAGTTTGCAACAGAGAGGGAAAACATTTTTAAGAAGGGAATATGGAAGTCTAGGCGTTTACAGGGCTTATATCCTGTCATCGGTGGCTTAAGTGGTCACTTTCCACACTACAATATTTTCAATTTTGCCTATGTTTAAACATCCACATTTCCCTAACTCTTCCATCTGTTGACTCTTAAGAAGTGAAAGAGCTGAAACCTTTAGCATCTGGGTGAGATTTATCCGGCTGAACCAATTCACCTTTACTTCACAAAAGTCAACATATGGAATAGTTGAGGAAATGTGGATGTCAAAAAAAAAATCGGGTTGTGGCCCCGTGGCTAATGTTGCGGACTCACGGATCAGAGGCCTAAGGTTCAAACCCACTCTACCCCAACTTGATTTCCATTTCTAATAGTGAGTTATTTACAACTCGTTGAAAATGGTAACTAAAATTAAAATAATTGGGTATATTATAAGAACGCTAATATTTATTTATTTAAAAAAATAAAAAATTATGTCGAATGGTGAATGTTACACGGTGTGTAAAATGACAACTTAAATCAGCCAATGACAGGTCATAAGCTATGTGAGTGCCTAGACTTCCATATTCCCCTTTCAAAATGTTTTCCTTCTCTGTTTCAACATATTTAGATCGAAATATAAAATAATTTTCAAAACTTTGCTCTGCATACTCTTATCAGCTCCATTCACTCTTTGTGTAAAAAATATAGGTTGGGCAGTTCTAAGATGGAAGCGGCTTTACGATGAAAATATTTATTAAAAAATTTATGCTGTATTTACTTATAAAATATAAAACAGTAAAGAAACTATCAAAGGTATACAGGCATAATTAAACTGTACGTAACTGTAGGTACTCAATAATAAACAATTCGCACAAACGTGTGTGAAAATAACAATTAATAACATGTCAAATTGATTACTATATTTATTTGTTTGTTCAACGGCTGCCTTTAAGAAAATAAAAATATCACAAAACGTAATACAAAACAGCTGTGCAATTCCAAAAATTTTCTAACAGTGACAAATACAGACATGACAAAAGAACTTATAATCATTTAATCCTGAAACATAAGCATACATACATTTAAAAAAAAAATAAAGCGACCTCCTATATTAAAACGACCTTTTTGAGGGTGCGTTGCGGCGTTATGCTGGCTAGTGATGGGGTCTCTTGGAGGCGTCTGGCGATGTCCACATGGACGGATGTGGAAAAAGAAGATTGGAGTAATGGAGGCAATGTATCATGTTGTGGTGACCAGCGCCAGAGACGGCACAACACTTAATTTACAATTATTGTTTTGAAAATTACTTAAAAAGTATTTATTTAAATTGAGCTGTGGGAAACGAGTACCTCACGCAGTTTAATCAGTGCAAACCAACAGAAAAGGCAATATTTTGTCACGTAAAATAAATCAGTGAGAACCAAAAAGATAAATAATTAATTCAATTTTAATTTTTAAAATCTTGTTAGCTTATGGTGCATGCGTTACTGTATTTGAATCAGCGCTTATCTACATAAATTTCTCATTAATTTCAAAAGTATTATATAATTATGGTTCTAATAATTATTTTCATTCATTTGCCAAATTTATTAATCATGTTTACTCTGACATTAGCGTCAAAAATTTATATTCAACGTGTTATTTGATTCTCCGCAAAGCTAGACTTAAGTTGTTCTTAAATATTATATGGGTCAAAAATTGACTACAGCAATGAATTCAGAAATTGATAAAGCGTATCTAAACACGATGAAATTGAAAGTATAACTCAGAAAAAAACTCTTAAAAGAATCTTTTCAAAGTATGACCTTAGAAATAAATATAATAGACCAGCTCCCATATAAGGATATGGACAGATATGTACTTTTGTATCACTCGCTTAAATTCAAGTTACACGGTGTTATAATAGGCGGTCTGAATGTTTGTAAATGTCACAGTAATTAGGTACTAAGTATTAAGTACCTACCCACTTAAAAATGAAATATAATACGACCATACATTATTTGAATTTTCAAATCCAAACAATTTACTTCTCGAAAATATACAGATGGGAGAATTTAATAAATATTTATTTAAGTAATATGATTATTTTAATTGTTTTATTTTATTAACGTTATTATTATTATCACTGTATTTATTAAAACGGAAATCTCACATAGACAAGAGTATAATAAATCTAGAATACATTATTAAATTAATAGTGTTTATATATAATATATATATATATATAAAATTTAAAACGGAAGGTTACATTTGGTTTTTTTTTTTAAATATGAGTACGTGTAAAATAATAAATAGAAAATAAAAAATGGATGAAGAGATAAAAAATTCAAATCAAGAAAAGTTACAAAAGCGAAAGAATGTTTATCTGGAAAATAAATCATTGATATTTATATTTGTAACCAGGTTTAAAAATAAATAAAAACGTATATAGTAAGTGTAAAATTCCTAAAATTAATCAAATATGCCTACCAGTTTCAGAACATAAATGTTTCTTTGTCAAGGCTTAACCAATTACTTAAAGCAGATTTTAATTTTGAAAACGACTCCTTTGTCACTTGATCCAGTAAATTAAAGATCCTTGGAGAAATGCTTCTTAGCCAAAGTTGTTTTACTTTAAAATTGATTCAATGGATGAGATTTTGAAAAAAAAAATCTTGTAAATTAAATGAATTGCTTTCACTAGTTAAACACAAAAAAAATATTAAATAGGGGTGGTTTATACATGATTACTTTGAAACTAAAACTCAGAGGATTTTAATAGTTGATAAAGCTCAAAAAATTACATACCAAATGTTTTCTCAAATTTTGTCATTTAGAGGGGTTTACCAGTATACTGAAGATACGCGCAATACATACGAATGTTCAAACAGCCAGAACGCAGAATTATGAATATTACACAGTGCGAAAAGTGACCACTAAAAAGTGGTTGAAATATAAATATATTTCAACCACTTGAGTAAATGTATTTTACACTCAAATGAGTAAATGTATTTTATTAGTTACTTTTTGTCATATTTAAAAAAATATTTTTTTCCTTATCATTATCAATTTAATTTTTTACACGTTATGATCATGAGAGCTGTTGTTTCGGTATACACATGCACATTCATAATGTATGTGATTATTCTGATTTTATTTTTGTAATTGTTATTATTTAAATATATTTTTGAAGAAATATTTGCCGTTGTATGATTTGTCCAGATATTTATATTTTGTGTCCGTTTTGAACTAGTAGAAAATAATAATTGTGCTTGAAAATGGAAAACAAGTTTTGTTTTCCTTTAATTTAAAAAAAAAGTTAAAAAAATTAAAATATCCCATTTCTTACAACTATGAATTTTCTCTTGTTTCTATATTCATATTAAAATAAATAATACTTTGTTATAGTATTAATGTGTTTTTTTTATTTTACGTAATATCATTTTATTTCTTAATATGTATTTTTTTGGAATTGATAATATATTTTTTACTTCTATATTTGCATCATAAAATTTTTATTAAAGTTAACTTAATTTTATTACCTTCTGTATTACTATTGTGAAAAATGTATATAAACTATATAATTTATGATTCTAGTATTTTCATATTTTGTATGCATTTTATTTCAACAAAAATGCTATTTTCTCAAAACAAAGTAACGAAGAAAATTCAATAAACAACAGATAATGAACGTCCTGTATATGATAAAGATTTTTAACATCAGATATTTAAAAAAAATATATTTCATAATCGTTATTGTTTATACTTTTGTACTATATTTTGTTTATATTTATGTAATTGTATCTTATTTTCCCGTGTTCGAAAATAAAAGTCATTACACATATGTATCAATCCAAGTTTAACTCGTTTTGTCCTTGTATATGTATACATTTCTGTTAACTACCTAAACCGGTCACTTAAATCCCCTCAATCATAGTATAGTCCTCTATCCAACAGATGTTCGACAGATCCGCTAACAAAAGGTCTTTTTCAAGAATATCAAGAATCAATAGTTTGTTTTGTAGCGGTATAGTAGATATAACCCCTTTAAAAAAGGTTGAACGAACTATCGCATTCATATAAAAGCTACTGTAACAGATAGTACTCGTATATACCTGCCTATCTAGTTAGTGAAAGACGGTTCTCAAACTTTGAGTCTTCGATCTACGCAGACCGTCCTAGAGAATCTAATTTGCAGTAGCAAACATCGCGATTGCACTGCAGTGTTGGGATATTTTCACTATGGCCAATTTTCCGTTATCATAGTAGATATTTATGGCTTGGTAACTACGAGTATTATGTCCTCGTAGGCGTACGGAGGAGAAAACATTTTACCAGGATTCTGGTTCGATACTTATAACCTACACAGAACTACGAGGGTTGGCTGAAAACTAGTGCGCACATGCTTGTAGAACGCGCACGAAATGACCTTCAGAAGCGCGCCAGGTGGCATGTGGAAGTAACATTCCCTCTCTATACGCATGCTCCGGTTTAAAGGCTTTGCGTTCATCCAGTGCATATGAAAAGCGGAAAAATGGAGACGTGTTCTAGTGCTATGACAACGCGAGTCAAATAGCGTGCTCCAACGCGATTCCAAATCGTCATTTAAAGGCTGTTAATACTGACTATGCTATTGATAAGTCTACTGTACAACGATGGGTAGTAAAATTTCGTAGATGCGAGCCTGAAAAGACCATAATTGTTGATGAAACACGCAGCGGACATCCGATCACTGCCACAGAAGATAAACATCGCAAACTAGTCGACTATTTGATTCAAAATTTCAAAATGACCGGTGAATCACTCAAAAGCGTATCGCAAACCATGTCGGAATATCCAAGGAACGTGTCGATTTCATTATTATATAATTGGGAGAGCGTAAAATCTGTTCACGATACGTATTACGCCGTTTCACAGACGAGAACAAAAAGCTTCGATTGAAATGCTACGAGCAATTTTTGCAGCGCTTCCTCCTTGCAATTCTTTTTCCGTTATTCAAGAGAGACCTTAAGTGCAATTATTGCACCTCGGTGGACACAGAGAATCTGAAAAAAATCGAAACTTTCGAAATGTGGTGTTGGCGGCGAATGCTGCGGATTCTGTGGACGGCCAGACGTACGAATGTATCTTTACTTCAGGAACTGGACACAAAAGAAAAACTTACATCCATTAGCAAGAAAAGAATCCTGCAGTTCGTTGGGAATATTTTCAGGGGGAATTCCGATAGTTTGGAGAAAACTATTCCCCTGGGAAGTGTCGAAGGGACAAGGTCGCGTGGACGTCAACCGTCAAGATGGAGAGGCTTAGTAACTAAATTTTTCGAATTATTACTGATGAATGCCTACAAAAGAGCTCAAGACCGTTCCGAATGGAGGAAGACTGTTCGCAGATGAGCCATGCCTGGAGTCAGGCGTGATCACCATCCTCAGACATGAGGCACGGATCGAAGAGAGATATGAGACATATTCCTCGGCTTTCTTTCTAGTCCTTTTAGTTATCCGTTTAGACTAGAGTTTTAAAAGCATTGTAATTAATTTTGTTTACCGGTATCTCCGTACTCAATTTTTTTTAGTTTTTAGATAGGTTTATAAGTTTTGTGCGTCCAAACGTTTAATAACCACTGTTTTAGATTGTACTTGGGGCAAAAGTCTCATAGTAAGCTTATACTTATAACTTATAACAATAAGTTGATCCAACACGCGATGTGCAAAATGCACGAAAATGAAACCGTGAGTAAAAACAACCATTTATTTATTCTTCATATTACGTTGTGCTAATATGCATCATTTAAAAACAGAATATAAGATATAATTTCATAAAAGAAGTACAATTTATGATATAAATTAGCAATTGTGACAGATAGCAGCTGTTACAATGTTCGTTATTTTCATTCTGCGTAAAACGTAGCGTAGGTATTAAAATAATTAATGTACCTACTACTACTTCTACCATCACGCCATTTTCCCGTAGGGGTAGGCAGAGAGGATGGAGCGCCACACGCGTCGTCGATCCAGGCATACATTCCTAGCATCTTCCACATTCATATATTTTTTCTTAAATGGCCTTCGGTTCTACCTGCTTTTGACTGACCAGAATTATTTTATTATTTTTTTATCTTTGCATTTTACAATAGGTATTACATAAGTTATAAATACAAAAAAAAACTACT
This sequence comes from Micrasema longulum, assembly GCF_059751315.1. Taxonomy (NCBI): domain Eukaryota; kingdom Metazoa; phylum Arthropoda; class Insecta; order Trichoptera; family Brachycentridae; genus Micrasema; species Micrasema longulum. The sequence goes on from NW_028277280.1 coordinate 1,007,489, forward strand.
ATCTACCTTAAAAAAAAATCCCACAAAGGCATGGCCGGTCTGTGGGTTTACATTTAATTTTAAATTTAAATAAAGTCTACTGGAAGAATACGATAGATATCAAAAAGTTAAAAAATGATTGCTAATATTAGAAAATCGTTTATACGATTATGACACGTCTTCACGTTACCGTTCATTCTCGCTATTTATATTTTTTTAAATTATTATTTTTTTATTTTCTTTTATTTAGGAAACATACAGTACAGCTACATAGTTTTATATTTTACACAGTTTGACTTAACTCTAATGGACCAGTGAAGTTTCCATCTTATAAAGTAGTTATATGTTAGGTTATTAATTAAAGCACAAAAAATGAAGGAAAATAAACATAAATAGAAGTTGTTTAAAAATTAAAATTAAAGTAAAAAAATGAAGAAAATTCGTAAAAGTAATTAAAAGTTAAGAATTAAAATAAAGAATGAAAAACATGCTTAGATGTAAAAATAAAATAATAACATTTTTTAAAAAAGGAAAAACATAAATATACACATACATATTTTAAGGGATTCAAAGAAACGATGAGAAGAATCTTTAAATGAGACAATATATATCTGTTTTATCATTCTTTCATCATCTATTCGTTCTACATTACCAAACCATCTCAGAGATCCTTTCTTAATCTTATCAATTATACATGACTCAGATTTACACTCTCGCCTGATTTCATTATTCGTAACTCTGTCATACATTGATTTTTCACACATTCGTCTAAGGGATTGCATTTCGACCGCGTTCACTCTGCTTTCATTCTTCCTCAGCCAGTTCCATGTTTCGTTTCTATACATAAGTGTTGGGACTAAAACTCGATTTTGCACTGCCAGTTTAGGTTCGATTGACACATTTTTATTGGCACATATGTTAATTGTACTAACAAAATAATAAATGTTTTCTTTCGGTCAACCTACTCAAATAAAGGAAATTCGATATCAATTCCACCTGGAATGTGTTAGTTTATGGACCATTTTCTTTGAAGGTACTACATATCAGAAACTACATAGAAGTTAACAAAAAGAGTTAAGGACGCTTGTATTTAATAATAATATAAAAGGTGTAAATTAATAATTTGTACAAAATGAGTATGTATTTTTAAAAAAACGTAATTGAAAATCTATCTGAAAAAAATCTTAAGTAAAAAAATATTTTAAGTGTAATATTGTTTTTTTTTAATTTACGTTCAATAAATTTGGCATTATATGCATAGAAAATTAAAGCAGAGTTCGGAAATATAATGATAAATGTATCGATATATTATATCGATACATCAAAAAGTAATATTTATTTTGTATTAATCCAAAGGAAAATAAATGTTTAAAATACACTGAAATTTAGTAGTTAATACATAATATATGTAATACTTACAAGGATGATTACAAACGATAAAAAAATCTATTATCAAGTTAATTATTGAAATATCATCAGACGGCAAGGAATCTTCATTAACATCTGTGACCAATGCCTCCCAAACTCAATCCAAATCAGTATGTGGTAGGGTGAAATATTTAAAGAATAATACCAGTTTTGCGTCCGTTTCATTATCCAGCCTATTCCTAAGTTAGCCCGGAACAAAATCAAAGGTTGAAAAGTCTAGTCTCTCTAGAACTGCTGTTGCTGCATATTATTCCCCTGCTCCGGGTGAATCCCTAATCCGGTTTAAAAGACTCAAAAAACGCAACTTTATGGTGCCCGAGGAATCTCATTTCGCCATATATACCCTTCTTACCCTGGATTAAAGCAATACATATTAGTGTTTTAACTGTAACGAATCAAATTAGGAATAATATTTGATTTTGCACTACATTGCAATAATTGATATTAATATTAATAAACATGTTACTATTTATAGACAAACACGTTCAAATTATGTTTTAACTTTTTAATTTGCAGTATTTAAGATATATTTTCCAAGATAAATTATGGAATCGATAAAAATACGAATTGTTAATAATCACAATAGATTGCCTTCTGTGTGAAAAGGTGAGTCAAATAGCCTTTTTTGTTACTAAACGTATTCGTACGTATGTGATCAACGTTCATGATTCTTTTAACGAGGTTTTTTCATGGTTGTCACCAAAGCTTAAATAAAATTAATAACGAAATAATTTTAAAATAACCAAAGATCGAGAGTGAAAAAGTTACTTAATATTCTTTATATTTTTTATTGAAACATTCGTTTTGGTTGAAATTATTGTCATCGTCTGTAATCTTAGTTAAACTTTTTGTAACCATTTATTCAAGATGCCTTTCAAATTATGGATAGGATCTCCATTTCATGATTGTATATAATCAGAGAAGTTTATTTCCTGTCACTATGTAAGAGCTTCCGCATTCTACGACTTCTAATGCTTCTGTGACCAACATAACATATTAAAATATTATATGATTATAATGTGACAGTCGTGCGTACAAAGAGCTTTTTATATCATCTGTTTCATTCAGTGGTTAAATAATTCATCATTTATAATATATATATAATACGTAACAGTTAAAATTGGATGCAAAATTTATATTTGAAGCACTAACTTTGTGCTTATTCATTATTATGAACTGACTTGACTTCAATTAAATATTTATTTGACCGCATGGAAAAAATAAATATTTCCAAATTAACCACTCTCTAGTGGATATAGAAGATTTTAATTGCACACCTGGACAACTGCAGCGAAAAGCTGATCACTGTACCAAAATGTAACAGATGATCTATGTAAGATGCATTTAGTGTACCAATGCAGTGTCCTATGCACTATCGGGTGCGAAATTGAGTTGTGGTCCCGTGTCTAGTGTCTCGGACTCACGGCACAAAGGTCCGCGGTTCAAACCTACTAAACCCCAACTTAATTCCCATTTTCTAATACTCGTTGAAAATGGCCCTCAAAATGAAATATTTGGGTAAATCACAAGAATGCAAATATTTATTTTTTTTAAGAATAAAGTTATAATAATAATGACGATAAATACGTTTTTTTTATTAATAATGTTTGCGTGCATTTTCATGACAAAAAATATTGGGTGGGCGCAATTCACAAGTTAAATGGCCGGTAAAAAATGGTACGAAGCTGTATCATTCAATCGTCTGTTGTTTTTTACAGTTGGTAACATATAATGTTTCAATTAGCAGGTAATTTGACCATGCATTGGTAAAAATAATAAGCAGTTACGAATGGTTGAAAAAACCTTCTCGCTAATTTAATTTCAATACGAATTATTATATTGTTAACACAATAATTACGCAACAAAAATGTTGGATGCTTATTTTGATAAATAACCCGCCTTGATATTTTTAAATTTGTGAATTAGCATTATTCGGATTACGTTTGCTATTAGTCATTGCGTATATTTATCGGGCGTATTTATAAGGTATTTGATGCAAAATAATTCTCATTGATTAGATAAAATTATGAATACAAGAACACGCACACAATTTCAATAGGCATTTTGATGAAATCCCATGTTTCATTAATGATTGTATCTAATGCATATTTACATAATTCCTATTCAAGATACATGACGTGTTCTTGAAAATTATAAAAAAAACATTATAATAGCATTATAAAGTAGAGAAATATGTACCAAATTATTGGGTACACAGTTTCTTGCATGCTGCAATGTAGATTTTTTTTTTTTTTTAACAGACGATTAAAGTAAGCCAGCAAGTACGTTTTTTTTTTTTAAATTTCTATATCGTATTATCAGCACACATTAAGCTTAGTATTTTTGAAATTACTTTGCGTGTGGCGTCTCAAGTACTCTTCCACTTCGCGACGAGTTTTGCTGATTCGTCAGTTGACTTACCGTGAACCGGAAATCTATTACAACTCTCTTATCGTTGGTTGATTCGGAAGAACTAATGACTATATGCAAGAGTAGTTAGATTTTTTTAAATATTTTTATTTCATACATTTTCAAGACACTTCGCCGTACAACTTAATGCTCTAATTTTTCTGTGCGTAAGAATTCATTTTATATGTCCAATTTTCTTTATGGCTAAACTTTCTCGTACATATTAAATGCGTACGTATTAAAAGTAAAAACAAAGACGTAGACGATACAATATTGTTTTGTCCCAGAACTCGACCGTCCACGTGTAAACAACAATTGTCCCGAGACATCGCCACCAAAACAGAATAGGCAGAATATCGCCGCGGAACAATGTTTATCCCTACCACCGCGTGCGACAGCCAACGGCCACATTATTCTCGTGTGAACACATACGGACAGGACCTTGTGACAACAGCGATTTGCTTAACTGGAACGTGTCGCTCCAAAAAAAATTCTGCTTGAAATGACGGCGGAAAAAATCTAAATTAAAAAAATATAGATTTATAAGGAAATAATGTTATAATGAAATAATAATGTAAAAAGGCTTTATGCCTATCATGTATCCATTAAATGTAAATAATAAATTCTTCATCCGCTTAGACACTAGAATAAGAATACAATATTAAGTAATATTATGCTGCGCTTTATTAAGAAAATATTTAAAAACAGCTTAATTTAGAATTAGGCCACAGACTGGAAAATTTACGAAACAAAAATAAGACGGCCGAGGTTGTTAAGCAAGCTCTAATTGCTTTGCAAAAATGTCTTCAAATCCTGATTTAACGGTGAACATTATGTAAGACAAAGTTCAAAGAACGAGGCTATGACGATTACCTACGTCATGACATTTTTTCCAGCAGAACTCATGTTTTATAATGTGATGAGTCAGCTCAAGCGCGAAAATAATTGTTTTTAGCATAAGGCAGACAGATAGGCCAGTAAAACTGCTATTCACTTGATGACACAGGTTAGGTTTAGATTTTCAATCATAATGATGAGTTAATTATGTAGTAATCAAGCTCTCATAATAATCTAACTGTTTAATACATCTTTTAAGATGATCTGTGATATTGGACAAGTACTATGATTCGAAATATTTGTAAGTATGCTACTGAAATTGATTGAAATGTCTATCAAACTTGGTGCTAAATGTTTTTTATACGCTACGTCATATTAAAATTTATTTCAACAGAGAGGGAAAACATTTTTGAGAAGGGAATATGGGAGTCTAGGCATTTACAGGGCTTATGACCTGTCATTGGCTGGTTTAAGTGATAAAGGTTTTAGCTCTCTGTTGAAATAAATTTAAATATGAACAACTCCCTAGGGAGGTAATCCAGCCAGTCTGCAAGCATTTGGACATAATCAAACATTGTTGAGTTACGTCATATTATACTATACATACAAGTATATAAACTATATGGGTATATAAGATAATAAACAATATGTGGCTGTGTAGGAACATATTTCTAAAAAATATTATACTCCTTATGAAACATTTAAGTTTGTTGGTGAAAATTTTTGGCGCTAGTTCTTTAAATTATTATAGAAATAAGACCATTGATACCCATTTTATAAATTATTTTCATTGTTATATTGGGACATTTTATAAATTATTTTCGTCATTACTCTGACAAGTAAAATTCAATATTCCGACTCGTAGATAGAGAAACAATGAAGTACTGTTCATCGATCAGCATAGAACAAACTATGGCCTTAATTCTCCAATGAACCGTCTTTGTCGTATTGTTAACTCAAGACAAGATCTGGACTTTTTTGGTTTAAGTTTACAACGATTTAAACGAGCACTAAATAAATAGTCCAGATCTTGTCTCCCTCTTGTTGACCCTTATGTTTGTCAATGCTTCTTTTCTTTTTTTTTTATGTTTTGAACTATTCTTTTATTGTAATATTTAAACCCTATAAATTGTATACATGGACAATGTTGGTTAATAAATAAATAAATTAATTAATAATAAAACACATATTCTTATTCTTATTCTTATCCTTGGAGGGGGGGGGGGGTCAGTGCTATTCAAGTTCCTGACGTCACTGCGACCTGTGAATATCTATTTTGACGGGTCCTCATGAATAGTTCTCGCTCTTCAAGCCCAGGTTTATAAAAAGCCTCGCTACTGTTTAGAAGGCGAAAATTTACATTTTGACATAAAACGTATAACTCATGAACAAGATATTATGTATTGTACTCCCAGGAGTTTAAAAAAAACTCATTTGGGACGTTACATAAAAAAAAAACATTTTTGTGACAATACATAATATCAGTTGATACAATCCAAAATAGATTTTAAGACATAGTATTATACACTATTTCACTATTTATAGAAATTATATTGATAACTTTCACTTTTAAACTGATTCAAGTAATATTTTTCAATTCAGTTATTTTTAAATGGGAAAAACAAACGTGTTTACATATATTGCTTACAGAAAATTAGAATACACATAAACGAAAATTGGGTAAACCGTCAATATAAATTTTCCACAGTGATTAAGTACATTATAGGCTTAACAAATTACAACAGGGATGGAGAATACCTCAAATAAGGGAATATGACAGTCTAGGCATTTACAGGGCTTGTGACCTGTCATTGGCTGATTTAAGTGGCCACTTTACACACTGTGTAACATTCACCATTCTGCCCATATTCGAACATATACATTCCACCAATTTTTTCATCTGTTGATTTTTGTGAAGTAAAAGAGCTGAAACCTTTATTTATGCGGGTGGGATTCATTTAATTGAATTTTTTCACCTACATACTCGACAACGCCTTAAAATCTTATTTTTTCAATTTCTATACTTCTTCATGGACCAGGTGGATTTATCAACAATATTTTGAGTTTTTCCAAATTTCTGTAGATAAGGACTGGATTCAACTCCCTGGGGAGCTGTTTAAATTAACATATTACAACAGAGGTGAAGAACATTTCAGAGAAGGTAATATTGAAATCTAGGCATCTACAGGGCTTATGACCTGTCCGAAACCACGATTATCAGTATGGGCAAGAAGACATATTAGCATATTTAAAAAAATATTTAGAACAATTTTTTTTTTTAAATAAAATATTTCAAAAAACAAATGGTTTCTTAATTCTGCAAGAGAGAAGTGAGGGGAGTGTGCGGCAGTATCAGACTCCCCCCTCCTCCCTCCTCGTTTCTCCCCTGCAGAAGTAAGCAACCATTTGGTTTTTTGATATTTTATTTTTTGATATTTTATTTTTTTAAATTTTATCCGTTCTAAATTTTAATGTGCCAATATGTCTTCTTGCTCATACTGATCATCGTGGTTTCGGATGTGACAGGGTTTAATGAACATCCTGTATAAGCCTTGTACATAATAAGCAAGGCAAAAAAAAACAACTGTTACATCCTATCAAAAAAACAAAAACGTTATGGAGAAACGTTATGGATACAAAAGTGAAAAATATATGTGGGGAGATGAAATAAGATTATTTGGTACAATTAATCACAAGAACTTGCATCATAATTCAATAGATATCGACTGTTTTTTTTTCCGACCAATTCTGACTCTGATTTAAAATGCAATCCAAATAACGTATATAAGGCATTCCAGACCATAATTGATTTCATGCCTGATTTTGAAAATCGCAAAGTCATTTGTATTAATGAAGCGATTACCTATTGAATATTGACGGAATAACGGCGTTGAGACAATACGCCTTATTATAGACCGGTATTAGGTAACATATTTTGAACTTGAAATAACAGTACAAAACCGAATACTGGATTCCCGGTTTTACGACCTTTTGGCCCCCGAGGAAAGGTCGTAACTCAAATTACGACGAGATAGCCCAAAATTAATTCTCATCAATGTTGATGTTTCAAAGAACACATTCAATCAAATTTATTTCAACGTATGTTTTAAAATTTCTTTATGGAGGTTAGTAACGAAAAATAACGGTCAACACTAATTTAAAGTAAAAAGTTTTTGCCCAACATGCGCGAAGCCCCGAAATTAAAACACGGAGTAATTACTACAACCAGGTAATTTAAAAATCAGCATTTGTGAGTTACCCTCTAAAAACACGTGTTTTTATCCTCGTCCATGAATGCTACAAATAGACAAATCAAATCCAAATCAAATACAAATCATACAATTAAATCGACAGGCGCCGTGGCGCAATTGATTAGACGGCTATCTGTGAAACTGGCGTCGCGGGTTCGATTCCCGCCAGTTGCAAGAAAAAAATCCAAGAAAGATTTTTTTATCAATTGGTCTGGGTGTTGTGGTGTATTTTTCATTACCTTCTTACATATCCCCTCTATCCCACCCGCTGACAAGCCTCAAAATAGAGGCTTAGCGGGTTATTCCTTTAAAAAAAAAAAAACATAATATTATTTTATTTCTTAAAAGACTGTGGTAAACAATCCCTTTACGCGGGGTGAAGTAACATCGTGTTACCACAAGCAAAATACGTCATATTCTAAAGCTTAGACATTTGAAAAAAAAAACATTAAAACATACAGTTTAACAATTTTTTTTCCATAATCTATTAAAAAAAACGTATAATTTAGTCCTGTTGTAGCAAAAATATAAATAATATTCATAATTCACGCGTGCGTCCCCCATCACTGTCAACAACCGACTGAATTCGTATTTATTTATTTATATACGGCATTTCTGCCATTTAGATAAATGTGGTTTAAAGAGTGCTTAAAAATAAAAATATAAAAAAAATCGAGTATGATATATTAATATACTTTACTATACATATTAAAAATTACTTGAAATACATATATGTCACACAATAACAGCTACAGCGGCTACAGAAAAGCGTCTCTGTCATCCTTGTTATGTGTTCGATCTTCGTGCTCTCTCTAATACAGATGTATTGCTTTATTTTTGGACATCATTCTTTGAGTAGCATGGTTGATTATTTATTGTATTAAAATCCAGCCTAGTTGTACAAGTTTTACTTTCCAAATCCGGTGTGAAAATGTCAATTTGAAGATTATAATAAATACAACTTCATTATTTAAAAAATAAGATAGATATATCAAGTCTTGTATCGTATGTCGACCAGTGTGACATCACAGCCACACAAGAGTTAAAGAATCGCGACTTGCCTATTTGTAGCATTAATGGAGGAAAATACAAATATGTGTTTTAGTAAGTAATTCTAAAATGCCGATGATGAAGATTTTTAAAAATTTATTTTACACTTTATACAGGGCGACTTATCGCTAAGTTATAATAGAATAAAGGTCAATGTTGGCAAAACTATCATACAAAAATGACTTATTTAACCTAGTATTTTCATAATTATGACACTTTTAAGAAACCCTTCTCAAAGCATGAAATTTCACAAAAATGGGCCAATGTTACATAATGTTAGATAGGCCAGTGTTAGATAATTTGAGTCTAACCATTTTTTTTACTGTGGTATATTAATGTTATTTTACATTTTAATGTTGAATGTCACAATAAATATACGGATTATTTTGTTTAAAAATCAAAGTACCCACATCAGTACATATATCCATCATTTCCATAAAGTATTTTTTTAATCCACAATAAGCCACGAAATGAAAGATATCAATACTAGCGCCCTCGTGGAGTACAGTTAAATCGATCTATCACGGGTTCCAATCCCGTTGATTTTAAATTACTTTAAAAACGTATGTCGCATCGTTTAACAGTTGTAAGATGTTGATAATGTGGGAAATTGATAGCCTTTTTTCAATACAACATTGATTTGTGATGTCCACTATCTACATAAATAGTAAAACAATTTATTTTTAAGTTCATCGATAAATTTTATATGTTGATCACCATGACCTTAGTTATTGATCATTTATCATTGCACTTCGAGTCTTAAATCATGTTTTTTTAGTGCATACTGCATAGGTACCTAACTAATAAATAAATCAACACAAAAATATCAGATGGACAGTCAAGGATTCAGCAGAGAAATTTTAGAACTGTTACGGGTAATGCACTAAAGATTATGGAAGTAGCACGTTATACGAATACCGATAAATATATATGAAATGGAATTAGAATATTTAATTGTATTTTAAAAATCAATATGGATATTGTGTTGAAACGTTTTCATAAGTAACTTTAAAAAATAAAATATAAAAAAGATGTCACTAGAAAAACGCGACATGTCTGGCATTGATAGTTGTGACGTCAAGATTCGTGACGCTCTTCTATAAAAATATTAATGGTTTGGACAAAGTTGAAAATTAACATGAATCGTGACGTATTAGGGGCATGGCCAATGCAATGATCGTTTTTGCGGGAATTAAAAATTTCTAATTTAAAAATATTTTTTATGCTACCTACTAATAAGCAGCAAAAAATGACTTTTTTACTGGACAGTATTTTATTTTGTATTTTATTTACTTTAAAAATGTAAATAAAATAAAAAACGCGAAATTTTCCAATTATACACAGTACAGAAGTTTTAAAAAAATGCTTGAAATATTTTGATAATGTATATTATTAAATTTTGAATTTTTCGTTCATTTATTCCTATTTGATAATTTTTTACATCCCATTTTTTTTTTTGTGAAATAATGTTTTTACTCATTAGTACATACTTCATGTTAGTAAATAATTGTATTTAACCACTTGCACTTACGTCTATCGGTTTCGAGACGTACTAGTCTCTTTGTCAGGACATTAATTATAACAACATGCAATTCCCACTATACACTGTCACCATATTAGTAGTACAAAAATAAAAAAAACTAAGTGATAACAGGCCACAAGCCGTTAGCAGTGCACGTTCGTTTTGACTAATATGTTGATGTTAATATAAACTGTGTTGGTTTTTTTCCAAACGAAGAGAACAAGAGGACAGAACCAAAAAAAATACAACAAATTAGTCAATAGTTCATAGCATATTCACCGTACACTGCGAGCAGCTTTGGCACCTTTATTCCTTCGATTGAACGCGAACAGAAGGAGGTGTCAAAAATGCTCATTTTCGTCTACTTGACATTCCATTTTGAAGGCATGTATATTTATTTATATTTGGATAATTTATATAGCGCCGTTTTTGTGAAAATCACCTCAAGGGCGCTGAACAATAAATAAATATCCCAGCACGTCTTGCAGCCACAGAGCGAATGGACGGTTAAGATTCTTGTTTCTCGTCTCCAGTTATGATATATAGGAGCTAGATTACACGTCTTGCAGCTACAGAGCGCATGGACAGTGAGAAATCTAGCCCCTATTTACATTTCTATTTTTTTATTTGACAATGGAGTTTAGAGTTTTAGTGATATTTTAAAAAATGAAATAAAGAACAAATTTATAAAAATAGAAGTTAGATAACAACAAGTCTTGCAGCTACTGAGCGCATGGACGGTTGGAATTCTAGACCTCATTTACTAAATTTGGATATTTGATAGTTGATAACATTTACCTATTGAAGCTAGATTACTAATCGTCTAGCAGTTACAAAGTGCATGGACGAGTGAAATTCTGGCAGCTTAAAATTATCAATAAATTTACAAAAACAAACATTGAGCATAATAGTAAATTTGTAAAGTGTTCGTGCTAAAAAGTAAACAATAAAAAACTAAACAGATAAAGCACTTCAACACTATGGATAGCATAACAGATAAAAATATCCGAAGGGTAGTTTTCGTAGATGTTCGGTAGTCACTAGTCACTTCGCAGTTTGCTAAATTCCTAGAAGATGGCCGGTCCACGTGTAGTTGCCGGAGGGGGGAAAGAAGCCTATTGTTCAAACGACTTTGTATCCATTTTAGTCTGTATTTTTTCGTTTTATAATGAGTATGAAATTCCCGCTCAATTTCAATCAAATAAACAATATAAGTTTGTAACGTAAAAAAAAGTAGCCAGGCTCTTTATAGACCTGGACTTGAAAGGGGAGATTTAGCAAAATGTAAACTCTCGCCTTCCACACAGTAGCCAGGCTCTTGATTGACCTGGGCTTAGAGGGCGAGAACTATTCACGGAGACACATCACAATAGATCTTCACAGATCGCAGTGACGTCAGGAGCTTGCATAGCACTGACTCTCACCTCTAAGAATAAGAATAAGAATAATGTAACATAAAAGCAAACAAAAAATCTTGTAGGGCAGAAATGTTTCTTTCGCATGACGTATAATATTCGAGTATCGCACGCAACTACACTGGCTCAGTATCAGGCATAGAGGAAACATTCACATTCTATCACTTCTTCACAATATTTTAAATAATCTCTCTTCGTCTGTTTATCTGAGAGAGCTCATCCAACCTCACAACACGGACTATCTCTTCGTTCTAGTAACGAGAGAACCTTTTTAATACCCTGTCATCGCTCTAATATTCTTGCCTCCTCTTTCACAGTAGTAGCCGCTCGATTGTGGAATAATCTACCCACTAATGTTAGAGACGCCCCTTCTTTATTTACATTTAAGTCCGGATGAAATGACACTATCTAAATATTTAAATTGTTCCTTTATCCTTCTTCTTTCCTTCTTATCCCCTCACCTCTCTTCATAGTATAGTGTTAATTTGTTATATATATATTTATTTTTGTTAATCTTTGCTTTTAATTTTTGGATAAAATTGTAAGATTCAGTATGTCCATGTATTATATTTTTTTCAAACTGAACGGTTTGGGTAGGTAGGAAAAAATTGCCTTAAGGCAATATGCCCGCCCTTATATGTATATATATTGTATATGTATATAAAGTGTCAAATAAATAAATAAATATTTAACCATTCTTTTTTTGATTTTAGAGCGCATTTTTAAATTAGAAAAAAACGGACACAACTTATGTTACACCTAATATTAATATTAAGATTTTAAAGACCATACGCCACCAGACCTGCTATATTTTTAGTTTAGCCAGCTGTCGTCAAGCAACAGGAAGTGGTAAATTGAGAAGGGGAACGAAGCCTTTGCCTAACCTAATGTGTAACGTGTTCTGTTCCCGTCCAGTGAACAAGGTTCGGTGTTCGGTTCCAGTCACGAGTCATTCACAGATCACCTGGATCTACTAAACGTTATAGTAACTGTGGTACAATGGAAACAAAACCATATAGATATCTATCATACAGGATTACAATTATTCTAAAATAGTTTGTCGAAAACTTTTGAATAAAACTCCCGTTGATCCCTTTTTCTCTTACATCACTTCACATTGCAAACATTAATATTGTTAATTTTAATAAATTTTTTCTACTGTAATTTGTATTACTGCGAAAATCGAAAATCAACTACCTTTGGTTTAAAATCTTCTCCTTATATTGCTTTTTCAAATTTTAAATATTACTTACTATACCTGTTATTCCTTTTTTTTCCTCTGCTTCATTGACATGTTTTTATACTTTTAAACTACTTTTAATAACTTATATTGTACATGTATATGAAATCAATATATTGCTGCTCTTACTATGTGTCATAATTTTAAAGATGTTTTTTAAATTGACATAAATTTATTCTCTTATATATAGATTCTTTAAAGATTCTTCTCATCGTTTCTTTGAATCCCTTAAAATATGTATGTGTATATTTATGTTTTTCCTTTTATTTTTTTTATTTTTTTATTTTATTTTTACATCTTAGCATGTATTTCATTCTTTATTTTAATTCTTAACTTTTAATTACTTTTACAAATTTTCTTCATTGTTTTACTTTAATTGTAATTTTTATAACAACTTCTATTTATGTTTATTTTGCTTCTATTTTTTGTACTTTAATTAATAACCTTACATATATTTTTTTTATAATATGGAAACTTCACTGGTCCATTAGAGTTAAGTCTAACTGTGTAAAATATAAAACAATGTTACTGTACTGTAAGTTTCCTAAATAAAATAAAATAATAAAAATAAAAATAAAACGTTAAAAGAAATCTGCATATTATATGAGGAGCGTCAAAAGAAACTATTTTATTAATTGTGAAGGCACAAGTCCAAACTCAATGGGACTAAAATTTTGTGTCAAGTTGGGACGAAAAGAGCAGAACACATTATTAAAAAAAAACACTAGTCACTATAAATTTTATATTTGAAGCACTAACTTTATGGCTATTCATTTTAATAAAATAAATAAAACAACTTTGTTTTAACCACTGTTTTTTTTTTATTCCACCGATCGGTTTCAAGGCAAGCAAGCTTCTTCGACAAGGTTTACGTAACTTATGAATTCTTTCCTATTCTATTTTTATCATGTTAACTAAATATTACACGCGGAGCCAATAAATCAAGTATTTTATTCCCTAAAGGGGTGGGAATTTGATATGATTATTTTATCAGTAAATAAAACAAACCCACCTAAACAATGGAAACAAACAAACAATTATCTCATATCATTATATTCAGTATTAAGGAATAGTCTTGAATAAAACATGCTTGTGAAACTTTTACCTAATTGTGTCTAAAGCGTTTTTTGGGCTTAAAGGCATTTTTTAGCATTGTTGCCCATATTTAGACATGATTATCTGTGTTAACGTATTATATAAAATATATAGAAATCATAGTTTGTTTTTGTCAAATTTTGCTTTTTGCTCTTAGTGTACCTACACATTTTAAAAATATTTTATTTTATTTGGGAAACCAACAGTTATATATCAATATTTATAGTAAACAAACAGATATATTGTATAAACTCAGCGATAAGTTCATGCTTTTACCAGCTGAGACAGATTAATAAATGCGATTGTAGTGTCTAGAGTCGATTATTGTAATGGTATCTACACAGGTCTACCAATAAATAAAATGACTCGCCTACTAATTTTTGACTAATTTTTGGAATCACTAAGTTCAGTCATATAATTCCACTACTTCGGGAATTACACTGGCTAAGTTTTCCACAGAGGGTTGAATACAAACTGTGTTGGCATATGTATAAGTCACTGCACAACTCTGCTCCAGAATTTCTAAGGGAACTCAGCATTCCAGATAAACTAGCCGATAGACGTCTTACGATTATATCAGCTACATCTTCGCCAAGAGGAAAAGTTATTATACCTTTACGCAAACAGCGCACTTAATTCGGCGAACGCGCATATGCGGTCGCTTGCCCTACGGCATGGAATGCTCTCCCAGCAGAGGTGCGAAACTGTAAGAGTGAAGTGATGTTTCAGAAAAAACTTAAAACCCACTTGTTCCCTAAATCATTTGAATAAATCCTTAGCATGTGATGGCAAAGTACATTGTTTTCCTTAAATTACAAATAAAAAAAGTTGAAATGAAATTTATTTTTATATATATAATTCCTCTGTACGTGTGATGTCACCGTACTCCTAAACGGCTTAACCGATTTACGTGCGGTTTTCAGAGAAATATAGAACTTTGCGCTGTGCGTGTTTGTAGAAATAAAAATATTCAATCGCATATGTAAAAAAAAAGTTAGGAGCATAAATGTTTTATTCATCGATCTACAAGGGTTGCATTCGAGGAGAATGCATTTGCTAAAAATGGAAAGATGTTTTTTTGTGTTTAAAAAAGTTTGTTTTTGAATGTTTACAAACAGCACTTGTTTTTTGTGGATCTCAATCAGATACTTTTCTTAAATTCCTTATATTTCTACCCATTTATTTCTTTTTATTGGATTTTTGGTGACACTAAATATGAATTTAACTAATTTTAAATTCAATAAATTAAAAAAAATCGCATTCCTACATAAGTACACCACTTTGTTGGTGAGACGACCGGAGTTTGACGTTTGCAAAAAGAATGCCATATTTGAAAAAATATATATTTTATGTTTTGGAATTCAATCATAAACAAGTACCTAGATGAAAAGTATTTTTCCAAGATGATAGCAGGCAAGCCAACGTTCGGGCAGGCCTTTTTTTCTGGATTGTTATTAAATTGCGTCGCATGTCATTATATTTGAATCTTATTTATTTTACTATGTATTTTCATTGTTAATTGTTGTGGCTTGACACGGGCACAGACTGAAAAGACTTTAAACGAGTGTAATTTTGAATGAATAAATAAATTTTAAGTGTAAATTTTAAATCTGACAGAGTGATGTTTTATAGTCTATGTCTTTAAATTTGTTATTGTTAATATTTTACTATAAATATGCCAGGAGTTACGCCTGCTGTATACAGTATACCTTGTTTGCCTATTTTCCGACCTTAAATAATATTTACCTATCAGAACCAAATAAATTCTACTTAATTCGCTGCAAAATGAAACAAACGTATTCTTGACCCATTTCAGTGAAGTGTTTGGCTCAATACGTGCTTAGAATGCAAACTGGTGCATTCAAGGAGAGTAATCCACAAAGTGTAATAATAATTATTCAATTTACCAATCTTTTTAGTTTAATTTGCTCCCAGTCATAATGCGGTAATTTGGACAAAGATGCCTATGTTGTAAGGTAATATGTCAAGGTAAAAGTACCTAATATTTCGGCAGCTTATGGTATGACAATAAAAATAATGAAATACAATGCACGCGCCGTATGTTGATTACTGCTATGAATAACGACGGTATTATTGGCTCGAATCCATCTCACGACTTGTGAGGTCAGAAATAATAATTGTCGAGGGAAAAAAAAAAATATATCATTAAAAGCAAACCACGGTTTAGTAAAGAGATGATGTATTTTTTTCAAATTTTTTTATTTCATATAGTTTGTTTATCAACAATGTTTTGATATTGTCCAAATTTTTGTAGACAAGAGCTGGATTCAACCCCATAGGGAGTTGTTAATATTAACATATTACAACAGAGATGCACAACTTTTTAGTGAAGGGAATATAGACGGTGAGTAAAATGGCCACTTAAATCAGCCAATGACAGGTCATAAGCCCTGTGGATGCGTAGACTTTTATATTCCCTTTTTAAAAAGCTCTTCATCTCTGTTGTAACATGTTAATATTAACAACTCCCTAGGGGGTTGGATCTAGTCCCTGTCAACAAAAATTAGGAAAAACTAAAAACATTATTGATAAATCTACCTGGTCCAAGAAGATGTATAAAAATATTATTATTTTCGTAGGTGAAATAATTCAATCATATGAATCTCCACTCACTCAAAACAGCCAATGACAGGTCATACATCCCTGTGGATGCCTAGACTTCTATTCTCCCTTTTCAAAATGTTCTTCATTTCTGTTGTAATATGTTAGTAAGTTTACATTACGTTTTTGTACAGGTATTAGCTAATATTTACAAAGATTTAAACCTTTTAGACCTAAATGAATTCCTGTGGATACAAACAATATTTTGCAGTCTGTACTTACTTAAGGAATTATGTATTTGTTAATTTTTGGTATGGGTATTTAAATTTTTTTTATCTTTTATGCGTTATAAAATTATTCACATTCATTTTTAATGAACGATGGATCTTAAACTGATAAAGAATCAAAATTGTTCATGTAACATGTATTATTATCATACAGTGTACATATATGTATTCGATCAAATTAGTTTCATTTTAGTGAATTATGTTGAAAACAAGCTTCAATATCATTTGAAAGGACGACTAGAATCATTCCAAAACAAACAAACCCGCCAGAAGTCAGCTGTCAAACGATAAAACATTTTTTTTTGGTGTGATGCCGACTACTAACATAAGCAGAAAAAAATTAGAGATGTACTTGGTAAGTACGGGAGTAAATAAATCTTAAGTATCGTGTATATTTGAATAAACGCTGGGATAAAGGGGTTAAATTACTAAATACTAATTTATACATCTACAAAATTAGATTAAACTTTTCTTTTTTTTCAAATCAATAAGTTTTCTGGCATTCTTCATACTTTCAGGCATCTCATCATACAGTTTAAACTCTTTATACATTGAGCTATTTTGTGTTTTTGTTTTTTTCTTAAGCGATAGACTTATTCTATTCCTATTTGTAGTTCTAAATGATAGGATGGGTAATTATGTCCTTATCATATTTAGACAGTACTAAAAATATACTTAGATCTCTTCTTTTTAAGTTTTTAAATGTCAATCATCCAATAAAGCCAAATAATTTTGCCAGGGTTAATGTTTCCCCAGGTATCAGAACAGGGTTATTTATAAATAATAATTAAGATTCTCTATAACCTATAATATGTCCATATACTTGTAATTTTCTCAAACTAGACGGTTTGGGTAGGTAGGAAGAAATTACCTTGTGGCAATATGCCCGCTCTTATATGTACATAAATTGTATATGTATATAAAGTGTTAAATAAATAAAATAAAAATAAAATACTTTTTTTTAGTCAAACATTAAACAGAGATGAAGAACATTAAGGAGAAGGTAATATAGAAGTCTAGGCATCTACAGAGCTTATGACCTGTCAATGGCTGGTTTAAGTGGCCACTTTACACACTGTGTAACATTCATAATTCTGCCCATATTTAAACATCTATATTCCTTCAATTCTTTCATCTGTTGATGTTTGTGAAGTTAAAGAGCTGAAACCTTTATTTATTTATTTACATTGACAGGTCATAAGCCCTGTAGATGCCTAGACTTCTATATTACTTTCTCCTTAATGTTCTTCACCTCTGTTGTAATATGTTAATATGAACAGCTCCCCAGGGAGTTGAATCCAGTCCTTGTCTACAAAAATTTGGACAAACTCAAAATATTGTTCAAACATTAAAATTGATATTTCTCAGTACAAGCAATAATAAATAATGCATTTAGAGGGTTTTAGCAAAATACAGAGGATATTAATTATGTTTTCTTCGCTTGGCTGCCAAAATTGCCAAAATAGATAAGTACCTAAAATATCTGCCTACCTATTTAAAATATTATACTTTCACGCTCGATAAACATTATTTAACTATCCACGGCTTATTACCTGCGTCTGTGGCCATTTCTCATAAAAAATGACATGCATTCATGGAACATCAAGCCAACATAACTGTAAAAAGTTAAGTGTCCAAAATTCAGTAAACCTTATAATTAATCATCATTAACAAAAGCCCAGCTTTGCATAAAAGTGTTTCCCTATGATTTGGGACTCTACGTAATCAACGTATTTTTATACAAGCGTAATCAACGTATTTTTTCAAAACTCGACATTCGCTTAATACATATTTTTTCAGGTGAGAGTTTCTTGTGATTCGCGCCAAATCGCGTGAACAATCTTTGTTTAAAAAAATTACACCTTACAACTACGCCTAAAGGTAATTTAAATTAAAATGTTTACACAGTTTTTTTTTTAATATTTCTTATTTTTTTAATACACGATAACACATCGTGTATTAAAAAAAACGATAAGTCTTTTTTAAGCTGGTTTTTTGCCTATTTTGGTGAGTTTTTTAAGGTAATCGATGCGTCTCGATACTGCCTTAATTAAAACTATTTTCTTACGACTATCGAGATTTTCGTTTAAAAAAGTATTTTTATAGAAAAATCTAAATATATATGACACATCAACATTGCTTGAAAGGGTGAATAGAAAAACAACAAAAAAACCATTTAAAGACATGGCTTTAAGACAAAGTTTTAATTAATGGCTACCTCCATGGTGTAATGGTTAAGACACTTAACTCGCGCACGGAAGGTTTCGGGTTCGATTCCCGGTGAGAACACAAAAATTTAATGTAATTTTTATCAAGCCTGGGTGTTTTGTGTTTGCAATTAATCACTGTAATTGGGCCTCCTGGCCTATTATGGTACAAAAAAAATCAATAATAAAAAGTATATAATGTATTTTTGGCTTTCCTGGATATTCTGCTTTTTTAAAAATTTATGATAATATATGTATGTTGTTTTTTGTAATCCAGAAACCCTATAAACAAACATCACTTATCAACAATATTTTGAGTTTTTCCAAATTTTTGTAGACATGGACAGGATTCAACTCCCTAGGAGAATTTGGAAAAATTCTAAATATTTTGATAAATCCACCGGGTCCATGAAGAAGTATAAAAGTTGAAAAATAAAAATTTCAGGCGTTGCCTAGTATGTAGGTGATATAATTCAATCAGATAAATCTCACCCGCATAAATAAAGGTTTCAGCTCTTTAACTTCAAAACGTCAATAGATGAAAGAATTGAAGGAATATAGATGTCAAAATATGATCAAAATGGTAAATGTTACACGGTGTGTAAAGTGGCCACTTAAACCAGCCAATGACAGGTCATAAGCCCTGTAGATGCCTAGACTTCTAAATTACCTTCTCTAAAATTTTCTTCATCTCTTTTGTAATATGTTAAAACATCACTAATTTTAATAATTTTGGTGATTTCTGTAAAAAGCATCCCAAAATTATATAATCATCGTCATGATAGTGCATAGGGCATTGCATTGGAAAAGTACATGGAATGTGTTACAGTGAGGTAAGGTGATCACTGATCGACCAGACTCATGCTTATTAGTATAAAATAATAAAAATATTTGAGTGACATGTGAAAAAAAAAACAAAATTAACGCCGAGGACTATATGGCATAGTCCTCCTTACAACAGGTTTTCCTAGTGAGAAGGAATCTTTACTTTTACATGCACATTTTTTTTTCATACAGTAATAAAAAAGAGAGAAATCGTTTTCAACAGGCATTTCATTCAATGTTTCTGTCACATTTCAAATGATGAAAAAGTGGAATAATTTAAGAGCAGGAATAATAACTTTATTGATAATTATTATTTTATGCGGTTGTAGTTCTCAAGAAATGGAAGGCATCGGTGATAAAATAGAATTTAATCTTATCGTAAATATTACGTCTGCAGTGCATAGACATTGTATCTTCATCGACACGCGATGGTTTCTCAAACAACAATTACTAATTAATTACTCCATTCTGGTCGTGAGAACAAAAGAAGACAAAAAGAAACTCTTTAAAATTCCGGGGTCAGAATTTTATGAATGTGCATCGCCATTTTGTGCTGGTGTCAATGTAACGCGACGTGGCTTCTTGGCGGTCGTGTTTATTTAATTATTAACCATGAACTAATTGAGGTATTCTGTAATTTGTAGGTTACCTACTCCTTATGAAACACTTAGGTTACTGATTAAACGGAAAGAATTCTGTCTTTGCACTTGTATTTTACTAGGACTTAGTATTGAGGTATCTACATGGGTACACATCTCACAAGGATTGTCGGCCTGAAAACTTACAGAATCCTGGGTATCTCTAAGGATCACGAAAATCACATCGCATCACACTGTTCAAGACAAAATTTTCTGTTTTACACTGAAAACGCGTCAACAAACTATTTTAAACAATCTACAATACCTAGAATATGCGACCAATATAACAATATATTTACCGAGGCTGGTATTATTTGTGACAATGTACGTAAATTTAGGTCAAAAATTGTAGAAATTTTGAGAGAAGCAGATATTTAACTTGATTATTATATACATATTTTTTCATTTTGTTTCTTTTACATTTATTATATTGAACATAATTTAAATTATTGTATTAAGTGAAAACCATTTTTTTGGTGTATGCATGAGTTTCTTACACTAATATACAAAGAAATTAGCAATGTTTGTGCACATACTGTTTGTTTACCTAATTAAATAAATAAATAAAATACTGTAATGCATCATTTTAAAATATTAAAATGATAAATTGATATTAATCGTATTCTTCCAGGGCTGGTATTCCAAACGCTCTTGCGGCCGTAGGAAAACTATTTATCTCGTTTATTTTGTATGTAAATAAACTGTTTTCTACTGCCGCAAGTGCGGTTCAGAATACCACCACAGGGCACCAATTACAATGGAAAATTTACAGAGTTATCTTCGACTGTCTATAAAGAAAAATCGGTATTTGTGTGCAAAAATGAGTATATTTTAAAAGTATCTTCATCGGTAACCTATAATTGAATGTGTTTTAAAGAAAAAAATGTATGCATATTCTGCTTTTCATTCAGAAAACTTAATTTTACTTTGTGAATAAAATTGAACATAAATGTTAATATCCCGTTGTAATCGGGGCCCAGAGGCCTTTTATAATGTTTTCTTAAATGCCTAGTTACCTACACACAGGCCATACGTTTGTGGCATTTTTTAGTCAATGTGATGATTTTTTTGCATTTGAAATATTAATTGTAAAAAGTTTGAAAAAAATGCATCATTAAAAAACAGAAAAAATAGGAAAAAATGGTAAAAGGAATAAGATATTTGTTTCCTTAAATTATGATTTTCTTAGAAGTGAAATGAGATTACTTGAATTGTCAGACCGAAGAGTTATAGCTGATTTGTTATTCTTATTTATAATAATGAAATCTATAATTGACAGCCCTGATTTACTTAACTAATTCACATTCGAATACCTGGTAGGTGCACTAGAAGTATAGAATTATTTTATTGTATCAATTCTCGTACCAACTTCGAAATGCATTCACCTATATCCAGAATACATAGGTATGGAAATAAGTTCGAAAAATTATTTGATATTTTCAATTCAAACTCTGTTAATACATTAAAATGTAATCTCACTCGGTATTTTTTTTAAAAGGAATGAATTTATTTAAAAGTATATTATTTAATTTAACTTTGTTTTCTTGGATACGTATTTTTGTTTATTTCTTTATATATAAATTATACATTTGTGGATTTATTGCCAAATTCTAACTTCTTCCAACCAACTGATAAAATAAAAGTGTTATTAGGATTATTTAAGCTTTCATAATCCAAAAAACGTATTATTTATAAAGTATTATTGTAGCATTATTTTACTTTTTCTAATTATCTAGCTAAATACTAACCACTTTATGTTTATGTTAAATTTTTCTCAATTTTACTTTATTATATTTATATTTGGAACATAAGATTTTCTCACTTTAATGGTTATCTTTTGTCTGTCATTTTAGATATGTAATGTTTGTTTTTTACTTTTTTGCAGTTTTTTTAAAAAAATATTTCACTTCAACTAATTTATTTTGAAAAATACTGAATTGTTTAGTATGAATTCTTCAATTGAATTATATAGTTATATTACATATTATATATTACATAATTGATTGTTCACTGCTGTGATTATTTCTGTTATTTTTTTTATTGTAAAAGATTCTTTGAACCGTTGATATATAAATAAATAAATAAACAAAAAATACATCAGAATGCGTCCTTATAATTTCCCAAAATGATATCTAAATTTTTGGGGGAATACCTTAACCATCATCATCGTTGTGTAGTGGTTGGCGCGTACGCCTACCATTCTTGAGGTCCTGGGTTCGATTCCAGGCCGGGTGGATGCGGAATATGGTTTTGAAGGTAATTCTACCCTGCAATATTTCAATGTTCCTGGACTGGTACCTAAAACGTAAGACTGATCACCTACATGAACCAAAAATAATTTAGATACGCTGGAATTGGAGTACCAAAGCAGTGCCTTATTCACCACTAGGTGCAGATAAGGAAATTATGAAAAAATACAATTTTCAAGTACCTATCTTTGATGGGTGGACATAACAGTATAACTGAATTTTTGTTCATTTTTCGATTTATATAAGAAAACGTTCCTTGTGTATGCCTGCATCAGTGGTATCAACAGTACATTTATACGAATACTACTACTACTACTTCTACCATCACGCCAATTCCCCGTAGGGGTAGGCAAATAGAATGGACCGCCACACACGTCTATCCTGGCATACATTCCTAGCTTCATACATCTCGTCATAAATCCCTTCTGTTCTGTCGAATACTCAAAACATAAATAAACACCTTTTTGCCTATTAAATTTGGGTTTTAATAAAATAAGTATGCGCATTTGTCATATTTTTAGTAGCACAAATAGTACAAGATGTTCAACAATGTTTTAAGTATGTCCAAATGCTTGCAGACTGGCTGGATTTCCTTCCTAGAGAGTTATTCATATTTAAATTTGCCATATTATGTATATTCATATTTAAACCCGCCAATGACAGGTCATAGGCCCTGTAAATGCCTAGACTTCTATATTCTTTCTCAAAAATGTTTTCCCTCTCTATTGCAACAAATTTTAATATGAATAACTCCCTAGGGTGGAAATCCAGCCAGTCTGCAGCATTTGGACATACTGAAAACATTGTTGAATTAACTACCTGGTAAAAGAAGAAGTACAAAAATTGGAAAATTGTTGTAGGTGAATTGGTTCAGCCGGATGAATCTCACCCACATGATAAAATTTCAGCTCTTTTACTTTACAAACTTCTTCTTTTACGTCAACAAATGGAAGAGTTGAGGAAATGGTGATGTTCAAACATAGGCAAAATGGTGAATGTTACGCAGTGTGTAAAGTGATGCCAGCCAATCACAGGTTATAAGCCCTGTAAATGCCTGGAATTCCATATTCCCTTCTCAAAAATGTTTTCCCTCTCTGTTGGAACAAATTTAAAGTATAAAATGTTCTTAGTAATATAAGTAGGCTCATTTCTATCAATCATTGAACAGTATAAAAAAAGTTCTAGTAGTGTAAGTACTTATTTCTGCCTCATCTTAATGGTTCAATTATATGTGGAATATTTAAGTTATTTGTACAAATTACTCGAATGTGGTTACATAGATGAAATGATCTGTAAAAAATAACACATTTCGCAAAATATATGTTCTGTAGCTCAATAACTGGGTTCAATAAACATTTTTTTGCTCTCTTGAAAAGTTTCACTTTTGCATTTAGACTCTTATGTTCGCCCATCAAAGATAAGTATATAATCTTTGTTTGAGGTTGCAAAGTAAAAAAACCCATTGTTTCAAATACTAAGGAGAAGATTTATAAAGATATTGGAATAAATGATCGGATAACCGATGGAAATAGTATGAAGAATGGAGAGATATTTCCATAACAATTTGAGATCGTATCTTAAACACAATTTACTAGAGAAGGCATGCTTTCTGTTATATTAAAGTGTGATAAAATCAATTGTAACACACCATTAGCTGCCTACTGGACATGATAATTGTGAAGCTTATGGTAAGTACCTAAGCATAAACTAAATCAACAAATTTATTGAATAAAAGTAAGTCAGAATGGTGAACGTTAAGCTTTCATGACATAATAATAATTATTCAACAATCAGTTTTTTTTTAATTATAGAATTCTACCAGTTATCTGCATACTCAGTAAATAATATTATTGGTTCGGTTGGTACACGTTTTTTTTATTTTAGGTATGTATAGCTATTACAGAAAAGGGCAAAGGGATGTAGTTGTAGACGAAGAATTAAAACTTGAAAAAAACTGTTGTAAACATGAACACAATACGAGAATATCAGAAAAATATCATATACAACCTTCTAAAACGAGAAAAGGACATTCGAGACTAATAAACCATGGACTGAAATTATCCAATAAACCACCAGACAAAACTAAACAAAAGACTCAGACAACCTTTACAAAAGATGTTCAAAATATTACTATTAACAGTACTATATGAATTTTAAAAATAAAAATATGTTGTTAAATGTATGTAACCCGTAAGGGTTTATCAATGAAAAATTTTAATAAAAAAAAAAAAAAAAGTGTTTATCGGGTTTAGTCATGCCATATCTTTCTCGATCTTCTTCGTTTTCTACATTCATCAACATTCATATTGTCGTGGAGGCAACATCAAAGCTGTAAGGTTGACAGGTCAAAACGCGTAGCCCGCTGAAACATCCGCTCGGACAAACGAAAGAACACATTACATTTCATTTAGGCAATTCGTGTCGTCCGGCCACCAGCTCCCCGCAAGTGTTCGCTATTGTAAATTCCTTTTGTGAAAAATAATAGGATGTAACTGCTTATTAAATAACTTCAATTGTAATCCATCTTTCTCGTTTAACCTCAAATCAAATCACGCGCACCCGTCCTATATTGTAAATATTTTCAGTCGTTTTATTACTATCCATTCGTTCTACATGTCCAAACCAATGCAGCAACCCTTTCAATTAGTCAGTTATGCATTTCTCAGCCTTGCATAGGTGCCGCACGAGTCTTGGCATGTCTATATTGTCAATTTGGCACCCATCGTAGACAAAATAACACGTAATATTAAGAAACGCATATTATATTGTATTTTTTTGTTCATTTAACAAACTTTGAACTTAACATTTTGGCATAACTCAATCCAAATACGTACCGACATTTTTTTATGACATTAAAAAAATGACATAATATCAAAACGAGAATGACATTTCCATTATGTGACATGAGGTAATGAGTGGTTCAGAGCAGCTTTTAATCACAGTGACATGACTATAACATTTAAAGGAGATTCTGGAGTAAGATAGAAATTCCGGTTATATCTACCTAAACAGTAGCACGAAGAGACATAGTTACTTTTAAACGTTAATCTTAAAAACAGAAGACCGGATCTTAAAGGTATTTCACGGTCATGCAAATGGCGTTTTTCTGGATTGTCATTCCGTGTGTCGTTAGTATTTTTTGCTGATGTTTAGACATCACTGGAGCGGTTTCTGTCATCTAAAATCTAGACCAGCGATCGCAATTAGTTTTGGTGGCGAGCCGTATGAATACGTCAATTTTTTTTGGGTGTCATGTGACTGCGAGCCAAACACAGCTGATTTAAAACAATGTGCCTAATATGCAATAATTATTAAAGAGTTGCTATGATGAAAGAATAGAATTTAAAACGATATTTTAATGCACAAAATTCCGACCACAACACTTGTTCATCATTCCATTTCCGCTCCCTAGTTGGAGCATAAGGTATCCACAAAGAGCTCCCATGCATCTCTATCGGCTGCCACCTCTTTTGCGTCTTCCCAATTCAGGTTCTCATCCCAAAGTTCTGACATAAACTGCCGACGAACAGTCAGCAGTGGACGTCATAGGCAAGCGTGGTTAAGACTCTCTCTAGGCATCCGCAATATATGGCCTAGCCAATCCTATTGCTTCCGCTTGACGTTAGTTAAACGTAGTTATGAAGAAAGCAGCCAGTTATAGAAAAGTTAAATGGAGATTATAGCACCTTCGTAAAAAGAGTGAATAATTAAATCTACCTAACAGTTGGAATGTTTTTGACTTTGACAAATGATAAACAATGAATACATTCGTTTTTTTTATATCACAAACAAGAATCTAATTACATAATTGACCAGTTTTGATGATTTTTTAAGTACCGTAAGATTTTTCTAATGCTGTGTGTGTTTTCTGCAAATTGAGAAATGCCGTTTTTGTGATCGACACTATTCAGAAGGTAGTTATTACAGTTTTTTGTACGAAAGCGACCTGGCTGTGTTAAGCAAAATATAGAATTGACCTTTTTGCACCTGATAACATAAATGTCTTATTTTTTCAAAAGTGTGAACTGGCTGCTTTCTGCATAACTACGTTCAGTTGTCACCGGAGTTTGCTGCGTGTATTCTTTTATTGCGTAATTCCTCAAAAAGTTTAACCACCGCACACCCAAAATTCTTCCGAGACATCTATTCTCAAAAGGTAGTGCCACGATTCGCATCCGTTCATTGTTATGCAGGTGTTATATAGGCGGCATTTGGTTTTCACTGAGTAAATATCCGACATCCAGACAGCCTTCATACTGTTGAATGTGGCGCCTGCTACTCCTAACATATATTCCCAGGTATTTAAAACTCTCGACTCTTTCGATGATTAGGTTTGACAGAGTCAGAGGATTTTGAGCACCAAGGCAAGAGTATTACGCAGTACATGGGTTTTTGCAATATTTATTTTTAAACCCATGCATGCGGAGTACCTATTCAGTTTATCTACAGTGACAACACTTAACAATACTCATTACCCTGAACATTCCGATCTACGAAAATATAAATTGAAATCCTTGATTGGAGGCCGTGGTGCGTGGATAAGTTGTGGTCCGTTCAAGAACTAAACAGGAACACGCAGAGTCAGAAAAGAGCACTTCGCGGGCCGGATCTTGCCCATGGACCGCCAATTACCGATCGCTGATCTAGACAGTTGTGACTTCTGTAATTTTTAACATAAAAATGAGACATTTAGAGATCCTGTCTAACTTATTTCTTTATTTATATTAGACTTTTTATTTATTTTACAGAAACAAACAGGCGACAATGATATAATAACATCAAAAAAGATACGGTTTAAAGACAGACCAGCAAAATTTTTAAATAAAAATTATACATATAAAATTGTGTTACAACAAAAGGGTGTGTTTGTGTGGGATTAAGTAATATGGTGTGTGTAAGTGTGAGCATCATTAAATAGCAAGTGGGATCGTATCGCAGCCAGAAATAATGAGACTTAAATTATTTTTAAATAAATTAAGGGGCGTGTTTAATATATCAATAGATGAAAAAAAAGCATTATAGTTAGAGCAAGAACAACAGAGGAAATAGTGTTGTGCATAGTTTGTACTACATACTGGCAGATGGAATTATTTCTTGTCACGCGAAAGGGGATATTAAGATCAATTTTGAAGAGTGGGTAAAGAGAGTCTACTTTATTATTTCAAAAATTTTATAAATAGCATGATGAGATGTGATAGGATGAGAAGAAGAAAGAGAAAGGAACAACTAAAACATTTAAATAGTAACATTTAAATCCTGACTTAAATGTTAATATAGAAGGGGCGTCTCTACAATTAGTGGGTAAATTATTCCACAATCGAGCAGCTACTACTGTGAAAGTGGAGGCAAGAAAATTAGAGCGGTGAAGGGGTATTAAAAGGGTTCTCTCGTTACTAGAGCGAGGAGATAATAAATGTTGTGATAGAGGTTGGAAGAGCTTTCTCAGAAGTAACTAAGTTGTAGTAATTATCCTACGAATATTTAAAGATAATCTTTTCTTAAAAATTTATATCATAATCATATTTATTTACTTATACTTTTACATTGTTTGTATTCTATTTTTTATACAGAATAATGTTCCCCTATCGGGGTGTTGAGCAGCTATTACGGGGAAAGAGGAGAAATTAGAGCGGTGAAGAAGTATTAAAAGGGTTCTCTCGTTACTAGAACAAAGAGGTACTCGTAGTCCATGTTATGATAGAGGTTGGGAAAGCTCTCTCAGATAAACAGGCTTACTTCTAAATGATATCAGATTAATTGGGTTTGCATTTGAAAGAATGAGTATTTGTATTGTCTGGCTCTAAAATATTTGCTAATAGTTCGGAAAATACAATCCAGTCTTATTTTATGGACTGTATTTAAAAGTTGATATAAATGAGAGTTGATAATAAATCATTTCGCAATACTGGAACAACACGAACGGGTTTGGTGTCCTTATCTGTCGAAGCAGTTGTAGACGTATTTACTATAAGTTCACGACAGTCCGAAAAGTGTATGTATAGTATAGCCCCCAAAAAAATATCTCAAGTCCTACTAATGATTTAATAGTACAATTTTTATGAAGAGGAAATACATAATAAGATTTGCAAGGCAAGAATCTTTACAAAGACCTCGGATTCTATATCTGAAAGAAGTTTTGTTGTCTTTCAAAATTTACAAATTTCATTATTAACTTCAAACAAGTAGAAATTTGAAATTCATCAGCTGACCAGTTTTCGTTGATTGTTTGTATCATTATTTTTGAGAAAACGAACAGTAAGATTTTTTTAATGCTTACGCTAATACATATTTTACACTCTGGTCGCTATGTGAGCGTAGGCATTCTTATCTGGTGATGACTTTACCTACATTAACTCCTGTGTGGCTGTGGTGTAAGACGAGTCTACACAAGATATTTATTTATTTATTTGACACTTTATATACATATAAATATATATACATATGTATATGTCCTTATATAAGGGCAGGCATATTGCCTTCAGGCTATTTCTTACTACCTTCCCAAACCGTTCAGTTTGAGAAAATTATAAATACATGGACATATTGAATCTTAGAATTTTATACAAAAATTAAAAACAAAGATTAACAAAATATAAATATTAAAAAAATTTATCACTTTACTATGAAGAGAGGAGAGGGGATGGGAAGGAAAAAAGAAGGATACAAGACTTGATATATCTATCTTATTTATTTAAACGATTAAATAAAATATTTTTTCATCTTCAAATGAACATTTTCACATCAGATTTGGATAGCGAAATTTGTATAAATATGCTGAATTTTAATAAAAAAATATTTATCCGTACTATGCGAAAAATAATTATACCAATAAAAGTGATGCCAATACTATAAGAAAGAGCACGATTGTGGAACATATAACAAGGAAGGCAGAGATGCTGTTCTGTGGCCTAAGTTTGTGTGAAGGGAGACAAAAGCAAAAAATATTTTTTTTCAATCTGTCGGTTATTGGCAGTAGGCGGTAGTGCACGCTAGTTATACGACTGGCGTATTTATGATTTTTAATTTATTTTTACTATAACAGGCCTAAATTATATTTTAATTTGTATGGAAAGGAAATTATTTAACAATATATATTTATGTTTAGGTTAAGTCACACCCAAGCTCAAGTGCAGTGATGTCTGCTCATTTCGTTTTCACAACCACGCTTTATAATTAAATAACGCATGATGGCGTAACGGAGATCGTCCGGTAATCGAGATTCTTCACTTTCTTATTGTAATTCGTTTCTGAATTCACCGGCACATCCCATATCGATCGTATTACTATTCTGAACACCAATTTGTTACGAAATTTTTTCATTTAACGAAAATCTACTAGACTGTTACGTCTGCGTATTGTTAGTTATTTTTTTCACTTTTGCATACTATTATTTAAAAACGAATTCTCGAAACGATTTGTTTACTCGAATGGTGGTATTTCCAAAACATGGTTTTGGAAGACTTCAATTGAATTAATTTGTTTTAAATATAACACATATATTCAATACGTACATATTATAAAAAGAAAAAAAATACACGAAAGAGACTCATGTATCCCTTCGGATACATGGAACAGATCAATATCCAGAGCGATGTTGTTCAGCATAGCGGTAGCCCTTCCAACAGGCATAACCATAGGCAGGTTGTTCCTGAATATCGGAATATGAAACAATCTATGCTGACGCTGTCTTAGGTAATTATCAGGAACATACAAACCAATGCTCATCAAATTCTCAGAATTATCGATCATACCGCGCAACAATCGATAAAAATGTGTGGTCAAATACATTCCTTCTAGTCTCTAAACTGTTGTAGCTAAGCATACCCTGGAGAAACTCGGTCGGGTCAGTCTCGAGTCTACTTCGCACCGAGGAGTTGCAAAGAGTTCTCAGTACGCGGGCATTTTCGAAAACCCTGGCAGTACGCAGAACAAATCCTAACATATTCAATGCATTACCACTGGTTGTCTCTATGTGTTCATGAAATGTCAGAGTGCTCACAAATCTAACGCCCAGATCCTTTACATTCGGTTTTGTAGCGAAAAAAAAGAGTTTTTTGGGCCCTAGTGAAGGACGTGATTGAACACTTGGAAACATTAAACCTAAGTTTGTTTCGCCTTCCCCATTCAGATATATTAGATAGATATATTTAACAGGTTCTTGAGGTGGCGAAAATTGCTGTCATTTGCCAAAACTTATTTTTTTTTACAATATCGCTTTTTTAACTCGTTAAAGGCTGTGTGCAAAACTTCGTTACACATGGCGATGTAACATCGTGTTACCTCAAGCAAAAGACAGAATATTCATTGAACTTCAGTTCAGGCGTTTGAAAAAAACGTAGAAGGCCTTACTCATAAACTCAGCATAAAGTTATACTTAAGTATAGTGGTAGAATTTGGATGGTATTCCCATCCGAATTATACCACTTTACTTAGGCGTACCATTACGCCGAGTTTATGAGTAAGGCCCAGAGAAATACTGCTAAAAAATTCCTTTTCCAAAATTTAATTATAATATATATTTTTTTATGTGTGTGTGTATATATATATGTGTGTGTTTGTGAGGGTGTGTAAGGGTGCATGTATGTATATTTATAGATGTAAATATATTTAATATATTTTTCTGTTTACCTACCCATATACCTATGTGGGTACGTTTCCTCATTTTTAACTTATTATTTTTTCTATGTTCTATGCTGAGTGATACTTTGAGGCCAAATATTCAAACGTAAATATAATTTCAGAGAATTGATTTAGATATTTGGGATAGTAATAAAAAGTGTTTATAATGCTGAGTTCTATTTAAATAATGCGTTTATGTTTGTTGGCCGGCAAAATAAAAATTATCCCAATCTGGGTGATCTTCTTTAAAAACATTTTTTATGCTACTAATAAGGAACAAAAACTTTTTTTTACAGTATAGTATTTCACAGACCTTTATTACATTAAGAATGTAAAAAAAGTCATATTTACCTATTTAACGAAATTATTAATATCACATCTAAAAAATTCCATTTAGTGGTCGTTTAAAATACGAGTAACTTATAAAGCAGCCATCGTACGTAGTAGATTTTTATGGGGGAAAAAATCTCTATAATTAGTAATCAATAGAAAGTAAGGAAATGGTTTGTATTTATTTAAATCATGTTTTTCAAGTAGTTCTATTATTTATTTGCAATAAATCTGCGTTTACGTAATAAAAACAGAGATAAAAAAGACTCGTTCCATTTATGCTCGAACCTCATCGATATTTATCTTGTGTGCAGGTTTTTCTTCGTGCATAAAGAGACATTCGGTATAAAATCAACTCGCTAAGCAATAAAAGTAAACTTACACGGAAACGGAGTTAGAAAATGAAGCTTGTACTTCTTTTCTTCGGAAGTCATGTATTCGTAATAATAAATAAATTATTAGAATGTACGTTCAATACACGCGATGCATAATATGTGTACTAGACACTAGATTTGTGTAGAACTGTTCGCGGCTAGGTAAATTACAAGTAAGAGGCAGATAGTAGACACACCAAGAAATACTTCAATTAGCACGATGTAAAAAAAAAAAAAAAAACATTTTTTTTTGGAAAAGACGTCAAATATTCTTGACGTGTTTAGTTTAATTTTCACTGCGGCGCTATTCTGAACCGCTCTCGCGGTCATATAAAATACTTTTTTTCATATATTTTGTACGTATGGATTTTTTAAATATAAATACGCGAGATAAAAGTGTTTTCTACGGCCGCGAGAGCGTTTGGAATATCACCCCAGGGGCACAATTATGAATCTTCTCTATCCCCAAGAGAGTGGTTAATTTGGGGATATTTATTTTTTCCATGCGACTAAATTTTGCTTCATATTTTTTAAGAACATAGGATTTAGGGATTATTTTGCTGTTTATGGTATACTTTTTATTTTCTTTTAAATGGCACACATGGGCATATGTGTGCTCTGATAATTTTTTATGCCATATTTATTGAAAATAAAAATATATTTACTCTCCTAAAACGGGAAACAGGCAGTTTAACAGTTAAAAATGTTTTTTTAATTATTTATTTTAAAAAGATGTATGTAAATAGATAGATGACATGATTTTTAGTTTTAATGGTAATGATATAGGATTAAAATATTTGTGGTATATTTATTATTTATTTGTGTACATTTATTATTTCATTTTCAATCTGGAATTAGGGCACACATGGACATATTCTTATGTGTGTTCTAGTAATAATACTGTAATACTGTATTGACATTTATAAATAATTTTATATGTATTATGTCTTGACTTTAAGTTTGAAAACCTATCAAAATGGATAAAAATGTTTTATATAAGTAAATTATATTTATGACAAAAATATTATTTACAGCCTTAGAACGGAGAATCTATCCCTAATTAGGCAGTTTAGATGACTCACCATAATATATATAATTACTTTACTAATCAATTGACCTATTGTATAAATAATTAAATGTAAATTTCTGTAATAAATATGTAGCAATCAAATAATAAAAAAAAAAGTCAAATATACTGCCACAATGACGATTAAACGTCAAAAAATATGAACACGTGAAAGCAAACATAATGATTTTCATTAAGAATATTATTGCAACCTTGCATTACCCAAAGCGCTTAATTAAGTTGAATTGACTAAATCGCATTAGTTTTATTTCTGTTATTGCAGCAGTTTTATACACGATTTGACATTTAATCATCAGTATGGCCATTATATGAAGCAAAATGTCGTCACATTAAAAAAAAAATTCTTCAAATTAATCACTCTCTAGGGGATAGAGAAGATCCAATACACCACCCCAGAGCCCCAATTACAATCGGGAAAAAAAACAGAGTTTCAGAATCTTCGACTGTCTATAAATAAAAAAAGATATTTGTGTTCGAAAATGAGTATATTTGCACTCAAATTTAAAGTATCTTTGTCGGTAATGTATAAATGAATATTTATAGAAAAAAAATTGTATGCAGAAGCTTTTCATACAGAAAACGTAATATTACTTTGTAGATAAAATTAAAGATAAATGTTAACTTCCCATTGGGCCCTGGGGTGCAAGTATGAATCTTTTCTATTTAGAGAGGTTAATTTAAGGATATTTATTTTTCGATGCGACTAATTTTTGTTTCATATATGGCCACACTGATAATTAAACGTCAAAAAATATGAACACGTGAAATAAAGCGTGATGATGTTCATTTAAAACATTGTTGTGACCTTAAGCATTACCCAAAACACTTAATTAGGTTGAATTGACCTAACCGTATTAGTTTTATTTCCGTTTTTTAAGCCGTTTTATTCACCTTTTGACGTTCAATCATTGGTGTGTCCATTATATATTAGCAGTGTCGTAGCATTAAAATAATTAAAATCTTCAAATTATTCGCTCTCTAGGGGTAGAGAAGATTTATAATACCACCACTGGATCTTCTACCACCCTGCGTCAACCTAACGGAGAACGAGCCATACTAACAGAAGAAAGCAACAGAAATAACTACCTTAACTATTGACCGACCGAAGTTTCAGTTTCGGCAAATAAAACGAGTTTTGACTGCGGTTTTGGTTTCGTCTGAAAAGTTGGCCGAAACTTCCGCTCAGGATTAGGAATCGGATTACGTTCTGCTGTACTCGGGTGCATCTTATAAGATCTTTTGTGTTTTTATTTTTGTAATTCTTTATAACTAATAAGTAAAAGTTCCTATAGGAACAAAATAATTATTGCAAATAAGTTATATGTAAAATTGAATTTATGAATCGTTTTTATTAGTTTTATATTAATGAATGTTTTTTTTTAATAATTTAATTTTGATAATTTTTATTGTTAATTTTATTAAAATACGTATTTTATTCATGTTTATTTTATTATCAATTCGTACAATTTATGCATTTTTTTATCAATTTTTAAAATAATTTATATATAATTCAACCATTTATTTTGCTCATTTTATATAAATATGTATTAAATTAGTGTTTACATGTAATTGATAAAAAATAAGTAGTGTCTATTTTTTTATTTCAATATTTATGTGTATTATGTATTATTTGTCATTGTTTGTAAACCAAATAAATAAATAAATAACATAACAACGAACCAAGAAGCCAAAAAATATTAAAAAATACTCGTTAAATTTACGCCTTTTACATTACCTATTGTGTATTTTATTTTACACTCGTTTTTATGAACTCAAAAAGTTTAACAATTAAAATGTCTAATTTTGGGCGTTTCGAGGTGACTTTTAAGTTATTGTAATAAGTTTCGGTTTCAATTGAAACTGGAGCAGAAGCCGAAATTCAGTTTCGGCTAAAAATCTTGTTTCGGTTTGTCATTATAAGCTACCAGGCGGAATGTAATGTTGATGCAACATTGACAAGTACAACATGGATTTACTCAATTGCATTTTTTTAGCAAAACCAAAATTAGCTTTTGCTTACTACACCAGATGTCTCGAGATGTTCATGGATTCGGTTCTCGGTATGAGATATTTATTTAAAAATCATAAAAACATTTATTTATGCAAAATCATCAGATAAAATGACATTACAAACACAATCATAATTATGGACAAGGTATTTTAACTCAATGATGAGCCTGAAGCATAGTTATTAGCCTACTTTAGAAAACATTATAATGCCTACGGCTTAACAGCGCTACATTATTTGTATAATTGTTGAAGTCTATAATTTTACATAAAATATAGTCAGCATACATTTGAAATTATAAAACCATGTTCAATGCTTAACGTTCTAGATTTCTAGATTTCGCTAGCAGCGGAAAACATATAGTATATGATATTAATATTGATTGATTGCAACAGGGATAGATAACGTTTTTGAAAAGTGAAAAAAAAGTAGTTTTTTCAATATTATCCCAAATAATAAAATTAAACACATTCAATGTTGTATATTGTCAGCAGGTGTGAAAGGGAAGATACACGACAACACCCAGACCAATTTAGAAAATAAAAATTCTTGGATTTTTTTTGTAACGGTGGAAATTGAACTTACGAAGCTAGTTTCACAGTTGGCCTTCCAACCAACTGCGTCGTTTTTAAAATCGGTTTTTTAATATATATACATATGTATATATTTATATATTTTTTATTTAAATAATATAATTATACATTTTTTTTTATTTCTCGCGCTGCCGCCCTCTCGCCCGATGTTGCCCTTTCCGCCCACACACTGCTCTACTCGCGCAATTAATCGCGACACTCCGCACTTATCATTTGTCTTTCTATACAATGGAAGATGAAACTATGAAAGCATGCGCGCCATGCATTTTTAGTAGAGACAACTCTATATCAATGTCATACAAAGAAATATAGATCATTCAAAAATGACGCGTGCGTCTTGCGTGAGCGCTTGATGCGTACTGCGACCGCGCGATTATGTGGCCAGCCACTCGCGCTCATATTGCCGGTTTTTAGACTCGCGCTTAAAAACCGACAAAATAGGGAGCGGTGGGCGCGACGAGGAGCATGACGTGCGGCATGACGAGTAATGTGTCTCTGCCTCTTTTCCTCGCTACTTCCCATGCCACTCGTCGAGTGTGTGGCAGGCCCATCACATCATAAAAATGTAGTAAAAAATATTGGCTTAATTTGATAGTCTATTAACAAATAAAAAAATATAAAATCACTGAAAATCCCTGTTAAAAAATGACAACAGGTATATTATATTTCAATTATATGAATTCTAATGATAATTCAGTGCAAGTCCCTCTCCAAGCACAAGGGCTTTTCTTTTTATTGGACAGGAACAATATTGAAAATAAAAACATAATATATTGAGTTTTTCTACTGATATTTCTTGGTGGAACTGCATTTTAATTATAAGAAAAAAAATACTTTATAGTTTTATTCCACTTTTATTTATAATTATTTTATAATTTTTTTACCAGTGACCGGGTTTCGTCGTGACCGACATCTGAGCACCAGTCTGACGATGTCGGTCACGACGAAACCCTGTCACTGGTAAAAAAAAAAAAAAATAATTATAAATAAAAGTGGAATAAAACTATAAAGTATTTTTATTCTTATAAAAAACATAATAATTCGTACTTAAATATGTTTTTAAACTAAAACTGTTATAAATGTACCTTGATTGCATTAAATTAAGAAGATAGATGTCCTGGCTGCGTCATATTCGAGACTGGATTAGCTTCAGGACTGAGGAGCAGATTTTCCGGGCAGCACAGGACAGAGCGACCTTCGCCAGAGTGATTGCCAACGTTGGAGATACCTGGCAGAACACCTAGAGAAGAAGAAATAAATCTTTAATTATTTTTTATTTTTTTTACTTTACTCTTAATTTAATGTACTTTTATTTTATTGATTATGTTAAAGTGTATTTACTGTTTATTTTATTTTATTTTTTATAAAAATATAAAAAACATTTAAGTTTGTTAGTGAAAATTCTTGATGGAAGTTCATTGTAATTTATTATATAAATAAAAGACGAGTGGTACTTTAATCCACAGATTTAGAATATCCAGTGACCGGTTTCATTGCTTCCGCGACATTTTCGAAACTGGTATCTTTATTAAGGAGATTTATATATACAAAATAAAAATATGAGCTAACTTCAGTCCGTTCAGTAAAACAACTGAAGGAATTTTTTCGGACCATAAGACGCACCCCCATTTTTGGTTGAATTTTCAGACCAAAAAAGTGCGGGTTATGGTCCGAAAAATACGGTAATCTCTAGGTACTTTCTTAAAATTGATTTCTCCCTTTTTACAGTGTACAGAAGTTCGTTGTATCAGGTCCAGACTAGCTTGGAATATCTTGTGTTTCGGCAGGATTTTTTTCATTACATGGGTTTTTTTCATTGAATGGTGTTAAACAATCAAAAACAATAATAATAATATTAAAAATTTAAACAAAAAAAAAAGTGCGATATAATCAATATTTGGCAAAATGACAGTCAAAAAAAAACATTTTCATGATATTAAAAGCTCTAATTTTCATCCACGTGCAAACCATATATTTTATGGATTGTAAATTTCAGACGTTTTTATATCAGTGTTCAACATGTTAAAAACCTGGGGCCCAATACTGTGAACTCGTTTCACATTGCGTTTTAATATTTTGTTGAGTTCTAATCTTCATTGAAAACTTCAAGTATTAATATATTACAACAGAGATGAAGAACATTTAAGAGAGTAATATAGAAGTCTAGGCATCTACAGAGCTTATGACCTGTCAATGGCTGGTTTAAGTGACCACTTTACACACTGTTTAACATTCACCATTCTGCCCATATTTGAACATCTATATTCCTTCAATTCTTTCATCTGTTGATGTATGTGAACTTAAAGATCTGAAACCTTTATTTATGACTTATATATTTAGACTTCTATATTACCTTCTCTTAAATGTTCTTCATCTCTGTTGTAATATGTTAATATAAACAGCTCCCCAGGGAGTTGAATCTAGTCCTTATCTACGAAAATTTGGACAAACTCAAAATATTGTCAACTTCAAGTATTGTGAAAGGTGAGATATCGAACCGCGAAATGCAAAATTAACACAACATTTTGATAAATTTCTTCAGACAGGCTTATCTTCGTAGTTATTTAAATATATGGGTTTACATAGAGAGCCTTAAGCAATCGGGAACTTCAGTTTTTGTTACCTTTACATATGTCAGCATGTTTGTAAAACTACCTACATGTGAATTGTGTAGTATAAATAAATAAATAAGATACTCGGATTACAATTTATTTGTTCTTAACAATAATCGATTAACCGCTTAAAGTAAATATGTTTTTGATGTTCAAAAGTACGTGAATAATTCTTAATATTTACACAGCTGTATAATAATAATTTCAATCATAAAAACAAACACGTAAAAAATGATACAATACACGATCGTTTTAACAATCGTTCATAAATTATTATCAAATTAAAATTGTATGATTCATAATGTCAATGTTATCGTTGTACGTTTTTTTTTTGTAACGTAGAAAGTCAATTTATATTTTTTTATCAATTAGGGTTGTGGTCCCGTTGGAGTATCACGGACTAACGGTTTAAATTTAAATAATGCACTTTTCTGCAATTGTAGGGCCCCGGAGGAGGGCCGATTTCACGAGGCCTAGCATGTAACAGTCGGCGATAGCCAGTGATGAATTAAAAAAAAAATAATATGACTTTGCACGGAGTCGTGCAGAATCAATAAACGAAAATACTGTTTTTTACTTAGAGAAAGGTTTTTATTACATGTTTGGAAATATTTCACGGGGAAAAAAACTGAAATATAAATAATATACAATAATATTAAAGTAAATAACCTTTCTTCTGGCGTAAATGTGACAATCAGGCATTTTGTGCATGTACGGGCATATGACTTGTCATTGGCTAGTTTAAGCTACCATTTTACACAAATACATAGAATCCAAAACCAGGGAGTACGCCGTAAACAGATCTGACTACTGGAGTATGGGATGCGTATCTATAGAGAGACTTTCTTCTTCTTTCTAACGTAGGCAATAGGGTATTTTCATAAACTGGGGATTTGATTTTAAATGTATTCAGTATTTAAAGAATACTTTTACGATTGCGAGCATTTTACTATAAAAATCTGAAACGAATGTTTTAATTTATAATTTCCTATATAAAGTTTGATAGAAAAAAAACGGCCCGTAACTGGCCAAAAGGTTGATGACGTCACGCGTGACTTATGGATCCTACGTTCACTCAAATTCTAAACTGAGATCGTCCGACGCGGGCGGCTTGTAGCTGTTTTTGGTTTTTTATAGTTAAATTTCGTCTTTTCCTTTGCTTTTTTTTCTTCTTTTTTTTGTAAACATCCATAGCATTATGACTAACATTGTTTTTTTACAAGAAAAATCCGATAACTTGCCCAAAATAGATATAATCATGATGGGTATTTTTTTCTCATCCAATACAAACTTTTTAAGTTCCGAGTATAGAAATGTAAAGGCCGCAAGGTAAGAAAATATATATTGTTTGCTTCTAGAATGTATTTTTTTTAATAGTTGTATTATTTGCATGCACTATAAATGTATTGTTTCGCGCACATTTCATTCAAAAGGGAAATAACGTGACTTTGACACAACATAACCCAAAAAATACCATTGCTTGTAAACATTTCTGTTGCTCGAGTGCGTATTAATGCCTTTTTTTTATTAAACGTGTTATTAATAATTAGTTACCATCGTAATTTTTTTCTCTATTTTTTTGCAAAATTAAAAAAAAACGTAATAAAAAAAAACGTAAATAATACCCTATTGCTACAGCGAAAGCATCTCTGTTCTGCGCTACTCGGACCAGGTCCTCAACCTCTCATATTGCGCAGTCAGGATAACTTGCCTATTGAATGTAATCGCCATAGTGATTCCTGGTGGTTTCTCGTTTTCTTCTCTGGTGGATTTTTCTGTCAGGGTTACCTTCTTTTAGCTGGTTGGTTCTGGTTTGGAGACATTGTTCAGGATATTTGGCTGGTGAGTCACACTGTAGTCGATGATCTGGGTCGTCAATTTGCACTAACTTTATTTCATTTTAATTCGTAATAATTTTCTTCAGTACTTACTCATATTGTCGGCCTCGTGGTGTAATGGTCAGCGCGTTTGCCTACCATGCAAGAGGTCTCGGGTTCGATTCCCGACATGGTTGATATGAAATATTTATTTGAAAAGGGTGTTTACGCCAGAATATTTCATAGTCCCTGGACTGGTACTTGAAGCGTAAGACTGATCATCTTACCTTCATGTAACAAAAATGATCAAGATACACTGCATTTGGTGTACCAATGCAGTGCCCTATGCACCATTAGGTTCGTAAAGGGAAATAAAAATATTTTTATATTTATTTTATTCCTAACTGTATGAAAATTATTCGGATTTATTTTTTGTCACCGATAAAATTTTCGTTTTTTTTTCAATAGTTATCACTTAAATATCATGTATCACTGTATTTTTAAGATGTGATAAGCCCTACGAGAGTTTAAACACATTTATCATTATGTCTATTTTTGAACATTATATTTCTTTGAATCGTTAGTTATAGTAAAAAAAGGATATGAAACCTACGAAAACATGTTTTTTTTATTTGTTTTATAAACATGCTTTTGAGTAATGATAGTAAATATCTTTCGGGTTTTTGTAGAACTCTTCGCCATTAACAGTGTGGGATGAAAATGGATTGGCATGGATTAGCTCGAAGTCTTATATGTTGATCGTGTTCTTGAACATATTGTATACCATTATTTTACTGCCCTTGTTTATCTTTACGACATAGTTTTATGTTCTTTTGTTCAGTTTCTTGTACATAATTTATATCTTCTTATAACTGTTGTATTTGGCTAAGGCCGTATTTATAATAAATAAAAATTATAAAAACGGATTGTAAGTATTCATTCTGCGCACAAATATGGTATTTTCAACCATCAAGTAGGTAATATTTTTATTAGTGTTTAGTATGCAATCGTGATCGGAAACAAGAATCGAATACGGATATGTCCCCCAAAATATAAAACCAGACTAACTCGCGTTAACAAGGCCAGTCTACGAGTAGATTAAATCAATACTATTAATTCATGATTACACAACATCCAACAGCTAATATCATAATATTGTTTTGTTTGATAAGGTGTGGATGCAGTTTTATCAAATAATGATAACTCATTACCTTATTAACCCTTCAAGTACAAGCGTGACCATATTATGATCACAATAGACACTGTCGCAAAACACTATCCTCACTCCTCGTGTTTTTACGTAAATATGGTTGCGTTTACTTTATTATAGACCCGAAATATGTACATGTTTTTTTAGTATGTCGTGTGCCACAATGTAAAAAACAGTGTGTGGAATAAGGAAGTGTCACTGGGAAATGGGATATAAAAATGAATTCTTACGCGCGGTAAAATTAGAGCGTTAAATTATATCGCGAAATTTATTGAAAATGTATGAAAAAAATAATAAAAATGATTTTGATAAAAACGAACTGCTTTGCATGACGTCACTTGTTCTTCCGAATCAACCAATGATAAAAGTGCTGAATTTTCGGTTTGCGGAAAGCCAATTCACCAATCAGCAGACTATGTATCCTGTAGGATACATGTGATTTCAAGCAAACTAAAACACGAGTAAAACAGTATTCAGTTAAAATTGATTACCATATTTTCATTCTTAACTGCATTAGCGGCCTCCGTGGTGTAGTGGTCAAGACGCTTGACTCACACACGAAAGGTTCCGGGTTCGATTCCCGGTGAGAACACAAAAAATAAAAATGTGATTTTTCTCAAGCCTGGGTGTTCTGTGATGTAATTCACTACTGTAATTGGGCCTCCTGGCCTGTTGTGGTGCGAAAAAAAACTACGAAAAAAAATAAATAAAATTACCGCAATTCGTAGTAAACTTTGATTAGAACAAAATTTTTATTTTTGTTTAGAATTCTGAAGCCTTTTCAACCATCGAATGCTTTAAAAAAACCTGAATTACAATCTGGAGGCACAACCGTATCAAAAAATTAAAACTGCCCTATTTTTGTAAAACAAAATGTAGGCGTCGTGTTACTGTACTATATTTGAGTAAATAATAATAAATAATAAATAATTATAAATGATTTAATCTGGGTAATTAAAGACCCTGTTATAAAAACCTTAAATGTCACAAATCGAAATATTTTCAAGAAAGAGTTTAAACTGATTACCTATTGATAACCGAGTTAACTGAGGTTATTGTATAATTATAATAATAAAAAATGTATGCATTTTTTTAAAGCGCTGTAAAGAACTCTAACTTTATATAAACATTGTGCGTATAATTAAACATAATAAGATTAGTTTAAATTGAACAAACCATGTTTTAGTTCAAACTATTCGGATTTTATTTTGATGCAAATTGTAAAAAAATAATTAAAAATTCAATACCCGTTGGTAAATGCTCTTGAATTGTCCAAATTTAAAATTTTAATATTAAAAAATGAATAAATTACAAAAAAATAAAGCATTGAATGAAACAGGTAATCAATTTTTCTATATTCTTTTATTTCCTTTTTTAATTACTATAAAAAAAATACCACATAATCTTTTACAGAATATTTTATTTTCTCTGTCTTGTGTTACACAAAAATATTATACCTGTCCATTATTTATTATAGGAGTGAAAATTCATTTAAATTTTCTTGTATACCCACGAACAGGCCATGCCTTTGTGGGTTTTTTTTGTTTTTACTATTAATAATTATTTTATTGCTATGTAATTATGCTTTATTTTTTTAATACTCTGTTTTACACCCTATATATTGTATGTTGTAAAAATCAAAAG
Source organism: Micrasema longulum (assembly GCF_059751315.1). NCBI lineage: Eukaryota > Metazoa > Arthropoda > Insecta > Trichoptera > Brachycentridae > Micrasema > Micrasema longulum. Next base: position 1,050,777 of record NW_028277280.1, read on the forward strand.
AATTTAAATAATAAAAAAAAAACTCGTCAGTTCAAGAGACAAATATTTTTTTCTGAGTTTTAAAGTCCCGGAGAGAAGCGTAAAATCAGATATAACAACAATTTCAGAAATTGCACATTTGCTGTTTTTAAAACAAGACCCTTAATTTATTTTTACATCTCATTGCTCATTAGTATTTAAAAATCTTTCATTTATATAATACTTAGGAATGTATTGTGGAGAGGGTAGATAAATAAGAACTAGACAAGCTTTATTCAATGATAATAAACAATTAATCGTAAAATTAAAAAATCAGGAAGTAATTAATTACTTCGCTAAAACGAACGGTATAAAACGTATCGTCCAGGTGGCGTATTTTGAGAATAAATTGTTGTTACCCATTTATAGCCACTCTAATATAAAAATATGAAATATCAAGCTTAGAACGCATTTACAATTTTCTAAAGCCGTATTTATTTTTTTATTCTTGTTTAAATGCTTCATATTCATGTTTGTGCTGTTATTTATTATCATCTGTCGTTTTTGGTTATGTTGTTTTTAGATCCATAAATATATTTTTTGTTTCATTTTAATTTGTAAATATTTCTCTTTTATTTTGGCCGATATTATTATGCCAAGGTAAAAAGCTTCATTAAAAAAAGACAACGTTTAAACGGTAAACGTAGTTAAACATCAAGCAACAATATTTAGAGAGTTTCAAAATGTTTCTGGATTTTACTGAGAAAAAAAACTGAGTATGTACTATTTTTTGTGTTATTTTTTAAGGCGCTATGTTGTTTGAAAGATTTTTTTTATAATACTGTTTTGCTTATCTTCATATTTACACCGTATCCTTTTTTTAAGCGGTGGTTACATTGTACGCAATACCGTGTAAAATAGAGCAATGCGTCGCAATTCAGGCAAAAGTTAAAAACACCATTTTGGGAAAGCTGGGAGAACTAAAAAAAATCATTTGTTTGTGTTTTGGAAGTTTTATGCATACAGCACAATTTCTTTATGTCTTTTTTATAAATTCCATTGTTTATTTTTTCTTTAAGATACGTGTTTATCTATCTGGAAGGTTTTTAATGTGGCAAGGTCGCTAACATTTGGTTAAGTGATGTTTGCTTGTTAATAATCTGGAAAATGCAACCCAAAAGAGTTAAAGGCCGTTTACACGTTGACAACACAATAGTGTGTTGTTCCAAGACTCGACCGATGCCCACGTGTAAACAGCAATTTGAAAGGCCAAAAATTGTCCTGACATCGACACCGAGATAGACGGGCAGGCTATCTCCGCGGAACAATGACTACCCCATGTGGCTCAATCACAAATAAATATCGACGTGCTTAAAAACATGCTAAGCATTTGAGCGATCACAATGAACAATAATGAACATGCTTAAATTATCGCAGTCATAAGTCAACGCGTGTGTCATCTCTAAGTCAACGCTCCTGTTGGTTTGTATTTTGTTTTCCTCATAAATAAATACAGTTCACTGGCGAAAACTTAAAAAAATAGTACAATTAATTGCATTTTCAACAAAATAAGGAGTATCTAATACAAAAAAGTGAAAATTTTATTACAATTACTATGGCGACTGCTTTTCTTGATATTTGCAATAAATGGCATGAAAAATAATAAATAAAAATAGCAGTTTTGGTATATTTTTCATATTTATACCAGTGAAATTCAAATACGTGATTGCGCAGCAGAATTATACGTCACAAAACGTAAATATTTTGATATTTAATATTAGGTGTTCACGGATGTTCCATTGTGATCGCGAATACGATAAACAACCATGATGAGAAATTGTTATCATGTCGCTTAGTAGCACGTCGATAGTTATTTGTGATTCAGCTACTGAAAGTCACACCACTGTTTTTCACTAATAAATAATTTAGATTTACGCAACTTTTTTCTAGGTAACCTTGGTGACTGTTGCCTCTTAAAGAACATAATATTATGCTTTGAATGGCATATTCAACTCAAAACTGACGTTTTCAGGGTTAATGACTTTTGCCTGAATGGCGACGAATGGTAGACAGATTCCTTGTATAAAAATCAATTCGTTATTTAAAATAAAAAAAGTTTACTATTTATTGAGGTACCTTAATTATATTCTTAAAAAAGGACAAAATGGAATCGAATCGTAACAAAGATTATGTACTATCAGACAACAGACGTACCCGTTTACACACATTTAGTATAGTACTTTCATCGCTAGCGATGTCCTGCCTGTGTAATATTTCCATTAAAGTTTTCGGGTTTACTTGAATAATTTATTTTTTTAATCCATGTTTAAAATACGGTTTTGGTATATTTCATTTCTTCAATTCTATATTCTTTCAATTTTAGGAATTAAAAGAGCCGAAGCCTTAATTCATTTATTTATTGGGTGCAAATAATTGGTAGAATTCCATATTAAAATTTAATTAGGTATCCAAAATAAAACACTTATTGGATATAATTCAGCTTTTTTAAAAAACATTTGTGACGAAACGCGTCAGAAATTATTTTTTTTTAAATATACATTCACATATTACAACAAGGATGAAGAACATTTTACAATTTAAAACATATTTTGAATAAATCTACAACATAATTTATTAAATATCTTTACTGTTATTAGATTTCAAACATATTTCAATTCCGACAGAGATGAAGAACATTTTGAAGAAGGCAATATAGAAGTCAAGGCGTCTACAGTGCTTATGTACTGTCATTGGCTGGTTTAAGTGGCCACTTTACACACTGTGCAACATTCACCATTCTGCCCATACTTGAACATCTATATTCCTTCAATTATTTCATCTGTTGATGTTTGTAAAGTTAAAGAGCTGAGCAGAATGGTGAATGTTACACAGTGTGTAAAGTGGCCACTCAAACCAGCCAATGACATGACATAAGCCCTGTAGACACTTAGACTTCTATATTACCTTCTCTGAAATGTTCTTCATCCCTGTTGTAATATGTTAAAATTAACTGCTCCCTAGGGAGTTGAATCCAGTCCTTGTCCACGAAAAATTTGGACAAACCCAAAATATTATTGAAAAATAATAAATAAAAAAGTTTTTTAAAAAAATCCGAATTAAATCCAAATTAAAAGTGTTTTATTTTGGATACCTTACCAAAGTCTATTTATTTATTTGGTTTCTAAACAATGAAAAATATTAAATAGTGTACAGAAATATTCAAATAAAAAAGGCGCTACTTATTTTTTTCATTAATTATTACATGTAAACATGAATAAAATACACATTTAAATAAAATTAACAATGAGGAACTTCAGCCCTACGGGAAATTGGATACAAAAAATTAAATTGTTAAATTGTAAAAAAACATTAAATTGTACTGTAAAGCTTCTTTAAAATGTACGAAAAAAATATATATGTACCAATAAAAACGCACTACTTTGAATGACGTCATATTTGTTCATATGAACCATCCAATGATATGAGAGCTTTGAAGGTTATCCGGTTTGGTTACCGTAAATGAACCAATCGGAAGAACTGTCATAGAATCACCTCTGATGTCACACGCGGAGTTATTTCCGATATACAAAACTTTATAAAATCATAGCGCTGAGAAATCGATATTTAAAAATTAAAAATATTTTTTTTGGCTTAATTTAATATTCTATTAACAAATAATAAAAATAATAATAAAAATAATAAAAAATAATTATTGTGAAAAATTCATTCATAAATACAAAACTAATAAAAACAATAAATAAAATATGCATCAAAATAAAACTAGCAATGTAAATTGTAAAAATAAAATTATTTAAAAAATGAATATATTTACGTAAAAAAGCGTCTTGTATACTCTTCCTAAACCTAAACAATCCAGATTAAAAAATGTTAATCTCTACGTTTTCAGTGCTGTTGTATAATTTGCACATTCTTGATATTGAAGGACACATTATTTTATTTTATTTATTTGGATAACCAACAGCTATAATTATCTCATATTTATATAACAAAACAAATAACAAATAAGCCAATTACAGGTTTTCACAAGTAGCATCACAGTAAGTTAAAAAAGATTCTCGAACATAAAATGAATAGTAATTAAATGTAAATTTAAAAGAAAAGAAAAAAATACTACGAGTTATTTCGAAAGCAAACGCCGTACGTTATTAAGATAACTAACTAACTAACTAACTAACCATCACGCCATTTCCCCAGAGGGGTAGGCAGAGAGGATAGAACGCCACACCACTCTGTCCTGGCACACTTCCTTTGCTTCCTTCACATTCATACATCTTCTCATGCACGCACGTCGATTATTCCGACTTTTCACATGACCACTTTCAAGAATTTGTTGTACTTGATCATGCCATGTCTTTCTCGGCCTTCCTCGACTTCTACAACTAGACACATTCGCATCATAAATCTTTTTAGCCGTTCTTTCATCATTCATTCGCTCCACATGACCGAACCATCGCAAAAGACCTTTCTTAATTTTGTCGATAATGCTTAACTCAGCCTTGCATTCTGCTCTAATTTCGACATTAGGGCACCTATCATACATTGTTTTTCCGCACATTCGCCTGAGGGATCGCATTTCAACAGCATTCAGTCTACTTTCGTCCCTTTTTTTCCAACTCCATGCTTCGCTTCCATACATTAGGGTTGGTACCAGAACTCCATTATGAACTGCTAATTTAGCCGCTTAGTTATTAAGATTATTTGCAAATAAATCTATGTTAAATGATTTATTTATTACATTAAAATTATTAAAAGTTTGCCATAAATATGAATTTTGCGTATAATTAGATGAAACAAGAGGTATGTGAAGAAGAGGGTTATTTCTTAAAACTTTGGAAGGAACATTGATAGAAAGTTTGCAAAGTAGTTCAGGACAGTCAATTGAACCAGAGGCAATTTTAAGTAAATAAATTATATCCGCTATTTCACGACGTTTTTGCAGAGGCAGTAGGTGATGTTTTTTACATATATGAATATACTGGTCAGATTTAAACTCAAGTTTCAACCGGAAACACATGAACTTTACGAATTTTTTTGAATATTTTCAATGCCTGATATCTGCACATTGTACATAGGATTCCATATTTGTGATGCATATTCTAAGTTGCTTCGCACTAATGTACAGTAAAGGATAAGTATATTATTCTTAATTGATGTAGTCCGTCTAGTAGTCTACTGGTCATCGCGTTTGCCTATCATGCAAGAGGTCACGAATTCTGTTTCCGACTAATATGAAAATGATTATCACATTATTTAATCTACTAGAAATACCCCCAAAGGTAGGTATACGAAACTAAGAAATAAATTTATCTAAAAATTAATTTTATGGTGTAATACAAAAAAATAAAATGGAAGATTTCTAATAATTAACATTTATAATTGGGTTAGTTAGATTTTTTGAATCTGTTTATTTGTGAATAATTATTTTTTTATTGCCAATTTCTTAAAAAGTAATCCATACTAAAACTCTTAAGAGGGGAGTCGTTAAACTTAATCTTACCGCAATATGAGTTTTGAGAATAGGTGTCTCAGAAGAATCATTGGTGTGCGGGGGTTTGACTTTGTAAGGAATGAAGTAATAAGATAACGGACGCAGCAAACTCCGGTGACAACTAACTTTGAGCGGAGGCGACACGGTTGGGTTGGCCATGTGCTGCGGATACCTCCCGAGAGCTTTAACCACGCTTGCCTAAACAAGGCATCCGGTACTCGACGTCCTGGACGTCCACTGCTGACTGTTCGTCGGCAGTTCGTGTCAGAACTATGGGACGCGATCCTGACTTGGGAGGATGCACAGGAGCTGGCAGCCGGCAAAGATACTTGGATGGTCTTTGTGGACACCATATGCTCCAACTAGAGAGTAGACATGGAATGAGGATACCGCAATGATGATGAAAATAAATATCTACACTTTCTTCAACAACTATGAATAGTCAATTATGAATCTGTTAAAAAAACAGTGAGAAAAAAAATACGGTTTGGTATTTTGGGTATTGCTAGGTCACAATAATGTTCCAAATGAAAATCATCATGTTTAGTTTCACGTGTTCATATTTATTGGACATTTAATTATCAGTGTGGCCATTATATGAAGTCAAATGTCGTCGCACTCAAAAAAAATAAAAAAATAAATTAATCACTCTCTAGGGGGTAGAGAAGATTTATAATACCACCACAGGACGTCGAGAACCTGATGCATTGTATAGTAGGCCGAGCTCTCGGCGGCATTCTCGATACATGGCCTAGCAAAGTCACGGAAAATTGCTAGGTCTGTTCTCTTATTCGTATTTCTTCAGTCTCCCGAGTCAAACCACTGAATACCCAGTTTTTTTCTTGGAAAGTCATATTTTCGAAACTCAATATTTGGCTGTTTTAGGCCGTTTTGGCTCAAATGTGTTTTATTGATATTTATTTTATTTGCGGACTGTTTCAGTCCATTTAGTAACAATAACTTAATTATTTTTTTTTTACATCTAGGTGCAATTAAAATAAAAAACCACTAAAAAAAATAAAGCAAAATTATTTAAATCTAGAAAGATTTTATCATTATCATTCCCTTTTCGCACTAATAATACGTAGGGCACTGCATTGGTACACCGTTCGCAGCATCTTGATTTTTTTATTTCGTTACATGAGTAAGATGATCAGTCTTACGTTTCAGGTGCCAGTCCAGAGACTATGAAATATTCCATTGCAAAAACACCGTTTTAAATATTTCATGTGAACCATTTCGGGAATCGGACCCGAGACCTCTTGCATGGTAGACAAACGCGCTGACCATTACACTACGATGCGGAAAATCGGAAAGACTCTAATCTAGAAAGACTTACACCATGAAAGTCTAGATCCAGGTCCAGGTCCAGGCGGCCTGCGTGGTGTAGTGATCAAGATGCTCTTAACTCACACACGGAAGGTTCCGGGTTCGATTCCCGGTAAGAACACAAAAATTAAATGTCATTTTTTTCAAACCTGAGTATTCTGTGATGTAATTCACCACTGTAATTGGGCCTTCTGGCCTGTTGTGGTGAACAAAAACAAAACATTAATCCTGTATCGAGTTTACAATGCGACACAATTGGGACATTGGTGGATGCAAGCCATAGTTTGTGCTGTGCTGATCGGGAGCAGCACATCATTAATTCGCAAGCGGCGAAACAGTGATGTAAATAATGAGCTTTGTACAAAATAAAAATCGATCTAAATTAATTTTACCGTGTGGTGTGGATTTGTGTATTTATTTTCAGTTTTTTTATTTCGCCCAGACACACGAAAAGTTTTGCAAACATCGGTCGACGATATTGTTTTTATGTTTTGCTAATCCAAGATTTTTTTTAATTTAAAAAAATTATAATTGCTAATTTTTTGTTCCTTGCGTTTGTTATATGCAAGGTTTTATCGAATATATTTATCTTGAAGTTATTTTCAGTTGACTTTAACTTTTTTCACCGTAGATAACAATTATAAAAATAAAAGGAGAATCAGAACCAATAAAACAACATTTGAAATATTACATTTAAAAATAATACAAATATTCGTATATGTTGGACACAAAAAAAACCAAAGGAGCTAAATCCTACAATTAAATAACTTAGCCTGCTTGATCGTCCCTGTAATGAATCGAACAGGCTCTCTTCGTGTATCATTACAGTTCATAAGCTCAGCTAGGTTATTTGTCGCGGCAATCCAAGCGTTTAGTTTGCATTCAAGCTCCCATCTCGGCCTATCGATTATTGGGCGGTATATTAGAAGATGTTCTACAGTCTGCTCAGTGATGCCATCACATGGACAGCAACTATTCTGAGAACTCTTTACAACTCCTTGGTGTGAAGTAGACTCTAGAGTAGCTCGATGATTTGGGAGCCACATGAACTGAAGTACTCTCTTATGATAGGGAAAATCCAAAAGAACTTTCTGAGATATCTCTACATGAGAGAGTGCGGGTATTATCCTTGGCTCTACCCGACCGAGTTTCTCCAGGGTATGCATGGCTACAACAGTTAAGAGACTAGAAGGAATGTGTATTTGATTACACATTTTTATCGATTGTTGCGTGGTATTGTCGATAATCCTGAGATTATGATGAATATTGGTTTGTATGTTCCTGATAATTACCTAAGACAGCGTCAGCATAGATTGTTTCATATTCCGATAACCAGGACTAACCTGCCTATGGTTATGCCTGTTAGAAGGGCTACCGCATTGCTGAACAACATCACTCTGGATATTGATCTGTTCCATGTATCCGAAGGGGTTTTCCGGAGCAGTATTCTCCTACTACTTTGAGTCTCTTATGTATTTTTTTTATTTTTTATTATATGAACGTATTGAATATATGTTTGTAATGTTTAAGTTTTTTTTTTAAATGAACTGAATTAAATTGAAAACTATTATCTCGCAGCCTAAAGCGATGCAGATATTCTCTCATGCTAATCCATGATTACTTCCCTCTTAAATGCTCCAGATATAACTGTGTCAATATTGAGCACGAATTTCTTACGAATTAATGTTCTATTCATATTGCTCACACATACAATTACTATACAGCGCAGCGTTAGGTACACACTGCGGAATGGCTTTAGATCAGAAATTCAGAATAATTACAAGTTTTTAGTAATCTATGCTTCATGCCATTCCGACGTGTGCTTGCACGAGAGCTGATATAGTGTTGTTCGGATCTTGGACAATGCAATTCCTTTATTATCGAAAAAAAATATCGTAAAATTATTATTGAAAATATAAGGCAGGTCAGAAACAGCAATTTTTTTACTATCAAATTCAAACTGGGCTCAAAACTTGCGTATTGGCATGATTATTAATAGAAAAATATTTTTAAATCTTGCATTACATCATTTACAGCGCGAAGGGTCAAAATACCAAAAACACCGAATATTACGTTTTCACTCAAAATACGAGTATATTATCAACTCTTGTGTGCCTGTGACGTCTCACTTCATAGTATACATACGATACATGAGTTGATATATCTCTCTATTTTTTTTAAAATTGTGAAGTTTTATTTTGGGTAATCTTCAAATGGGCATTTTCTCACCGGATTTGGAAAGTAAAACATTGCTGGATTAAAAAATATATTTATCCTTGCTATGCGAATAATGAATGGGACGCCAATACAGCAATAAATCTGTATTAGAGAGAGCACGAAGATAGAACTTATAGCAAGGAAGATAAAGACGCTGCTCTGTGGCCGGTGATTATTTGAAAGATATTCAGTCGGTTTTCGGCAGTGGGAGGGGTTGCACGCTGTAAGATGACCGGCGTATTTATAATTTTTAATTTTGTTACAAAAGGGCTAAATTATATTTTTATTCTTTTGAATTATGGAAAATACATTTTTAACAGCATATCCGACGCCTAGATACTCTTATTTGTTGATAGGAGAGAACCTAGCGACATTATTTCCACATCTAGGCGTTCGTTATATTAAAGTGACAGTTATGTCGGAATTTAATTCGACTTCAAAACTTACTTATTCCTCTCTCATATTTTTAATGGGTTTTTAAGAAAAAAAGTGCCAACCTCAAAACGATTGAAATTTTTAATTACTCATAATTAAAGAAAAAAATGGCTCTATGGAACAAAACTTTTGACACTTTTAATGCGTAGATAAACGTATTGAGGGGTTCTAGACTCGTCGGTATAAAATGATGTTCTTACATCAAAACTTGATGGTGGGGGTATCGATACTATACCTTCGTAGTCGGTCGGGAGACTTTTTTCATACTGAAGCTATGTCATTTTAGAGCGTAGATATGTGTACCGTGACGTACGTACGCTTCCCCTTGATTCATCGATATGACATCGATATGTACCTACCCAAAACTTAAAGGTGGGTTGGTAGTATATTTTTATAATCGCTAGAGGGAATTTATCTTCAACTATACCGTCAAGATGAAGGTATGACGTCTTTATCTTCCTATCATAATCGAGGCCCTGGTAGGTGCACTAGAAGTAAGGAATTATTTTTTTGCAACAATTCACGGACCGACTTCGAAATGCACTCACCTATAACCAGTACCCAGGATACATAGGTATGGAAATGAATTAGAACAAATATTTGATATTTTCAATACAAATTCTGTACATGAATTAAAACGTATTCTCACTCGTTATTTTTTATTAAAGTAATGGATTTATTTTTAAATATATTATTAAATTTAACTTCGTTTCCTGGAAAACGTGATTTTTTATTTTAACATGTTAGACATAATTTAAATTGTACATTGGTGGATTTATTTCCAAATGGCAAGTTCTTCCAAATGATAATGATTTCACTAAATAAACGTATTATTTAATTAATTTAAGTTGTTTTTTTTTTCACTGCTCAAAAAACTTATAATTTTTCAAGTACCTACTAATGTTGTATTAATTTTTAAAAATTATTGTTAACTAATTATTCTCAACTTTACTGTGTTATATTTATATTTAGAACATAAGATTTTCTCGTGATTCTTTTTATCTTTTATTTTGAGATGTTATATTTCTTTTTGACTTTTTTGGGTTTTTGTTTTACATGTTCACTAAAGTTTTTAGTTTTAATTATTCTATTATTTCATACTATGTACTATATGATTATTGTGCACTGCTGTGATTATTTCTGTAAATTATTTTTTTTTGCAAAAGGTTCAATGAACTGTTGATATATAAATAAATAAATAAAGAGAATTAGAAATCTTATGCATACGTTTGTAAATATTTTGTCAATTTTATACATGTATACATTAACCAGTGATCGTTTTAGTTTCTCTTCGTAACAAAACTTAATTATTAATGCAATTTATACCCATATGGAATTTGTATACCGCTCTCGCTTTTTTTTATTTTAAAGGTAATTTGCAGTGACGCTATTTCTGCATAGTTCATTCAACTTGGAAAAATTATAATTGATCTAAGTTCCGAAAAAATGCCAATGATGGCAGTTGAGTTTCATCATTGTGAAATTATTAATAAGACTTGAAATCAATTTTGGTTGAACATTATGGTCTTACAATTTTTTATACGATAATTAATTATTGAAAAACTTACCTCAAATTTAAGGTCATTAGATTTATCCATTGTCATTTTTGTCTTTCGACTTTTCTTTTTGTATTTTTTCATTTGAGATATTGTTTGCCCTGAAGATGGCTTGGTTATCCCGAAAGCGGCGGACTAAAATAACATCAATATAAATGAAATAAAAATACGGGATACATAATAAAAGGACAAAAAACTAAATTTAAAAACATATGTAAAGAAAGATCACTGTGACTTAATTTCATTAAGTAAATATTGCAGCATTACACAGTAAATTTTATTTTAAAATAAATTTTTCATGCCTAAATAAAAATCCTAACATCTATAAAAGCATGAAAATTACAAACATTATTTTTTAATTAGGAAGTTTAGTAGTTTTTTAAAATCAAAAAGTATCCGTTTATAGACTATCAAACTTAGCCGAAATTTAAAACAAATAGATTTTTATGCATCGAATTATCGCTACGCGCTATAGTTTTTTAAAGCTTTGAAATCACTCGACGTGTGACATCACAAGTTCTTCGGTGAGTTCTACTGATTGGTAAATAAGCTTGCCGTAAACCGGAAATCTATCACAACACTATAATAAGGAACTTCAGCCTTACGGGAAATTAAATACGAAAAATGTTTTCTTGCGCGCGGTAAAAATTAGAGCACTAAATTGTACGGCAAAGTTTCTTAAAAATGTACGAAAAAAATAATAAAAAATATTTTGATACAAACGCACTACTTTGAACGACGTCTCTGGTTCATATGAACCAAACAATGATAAGATAGTTGTGAAATATATCTGGTTAGCTGACCGTTAACGAACCAATCAGAATAGCTGATAGAGAAGAACCTCTGACGTCACACGCGGAGTTATTTCAGGAATACAAAACTTCAAAAAATTATAGCGCTGATAATACGATATGTATATATATGTTTTTAAATGGTGGCTTAGTTTAATAGTATTTTAAAAAAATAAAAAAGACACTTTACTTCCTCATTGGTTGATTCGGAAAAACTAGTGACGTCATTCGAAGTAGTTCGTTTTTATATTTTTTTTAGACATTTTCAAAAAAACTTCGCTGAACAATTTAATGCTCTAGTTTTTACCGCGTGTAAGAAAACATTTTTTATTTCAAATTTCCCGTAGCACTGAACTTTCTCGTGAGAAAATCACAATGTACTTTATTTTTAGATCAGAATATTCTTGTTACAAGTGAGGAGGGTACAATATACATTAATTTTGCATGCAAAATATTTTTTAGGTGTTGTTACAAATTTGAATACAATATCAACGTATAATAAATAGACACGTTATCATCCATTAAGGTATCTAACATAAGCGTTTGAAATATGTTCCGTCAACCTGCGGCTAATTACGCTACGCTAAGATACTGCACAAATCGATCTGGAAAAGTGATGATATATTTATTTATTTAACTTTTTGTACATAATGTTATTTGTACATTGGCGGGCTTATTAATTTCTTCCAACCAACCAATAAAATAAAAGTTTTATTTTTATAATTCAAGTTACAGAACATATTTAATAGAAAAAAAAAGATTAAAAAGTTAATAATAAAAAAAAATAGAAATAAACGTATTTGTTTATAAATTACCTTAAATCAAAACTATTACTTAATGGGAAAAAGGAAAAAAAGAGGAAAGAGGAAAAAGGAAAGGAGGAGAGATTAAGGAAGAGAAAGGAGATGTTTCTTCAGACGTGATTTAAACAGAGATATAACCTTTCACCGGCAAGTAATGTTCCTATCTTAATCAATACTTGTTTAAAATAGCTATTTTAATGTCAAAAAACGTCTAATTAATATGTTACAATTCGTGAGTTATCTCCAGTCTCCGTCCTGCTCAGTTAGTCGGGCTTAAAGCGAAATGACAAGCAAAGGTGACGCGTATGCGGAAGGGAGCTACATACTAAATAGAACTTTCATTGAAAGCATCCACCGCATACCCGAATCCGTTTTAAAGACTAAATGTCTTTCTTCGGATTCACTCATACAAACAAGTAAAAATTTTTTTCATTACGAATTTATCATTTCTTATTTGCCCGGACACAGAAAAGTTTTAATTTTTTTTATTGTTCATTTTTTTGTTTATTTTTACAGTATACGTAAGAGGTAAAACAGAGTATTCAAAAAATTAAGAATAATTACATAGCAATGAAATACATATTAACAGTAAGAATATTAAACAAAAAATCCCATAAAGTTTTGACCTGTTTGTGAGTGTACAAGAAATGTTTACGAATTTTTTGCTCCTATAATAAATAGACAGGTATAATATTTTTGTATCATATAAGGAGTCAACGCGGTTGAAATACGATCTCTTAGACGAATATGTGGAAAATCAATGCATGGCAGGGTTGCGAATGATGAAATCAGGCGAGAGTGTAAATCTGAGTCAAGTATAATTAATAAGATTAAGAAAGGGTCTCTGAGATGGTTTGGTCACGTAGAACGAATGACCGACGAAAGAATGGTAAAACCAGTATATATGGCAAAAATGAACGGTAACGTGAGACGGGACGACCAAGAAAGACGTGGCATGATCAGATAAACCAAAATCTTAAGTCTGGTCATGTCAAAAGCAGACAGAACCGAAGGGCATGTATGACAAGATGTATGAATGTGGAAGCTAGGAATGTATGCCAGAATATACGTGTGTGGCGGTCCATTCTCTCCGCCTACCCCTAAGGGGAAATGGCGTGATGGTAGTAGTAGTAGTAAGGAAGAGAAAAGAAAATATTGTGTAAAAGATTAGCAGGTACTTTTTTATTTTACAGTAATTGAAAAAGGAAATAAAAAATATAAAAAAAACGTAAAAATATTCCTTATTATTAAAGGGCAACAAAATATATCATAGAAAAAAGAATACAGGATAGTGCGTGGGTGTTTTTTAAAAAAGGAAAATTTCGAAAGTTTGGAATAACGAAATATTGTCAGTAAAAAAAAAAGAAAAAAAATTGGGTCTATAAAATATGCAATATATGCATGCTCTGTGCTATTTTCGTTTTACTATGCGGCATTTCTAGCACACGATTCCTTCTTAGACTTGATCTATTTGGATTAATAGTAAATAAATTTTGGTTCTTCAATATATATTTTACTTCCTTACTAAACGCATTCTAGTTTTAGAAAATAATATTGCGTTTCCTCAGCAATTATAAGAAACAGAGACAACAAATAACATGCACATATTAATTTATGTGAGAAGGGCACTACCTACAAATTGAAATGCTATATTTTACGCTCATGTAACGTGTCTTTTTAATTTTACGTCATTGATAATATTAAGCATGTTTGAATAGTGATCTGTTAAAATTGTTTTAGAACGTTGAAATTGATAGTCAAATATGTGCAAATATTAAAAATATTTTTAAATCGTCTGTTTTAGTATTGAAAAATGAAAAAAAAAAAAGTAAACAATATTTAATACGTACCGGTATCAACAAAAGATGAATCACAAATAAAAATGTTATTATTTTTCGTGACTGTTTTGACAATAAAACAATGTAACAATGATATTATTATTGCATTTACTTGTGAAATCGCAATGCGCGTAATTTGATTGTAAAAAAAAATAAGGCATTTTTTCAAATGAAAAAGAAACATTAGCGTTCTTACGATTTCATCATCATTCCCTTTCCGTTCCTAGCAGTGCATAGAGCACTGCATTGGTACACCAATCGCAGCGTATCTTGATAGTTTTTTGTTACATGAAGGTAAGATGATCAATCCTACGCTTCAGGTACCAGTCCAGGGACTATGAAATATTCTAGTGTGAAAACACTCTTTTAAATAAATATTTCATATAAACATTTGATATTTATTTTATTTACAATATTTAATTTGTTGCCACTTGACATGAAAACATGTCATAATAAAAAAAAAAATGTTACTATTACGTAAGTGGTAAGTAGACAAAACGTTCCTATTTCGATTTATTATTTATGTAAAACATTTTTTTTATTTTTTTATCTCTCATTGAATACATTTTTGTTATTTTCTTGGGTTAACCTTTTCTTTTATTTCTTTCTTATTTCATTTACATTTTAAAGATCTTAATTTTAAAATGTACTTTTAATTTTCTTTTTTTTTTCTGTAGATATGAATTTAAATTCTTGATTTACTTTACTTCGTTTAATTTATTTTTGATTACATTTATGAGCACACACTATTTATATATGTGTTTATTATTATTTTTCTTATATTTAAAATATATTAGAGTAAATTACTATTCTTTAATTTTAATTGTATTATTTTACTCTATTTTCTTACTTCAAAAAAAAAATATTTCTTTAAACTATTTTTTATGTTTATTATTTTATACGTATACTCTTCTTATTGATTATTAATTAAAACTAATGTCTGAGCACCCGATGACAAACTATTTTTGAATAGTTTATCGGGACAAAATATATATAAATACTTTGTTTTCTTTATAATGTATTGTAATAATGTGTATATTTTATTGAATAAAGACTATGAAAAAAAAAAACTACTTTGGGAATCGAACCCGAGACCTCTCGCATGCGAGATCGCGTATCATGATAGCAAACGCTCTGACCATTACACCACGAGGCCGACTACGATGATTTACCCAAATATTTCATTTTGAAGGTCATTATCGATGAGTAGTAAAAAACTCACTAGAAGTAGTAGAGCGAACCTGTGACCTTTGATTCGTGAGCCCGTGACACTAGCCACAGGACCACAACCCGATTTTTTTCACTACCGTTTTTTTTTTATAATTTCGGTGAATCGATCACGTCCAATGAAT
Organism: Micrasema longulum; assembly: GCF_059751315.1. NCBI lineage: Eukaryota > Metazoa > Arthropoda > Insecta > Trichoptera > Brachycentridae > Micrasema > Micrasema longulum. The sequence goes on from NW_028277280.1 coordinate 1,066,565, forward strand.
TTAATCCGTCATTTAAGAATTCACTTCCCTCATTTCCTTAATCCAATGAAATACTTCTGGATTGTCTTCTTTCAGTACAAAGATGCCGAGGCTACCAGATTACAGAGAGCTGCCACAGGCAGCTTTTCTTGTTCAGCAACGAGCAATTTTTCCATGTTTGTGGGCACCGCCAAGGAGACTTATGTCCTTAGATGCAGTGTGCGATTTGTGGTGGGTAAGCTGTTTCATATCGTGCTGATACATAAAGCCATGTTTTTGCAAAAATAACGGATTTTTCATTACCTGGGCTGGTATTCCGAACGCATTTTCAGCGCGCAACAACGCATATTTTGTCGTTGAGGTATGTAACTAAAGTCTGTTCATTATTACAAGAATGTCCAAATAAACAAACCAGCCGCGTGATATCTGATAGAGAATACCCTACTTCACACAAATCATCTTAATTTAAACGGCACGGTGAAATCAAAGTGGGTAGACATTTATTAGATTCGTTTGTACCGATTTAAATTTATTTTTTTTCACAAAACTCCATAGTTTATGACTTTATTAAAAATATAAATAAAAACGCCTCGGTGAATGCATTACTTAAAAAAATAAAAATTAGCGTTCTTATAATTTTCCCAAAAATTTTTATATTTTGGTGACCATTTTCAACGAATTGTAAATAACTCACTATTAGAAAATGGAAATCAATTTGGGGTAGAGTGGGGTTCCAATCTCGGACCTCTGATCCGTAAGTCCGCAACATTAGCCACGGGACCACAACCCGATTCAAATAATAAAGTAAAACTTAGCAAAAAAGATTTTAATGATGATTGTATCAAAATCATTGTTTGAATTTAGCCAGTACTCTTAGGTAAAAATCCTGCAAAAAGAAATCGACTGGAGATTAGACGGTGTACTGGTTATTGCGTTTGCCAGGCATTAAATAAATAAATCATTGTAAAACAACAAATATCGATCCACCGTATTGTATTTTATCATGCCGTGTAGATTTTTACCGTGGTGTGAAATGGACCATTCATGCGATATAGCCCTGTGGGCTTGGGGTTTGCACGTACACAGCGGTCCAGTCTCCGTGAATGTATGGTAAAGTAAACATGAGCGTTAATAATATGTTCCATTAACCTGCGGCCAATTAGCATATGTTTGATAGAGCGGACTGTAGTCTGTTGCGAGCATTCCCCGGCTACTTTTCTCCTCGCAATTACTAAAATACTTATATGTACGCTAAAGCTAGGGTTTCCTAGGACAGCGGTGCCCGTATCTTAACGGCCGTAGCGAACGGTGATGCGGTGGACAGCCGTCGTAACGTCGACTAGAGAGGGGTTTCCTAGAGAAACGGTGTTAAATGGTGTTGATAACACCGTTTTCCTAGGAAACCACTCTCTAGGCACCGTTACGACGGCTGTCCACCGCATCACCGTTCACTACGGCCGTTAAGATGCGGGCACCGCTGTCCTAGGAAACCCTAGCTTAAGATACTGCACAAATAGATCTGGAAAAGCGATGGTATAACCTTTCACCGGTAAGTAATGTTCTTATCTTAATCAATACTTGTTTAAAATACCTATTTTAATGTTGAAAAACGTTTTTTTAATATGTTACCAGTCGTAAGCTATCTCCTGTCTCTGTCCTGCTTAGTAAGTCGGACGTATAGTGAAACGATAAACAAAGGTGACACGTATGCGGAAGGGAGTGACATACTGAATATAACTTACAGAAGACCGATGTAAATAGTCCGCGCTTTTTACTGTACTACTTGTTTTGCTTATGAAAGTCGATGTGATATGACGTGACGATACTAACTCCATCCGCTGGGCATTCCCTTTCCTTTAGGGACGACTTTTTAGCTCGGATTTGTATGGAGTGTTATCTCTATATATTATATCTCAATGTATTTAGTACGTAAAAACGCGCTATTTCGCGCTATAATGAGGAAGTTTAGTATTTTTTTTATTATTTGTTAATGGACTATTAAACTGAGCCGAAAAAAATCAATTTCAATTTTAATATATCGCATTATCAGCGCTATGATTTTTTAACTTTTTGCATTTCAGAAAAAACTCCACGTGTAACGTCAGGGGTTCTTTTCCGCTTATCCTAATATTCTATAAGCAAACCAGATATCTTTCACAGCTCTCTTATCATTAGTTGATTCATATGAACAAGTGAAGTCGTTCAAAGTAGTTCGTTTTTTGTAAAATATTTCTTTTTTTCGTACATTTTCAAGAAACTTTGCAACGGAAAACCTTTTTTGTATCCAATTTCCCGTAGGGCTGAAGTTCTTCATTGCGTTCGGAATACCAACTCTGTCGTGGAAAGTTGTGCAAATTAGAGTTTTGTGTAGTTCGGAATTAATTAAAAATTAATAACTTATATATTTTATTGGAGAATCATTAATATCGGTTCAATATTATCTTATCGCTTGTTCAATAAATCATTTTTATAATAAGCACGGTTAAAACATAATAACCCACCCTGAATAATGGCTGGATTAGAGAAATAGGTAAGCACCTACCATGTCGGGTAATTTTTATTGAATTGTAGATTACGCTGGTACCCAACCAACTCTTAGAGAAATTAACGATAAAAAATTGCATAAATTTTTTAAAACAATGATAATTCATTGATAACCTCCAGTGATAATTTTTTTCATGAAATTGAAGCTGAACTAGAAATTAAATATTGTGATACCTGAAATAATTTCGCCAATGCATACTTAAAAGAAAATATTCGTATTCTTATGAGCGTATTAAGTAGGTCCCAAATTTTAATTTTTGCTTGCCATTTCACTGCCCTAGTTCTTGTATGTTCATTGTTTTTGAAAACATTTTTGAGAAGGTAATATAGAAGTCTAGGCATTTACAGGGCTTATGACCTGTCATTGGCTGGTTTAAGTGGCCACTTTACACACTGTGTAACATTCACCGTTCTGCCCATGTTTAACCATCCACATTTCCTCAACTCTTCCATCTGTTGACTTTTGTGAAGTAAAAGAGCTGAAACCTTTATCACGTAAGTAAGATTCATCCGGCTGAACCAAATCACCTACTAGGCAACGCCTGAAAACAATTTTCCATTTTTTCTACTTCTTCTTTTACCAGGTAGTAATTCAACAATGTTTGATTATGTCCAAATGCTTGCAGACTGGCTGGATTTCCTCCCTACGGAGTTGTTCATATTTAAATTTATTTCAACAGAGAGGGAAAACATTTTTGAGAAGGGAATATAAAAGTCTAAGCATTTACAGGGTTTATGACCTGTCATTGGCTGGTTTTCAGTTTCAGTGCTGCAGAGCAGCGTTTATTTTATAATTAAAAAATACATATCCGAATTCGTTACCCACTAAGTCTAAAAACTTTTCGGTGGGACACATTTTTTTATGACAGGTTTATATTACATTTATTTTATTTATATTTTACAAATTTATTTATAAACAGGCACTATAAAGTTTTTTCATTTGAAGATCTTTCAGGTTTAAGTGGTGTAACATTCACCATTTTGCCCATGTTTGAACATCCACATTTCCTCAACTCTTCCATCTGTTGACTTTTGTGAAGTAAAAGAGCTGAAACATTTCAAGTCATAAGCCCTGTAAATGCCTAGACTTCCATATTCCCTTCTCAAAAATGTTTTCCCTCTCTATTGAAATAAATTGAAATATGAACAACTCCCTAGGGAGGAAATCCAGCCAGTCTGCAAGCATTTGGACATAATCAAACATTGTTGAACTTGGAATGACTTTAATGTTTGAGTAGGTAAGGTTGAAAGTATCTAAATATATACATACATACATACATGCATGCATGTTTCTTAAGATTTCATGAATCTTAATCACATCGAATATCCATTAGCCACTAGTCACAAAAATACATAATCAATTAGGTAGCGAAAACTAATCATATTAAAAATAATTTATTTAAATTACGTTTGATTTACAACTACAAAACGAACTATCTAATTATCAGTTTCCGAAATTTCCTAGACAAAAGTAATTAAAATATTGTTATTCATTTTGAAAGTCATGCGTACATAAGTAGTAAATATGTTCATGTACTGATGTTCAACATAATATAATACACATCTTTGATATTCCATTAATTGGCCTAATTTCATTTAATTTACATGGCAAATATGAAAAGTATTTTGTAGAAACCTGCGTTTTATTGCCATTTTAGTAGTAAATATACATTTCTTAATTATAAAACACCTAATAATTATAATGTCAAAAACACGTTTCACTTCGAGATACGACCATTTCTACTTATTTCGTTTGTTCATAAATTTGTATAAACTGCTTTAATTTTAAGTTACGCTACGACCAGTTTCAGGGTGTTAGTTTGCCTTATCATTAGAACTTATCCTAAATTATCACTCGCTTTACTATTTATTTTATAAAAGATTAAGGAAGTAAGAAAATAACAGAAAATTGAAAAAGAAGAGATATAAGATTAAATGAATCATTATCCGAATACTTTTAGAAGAGAAGTTGAATTTTTATTTTTGTTTTTTATTTTTTATTAATGAATTTCATAAAAGGTACAAGTTTTTTTAAAATTCTAAACATCTCTATTTTTTTTTTCTTTTTTTTTTTCACCACAACAGGCCAGGAGGCCTAATTACACTGGTGAATTACATCACAGAGCACCCAGGCTTGAGAAAAATCACATTTTTAATTTTTGTGTTCTCACCGGGAATCGAACCCGGAAACTCTTATGCGTGAGTCAAGCGTCTTGACCACTACACCACGGAGGCCGCCTAGTAAATGTTATCACTGTAACTCTCCAAACAAGAGACTAACTCTTGTGCTTGGAGAGTGACTTACACTGTTGTAGTTGTTTATTGTTTATTATAAGAGTTTAAACAATTTTAAATACGAGTACATGATAAAAAAAACATAGGATTTATAAAGCAAAAACATAAAACAATAATGCATTCACACTAATTAAAATTTAATGTAGTTTTTACACGTGTTCAAAAAAGTTCTTTAGATTTACTTTAAATGTATTTATTGATATATTATTTTTAATAGTTTTTAGTTCATTAGGAAGATTTTTATAATTTTTTCACCTTTGAAGACAAAGCTATTTTGACCATGATTTGTTTGGAATTTAGAAATTTTAATATTATGTTGGTATCTGAGTGACTTATTCATTTTAAATTCTTTTATTCTTTCTTTTTTATAAATTTGTATAATATAATTTATTTTATAAAGAGTGTCTACTGTTTGAACCTTATATAATTTAAATAGACTTTCCGTATTGAATGTTGAGGGTTTCTTTAAAATTACTTTTATAATTCATCTTTGTACTATTTTAAGAGGGTTTAATATATTGGCGTATGAACCACCCCACCCTACAATACCATATTGTAACAATGATTGTACAATTGAGTAATAAGCTATTTTTAAATTATTGAATTGAATTTAAATTAGTTGCAACACAGAAGGAATCAATTTTTGAGAAGAGAATATGGAAGTCTAGGCATTTACAGGGTTTATGGCCTGTCATTGGCTGGTTTAAGTGGCTACTTTACACACTGTATAACATTCACTATTCTGCATATGTTAAAACAACCATATTTCTTCATATCTTCCATCTGTTGACTTTTGTGAAGTAAAAGACCTAAAACCTTTATCATGGGGATGAGATTCGTCCGAATGAATCATTTCACCTACTAGGTAACACCTGAAAATATTTTTTATACTTCCTCTTATACAAGATAGTTTAATCAACAATATTTTGTGTATGGACAAATGGAGAGAGAAAGTTGTGATAGATTTCCAGTTTATGGTAAGTCAACTGACCAATCAGCAGAACTCACCGAATAGCAGGGGAAGAGAACTTGAGACGTTACAATACAAAACTTTAAAAAATCATAGCGCAGATTTAATAGTATATTGACAAATAAAAACATATTTTAAAAACCACCGAACTTCCTCTTTTTTTTAAGAAGAACTAAAATATTTTTTTCTTAAGTTTACTATTCATGAATCAAATCTACTATAAGTCCATTATACGAGTAGCTATATTTTTTATTGTGTTTAATTCGATCGAGTTGTTTTTATTTGATGGTATAAATAGTAACGCGAATGATTTCGTATGAGTCCTGATGATGAAGAAGTAACCTCGAAACCGGTGGACGAATAACTATATTTTTTAAATATTAGCGGCGATATATAATATAAAATATAAAAAAACTATCTTTATATATATATAATTCGTCTGTACGTGTGATGTCACTAAACTCCTCCTTAACGGCGTAACCGATTTACGTGCGGTTTTCAGCGAAATGTAGATCTTTGCGCTGCGCGTGTTCGTAGACATTAAAATTTTCAATAAAATCTGTAAAATAAAAATAGAAATATAAATCTTTTTTATCGACCTACCAGGGTTACATTCGTCGATAGTGTTTTTTGTGTTTAACAAATGTTTGTTTTTGAATGTTTACAAACAACATTCGCTTTTTATGGATCCCAATCAGATTATTTCCTTACATTCCTTATAATTTCTTCCCATTTATTTCATTTTACTGAACTTATGGTAATACTAAAATAATATTAACTGACATTCAATACATTTTTAAAAATCGTTTTCATGAATAAAGTGCACCCCTGTTGGTAAGAAGAGCTGGATTTGACATTTGCAAAAAGATGAATTATTTTATGCTTTGGAATTCAACCATAAACAAGTACCTTTGTACCTACATAAATTCAATATTTAAATATTAATATTTTTTAGGTACCTGCTTATCAATGAAAAGTCTTTTTCCAAGGTAATAGCAGGCATGCCAACTAGTAGCTAGTATTTTATAATATTGGCGGCCTCCGTGGTGTAGTGGTCAAGACGCTTGACTCACACACGGAAGGTTCCGGGTTCGATTCCCAGTGAGAACACAAAAATTAAATGTGATTTTTCTCGAGCCTGGGTGTTCTGTGGTGTAATTCACCATTATAATTGGGCCTCCAGGCCTGTTGTGGTCCAAAATTTTTTTTAAATAAAAATGTAATAAGAATTTGTATTCTTTACATTGTTATCACCACCAAAAGAAATTAACTAACTTAAAATAAATACTTCATAAAAAATATATAGATAGGTTTTATGATTTTACTGTTTGGAATGTAAGTGTTATTATCGTGTTCGTTTTTTTTTTATGTATGAAATGATTTTAGGAAGATAAGTTTTATGATAAGATAGTCTATCAATTGCGATTGTTTTACATATTCACGTTTATTTTATTACCGAATAGCTTTTTAATTACATCATGTTTGATCGTTTTTATTCATTGTGATTGTACAAAATTATAAAACTAACCAACTCGTATAACTCAATTATAAATTTATTTTTATAAAAAAATAAAAAATACGTAATATTGGTGCATTTATGACGCTGTTATTTAAGCAGGTACCTATTTAACGTGCCAAGGAAAAAAAATTATATAGGGTAAAGCAAGAATAGAGTACGCACTTAAGAAAGTTTGTATTTTAATACATTTTTGTAATGAAAAAACCTACCAACGATTATAATCTTATGATCATTTGAAATTTTCAGCAACAAAATATTATATTGTTAATAAGTGAACAATACAAAAAGGATTAAAAAACAGGCCTTCAAAAATATTATCTTTATAACATAATTATTTCTTCGTACAAGGTAAGAGTACGCACATAATACAATGTTCATATTTTGTACACAAATTACTCCATTGAATGCTCAAAAACCAATGCAGTCAGTGCACTTATCGTACCACTGTGCTTCACATCTCAAATTGGATCCAATCAACTTCCGGTGGCTTGACTTATACCTTTTTTGCAAAGAGGGCAACGGAGGACTTGTTGGTTCATTTGATCATCTGAACGCATTGGTTTCTCACTAGTTTTTGGTTATATCCCTGTTTTTTTTCAAATTATTTTTCAACATAAAATAAATTTGTGTAAAATAAATATATTTTATTTTATGAAATCTGTTACAAATATTTTTTTTAGTGATTTTTGAAGTTATACCGACCTACGAAAAAGTTAAAATGACTAATTAAATTTGTGTTTTTATGGGAAAGACAATAATTATTTATTTATTATCTACATAGGCAGTAGGTAGGTTATTATAACTTACATGTCGCACCCGGGAAATAATAGTAGCACAACTCAAAAAACTCATGAGGAAAGGCGGTCTGACTTTTCTTCATACAAACGTATTATCAAATTTTCTCACTATAGTCCTTAAAATATAGCTTCATTAGAATGACAGCTGTCAAACTAATTTCAATAGTGATGGAAATTACTGATCACTGATCAAATCGATTGTATCAGTTATTTCATGCAATCATGAAACTCTGTTTCCGAAAATTGATATAAAAAACGAAAAACAAGCCTACTATAGTGTGTTTAACATAATTGTTCACCAAAAAATGAGACATTTATACTTTTTTTATGAACAACATCAAACGAATATTTTTTATTTGATCAATTTACATTGATCAATTTGTCCCATCTCTAACGTTTTTGCAAAATGATGTAAACTTGTAAGAATGCCGTTAATAATAAGGTTTATTTTAGTTTTTTTTAGGCTGATTTTAATTATTTATGTTGATTTATATGTCAAGCATTGTATTAAAAAAATAAATTAACATGCCTTAGACGTTACTACAAAGTTATGTCGTCACTTTTGCTGACAACTGTCATTCTAATCAAGCTATATTTTAAGGACTATAGAGTAGTGATTTTATACACATTTTTAGATATTTGCCATTAGCGTTTGTCTATCTTTTTTCTTTTTGATAAATTGTTTCTTATGGGAGCTAGGACCATCCAAAAACCCAAAAAAGCGCGCAACTTTTTTTGCCCTCTTCGGACGCACGGTATACTAATATGAAAATATTTTTTAAAAAACGGAAAAGGTACCAAAGCAAAAAATTTCATTCTGATACTCTATCTTTAAAAAAACAACCAAATTAGTTTAGTTTTGGGGTGCGAAAACAGGACAGCGAAACGATGATTTTGTGAATTTTAGTTATACAAAATCAATCCGACGTTCAGTTGTCTTCTTCACACAGTATCGGGGAGGAATTTGCGAGAGTGTGACATGTAGTTTATTACACATTATTTAAGACACAAGTCCTAACTTCATGGGACTGAAAGTTATGTGTTGAGATGGGACGAGCAATTAGTTGACACAGACACACGAATATTTCACAACAAATATAGGATCAGAAACACAACAAAATATTTTTTTAGATGGCATAAATATTTTTTTAAAGAATTATGGCGTTAATTAAGGGGATAGAAAATATATTAAGAAACATTTTCAATACCTACCCATTTCACACCAAAGCAAACATCCGATTAATGAAATTAATTAATGATTAAATAACATAGGGTAGAATGATATTGATTGCATTACTATTATTTTATTTATTTATTAAATGCCAAACAAACGCAATAACCAGTAGGTACTCCACGAGGCCAACTAATCTCCACTCGATTTAGCTTTGCAAGATTTTTACCTGAGAGTAACCGCTAAATATATTTTAAATAAATACAAAATAACACAGTAATGTAAATCCACCCTAATTTAACCGTGCAGTGTGGATTTGGACGATATGTGTAAAATGATCCTAATAGTTCAATCGAAAATAATATTTAATTCGAAGTAAATTATTGATACATTCACAAAAAAATATATAAATATTTATCAAATTTATTTATAATTAATGTTTGTTAGGAATCCAATAAACCGCCGTTACGTTTTGATCCACAAGAGAAAACATTTTTAAAAAAATATTTCGCGGGTATCTTCTATTAAAAGTGACATTTCATTAAATTGTCAATTCAAGCAAGGTCATTTTTTTAAACTACTTGGAGTCGGTAGGTTAATAATTTCATTAAAGGTTACAAAATTAATCAATTCTGGCGTAACATGTTTTTACTATAAATAGCCACAAAGTAACCTATGCAGTTTTTAATAAGCTGATAATATTTTGTTAATTTTTCGCGTGTTAGAATGTAAAATGTCAAGTAGTTATTATTAATTTTTTTGGAAGTACATACCTTGATAGGGTAAACTATTAGTTATTGACACCTTTAACGGATTTCGACACTCATTCAACTAACAAAATATGTTTTACAGTAAGAATACTTATTGGTTTTTAACTATCAATATTTTTTAATTACTTAGAATTAACATAATGTATTTAATAAAAAAATATGGAGGCAATTATAGTTGAGAAAACATGACCAAAAAATTCTTACGTTTATACGTATGTTAATACATATACATTTTACGGTGATTGGCTCACTACAAGACAATAATTGTTATTGACGTAGATATTATGTCGTCTTTTCAATTCTGAAGTATCCTAAAAGCCGATTTTTCCAAATGATTTTTTACAGAATATGATTCTCTGTGAAATTTCCTTCATTTCTGTATAATCTTATATGCTAAACATGCAATACTTTTTAAGTTATTCAATAATTTTGTTTATCCTAAACCCCTGGAATACTTTTGAAAGACAATTATACTTTAAATTATTCACAGGTTTTTCTCACTTCAAATTTTTTTACAAAAACATGGCGTTTACAAAATTCTGAAACGTGCCGTTTGTGAAGTCGAAATAATCGCTTTCCTGCACATTTTATGTTTTTGAAGTTTAGAATAGTTCAGATTTGAATAGACGATGTGATACAATATAGTTATTGGTTCTCATATAATTATTAAACATATGCATAACACTTGAACATCTGTAAATTACAAATTTTAAAAATTTATAAAGGATTTTCCTATTAACCTTTCCCTCACTAAGCATCCAAAATTACACATGTTCCGAACGGGGGACCAGACGACCCCAGAGGCTACTTGTATATGGCATTAGGAGAATAAAACGTTGGAAGTGTTTATGACCGTCCAATAGTTTATTCATGTTTTCGCGTACATATATTTTACTCATTCGTGTATTTTATTCATTTTTATTAGTTTGCCGAATCCTTATGTACATAAAGTAAAATTAACCGTTGTATTATTTATGTATTTTTTGTTTTAATATTTAAAAAAAAAAAAAACAACTATTTCTAAATTTCTAAACAAAAACAGGAAAAGGCTTATTTATAATTATTATTATTTTTTTTTTTTTTTTTTTTTTTTTTTTTTTTTTTTCGCACCACAACAGGCCAGGAGGCCCAATTACAGTGGTGAATTACATCACAGAACATCCAGGCTTGAGAAAAATCAGATTAATTCTTAATTGTTCTCACCGGGAATCGAACCCGGAACCTTCCATGTGTGAGTCAAGCGTCTTGACCACTACACCACGGAGGCCGCCAAACCATTTTACGATTACAAAAAATATACGGCAAATAGCTTTAATAATATTTGAGTAATCGAATTAAAATCGGTCTATGGGGGATCCAAATCCCCCCCTTCGGTCCGGCTAGGTTAAGTTAATTATTCACATTGAGTTTTTCTGTGTTATTACGCTGTGTATCATTTGCACTCTTTTCCGACGTTTTGGATTATATTACAATGTTCATTATCAGGGTTGGTGGTATCAACGCAGTAATGCGATCCGGAACGTCAGAAATTAATGCGAACGGCACACCGTATAATAACTCAACAAAACTCGCTGTGAATACTATTATAGCATACATTAAATTATTCAATTAAAGTATTCTGATATGCAAGACACGACAAACAATTTTGAATAAAAAAACAACCAACAGAAAAATTTAAAAAAATGGTATTTTACGGTAACTAAATTATTACAATTTACGGACAATACATTCATAAAAGCAGAAACAATTACCCACTCAATTTTCACAAAACAGAAAAAAAAATACGTACTTACCTTTCTAAATACGAGCATTGCATTGTGATTTATTTTTTTTGCTTATGGCAATAAATTAATTGACATAGAAATGTGCATTTCTGTCATTTCTGATAAAGAACTTGTACTATATAATCTGTGGATAGAGATACACAGATTATTGCGATTATTGAAGATCGTAAAAATCTTCAGGTTTTCTGGTCAGGTATTGTGGATATTCCAGATTCTTGAATAAATCGTTCCATAAAAACGATGAAATTATATTTTACACCCAATTTCACATAAAATCACTAGTAAGTGTTTTCGTTTTCCTGTAATTTTATTCATATATGTTTAAAAAATAATTGACAGGTTTTTTTAACCTCACTTTATTGCCGAAATAATGACTTACGTAAACATGATACTGTTTGATTAGGTTAAAATTTAAAATACTCAATTTATAACATGCGTTTAATACCGATCATACAAGCAAGGTTACTTTTTTGATCTTGCGTGCCAATTTAAAACATGTAAGGTTTTCTTTAGTAATACAAACAATCACACTCCGTTCTTTTTAATTTTTGGTCTGTTAAAAGTTCTCAGCGAAACATTTTAATATCCAGTTTGAATGAAACAAATGTTTTTGTAATATTATAAAGACGTTTACGAACCACCAAGGCCCAATGCCCACAATATTTTCCTAAAACTAAATTAAGCAATAAATACATACTCAACAATATACTTTAGGCATCGTCGTACAGGGATTATGAACTGCAAAAACACCTTTTAAATAAGTATTTAACATAGACCTTTCCGGAATTCAAATTCAGCACCTCAGTAGCCATTGACAAATGACTATTGACGTGCTAAAAAGCGCCGTGATAACAATTTCTCACCATGGTTGTTTATCGTATTCGCGATCACAATGCAACATCTGTGAACACCTAATATTAAATGTCAAAATATTTACGTTTCGCAACAAATAATCCTGCTGCAATCACATATTTGAATTTCACTGGTGTAAATATGGAAAATTTTTCAAAACTGATATTTTTATTTATTATTTTTCATGCTATTTATTGCATTTAGCCGGCGATTGGCAAGCCAAGTGTCAAGAAAAGCAGTCGCCATAATAATTGTAATTTAATTTTTACTTTTTTGTTTTAGATACTCCTAACCATTTTGAAAATGCAATATATTGTATTATTTTTTATAATAAACGCTGATTTTTTGCCAGTGAACTGTATTCATTTACGAGGAAAACAAAAAACAAACCGACACGAGCGTTGACTTAGAGATAACACACGCATTGACTTATGACTGCGATAGCTTAAGCTTGTTCATTATTGTTCATTGTGATCGCTCAAATGCTTAGCATATTTTTAAGTACGTCGATAGTTCTTTGTGATTGAGCTGCAGGCATGCTGAGCTAACATGCCAACCAGTAGACCACGGGGGCAAAGCTGGCTTCCTTTTTTTCAGGATTTTTACCTGAGATTACCCATCAAGTCCATTTGTCTGTGTCTAGGGGGATAAAAAATACAGTTCTGTGTGTGAAATAAAACTAGAATTCTGGGCGAGTATTTTTGACTCGGCGGCTGCTATCAGGTAAACAAAAATCTAATGGAGAAACTTCCACCTCGTAGTGTAGTAGTTGGCATGATGGCCTACCATGCTCGAGGTCCCGGCTTCAATACCTGGGAAGGTTGACATGAAATATTTGTTTTCAAAGGTAGTTTTACACTGAAGTATTTCTGTCTCGAATGGCGCCTAAAGCGCTGCATTTGATTTAACAACGCAGCGCCCTATGCACCGTCGGGTGCGAATAAGGGTTTGATGATGATAATGAACCATCGAGTCGAAAACACCTGTCCCGTGTTCTGGTTTTATATTATACGCATAGAATTGAAATCTCCATTTCATTCCGCCCGGGCATTGGAACAATGAAAAATAGTTACACGTATATTGAGATTCGTGCAGAGTGCAGGGAAGAGATAAGCGTTATTGATAATTAAAAAGAAACTCATGCTTAAATCTTGTGTGGCTGTGATATCACACTACAGTTCAGACAATATAAGAAGGTACTTTTGAAAGATTACAATAGTGTTGTGGCAGTCTTTTTTCTTTCGGTTTTCATTTATAAATTTTTTTTAAAAATAAATATTTGCATTTTTATGATATACCCAAATATTTCATTTTGAGGGCTAATTTCAACGAGTTGTAAATAACTCACTATTAGAAAATGGGAATCAAGTTGGAGTAGAGTGGGATTCGAACCACAGACCTTTGAGCTGTAAGTCCGAGACACTAGCCACGAGACCACAACCCGATTCGATAATTTTCGTCAGACGATGTAAATAGAAACAGGTTTTTATGACTACAGTGAAACCTCTATCTATCGTTTTTAAAGGGACTTATTGAAATAAACTATGAATGCGGGAAAACAATAAATGCGGGAATAAGAGGTCAATACACAAGGAGATAAGATCGGGTAAAGATACCGCCCTGGCAATCTGCATTACCATTGGCAGGTTAAAATTCTAAAAAAGATACAAGTTTCAGGTATAAATAAATGTATTTAAATAAAATTAGAAAGCAGAACAAAAACAAAAAATATATATATAAAGTTTATTGCATTGGAAATAATCTTTCATGGACGTTTGTTTTTTTACTGTTTTATTCCTGTAAGTCAATATTATATTTTCGGTTTTGCAAATAATATTTTTTTCGGCATCAGTTATTGAATGTGATTAGTAGAATGTTTTTAATCTTTCGAAGATAGTGCGTGCTTCTGAAAATGAAGGTACAAGCGGCTGCTCCTCTTCATCAATATCGACCTCTTCAGCTATCTCCTTCAACCTTGCGTCATACAAGCTTTCGATAGTTTCTATCCCACACGGGATATTGTCGTCAAATGTAAAAAAATTGTTGAAATTCGTCTGTGTATCAAGTCTTAGCCAATCATCTTCAGAAACCTTAACTTGTTCTAATTGTCATTATATCTCTCTTTTTTTGTATAAATGTGCAGGATTTTAATACAAAAAATATTTATCCTTACCATGCGAAGAAGAAATGTGACTCCAATTCAGTAATAAATCTCTATAAGAGAGAGCACGAAGATAGAACTGTCGGTTGTTGACAGAGAGTAGGGGTGCACGCATGTAAGACGACCAGTGTATTTATGATTTTTATTTATTTTGCTATAACACTGCTAAATTGTATATTTATTTTTATAAATTATGGAAAAATAATTATTAAACAATATGTCTCTGTTTTTTTTCTTTTCAAATTTATGAACTTGAGTATATTTCATCTTTTGCTTAAGGTAACAAAATGTTACATCACCCCTCGCAAAGGATTTTTTTACCAAAGTCTTTTAAGAGTTAAGTCTTTTATGTTCACTGCTTAGCTAGTTACTAGCACTGCTAAATGAGAAAGTTCTCTGTTTTTTTATTATTTGTTAAAAGACTATCAAACTAAGCCATTTTTTTTCTTTTTTATCATCGCTAGGATTTTCTAAAGTTTTGTAATTTTTTAATTACCCGCCCGTGCCATCACTAGTTATATTCGATGAGTTGTCCTGATTGTTGGGTTGGCTTTCCGGGCACCGGAAATCTATTACAACACTCTATCATTGGTTGATTTATAAGTACTTGTGATGTTATTTTAAGTATGATTTTATTAAAATCATTTTCATACATTTTTACATACATTTTTGAGAATCTTCGCTGTACAGTATAATGCTCTAATTTTTACCGCGTGTAAGAAAACATTTTTTATATCCAAGTTCCCATAGCACTGGACATTCTCATTGAATCCCAAAACAAATTTATGGGGTGATAGCCGGAAGCTCTATCGTTTCTAATTTAACCTCAATCCCAAGAAAAACTTCCTTTCCAGCAGAGTGGTTTCAGACTGGAATAAATTTCCAAGCCTAGTTATCCATTCCATTTTGGTCAACCAGTTATAAAACCGTTTTGATTAGAAGTGGTGAAAAAAAATTGAAACTGTTATTTTAAAACAGTTGATCTTCCAAAAATTATGAAAAATAGATTATTAAACGGTATATTACATTGATGCTGGAAAGGAAAACGTTTCCAAGCGACATGCAGCAATTTTACAGAAAAGCCAATTAATTTTTTTTTTCAAAAGTAATAAAGAATCTGTATTTTATTTTTATTTATTTTTTTTTATGTAGGAATCATGTCAAAATAATACGTATGTATGAGCAAAATAGAATGTAAAAATGCTTTTTTAAACCAAACAAAAAAATTGAGAAAGAAGATATTATGTGTCTATAATTCTTAAATATTATTTAATAAAAGTTTTCCACTAAATATGTAAATATAAATAAATGTTCTGTAAGTTTACTGATAAAATGACAAAATTTAAGAAAACAAGTTATTATTGCAAAAATATATGTAATTTTTTTAGCTTTATCAACTGACAAAATCCTCCCGAGGTTCAATTTTAATGTTATCATGTGTAAACAAATACCTACAATTTTTTATTGTTTTCTGGTAAAAAGCATTAACTCTATTTACTAGATTTTTTTTCGAAATCTCATCCATTGAAACAATATAAAGGAACTAAAATGGTTTCATGAGTATTTATCATGTCTAAAAAAAATATGTTGAAACAACTTTTGCGGAGTCAAAAAGTCAAAGTGTTTTTTCTCAGTATAGTTAATAATGCATTTAGAGGTTTTACGATTTTTTTTAATATATTTTATTACCACTAACAAGATTAGATACACAGGAATCTTTTCAAATCATTCAACATAATAATTCAACTTTTCTGAACATTGAATTAAGCTATCATAATATCTATTTTCGAATGTCGTGACCATGTATTAATAGTTAACTTTATGTCAACAGAAATATTTTCTAAAATAGATTTGCTTCCCGCTCAAGGTAATCTAATTTTATCTGGAGTCCATTCATAAATATAATCTGATGTTTTCACTTGTATATTTATTATTACTAATAAATTATAAATGATCTTTAAAAAACATTTTGTTATTATGTTTTAGTTGAAAATAATTAAACTAATAAATTTCATAATAGTTTTCACTACTTTACAAATAAACACTTTTAAGATAATCAAAATGTATTTTTTTTTCTTACAAAACATCAAAGACTTTTTATGACATTTGGATGAAAGCTTTATTTTCTCACATTCAGTCAACTATCAAATTTATATATTTCTGCCTAAAATTTTGAGTATTTCTCTGTATGAACAAATCTTTCCACTTGATTGATTTCGCTGGCAATAATTTTATGATCTAGCAAGAAAGCTTTGCTGGAATTGAAATAAAATCAGATTTATCTAGCGAATATGTAGTTTTCACTAAAATAAACATGTCTCCTTTTATTTGTTTATGTCACATTGGCTTTCCGCCCACTAAACAAGTTTAGTGCTATGCAGTACTGATTTATGTTAAAATGTGCTTTTCATTATTTTTTCAGCACGTTCTTTCACTCTGAATAATTCTGCTCACTGGGATTGGCTAAACATTTGCAAAAATTTCCGATTGGACGACTTGTCATACTTCTCTGGCAAACTGATCTATCCAGTTCAGTATTGGACTTCAGGTCAGTCGAACGGGAGCGCTGATTTCGAACTGACTCATTGTAATGATTACTATAGTATTATTTTGAGTATAAGTGTTAGTTTAAAAGTGTAAAATCTTAAGTATTGTGTTATGATTTTATAATATTGTACAATAATCATTTGATATTATCAGTGACTTAAAAATAAGTGTAGTGAATTAAAAACAATGTCTTTTCCGAATAAATCCGATAGGCAGTCTTGTTGGGATTCTCGGGACAGGTATTGGGAATGTCTGGATAAACACAATGTAGGGGCTGAACAGCCATCTCCAGATGTCTGCCAGCAAGTCAGGAAATTGTATGAAACAAACTGTCCGGGACAATGGGTTAAACATTTCGATAGGAAACGGGATTATGAAATATTCAAAAAACAAATTGAATCAGGATATGATCCAGTTAAAAAGTAAATATAAATATTGATTAAGACTATTACAAAATATATGTGCATATTTTTGCATTAAAACTAAACTAATATATTGGGAAGCACATCTATTAGTTTCAAGATTTAGCTGAAAAAATACATACCTTCATTAATAAATTCCTGTCTTTACACCACTCAACTTAATATCTTAAAAAATATATATTGATTATTCATTATATTATTTGTTGTTCTGTATAAGTACTATAGAATATCAGGTTTATGGTATAGTTTTCCTAAGTAAAAATTAGCATGTATTTGGTTATTATTTTTTAATATAAAAACAAATTAGTACATTATTTATTACAATTAAAATATTATTTTATGATTTCGTCTGTTTCTAATATGTGCATCCTTTTGTTTATACTTCTAAGTAGTTTTTAATATGTTACTTTTGTGAATAAACTGTTAAATCAAAATAATATTCTTACTTAATTTTCCTTGTCAGTCAATACCTAATACCTAGATATTTTTCAGCACTACAAATTCACCCAATGCATTGGGTAAAACAAGGAAGCAAAAACCTTTTAAGCAAGTGGTAAATATATACTTATTGATTGGACTAAATACACATGTACATATACATATACACACACCTACGTGTTTCTATATACATTCTAAAATTTATTTTTAAGTTACCCGACAGTACAACAATACAATAAGATAGTCAAGAGTGAAGTAGCAGGCTGTAGAAAAATAGTAAAAAATGGAATTATCAGTAAGTTTAATAGAAAATTGGTGTGTTCAATTGAAAAGGGATCCAAAATACATTGATCTAGAAGTTCTAAGGGTGAGTAATTGAAATACACAAAATTTATGAATTGGTTCATTTCTTAAAACGTGGTTTTCTCAAATGCTTCTTTCTGGAAAGGAGAAGCTGTTTTGAATCAGAGATTTTGTTGCAATCCAATGTTTTAAATATCATAATAATGTAAAAATAAAATGTTTGAAATTGTTCGCGATTTAGACGATTTCTTTTGATATTCATAAAAGTTGTATGAATGTCGTATAATTGATATTAAAGTGCTCTATAGTCAATATTTATCAGAACATCATGATTTACATATCGATTATTCATTAAAAAAAACTTTAAAAAATATCATTAATGAAAAGCTTTTGTAACATTAATACAATATGCATATAATTTGGAGCTCTAAAATAAAAAGCCATAAGCTGGAATAAATGTTAGCAATGTTATATGAATCATCTGTCTTCAATGACCCATCTCCAGATGTGACCAATATCAAGATTTCTTGTTTCAAAAAAATTGCAAGCTGCAATGTTTTTCTGATTCACACTTGCGATAACAAGCATGAAATGTGAATATAAATCTTAGTTTTAAATCAAGGTTAAAAGTGAATCAATTAAATTTTTTACTCAAATAGCATCTTTTAGGATCAAACTTCATGCTAACCTACCAGAAAAGATGCTAAATAAAAAGCTGCAAATATTTTTTAAATTTTAAAATTTACTTTTCAGAATGTAATTCGCATGTGCCACAAAATAGAAACTGAAAAAAAACCCGATTCGTACGATTCCGAAATAATTGATTCAGTTACTAAGCTTTCGGAAATATTAGAACATCTTCTAACAACGGGCATCGGCACAGTTGAAGGACAAACATTGTGCTCTTCTGCCTACTGTGCACTCTTTGTCATATTGTCAGAAGAATACTGTGAAATTTGCTTGAGAAACCTTAACACTAAGTTAACATGTTACCTACTACAACAGATGAACCAGATGGAAAACGACTTATCAAACATAATAGTAATTTCAAAGAGTATTGAGGATAGGAAATTTGAATCTCAAATGACAACGTTAATCAGTGGAATATTTCAGACAAACTTATTGAATAAATCTTACTTGCCCGAAAACTCAAGATCTCGTCAACTCTCAGAAGACATAATGCTCATATCTTTTAAAATATCCACAAATGCGTGCTTGACATATTCCAGCAGTACTTTTATGCATTTTAGAAACCTCCATTCTATCATTCTTAAAATGGTAGATTGGAATTGTTGCAATAAAGTGATCGGAGACTTTCAGAATGTTCTTTTTTATGTGATATTCAACAACTGGGAAAATGTGCTATCCGGTATCAGAGAAATCAATCAGAAAATATGGAAATTATTCTTAAGCATATTGAATAAAAATACTTCTAAGAATCCTGATTTATTTGACAGTATTACAGCTTGCATACTAAAATTTCCATGGAACAAGGCCAAATATTTTGTTTTATCTGAGATCATACCTCACTTAAAACTTGACATATTGGAGATCTTAGCAAACCACCCGATATATTTAAACGGCCTAGAATATAGCTTGAAACATTCCTCTCTCATTTCTGCCGGAAGTGATATGTATAAAACCATCCTAGAATATTTCAAGAGTTTTAATGATTGGACAGATACTTTTTTACCATTATTCAAGGAATATTTGGGCAGTGATAGCTTTGTTGGCAAAAATAACATTCTGAACTATTGGATGCCTGCGACCATAAAAAAATATCCCGAGTTGATAGAATGCCTGTTAGAATATTACTTCACTAAAGCGGTTGAACAGAATGATATGTTTTCATTACTAGGCGTAATAAGATTGGGAAGAAAACTGGGCTTCATTTGGAACGATTGGGATACCACGCACAATACTAAATTTGATTTAAAGAAATACATTGACCTCGGTTTGATAAACATAAATGAAAATGTGCGCTCTCAAGCATTTCAAATAGTTTGCGAAACACAGAAAAATATTGTTCCCACACCAGATGAATTTCACAAAGTGCAAATATTTTTGGAATCCAATGTAAATAATGATTTAACTTCATTTCGGCACAGCACTTTGAATAGTTTTACTATTTTCCTTACAAGAGTTCGCGACTCTTGCTTAGGTTTACTGAAAAACAGAGATCTTGACATTGTGCCCATAGCGCGCAGTTTAAATGAAATAGGAGATTTCTTCGTTTGGATACATGGCTTTCTAATTAAAAATTTAGAGCAAGGGAATTATCAAAGAAAATTTCTCTCTCTTCAAATGTATGACGTAATTCTTAGATATCTCTGTGGTGGATACAATGACAAAGCAAACATACAAAAAAGTTTATGCCGCAAGGGAAATTTAAGAGATCAAGCTTGGAAAGTTTTGGCATTTCTAGAGAGCCGTAATAAATGGTTATTTCATAATCAATATAGTGTCAAAGTTTTAACTTCTTGCATCAGCGATTCAACTAACGATATACGAGAAACTGCAGTTGATATTTTGGTGCAGTATTTTTCTGAGAACAAGATATTCCTCAAGTCTAAAAAAGAACATTTTGTACATGGAATTATTTCCTGTAAAAGTAAACTGTTTTACGAAGTGGAGTGTGGATGTTTGATGTTTAAAATAGTAGCCTGTTTGAACAAATCGACTCTTATAAGATCCGAAGCGTTGAAAAGACTAATTCATCCATTTGGCATCAGTGAATACCTGCTAAATAGAGCAACGGAACAGTTGACTTACCAAAAAAAGGATATTCTTCTTTCTATCTACGATAACCAACCGCTACATGGAATGATTTCAGCTATTAACATGTATATTAAGCATTCAGATGACAGATTGACTTTTTCTTTCATGACTTCTGTTCGTGAGTTGCTAACTACGATAATAAACTATTTTATCAAGATATTAGCGTGTAAAAGTGAAAACAGCAATTTAGACGTCCCCCCGAGCTTTGCCGAAATGGGAGAAAGTATTGAACATATAATAAAATCTTCAGAATATAAAGAGAAACAGCAACCAGAAAATACTCAACATTTATCAAACGCGCACCAACTAATATTGAATAACATTTGGTTGAATTTAAAGGTAAGTGTCATTTTAATTGCAATTTGTTTTTGTTTATATTCATTTTTATCAAACACTACTTAACATGTATTTTTCTATTTTAGGCTTGCTGTGAACTTTCAAGCACCTTGATTATTCTACAAAGTAATAATTTGCCAACTGTGGATATTAGAACATTACTAGATATTAGTATTTCTGTATTGACAAGATGTCGTCATAAAGGGGCTATAGAATCCGCAGGAGTTACATTAGGTATAAAATAATAATTGTATTGTGTTCATTAAGTAATTATTGTTTTTTTTTAATACTCAGATATCTTAAAATACTTCTGGTCGCAAGTTTTTAAAAATATGAACTATGTAATATTGTAACTGCCTACTATTTTTTTCCTTCTTTTAGGTCAATCCGTAAAACATTTGACTTCTTTGAAAAAACCTGTTTTCAACCAAATGATTTCTGACATATTGAAAGAATTTTTAACACAATCTACTTCAGAAAAATTACATGGAGTGTCCGTAACAAGAAAAAGTGCAGGATTGACAATATTAGTACACAGGATTGTAAGCAATGATTCTCAAAGTGGAAAGGTAATTTCGATCTGTTTAATAAACCGCAAAATGGTGTAATCAAATAAATAATTGATTAAGATAACTGAATATTTTTGGATTATTCATTATTATCCAACTTTTTTTTCAGTTCAGTCCCACATAGTGGCATTTATTCACCAGTTAATTTTGATAAAATCATGGTTACACATAGATTACACTAGCCACATACAGTACATTACCACAATTAATAAGAAGTGAATATTCAAATGCTTCACCTATTTAGTATTTAATGAAAAAATTTGTTCCTCTTGGCGCTCTTTTTGATGCAGCTATGTTACCAATAATAGGGTTTTTTTATGTTAATTTTTATTTTTAAATAAGCAAAAAATTACATGGTAACAGCATTAATATTTTTTTGTCCAAATGTATAATATTTCTACATTCATAAATGTATAAATTAATTAGTAGGTAAATTTTCAACAAACGTTTAAAATATGCTCTTTTAAAATTACCCAAAAACGAGACGTTTGGTGCCCTGTGGGGCAAACGACACGTATGACGTTTTGGCGCCAAATTTGTATGCAACATTTATTAAAGGCATAGTCTGCGGTAATAATGCTTGACGTAAAAAACTGCCAGCCGTTTTGTATGTGCTCATTTTTAAACCCGAAAATTATTAATGAAAACTTGTGTTGAATACATTGATAGTTATATTATTAGATTCATAAAAATCCGCTCTCAACATATACTAATGTCGGTCGGCGTGCATTACTGACAATTTACTAAATCACATTTTCCAGGAGGCGGAAGTGGTTAATGTACTGGGATCCAGTGTGATTTTATTTTTAATTACTCTGTGCAATTTTATTAATAAAAATATGATACCTACCTAGAATAATTTGATTTACAGGTTGGCCATATTCATATCTGCTGATTGCACTTGAAACCCTATTTTTATAGTACATTAAATAATAATAGCAAATTTTCAGTAATAATTTACATTTTTAGCATATTTCAAATCATGATCTTCCAAGTTTGTACCACCTATCCTTTATTTATTTTAACAAAATGCTCTTATTTATACTTAGGTCAAAACTGTTTTAAACTTTCGATATACATTAGCATACTTTAATACTGTTTTGTGCCAAATCATCATATTATACGGTTTCTTTTCTCCTAAATTAATTTTATGATAGCCGATTGCCCACCTAAATAGGCAATATTATTGCATGTGCTATTAAAAACTGCCACTAGGTTATCTTAGTCTTGTGGTTTGTTATTCAGTGATATTTAAAAAATATTTTTTATTACAGCCATTATTTTACCTCACCATGGATCTTCTTCTAAGAGTTCTAAGTAGACCTGAAAGTAGAAAAAGACTCGGATCTTCTCAAGTTGAATCTGTGGAGGCCCAGCCATCTCAAACTGCTCAAATTGAAGATAAGGAAGACTGCACTTCAAACCGTCATCCCGAGGAAAATGTAGAAGAACAAGCGTCAAGCTCTGGAATACAAATTAATATTATAGAGCCTAATGAAGAGGAGAAAGTGCACGAAGAAAAAGTTCAAGAAACAGGAGCTAATCCTTTACAGCCTAGTCAAGTGGAAGCACACACTTCAAATTCTGGTCAGTTTGAAATACAACCGAATACTAGTAAAGAGGAACAAATTTCAAAGTCTCTTGAGTCGGATGTGCAACCATCCAGTAGTCTAGAAGTCCACACTTCTAAAGATAGACCACTTTCGGAAGATTTTGCCAACGAATCAGATGTTCCACTAGCTAGGGCATTACATCTGCTATGCAGGACAGTGTGTGAAAGTTCGCTCGCTAGTTATGTGATTCAGTTTGCTCCACAATTGGCCACAGTTTGCTTTAAGCATCTGACTGATGAACAGTGGCAGGTGAGAAATGCCGCTCTACAACTCTATGGAGCTTTAGTTCCAAAACTAATTGGACAGAAAAAGAGCCAGGGTGATGAAACTTTTACAAAATCACCCGTATCACCGGATGAGCTATTTTCTCATGTTCCGTCACTTTGGAATTTCATAAAGTCTAGTTTAAAAACTGCATCCATCACCGATAATGCTATAACTTCACACTCTACAATTGTTCCAATATTAAGTCTTCTTTCTAGCATGGCGAATAGGTATTCCTTGAACAATTTTTGTAGCGCAGAAACTAGAAAATTCGGCATAAATGTTGCCAACCTCGAAGATATTTTTCCAAATTTAATAGTGTTATTAGGAAGCCCAATTTATAATATCAGAAATATTAGCGCTTGTATTATAGCATCAAGTTTTGATTTTCCAATATTTTTCGATCATTGGACGAGAAAAAAGGATACTATTTCTAAAGAAAACCAAATACACGGCTATTTACTTGCATTGAAGGAGTATGTTTTATACTTTAACACTTATAAAAAATATTTGTTTAATTCAAAACAGAGCGATGAAGTGTCAGATTCACTGAAAACTATTACAACAGATTTAAAAAATATTATTAATGGAAAAAAAACATCCTATATTGTAAAAGCCCTACATTTGGAAATCGAACAACTGCTAAACAAAGAGAAAATGGATTTCTGTAAATCATTAGAAGAAGCATTTGATGTTGTAAAAAGCTACGGGGATAATGTCAACTTACAGGTCGGTATCCATACTTGGTTGCAAGTTTATGTCACATACGCTGTTCTCAATTGTTCCGAAGATGAATTATTGAGTGTATTGAAAACCTGCATCGATGACAATAGTTCAGTTCTCATAGACATCAATTATTGGCCAACTGTTAGAGATAGAATAGATCAGTTATTGGCAGCGAAATATGATAACTTTCAAGACATATTTGAATATTTCATAATATTGTCAAGTGAAAAACAGGAATGCGTTGGTAAAATCATTTACGAAATTTTATATTTGATATCTAGCAGAAGCGAATCCGTAAGTTACTGTGGCTCACTTGGCAGAATCTACTGTAACATAAATATTGAAGAATGTATGATAGCATACGAACATGGCTATTTATTACCGCTTGTCTGCTCGATGGCTTTCGATAAAGAGATTTCAATATCAAACTTGGATTTGCACATGGAGTTGTCCAAAGTATGCAAACAGTTGTCAAAACCTGAACGCTTCGAAGTGGCTTACAGAAAAATGGCAGCCGTATCTATGAAACATTTAGTGAAGCTTTTACATTACTACGTAGAAAAAAAGGTTGTCAATTCTCCCGTGAATGAAATCATTGGGAACATTCTGATCACCTCTTTGTGGTTACTTCAAGATGAAGATGCAAGCGTAAGAACTGAGTGCTCAAAGATGCAACTGAAATTACAAGATAATCAGATAAAAGTTCATCCCAACGTTCATATAAACACCATACTAAATCTGAGAAACATTCTAAGACTATTCTGCGAAGCCAAAACACACGCACTCAATTTTTTGCAAAACTTATCCAAAGAATTGAGTAAAAGTCATGCTAAAAAAAATAGTAAAGATCTGCAAAACCCCTTTGATCATAATACTCAAAATATATATTGGGAGCCAATAATATTGTACAAACGCGTGTCAAGCTTGATAGAGCGTTTAAATAGAAGAAATTAGATTTTTTTTAAATATCTTAGCCGTATTGCCGTGACAACATCCCTAGTCAACTGAAGTATTGTGAAAGGGGGTGCATTTAAATATTTACTCTAAATCTTTTGTATTTTTGTGATTAATAATTAATATGTAGGGTAAGTATGTATAAAGTATTTTTGTTTAAATTATCAAATGCACTTTTTTTTAAACTTATAAAAATATTCCTCGACAATTATTTTGAAATATGCATGCATGTCTTATTTAATCGGAAAGTATATTTATCTGATATTTTTTAAAGGTACTTAAGCTCAGTAGGTATTCAGTAAGTTCATTTTTTTCTTAATAATGAATGTAAGCTTATTCAAAAGGAAACGTTCTGATTTCTCAAAAATATGTTTCAGAGATATTCAGTTTAATCATTACTAGAGTTCATTTTAAACCTTTGTTTTGAAGATTCAGTTTTAGAGATGGTTTATTTTAAAGGGCTGGAAGCCATAAATATATTGATATATTGGATATAGAACTAGCGAGTTTCATTTAAAAAAAATCAGAACTCTTAATATTAATATACTAATATGATATGAACAATCTTGTTTAACTGTTTTTTACTGGCAATTATCGCTTTTAAATATTTCTTTTTACTAGTAAAACGTAATTCAAAGATGTTTCATCCCACTATTACATAAGATATAAAGAATTATGTTATTAAAAACTAAATAATATAACTAAAATCTTTAAAAGCTGTTTAAAGAATCCAGGATTTTTTAATAATTTGCATATAAAAAAATTAGATAAGATTTTAATAACATTACATAATGCAATGACCAAAAATTGGAATGATTTTTTTGTATTTTTTATAATATCTGAAATAAAAGTTTTAGTAATGTATTCATATTTCAATAAAAACAAATGTATTGACAAAATGGTGTTTTATTTTTGAGATACAAAAGCATCTTATTATAGTGTGTTATTTATACATGTAACAATTTCTCAGAGTAGCAATTCACCAGAGAAGCCTTTTAGCCAATTGCATAGAACAAAATAATTTTTAATTTTGGTTTGTAACGGACGGTTTCGGTTTGCGCTTGTAATTCTTAAGTACCAACAGCCCGTTGTATTGCTGTAATCTGTAACTAACTTCGTAATCATAGAATGGTTTTTCTCCATATGGGCGACTCTAGCCAGTATCGTGTTATTACTGTAAGAACAATTTCAGATTTCCATGCCGAATTTCATGAATGACAAAAAAGGTTATAAAATTTATATTTACCATTAACTTTGTGATTTTCCTTGTTAAATAATTCAAATACACATTTATTTTGTGTAATACCACTTAAAACAATTTAATATATCTGCCAGTTTCATAACAAAACTGGTCCTTTGCCACGGCTTAGAAATACCCCTTATTCCTTTTCTGAGAATGAAACACATGTTAGCAGATGTATGTTAAGTATTTATAATTTGGTGTTCAAACCTTGACAAAGACACAGCTGTGTTCTAAAACCAGTCGGTGTATTTAATTTAGTTGAGGGATTTTACCGAAAATATACATAGTTAAATTTTATTTGAGGTTACAATATATTTTTATTAAATCTTCGACATACTCTCAACAGTTGGTAAGTCCACATTTTAAGTAGATGGAGCCAGCAATTAATGTTGTGCTTTAAATTAATATCTTGCTTAGCTACTTTACAAAACATCAGACTCTCTAATCCTAAACGAAAAACTGCCGACTTTCTAAACTATGAGATACACACCTAATATAGGAGACAGTAAATGTGTTGGCAGCTGACAGAGAAGCCTTGAGGCTATTTGTAGATAGCATGTATTCGTATCCTGTGTACACGTGGGAAAAGCGGGTTTTGTCCTAATAGCAATCTCGGGAAAGTTTATTCGACAGAAAGACAAAAAAAACTACAATATAGTCTCTGTAACCTAAATCCACTGTAAACCGAATCTCCAATTAGATAAAAAGAGTGGGGTAGATGTAGGGATACATGCGTGATAACGATTAGTGAATAAGAAAAGAAGTGACTTCCTTTCACATAGCACACGACATCTGAGTTTTGTTTGCAACTGTTTACTGCTTTTGTCAATTTTAAAGGGACAATAATTAAAGAGGCATTCTCAATAAGAAAGAATGGAAACGAAACTGTCATTGTAATACATCAATGAAACGGTTATGGTTGAGTTCACAGAACGAGTCATGGAACTTATTCTGGCAGATGGCGCTGCAAGAGTACAGAAGGTATTGGTAGCCCAGGTAATGATCAACCAGGAGGACACTAAGGTGCAGACACAATTTGAATCCTGTCTGAAAGCAAGAATAACAAGACGCTGCTCGGGGTAGGATACTGGAATTGAACTCTATCCTCACACGCACCTGGAAGTTCGTACTTGTATGTACACATTGCAGATGGCTTTGAGAAGATACCTTCTGATGAGAATACAGCTTATTGGACAACCAAGGGGTGGTAACCTCATGATGAATGGGATTCTTCACCGCATAACTCAGACACCAACTAAGAGATTGCCCAAATGGTCATTCCCAACAAGAGAGGGCTAAAGTATTAGTCGTTAACCACGGTGATCCCACAGCTGGATATGATGGAGCAGAAAGGACCTATTAACGGATCGCCAGACGATACTTTTGGAAAGGAATGCGGGAATCTATGAATAATTACGTGAAAACTTGTGTTGAATGTCAAACATACAAAGTTACAACATATTACAACAGAGATGAAGAACATTTAAGAGAAGGTAATATAGAAGTCTAGGCATCTACAGGGCTTATGACCTGTCAATGGCTGGTTTAAGTGGCCACTTTACACACTGTGTAACATTCACCATTCTGCCTATATTTGAACATCTATATTCCTTCAATTCTTTCATCTGTTGATGTTTGTGAAGTTAAAGAGCTGAAACCTTTATTTATGCGAGTGAGATTCATCTAATTGAATTATTTCACCTGCATACTAGGCAACGCCTGAAAATGTTATTTTTTCAATTTCTGTACTTCTTCATGGACCAGGTAATTTATCAACAATATTTTGAGTTTGTCCAAATTTTTGTATACAAGAACTGGATTCAACTCCCTGGGGAGCTGTTTATATTAACATATTACAACAGAGATGAAGAACATTTAAGAGAAGGTAATATAGAAGCTAGGCATCTACAGGGCTTATGACCTGTCAATGGCTGGTTTAATGTGTTGTAATATGTTAATATAAACAGCTCCCCAGGGAGTTGAATCCAGTTCTTGTCTACAAAAATTTGGACAAACTCAAAATATTGTACAAAGTTACAAACTTAAAACCAACAGAAATTATGTTGACGTCGCCAAAGAATCAGCGATTTGAATTGCTATCATTTGACCTGTTCGGTAGAGCTATTTGCTCTCGAAGTAGCAACAGCAGAAAGCCATGCCAAGACCCTCATTGATGAGATTTATATATGCTATGGTACCCCACATCGCTCTCCGGCGGCCTCCGTGGTGTAGTGGTCAAGACGCTTGATTCACGCACGGAAGGTTCCGGGTTCGATTCCCGGTGAGAACACAAAAATTAAAATGTGATTTTTCTCAAGCCTGGGTGCTCTGTGATGTAATTCACCACTGTAATTAGGCCTCCTGGCCTGTTGTGGTGCAAAAACAAAAATGTACAAATGTAAAATGTAATCGCTTTCTCAGTGACAACGGTACTCAGTTTATAAGCACAGTAATAGAACAGGTGACTTATTGTTTGGGAATAAAATATTAATTCTCTCCAGTATATCCATGCGCTGATGGATGAAGGCTCATCCGTCAAGCTAGTGGAAGAGGACATCATCTGGGCGTTCGGCGTGACCAGTGTTGAAAAAAGCTATGAATCTCTGGCACAAGTGGTGCGACAGATACAGTTAGCTCGTAGTATATTTTAATGACGATTGTTAAAAGTGAAAGTGAATTCGAAATAAATGCACACACTACAAAGCTGACGGACTTGCCTCGAAACCAGACCAGTGAAAAGACTACTGAAGCCGCCAAGCCTCGGATGTTGATCCGCGTAGACAAAGCCTCTCTTACTATTTTCACCGCCCCCCCCCCCTGATGCGAGGGGATGGGCTGATGACGGTGGAAACAGAACTAGGCCCAGTGATGTACGGGTGTGCACTACCACCGAAAGTTGAAGTGAAAGCCAGCCCAAGCAGTTGCAACTTGGAGCTGGTGAGAGCTGGCTGAAGGCAACTATGTCAAAACCACGCATAGCAGCAAACAATTTTTAACTTCAAGGTTGTCCATCCATTATTCTACACTTAGCAAAAAATATACCTCAAATTGTGTCACGGTTACATCAATGTGTCTGATTGAAGAGGCTTTAGAGGCCTTCTTTATTTATGAAATATATTTTAGAAGTATGTATGAACGTGTTGAGGCATAAGCTAACACAAAATATTGTTTAAAAAAGTAATGTTCTGAAACCGGTTGGGAAAATTAAATTTATTTTAGTGATTTTACAAAAACTAAATATGTAGCCACATTATCATGGAAAACCATAAAGTTAGTGGTAATATGTACATCAACCAAACAGTTTTTAGGTTCCTCTATTAATAAATAAAATTACAGTATATAAATCACCAACGATATGCTTCATTGAGTTTTTATAATACATAATCATTAAATATATTTTTATAAATATGAAAAAAACAAAAAAAAGAATTACCGTAAGAATCTAAAAAAAAAACAATGCTAATTTTCTAGTATGTATCACAAACTCGAGTGTAGTTAATTTGACTAGATTTTCATATATTTTTACATAAATTATTCTGACAGTAAAATGATCATTAATTCATAATATACTTTACCCAAAACACTTAATTGAAAAATTAATGTATTTGAAGGCAGAATTTGCCACTGGTATGGTTGTACATATTAGTAACGGCTTGTTTCCACATACATTCAGATATTGGAAATACAATAATAATTTATATGTGGTTAGAAGCTATAGAAATTTTATTTTGAAGCACACTGTTCCACACTTTATTCTGACCAGCATTTACTTTCTTTATTCTGCTAAAGATTTCTGATAGTAATATAACTGTAGAATCTTTAAATTTTCATGAATTATCGAAATATTTATGGATTTTATATTTCAGGCAAGATTATTATAACAATGTTTGATTATGTCCAAATGCTTGCAGACTGGCTGGATTTCCTCCCTAGGGAGTTGTTCATATTTAAATTTATTTCAACAGAGAGGGAAAAAAAATTTGAGAAGGGAATATGGAAGTCTTTCACAAAAGTCAACAAATGGAAGAGTTGAGGAAATGTGGATGTTCAAACATGGGCAGAATGGTGAATGTTACACAGTGTGTAAAGTGGCCACTTAAACCAGCCAATGACAGGTCAACTCTGTAAATGCCTAGACTTCCATATTCCCTTCTCAATTTTTTTTCCCTCTCTGTTGAAATAAATTAAAAAGATTATTATAATTTTTGCAAACGAAATATGTATAGAAAATGTAAGATTCATTGTTTCTGTGGATCATAAAAACTATAAATTGATTTTCACTTTTCATTATCCTCAAATATATTATGATACTAATATCAAATATCAATTGATATTAGTTAAATTATACTGAAGTAAAGAACAGGCAGTCACAAAAGTAAATTATGTCTGTAAAAAATATGATTGTATGGTAAGCCTAATCTAGAATTATAATAAGTAAAAGATTCTAAAAGTTTTTAATTTCTAAGCTGATCCTCGAAGTTTCCATTGATGTTTCATATACATACATAGGCCCTCAATGGTCGATAATTCACTCAGCAGCAGATCCAGTATTCCGATTACTGAAAATAAAAAAAAAGAATTAAATCATAGAACATTATTCACTGATGTTATTAAGAAGGGTAATATGGAAGTCTAGGATTTTACAGATTTAATCGGATAATGCGGACTCACGGATCAGAGGTCCGAGGTTCGAACCCCACTCTACCCCAACTTGATTTCCATTTTCTAATAGTTATTTACAACTCGTTGAAAATGGCAGTCAAAATTGAAATATTTGGGTAAATTATAAGGACGCTAATATTTCTTTTTTTTAAATAAAAAAAACTGTGTTGTAACATTCACTATTATTATGCCTAAGCTTTAATATCTAGATTTCTTCAAACATCCTATCTGTTGATTGTTGTGAAATAAAAGACCTGAAACTAGCAACTTATGGGTGGAAATATATTTTTTTCTTATAGGTGCATGGGATCTCTGATCGCCTTATACAGAAAAAACATCAAACTAGCCCTAGCTTTTGTATTTTAGTGTTCTTTTTGTATTTTTTTTTCTTTTTCACAACAGTATTGAAATTTACAAATCAAAAAACCCATAGAATATTTTTCTTGATGAATGTGCAATAGAATGTGTAAAACTAGAATAGCCCTGAATAATACCCCAGTCTCGCATCAAACTGTTGAATTTTATAATTCACTCGGGGACCATAGACACAATTATGATATTTAAATAAATAATAGACAACTCAGAAATTAATATAATATCGTCGGCAGAAATTTGAAATGCCGTAAGGGACAATGAGAATTAGTAATTATATATTAGCAAAAATAAAAAAATCAGATTGCCCAAAATTACTGTCACTGATAAAGACAACAATTCAAATTAAAATTAATCAATTTTACCAAAATACCATTACAAATAACAAAATATTTAAGGCATTATATTGGGACGTTATATTAAATCAGGAACTCATAAGCAATGGTTCGACATTATTAAGGTATAATCCTCTCCAATAGCAAGAGTATTTGCCTCAAAATAGTTTCGCTGATGTGAAAGATATCAATCTCCAAAGTGATAATGTTCAGCTGCCTGATTGCTCTTCCAATCGGCATAACCAGAGGCAGGTTGGTTCTAGAAGCTGGGAGGTAAAGCAGTCTATGCTGACGCTGTCGGAGATAACCATCAATAGGCTAACATACACAGAACTGCAAACAATTATTCAGAGCTGTTGGACTTACTCCACACTACATCTGCAGCAATTAAATCAGCTGTGCTATCCGATGAATCTCACCGGCACCAATAAAGATTTCGGATCTTTAACTTCACAAAAATCAATAGATGGAAGAATTTAAGAAATATGGATGTTCAAAGATAGGCAGGCTTGTGAATGTTACACAGTGTGTAAAAAGTGTTAGGGCATGTAAATGCCTAAACTTCCATATTCTCTTCTCTAAAATATTCTTCATCTCTGTTGTAATATGTTTATTTTAGATGAAATTAACTGACTAACTGGTTTGTTTTTCGGTTTGTTTGGCAATTTCGAAAATATATTTTAAATTGTAATCAGTACATACTATGTTGGTATCGAGTCATCGAGTTGTATTGATACAATATGTCTTCCTGGAACCATCACGAGACCCAAGACTCGCGGTTCCTCCCCATCAGACTCTGCTTTTAAATACTCTGAACATGAACCTGAAACATGGTAAATATATAGTAATTTCTGTCAAAATTAAAATCTTTTTTCAAAAAGTATACATGAAAAATACATTTGATTACATAACGAAATAACAAACAATTTTATAACGTATCTGGTTAAAGAGCGAACTAAGAAGATAGATAATCAAAATGGTAGAAGACGACCCGGATTTCTCTGACTTCTGGATCTAGAAATCTGTCGTATAAAGGCCAAAATTAAGAGGGATGACAAATTTAGGGGTCTCGCGCAGGATAAGCGCGGGTGGCTGACAGGATGTCAGAAGGGCAATGCATTGGAATGCGATAGCATATGAAAGCCTATTCCATGTGTTAGAGGAGTCGATAATAAGTAACTATGTTGTAATAATAGGATAGGAATAATTTAAAAAATGCATGGGAATTAAAGCGGGTGCCACAACTTCCAGATTTGATTATAATTAAAATGATTTTTTATTGGATGAAAATAAAATTACAAATAAAACAAAATACTTGAGGCATCAAATTGGGACAACATTTCAGGCCAGGAATCCTCGAGCAATAGCTCGACATTATGAAGGCATAATACTCTCCAATAGCAAGAGTAGTTACCTCTAAAACATAGTTTCACTAATGTGAAAAATGTCAATCTCATGTTCAGCTGCCTGACTACCCTTCCAATCGCCATAACCAGAGGCAGGTTGATTCTGGAAGCCGGGAGGTAAAACAGTCTGTGCTGACGCTGTCGGAGATAACCATCAAGAACATCAAAATTGATACTCTCTAAAATGGCCGAGTTCTCGATAAAACCTCTTACCAGTCTGAAAAAATGGATCAGTGTGAACCCATCTCTTCTAAATTGCAAACTGTTGGTCCCAAGTATGGCCAAGAGAAATGCAGTGCGGTGGAGCCACGGATAACTACCATACTCCCTCGTGCAGACTGGACGGACCATCACAACGGAGGCCATACATTATTTCATATCATTAACATTATACTTTTATTCGCATCCAATGTTGCATAAGGCACTGCATTGGTACACCAAATGCAGCATATCTCTACCGTCTTTTTGAATTTTTTTATTTATACAACTTCTTGTACATAATGTAAATTGTACATTGGCGGGCTTATTGCCAAATGGAAGTTTCTTCCAACCAACCAATACATGAAGGTTACACAACTTTTACATAAAGGTAAGGTGATCAGTCTTACGCTTCAGGTAAAATCGAATTTCGTAGTGTAAAACCGCCTTAGAAACAAATATTTCACATCACCATGGCCAGGTATTGAACCTGGGACATCAATCATGATAGTCAACCATGCCAACGTGACACGGAATTATCTCCACTCAGTTTTCTCTATCAGGATTTTCACTTGAGAATAGTCATTGAATCGAAAATACTCGTCAAGGATTCAGATTATGTTTCACACACAGATCTGTATTCTTCATGTGGATTTTATATGAAAATAACAAGTCACGTACCTAGTATAACATTGGCATCTCTATCTGTGCAAACAAACACTCCTATAAGAATTCTTCCATCCGTCATTTCAATGCGAAAACTCTTATTCAACCAATGTTTGAGTTTATGTTTTCCGTCCGATAAAACTGGAACCTGCAAAACACACAAACAGATTAATAAGAAACAATCATAGAATTATAATACACCAGAAGGCGTGTAGAATCATCACGGCGCACTGTGTCTAAAAGTCTGACATCCTGCATGCATGAAGTGGCCGCGTAATGTTACCAGACCACGAACAATAAATTATCATAACACAAATATAAGATAATTTTGAGAAAAGTTATGTTTTAACACAAAAAATATTTAAGTGAATGGACTATAAAAAAAACCAGGTATTTTTATTAAGCAAACATAAAAAATATTTAAAAAATCATTTAGTAATTAAGCAAAATTAATACAGATTATACTAAGGTTTATGAATAGAAAGCCGAGTAAAAAACTCGACTGCCCTGGCAATAAAAAACAAATGTTGGCCTTATTTTATTTAACAATCTGACAGGACAGTAAACTAATCGAGTTCTTAAAGAATATTATTAGTGAATTCGCTACTTGCACATGAAATGTGATCCCACCCTATTCCTCTTTAATCCCAGCAGTATTTTGACACTTAAAAACGACACAACACGGCGTAATTGAATTGAAATCGACAGTTGCGTACTTAGCAACGCCTACAGAGTAACTAATGGCCAAAACGTAATACTACTCATTAATGAATAGTTTAGTCGGCTTCAGTTTAATGCGCGTACGCAGTTTCTGGACTATTATAATTCAATGGAAACAATATTAGTGAGTGAATAGGTGAGAAAGATAATAAAGTAAAACTCCGTTTATCCAAACTCCAGTCACCCGGATTGCATAAAGAAGTCTTTATTATTAATATGTAGTGTTAAAAGAATAACTAAATTTAACATTAACTTTTTAGTCAAACATTTTACTAAATGTTATAAAATATTTGTGTATAATCACTTACAACCTTTCAATATACTCCATTATACGATGATCCATCGTAATAGTCACCTTATACCTATTAAACTCACGCCCCTCCCTCTATTTTTTAAAACTATTTCTCCAACAACATAAAATATTTTCATGACCTAATCTACTTATTAAAATGCATGGCGTGTTGGTTTCATATTTTTGTGCAACTATGGTGAAGGTGTATAGTGGGTATTTCGTGTTGGTTTAATTGGTGTCCTGACAAAGAGACGGGTACATCTCGAAACCAGTAGACATAGAAAAGTCGTTATATACAAATATTTAATAACATTTAAATAATGTAATTCTAAGTTTTTATTTTAAATTGAACTGAGCAATTAACTTTGCTGGACATGTTTAAGTAAGTTTTTAATGTGATTCCAATTCGCTGTATTATTTAAAAAGCAATACAATCAGTTCACGCTCATTGATCCGGATAATTAGAGTTTTACTGTAGTTACTACCTAATAAATTTTGGGGTAATTAATACAACTAGGTTACTTCAAAATCAGGATTTTTTGTGGAGCAGAAGTAGAATTGGGCGGGTCATGTTTCTAGGATGTCGAACGATAGATGGACAAAAGAATTGTGGACTAGAGGCCGAGAACAAGACGCAAAAGCGTAGGGAGACCCCAGACCAGATGGTCCGACGACATCAGAAGAGTTGCAGGTCCAAAGTGACAAAAGGTGGCAACTGAAAGGGAGTTGTGGAGGTCCGAACGGAAGGTCTTTGTTCAACACTGGACTCAAAAAGAAAGCGGAGTAAGTATTTTTTTATGGAATCCATTGACATATTATTTGCAACATATTATTTTAGATCAACTTTAGAAATTAAATAGACACTACAATTAAAGTATAACATTTTGTCTGGACTCAAACCTCAGATAAGCTTTTATCTCAGCAAGAAGCTTTTAAATTGTAAAGAAAGGATTATATTTAGAAAGTCAAATCCATCGAAATATCTCTCAAGCTTTTAAAAAGAGCATATTTATATTTGGATGCAGTAGTAGAATTTGTAAAGATCTGATTGATGAGTGAAGATTTCTATTGAAGGATATATGAATGAGCCTCTAGCTGCAGAAAGATTCAATCTTTTAAGATCCTTTTGAAAAACCAAATAAACATCACAACATCTATCACGAGTGATAATCTACCTATTCCGCAGGGTATTTCAATAGAGTTTACGGCGGGATTATTGGAAGGCGGTTTCTAAAGCTGCTCATGAAAATTTCATATTATATTGCAATATAACAAAACGATTTTGATTACAATATTAAAAACACACAAAATTAATATTACCAACCGTTTCTTTTTCAGTCTTCGTCTCCTGTTCTAATGGTTCTTCGTTGATATTTGTCATTGTTATAACCTATACGTATGTCAAAACAAACAAAAAATAGTCCCAAAAGATGACTGTAGTCTGTGGTGCCAAATCGTGCTTCACCACAGATTATGAATATAAATACTAGTCCTGAGATTTCTACATTTCTAGTCTTTACACATACGTCATAACTTGGTTTTTTAAATATTATAAAAAATAAAATACATCACGGGGGGAAATGAATCAGAATCGAAAAAATGTGATAATATGTGGGGTAAACTTTTTATATTTTCACGGGCGTTAAGATGCACAATGCGATATGGTGGCGAGATCGAGGAAAATTAAACTGAGATATAATTACGAATAGACGAAAGCTAGCCGTTTCTCCGCTAATTGAGAGGAAACGGGAACATCAGCTGGTTACCAATGGTTTCACTATGCTGAAAGTTGACGGATGATGGCCCGGATGCTGTGTTTGGGCGAATATAAGCTGGACGTTGTCTCTGGCGGAGATTAGGCATGGATAGAGCCTTGGACGGCTCTCGGGATTTAGTCCCATTGTCGATGACAGCAAGTTGAGAGATTGGGTGGCCGTGGTTGGGCACACGCACTGGTGGTACAGGAAACTGCAGTATGGCAGTCATGGCGTTCCTTGTGAACGATCGATGTCTTAGATGCAAAGGGACCTTTGCGGCTGGAAGGTGGCCTCCAATGACCCTCGTGGAGCAGTTGGATTCCACAAGGTTTGTTACGTAGCGTGGTTGACTAAATTTTACGATTCGACGGCGTTAATCTTCGGCATGGACCAAGGATCCTTTCGACACCACCACTTTCATTTCAACTCCTGTTCACTTTACGACTCCCACGACTACTCTCAACTGATGACCTTTTCCGACTGTCTTGTTTTCTAGGGCTGTCATGGTTTTATTAAACGTCCGAGCAAGGCTCTGTCTCATTCTCTCTCTCACTTTTTATTTTAATTCGTTGTCTCTTTTCAACACAAACTTATGAATACTTTGGTAATATTTAAAGTTAAAATTATTACGTACTACACGTATTTCTTATAAAACTAATCTATAACAAACTTAGACTAAAATAATGTATACAATATGTAATATATTTAAAACTAATGAATACCTACGAAGATCAGAAAAGGATTAATTAATTTTAATCTGGAAATGATCTGCCTCCTATTGTTGTAGTTGACGCGTTTTCCTTCCATAGTTATGGTTCAGTTTCTAGCAAGTTGGATGTAAAATATTGATTTTAAATGTGGTCCTACGCCACAGTATTTTATAGTTTTTGGACTGGAACCTAAAATGTACAACTGCTCATTTCACCTTCGTACAAATTATGAATAATCACTGATACGTTGCGATTGGAGCACTGATGCAGTGCCTTATGTACCATGGGCGCAAATAAGAATATTATTCAGTAAAATTTATTCGTTTTATAAATATATGATAAAAGTTTGAATAATCGGCGCTCGTACATAGAAAGATGTATGAATATTGAAAAAGTGAGGTTTGTATTTAAGACCGAGGGATAAAGTTTGGGCTTAATAAAAAAAAAGTGTTTTCCCAATCCAAAAACATGGGTTGATGTTATTATATTTTCAAAAGAAAGGTTTTTTAGAATTTTAGGTAATTCGTTGTTCGGTCATTCGGATTCAACTTAAGTTATTGAATTCTAATTGAGTTTAACAGTAAATGGAATATTATTTTACATTGTAAATGTTTAGGTAAATATCACTTTAGTTAAATTTTTTTTAACAACGGTAAGTAAAATGGATTTCTTTTCTAACGTGAACCAAAATGTTTTTATTACTTAAGTGCTTCTATTGCTTGGGAAATCACAAAACACAAAATAATGTATTAAAAGGGTATATATTCATTCGCATTGAAATATTTTAAAATATTGCTGCGTTATTTCCCAATACAAAAAACTGTTGACTTTATAGTGAACTCATGAAAATATTTGCTTATTTCAGGGGGAAATAAGTTTTTTTTTTATAAATCGGAATGAGTTGAAATTTACTTATTTATTCAAGTTTTTTCAATCACATTTTATTAACATGTTTTTTAATGACTGGCAGGCAAAAATTATTTGATATTTTACCTATGTTTTTTATAACCTTTCCAATGCATTTATCTTAAATTCTTTCTTGTACAAATTGTTTATTATTGATCAATTCTGTTTATATTTTTTTATGTTCAAACTCTTCCCTTTTATGAATTGTAATATTTGTTTCATTGAAATAATTATGTTTAAATTAATTCTTTATTTTTTTACAATAAATTTAACCTTTCTAGGTTTACGAAAAATATTCCAACTTTATTATTATTCCTTGGTGTTTATTTTTTTAATTAAAATTTAATTATTAAAAATTATCATAAATATAAGATTTCGTTTGTCAATATTTAAATTATTTTGCTGTATTTTTTCTAACTATTAAGTTTTATCTTCCTTCTTACATTTAACTGCAAGTTTATCTTTTTTGTTAAATAGGCGCCATCAGGTTTTGGCGGGTTTTTTCTGTTAGTGTCTATTTCAATTTATGTTGAAATTTTGTTAGTTTAGTGTTTATTATTACAGTTATTATTTGATGTTTTTCTTGTACACATATTTTTGTGTCTATAGTTTGTATCTATATTGTTATTCTTTTCTGTTTGTGTTGTTCTTATGTTTATTGTAAATGAATGAAACGTTTTTTTGGCCGATGTTATCATGTTTTGGTAGAAGGCTCTGATAAAAGAAAAAAAATGTTTTCGCTTGTCTATGTCTACATAAAATAATGATCTATGGAAGTTAATGTCACCTGTCACATGTTTGATAATTGTGTACTGGATATCTGTCACTTGCTTTTTTCGCTTCAACTGTTTTGTGTCTATTTTTGTAAAAATAAAAACTTTTATGTCATGTAGGCATAAGAAAGTAAAATGTCCGATGATTTATTTAAAGTTTATTTCAAATACTACAAGTCGCGCTGTCCACCGCCAACATTTGAAGAAGTCGTAGATTTCTCAAATTCAAAAAACCCATGCAGTGTAAGTTATCCACCCTCATGTTTGTCTATTTTAAGTCAGAGTTTGGTTAGGTTTTGTTATTTAGTATTTTTATGCAATATTATGCTCCTTGGCGTTAGACGTAATTGTATGTTTCCCATTTTTCCAGAGAATTGTAGAGATAAATATTGCAAAATGTGGAATGACAGACAAAATTCTTGGGAGTTATGGTTTGTGTTCACTTAAACGCTGGAGAGGTTTCACTTTGGACAGAAGAAAAGGCCTAATTTACATTAGGAACCCATTTTCAAATATTGGCCAAAGATTTTGGATAGAAAAATGTTTACAAGAGTATACCAAAAAGCCCCACAAACTGAACATTGATGCTCATGGAGATATCAGTGATTCCGAAGACTGGTGGAGCGCTTGTCATAGGTGTTCTACTAATAAATCTCTACTAAAGAAATTGAGGTGGTCTACTATGGGATATCATCATGATTGGGATTCAAAGGTAGGTACAGATTATAAATATCTTATTTAAGCATTTATATTTATTTGTCTGCCTCATAATGAATGTAATTGACGACCACGTTTAAAGTTTCGGTTATATAAATACATTTCACTAAAACTAAACTAAGAATGGCACTTTGGGATTATGATATTATTTATTTATTTAATAATAAACGCCCAGAGGGCTCTTACAATATAAAATTAAAAGTACTTATAAAATATCATATAAAATAACAAAAATAAACTCACAAATATTACACATAACATGTAATTTATTCTAAGAAAAAGAAAACAAGAAAAAGAAAAGAAAAAGATAAAGAAAATAAAGTGAAGATGAATGGAGAAACATTAAATAGGGGAGAATTGAGGAGATGGCCATTCGATGAATAAGATAGCTAATTTGATAGCAGCAGGAGTGGTGTGGAGCAAGTCCAACAGCTCAGCATAATTTTTAGCTGTTCTGTGGATGCTCACTAGGGGAGGGGAGAATGGTGGGTAAAGTTTGACCTATTGTACTCACACTGGAACATGTGTTGGAGTCTGGTGGTCCTTGTGGGTACACGAAAGTTTATCAGTGACAGTAATTTTGGGCAATCTTTTATGGTGCATATCACTTTGTGCATTAGAGTGAGGTCAGCAATTGTCCTTCTGGTGGAAAGCAATGGTAACTTCAACTCAGACATTAAAGTTTGGTAGCAAATTTCATTTATAGGTTTACCCTTTTTGAACTGTATGTAGCTTAAAAACTTCCGCTGAACTCTTTCCAAGTTAAAAGAGTTGCAGTTGTACAAAGGGCTCCAGACTGATGATGCACATTCCAGTTGTGATCGGACCAGAGCACTATACAGAGATTTTATTGAAACAGGGCTACTAAAATTTGACGTATTCCGGATAATGAAGCCCAGTTAAATTATTCCAATATTATGTGTGTTTATTGTTGATTGTGTTAAAATGTCAACTTCAAATTCAATATACTGTCATTACATCAAACTGCAATTATTTAGTATGTTAGTAACGTGTCTTTTGTAATGCTAGTCTAAGATGCTACTGATATTAAGTAAAAATGATTTAAGGAAAAGTTACTTTTATGGCGTATTTCACTGTCCCAGTTCAAATAATCTTATACTTAGCAGCTCAATGTATCTTATCTTTATATATATATATATATATATAATTCTTTTGTACATGTGATGTCACTGAACTTCTCCTAAACGGCTAAACCAATTTACATGCGTTTCTCAGCGAAATGTAGATCTTTGCGCTGCGCGTGTTCGTAGATATTAAAATTTTCAATTGAATCTGTAAAGACAAAGACAAAGTTAGAAGCACAAATCTTTTTTTCCTTAACCTACCAGGGTTGCATTAGACAAAATGCATACACAAAAAAGGAAGGATGCTGTTTTTTATGTGTTTAAAAAAAGTCTGCTTTTTAATTTTTACAAACAACATTAGCTTTTTATGGATCCCAATCAGATTCTTTCTTTACATTCCTTATAATTTCTTCCCATTTATTTATTTTTATTGGATTTTCGGTAGTACTAAAATAATATTAACTGACATTCAAAACATTATTGAAAATCGCATTCATGGATAAAGTACACCCCTGTTGGTGAGAAGAGCCGAGTTTGACATTTGCAAAAAGAATTCTATATTTGAAAATGAGTTATTTTATGTTTTGGAATTCAACCATGAACAAGTATCTAGGTACCTACTTATCAATGAAAAGTCTTTTTCCAAGCAGGAAAACGTCTGTCGGGTCTGCTAGTATTTGAATTTTTTAACTATGTTATACAATTTGGATACGGCCATTGATAAATCAATAAGTAATAATAAATAATATGCCAGGCAGATTTAAAATTAAATTTCGATAAAAAAAAATATTCTTCTCAGAGATTTTAATGAAATAAGTATTTTACTATCATTTCAAGTAGGTATTGTAAATGCATACGTTTGTTTTTTTTTTAATGACAGTGATTTTTCTTTTAAATGGAGTAAATGGTACACATTTTCTCCTGCTCCAGCTCCTGACCAAAAATACTGGCAATGCATTTCTTTTCATTTTATAAACTTGTACTATATTAGGTATAATAATATAACAAGTCTAGTATGTTGTTATGTGCAATGAAAGCCCGCGCATCATAATGCTTTTTTTTTGCACCACAACAGGCCAATTACAGTAGTGAAATACATCACGAAACACCCAGGCTTAAGAAAAAATAACATGAAATAACACGTGTTCTCACGGGAATCGAACCCGGAATCTTCCGAGCATGAGTCGGCGACACCTTGCACATGTGTGAGATGACAAGATAAGAATGTCGTCCGCTAGAGATAATCTTGCTAGATCTTTTGGTGCTAGTATTAAATAAAATATATATACATATATTGTTGCGATGAATCCCCGTTTCTTTATATAACTTATTTTTATCATCAATTACGTATTTATTTATCATTTTACTTTGTAATGCAATGCACTTATGCGCATATTTAGGAACCGCCTTTGCTACTGTTACATTAGAGGATTACATTGTCAGGTTTTAATATTATATAATTTTATTTGTACTGATTTTAGGTTTATACTGAAGAAAATAAACACGTTTTTCCTGATGAATTATCCGAGTTGTGTAAAGTAATTGCTCAAGCAGTTGGATTTAAGGGGTTTATTCCTCAAGCTTCAATTGTGAATTACTACCATATGGACTCTACTCTGGCTCCACACACAGATCATTCTGAAGTCAATTTAGAAGCACCACTTATTTCAATCAGGTAATAAATGTTTTAAAAACAAACAAATACAATTTTCGATAGTACGATAAAACGATTTTAATAGTTTTACTAAAAAAAAATAAATAATAATCTGCTTTCTCAATTCTGCTTTTAAATTGCCAAACAAATTGTGATCTTTTAATAAGTAATTAGATTCTCTAGATATGGTGGATAAAGAAAAAACTCATACTTTCTAAGAAAGAAGTGTTTGCAATCAACAATATTAAATCGATTATATTAATTTCCATAAATAGTTGCGTCAATTATTCCATTGTTTGTTTGTTTTTAAATTCATATTAGTTCATTCTAGCCTTGTACATATATATTACCAATACATGGCATCAAATCACAACTTATGTATGTAATAGGAATGGGTAAATTTGTTAGTAAGAAAAGATGATATAGAAAATTGAAAAAACTTTAATTACAATGAGGAAGTTCAGTGGTTCTTTCATTTATTTTTTGTTGTAAGTAGACTTTTTAACTAAGCCAATAATTTTTTTACGTATTATATTGTCAGCTCTATGATTTTTTGAAGCTTTGTATTTCTGAAATTACTCCGTGTGTGACGTTTTAAATTCTCTTCCACTTCGTCTCGGTCAGTTCTGCCGATTGGTCCGTTGACGGTAAGCAAACCGGAAATGTTCCTAAACTCTCTTATCATTGGTTGATTCATATGAACTAGTGACGTCGTTTGTTTTTATTAAAATATTTTTCTCACATTTT
The DNA here is from genome assembly GCF_059751315.1 of Micrasema longulum. Classification (NCBI taxonomy): domain Eukaryota; kingdom Metazoa; phylum Arthropoda; class Insecta; order Trichoptera; family Brachycentridae; genus Micrasema; species Micrasema longulum. The sequence continues at coordinate 1,110,600 of NW_028277280.1, forward strand.
TAAGAAACTTTGCTATTTAATTCAATGCTCTAATTTACACCGCAAGAAAACATTTTTTGCATCCAATTTCCCATAGGGCTGAAGATCCTCATTAGAATCTCTTATTATTTTCGCTAAAATAACTATTTGAAACAGAGTTATGTTTTTAGAGAACGTTATGCATGGAAACTTTCTCATAAATAACAATACAAAAACAAAATAACACAGTTTATAATGTTCAAAATTGATATCATATTAATATCTCAACTGTACATCTCTTGGTTCTATTATTAATATTCCAACTTATACCTTTTTATAGCTTTGGGCAATCAGCAATATTTCTTATCGGCGATGAGACAAAGGAAGCTAAACCGGATGCTCTGTTTCTTCACAGTGGAGATGTTTTAATAATGTCCAAAGAATCAAGGTTATGTTATCACTCTGTGCCGAGGATTGTCCCTTGCACCGATTATCCTTGGAATAATATTGCTACGAACACTCGAGACGGAGAGAAAGAGTTTGAGAATTTATACAATGAATCATACTGGGAACTATTTGATCAATATATATCTACATCAAGAATCAATTTGAATGTTAGACAAGTTCTCTACGAAGGCCAAAGTTCCTTAGTTGATAATCACAGTAAAATGAAATCGGATCAGAAATAATAAAAGTTATAACACAGAAAACATGCTTTTTCATTTCATTATACATAATATTAAGTTGATTTATGTACCTATATAATGTACATACATAAATTCTAAATAATATGTAAAATATTTCAACTGATGATTTTTTATTATTAATTTATTTATAACCGCTCATAGTTCTTACATGATTAAGTACATCATGATTTACAATCATAAATAATATATATACCTATAAATACAAATCACTATTCGAAAATAAATAGCACGAGAGTAATAATCAAATTATTCATTAAATTCAATGACATATCTTGGAATGGTCTATCTAAACAGATAGCCACAGCGCCATCTGCACATTTGTAAAAAAAAAATTATACCAACAAGACGTTATGTGAAAATACCAGACCTGAGATGAGGTTACTATTGCTTTCCTGAGAAGGACAATTGCTGATCTCACTAATGCAAAAGGTAGTCTGCACTCTAATAGATTGCCATAAATTACTGGCCCTGATAAACTTCCATGTTCCTACAAGACCCAGACTCCGATGCATGTTTTGGTATGATTACTTGCCCACCACATACCACACAACGCATCCGAGGACATAAGTCTCTATGGCGGTGCCCACACAAATTGCTTATTACCAAATGAGAAGGTAACCCAGGAGTACATAGTATGCACTTCATTAGATCGAGAAAAAGTGGGAAGTGAATTCTTCTCTGACTAGGATGAAATTGATTGGACAATATCAATTCGCATCATTCAATTCGATCATTGTAGACCTGTTCAAGTTTCTGATAATATGTTTCCTTAATAGTGTCATCTTTATCTTCAGTTTTGGTGTGTACATTGATCAGTTAAACATTGAAAAATTGCATTTTTATACGTAGTGTGCACATTCTTTCATTTATGGGTTTAAAGTCCAGTATACAGCTTTTTGGTCTTCGATCGATAATGAAAGCCACTCCAAATTCATGATGCTTTTCATTTCCACAATGCATTATCGTATGTGTCCTCGTGTCAAATGTCTCAGATCCTGTCCATCTTGTTTCTTGCACTGCCATTATATCAATCTTATATTTAGTCATCTCCCTAGTGATCTCCCCTAAGGTTCCACTTCTGTACAGTGTTCTTGCATTCAAAGTAGCAATTCTAAAGTCAATTTCAATTTCGTTTGCTGGGTCCTTTCCTAAGTCTAGAATTTGTCCGAGGCTCTGTATTAGGTTGTTTTCTACAGGGAGGGGTTATTAGCCTTTCGCCCAACCCCCTACTGGAGGTCAAGGGTTTTTCTGTCGGAATTTTTCTTCCCTTAGCTGGTAAGGTTCCGGTTTTGTGGCGCCTAAGATCTGCCATTGCCGTCTCTCTATTGGCTGTGATCTATAAAGATCACATTTCCGGGGTTCGCGACGAGGACACTAGAGAGTAGGACTTGATTGTAGGGTTGCTGATGTTATGCAACATGGCGTGTCTCGGCATTTACCTACACCTGCTCGTCCAGCAGAGCAGGTATCACCTGGGCCCTACCACTCCTTTGAGAACCAAACTGCCATCCAAACTTTGAGTGCTCTCAAATGTTAACGGGACGTGGTGCTTTCCGCCAATACTTTTGCCCTTTTAGTTTGAGAGATGAAACCATCTGCGAGTGTGATGGACTAACAATATGGGACATGCCTTACCTTATATGGTGCTGTCCTGTATTTGAAGCGTAACAATATGAACTGGAAGCAGAATGCAGAAAGGGAATCCTGCCCTATAATATTGATGAGGCATAGTGACATAAATAATCAGTTATGAAGGTATTACCCTATTTTAGAAAAAAATATTTTAACAAAGAAGGCCTGTCAACTATTGCTGGTGACAGTCTGGCAGTCAGTCAGTCAGTCTTTCTTTTTGATGAGGTTTCTGTGGTTTCCTTATCACCAGTGCAAATGTAGATAGGTTCCTTTCATCGGCCACACCTGACTTCACCCCCATCCTGAAATTATTTAAAATCCCATTAAATATATTACCCCTGTCATTGACATATTGATACATAGATGTACCCTATAGAGTAAAATATTTTTAAAAGTACTGACACGAAAATGTACCCATAGTTACTAAATTTGTTTGTTTGTACCAGGGATGCATTCAACGATTATGCGTATGCTTACAAAAATAGGAGAGAACTCATTTTTGGTACAAAAAAAAATTGTAATTAACATTCATCTTTGGTGGATCCCAATCAGAATTTTTCCTCAAATTCCTTATAATTTCGACCCATTTATTTCTTTTCACTGGATGTGGGAATGCAAAAATAATATTGACTCAACATTATTATATTTTAAAAACGTATTCCTATCAGTGCGTCCCTGTAACTAAGGAGAGATTCGCAATTGCGCCGCTAGGCGTAGTTCGACGTTTTCAAAAAATAATATTTATATTTGAATATGAATTGTTTTAAGCTTTGTTAATCATCCGTGAACTAATATTTATCAATGAAAAGTTACACAATCCTTTTCAAATGTTTATCCAAAAGGTTTTTACACGGGGACAAGCCCGTTAGAACCGGAAGTGCATCCGTCAAGCATGTCCTATTTGCTAGCAAGAGCCAAAAGAGGTTGCCTTTGACAGCTTAAAATAATTCGCCTTAAATATTGGAACTCACATTGGTGTGCCCAACAGCCAGCTGCATAGCACACAATGCCTAAGAAAATGGATTTATAATAGACCGTTGAAGTTTCAAAAGACAACCTCCAGCTTGCAACTTGGCCAATCGTGCAACTTTGTGGAAACCCATCTTTCCCAAATTCACACTTTCCTTGCATGGAAGGTATGAGACAAATTTCTTTCAAGAATTACACCGAGGTTTGAAACCGAATTTGAAGGTCGAATAGAAGTGCCCAGGAATTTGATAGAAGGAGGACATACAAGATTGCCTTTGTGATATGGAATTCCCCAAGAATCCAACCTGGGCCCTCTTCTTTCCCTTCTATTTATACATTATATTGGTGACTCTATCAAAAACTCCGAGTACCTTCTCTTTGCTGACGATGTCAAGATTTTCAAATGTATTAAAATTGCTGAGGACTCATTTTGCCTCCAAAATGATTTAAGTAATTTATGGCATTGGTTTGTAACTAAAAAAAATACCTTTTAGCATACCAAAATGCTGCGTTATCCCATATGCTCGCTCCAAAGAAACATCTCTATTTCTTTACATGAATAATGCAATTTTACCACGCAATTACCAAGCTAGGGATCTTGATAATATTTTTTAAGCGAATTTCACATTTAAGTCCCATATTACTACTAGTGTTGTCGATAAATATAGTAAGATGCTTCAATGTGTACTTCGATACTCCGGATATTTCAATAATACTATTACAATTCACACATTGTATGATACACTAGTCAGCAGCATACTAAAATACTGTTCCATATTTTTGGACACTTCTTGAATCAAATGAACCACATTCTTGAAATTGGGAAGGTTCAAAAGCGATTTTTGCGATACTTATTTCTTAAAGAAAATAATAAGTATCCATTCTTGTATCAATCATTATTTCTAGCAGGGATGCTGGATTACAACACCCTCGAATCTCGTCGCCAAATTTCTGGAAGTATTAATAATCCAAATATACTGAAAGAGATCAGTTTGTATGTTCCAAATAATTATGCTAGAGCAAGATCTCATGCACTGTTTTACACACCCAGAAGCCGTACAAATGCAAGTCAGAATTCACGCATTAATAAGGCAATTCGTTGCTGATTTATTTATACTTTTACATTGTTTGTATTCTTTTTTTATACAGAATGATGTTCCCTCACTGGGGTGTCCCGTGCCTAGGGAAACATTTTACAAAATGTGAAACATGCCTAAGATTAGCTATTTAACAAAGTTAACATAATAATAACAATAAAAAAAACCTAATTAATCCAATTAACCTAATTATCATTAACATAATAAACAATAAAAAACTAAAATAATTCTAAAAAACATAACCAATTTATATAGACCAATAGAGCAAATTTCATAAACAGTACACACATTTTACCTATTTGGCTTGATCCACTCATCGATCCGTGTGCAACCCACCTCCACTATCCATTTCTTAATAGCAATTTTATATTGTGAGAACTTACTAATTGTCCTTATGGATATATGAATCTGTTTTTCTGTACATATCGGCAGTTACGCAGCTATCTGCTTTCTATTCATTAACTTCCAACTTAAATATACAGTATGCATTACGTAATGTGACAAACAACCCGTAAAGTAATGCAGACTACAATGGTTGAATAAATAAATATCAACTATGTAAATAGCGCAGCTCCACGTATAATGTTGGAAATATCTGGCCATTTGTATTAATTATGCAAGCTAAAATAAACATTTAAAATCCACGGATTTCTAAAGAAATGAGATTTATCAATGAATAGAAAATTCTCTTGTTTTTATGAAACATCCTATAGATTCTTAGCTAATAGCGGATTTTAAAGTAACCACAATATAAGATATTTGCCAAACAAGTTTTCTTTAAATATCTTAAAATTATACTTGTCAGCCTCGTGGTGTAGTGGTCAGCGCGTTTGCCTACCACGCAAAAAGTCTCGGGTTCGATTCCCGACATGGACGACATGAAATATTTATCTAAAAATATGGTTTTACACTAGAATATTTCGTAGTCCCTGGACTGGCACCTGAAGTAAAAGATTGAAAATTTTACCTTCTTGTAACACAAATGATCAAAATGCGCTGCGATTGGTGTACAAATGCAGTGCCCTATGCGCTATTAGGCGTGGAAAGGGAATGATGATGATGATATTTGATATCTAGTCACGTTATGGGTATCTTGATCATTTTTGTTAGATGAAGGTAAGATCATCAGTCTTACGCTTCAGGTGCCAGTCTAAGGACTATGAAATATTCTGAAAACAACATTTTAACTCTTCCTTCCCGGTGATGTGTAGCTAGTAAACATTGCATCAAATAACTAATATCTCTATAAATATAATATCATATATTCTGGCTTAAGATTTTCGGTATTCCTTTGTTATGCATTAACATATCGGTTAAAATATTTTTTTATTAAATGAATTATATCTTTCGGAAACAGAAAAACCATTTTATTAAAAAATCAGAGATAAATCATCAATACAATAGAACGTTTATCAATGTGTCGCATGTTGCGGAGTATGAAGTAAAAGAGTACTGAATATATAAAAGTCACACACTCGCTTTACGTACTGCAGGTTCGAAAGCGAGAGATACAATTTCACATGTCACATACGCAAACAGCAATGTTGCCAGTAGGTACTTCCGCCAGACGCCAGTTTGCCAATTAGTATCTCTCCGAGTTTTGTTATGAATGGTTCTTTCACCTGCGCTTTGAGCATAATCTAAAGTTTTTTTAATGTTTTTAGCAATTAGATAAAAAATATTATTCTTTTCGACTTAAAATATAAATAATAGAAGCAATTGCCCATAAATATTCATTTTTTTGGATTTAAAATATCTCATTTTTTTGCATATGTAATCACTACAAAGCACCTTAAAGCGGGGATGTTTTTGGCACAGTAAGGGAAGGGTTAAATAAATATTTCATGTCAACTAAGTCGGGAATCGAACCCGAGACCTCTTGCATGGCAGACATAAGAGTTGACCATTATGCCATGAGGCGGACATTGGTATATCAATACAGTGCCTTGTGCACCATTCGGTGGGAAGGGGGAATGATGAGTTACATTATGATGGCAATTATGTTGTAGGATATGTTGTTGAGGGTTCGGTTGGAGTTCCTACCCCAGTTAGAGATTGACAGAGAAGACACGAGGTTGCTGTTTAATGCGTATTTATTACATGGCAAATAAGATCCAGCACTTGGTTCTGTAGCACGAGCGTCGCGGCGATGATGGGTTGAAGAGACTGCACTTGAACTACATGCTGGAACTGTGTGATGTCATCGAGCTGGTCTGATGTGAACTGAACTGACTGACGTTGGCTGCGCCCTCTGGTCTCTTTATAGACGACGTTCCTTTGTAGTTCATTTCTTCATGGTAGGGACGATGTGAATGTACTGTAGAACGATGCCCTCTGATTTCATGTGAAATACTCAGAGTTGCATTTTACGAATGTATTGGATTCGATGGAAAATTATGACATTGCATCGTCGGTCATTAGTCTACTTCAGGTGAACTAATTTAAGACGTGTGTGTCATCGACTATGGACTATGGACCCTACAATGTTATTATATATTTTTGTTTTTTGTAGATATTTAAACTCCGTTTAGGTATCAATCAAACTTCTTGGTTTCAAAAATGCATTTACCTATAATCATCTATACATATCATTAAATCAAACCCACGATATTTAAATCAATGGGGGATGCCGCTACGTACGTACACCAATTTTGGTACTAAGGAATGTTTATCCCCCCAAAAAAAACACATTTAATCACCCGCATCGGCAGTCACACAACAACCTTCACGGCAATTAATATTGTCCCACAAAGAAATGGTAATGGTCACCCTACTTCGTGTTATATGACGCCAGCTATTACCGGGGCTTGTTTACGATAGTTTCAAAGGCTCCCTGCTGTCACCATTGTCGTACCTGACTGCGGGACAGAGATTCGAACAATTAAAGCAAGATATATTTGACGTTTTTACTATTTCGAACAATAAGAAAATGGCAGTCCGGACCCCGTTAAAGATAAAGTGGCAATTGAAGTTCCAAAGCGACTGACATTTATTATATTTTGGATACATATTCAAAATAGTGCCCACATAATCACTTTTTAGTTACGACATTTGTTGAGGAATGCTGTTAGAAGTTTACTGTCGCGAATATTGATTTTGATAGTCATACGCCGTTTATAATTTATAATACAATGAGGAAGTTCAGGGGTTCATTTTATTTTTCATATTTTAATAGACGATCAAACTAAGCCAAAACATTAAATTTATATTTTTATGTATCGTATTATCAGCGCTGTTTTATAAAGTTTCGTAATTTTGAAATTACTCCGCGTGTGACGTCACAAGTTCTCGGCTTACCGTGAACCATAAATCTATCACAACGATCTATCATTGGTTGATTCGGAAAAAACTAGTGACGTCGTTTAAAGTGTCTTTAGTTCTTAAAATATAGTGACGATATAACTTTGTTGTAACATCTAAGGAGTGATTAATATTGACACTCGAAAAATCTTTCATATCTGGCATATTTATATATATATTTCGTTAATATTTTTGGTTGCTTATGTGTATTTACCTCCTTGTTACTATTGTTCTAGTTATGCAATTTTATATTTTTTTGTTATGTATTTATACAGGATGTTCTTTAAACCCTGTCACATCCGAAACCGCGATTATCAGTATGAGCAAGAAGACATATTGGCACATTAAAATAAATTTTTAAAACGACTAAAATCTAAAAAATCTAATATAGAAAAAAAAAAACAAATGGTTGCTTACTTCTGCAGGGAAGAAACGAGAAGGGGGGAGGGGGGAGTCTGATACACCGTCAACCGTACGGCCGCGCCGCCCTCGCTTCTCCCCTGCAGAAGTAAGCAACTATTTGTTTATTTAAATATTTTATTTTTAAAAATTTTCTTCTTTCTAAATGTTTTTTTAAATATGCTAATATGTCTTCTTGTTCATACTGATCATCGTGGTTTTGGATGTGACAGGGTTAAAAGAACACCCTGTAAATGCGTTTGTAGAGTTGATTATTGTAATGGTATGCAGGTATACCAATGAACAAAAAGACTCGCCTACAGTCAGTATTAAATGCTGCAGCGAGACTTATTTTCGGAATCTCTAAGTTCGGTCATATCACTCCACTACTTCGGAAATTACACTGGATACTTTTTCCACAGAGGGTGGAATACAAACTCTGTTGGCTTATGTATAAATCACTACACAACTATGCTCCGGAATACCTAAGAGAACTATGCATTCGATATATTAGCCGACAGGCGTCTTACGCTTAGTTCGGCTATAGATAAAATAGAAAATTAAACAAAAACTAAATCACCAAGCGCAGAAGTAAATAAAAATATAAGTTTCGGTTAGCGCGAAAGATTCAACGCCCCGCCGCACTCCCTTACCGCGCTTCGCCCTAACTTAAAATCTTTATCAAAATAATTTAATAAAACTAAAAATGTTTGGAATGTGTACGGGCGCCTGTTTTGACATTTGGCCTCCGCGAAGACTTCGTAAGAAAAGTAATTTTAACTCCCAGAAAAGACTAAATACGACGCTGCGCTGGTAGTTTATATTATAATTACTTTCATATTCCTCCCACGTACTTGCTCTTTAAAACGCAATGACCCATCCAGCTCTGAGTAAGTAACTGCGTTTAATTTATTTCATCTGTTGGTTTTAAAGACCCAGAAAATTTCTGAACACACTCCAACACCAGGGGGCCTTCTCGCGCCGTAATATTACCATAAACATGGGTGACATTATTTTACACTGCATCGGCTGACCTCTGGGCCGATCGTCGAAACACCGAGATTTATCACCGCCCGATTTACATTTTGAATTATATCCTTGCGCTATCCGATCGTAATGAATCTAAACGTTGTATAATATTCTAGACTTTTTACGGTCCTAGTCAAAGAATGACAAAGTGGCAAGATAATTCTAAAGCAGTTGATCATTTAGTATTTAATAAAAAACAGACACATCACACCTTTAAAAAAATATGACGTATGACGATGACGCATGAAACGGACCAACCAGATTACCGCGTTTTAACGCCTCAAAACATGAAGATGTGTCTCTGTAAAATAAATTATTCATCAAATTAAACCCTTACGGGTTACATACATTTAACAAAATATTTTCACTTTTAAAATTCACATTCTACTGTTAATAATAATATTTTTAACATCTTTTGTAAAGGTTGTCTGAGTCTTTTGTTTAGTTTTGTCTGGTAGTTTATTGTATAATTTCTGTACATGGTTTATTAGTCTCGATTGTCCTTTTCTCGTTTTAAAAGATTGTATATGATAATTTTCTGATATTCTCGTATTGTGTTCATGTTTACTACAGTTTTTTTCAAGTTTTAATTCTTCGTCTACAATTACATCAGTGGCTAATTTATGAATAAATTTTAAAGATTCTAGTTTAAAGAGTTCAGTTACATTTAATTGCTTAGTTTGCTCAAAAAGTTCTTTAGTTGCTGTTAGATAGGGAAGGTCATATACTAACTTTAATATTTTATTTTGCTGTCTTTGTAGTCTGTTTATGTCATTTTGATTTCCTGTTCCCCATAGGAGTTGCATATAACATATTTTGGTTTTTACATAGGCTTCATACGTGATTTTTTTTTTCCTTTATTGGAACAAAGTTTTTGATTTAAAAAAATAGACTCGATAAAGTCGCCACTTTGCTAATTAAATTGTTGATATGAATTGTCCATGTCAATTGTCTGTCTATTGTTAGTCCTAAGTATTTAACATGTTCAATTTCAGTTAGTCGTTCATTATTTATGTAAGCATCTACTTTGTGACATTTTTTTTTTCTTTCAGGATTTGGTTTATCGTATCCATATTTCCATGCTTGGTAATATTATAAATGCGAAAATGTGTTTGTATTTCTTTCCCATCAGAACGGGCCGACCAATCGACGTGATTTTATGCACAGAGATAACCGGGGAGGGGGTAAAGTATCATAGGCTACTTTTTGTCCCGAAAAAAACACCTCACTTCGTCGGGAAAATTTTTAGTGGACAACTGAATGAAATTCGTTTTTCATTTACAGTCCGCCTTTTCGTTAACAAACGTAACTGGTTTATTTTTCACAAAATTACTGATAAATTCTAGAGTACGACATAATATCTTGCAGCTACAGAGCGCATGGATAGTTAAAAATCTAGACCTTATTTTTTATAGGTGAAGTAAATTTTATGATATTTAGTTAGTTAATTTACATAATATCGAAGATAATATTATCAAACATCTTGCAAATACAAAGCGCATGGACGAATGAAATTCTAATCCATTGTTTGATGATTTACTACTTCATCACTGTATATTGCAGTGGCCTACGCATTTTTTCTGAAAACGGTATATTTAAAGATAAATAATTATTTAAGAATACGAAATGAATGCCGCTTTAATTAATTACGTCCTATTTTCCGGATCGTTTTCATTCAGATGCCGTCAAGAAGGGGGCGAAATTAATTTATCATATTTTTTAGTGTCGCTATTCCGTGTCCAGTGTCCAAAACATACATTATGGTAAGTAAATCTACCCTTGTCCTACATTACAAGAAGCGCCTCAAGATCTGAGCCTTTCAGAATAAAAAGTCTCGCTTTTATAGAACCCTTTTTCGCAGAAAGGGACCCCATAAAAAAGGAACAGGAAATATTTTTTTAGCGGGGTAAGTACGCAGTCAACCCCAATAATTTGACGAAAGTAGAATAAGTTCTAAAGCACGTACGTGTATAAATGAACTATGTTTTGATACTTTTTCTGGACGTAACTGGAAGCGTAAAAACCGTGCCTCTTGTTACGGAACTTTCTAGTACATTTTTATTTATTTATTTAAAACTTCAAGTACAAAGAATAAGTACTTTTGCGGAATTATTGCTAAAAGAAATATCTTCCCGCCGATCAAAAAACAGACGTTCAAATGAAGAGTTGGTCAAAAATTACTACTTAAAAACAAAAATATTTATCAAAAAGATGTATACATAAAAATAAAAAAACCTAATTAATTAAAAATAGCAGCTGTTTTTTAATTGGGAGATAAGGCTTGCACATATTAACTTTGAAAAAATACGTTATGATATATTAAAGATGAGGAATGTGGAATCAGATAATGATTTCGGAAGAAGAGAGAAAGAGGAACCAAGGAAAGAAAAGGGATAGAAATATATATTTTTTAAAAACAGTAAAATACAGGTAGTTCAGGATTCTGAGGATATTTATTTATTTATTTTTAAAGAAACAAACAGTCGACAATGATATAGTAACATTTAAAAAAAAATAAAGTTTAAAGACAGACCAGCAAAGTTTCTAAATAAAAATCATACATATTATTAAATTGTGTTACAACAAAAGGATGTGTTTATGTGTATTTGTATGAGCGTAAGTGTAGATGTGTGTTTATGTGTATTAGTGTGGGAGTAAAGCTAGGGTTTCCTAGGACAGCGGTGCCCGTATCTTAACGGCCGTAGTGAACGGTGATGCGGTGGACAGCCGTCGTAGTGATAACTAGAGAGTGGTTTTATTTTTTAACGGTGTTATCAACACCATTTTTATAGGAAACCACTCTCTACTCACCATTACGACGGCTGTCAACCGCATTAATGTTCACTACGGCCGTTAAAATACGGGCACCGCTGTCCTAGGAAACCCGAGCTTAAGTGTTCAGGAATGTGCATCATTAAATAGTAAGTGGGATCGTATCAGAGCCAGAAATAATAAGTCTTAATTTATTTTTAAATAAATTAAAGGGTATGTAAAATATACCGATATATGAAAAAAAAAACATTAAAGTTAGAGCAAGAACGATAGAGGAAAGATTGTTGTGCATAGTTAGTGCTACAGACTGGCAGATGGAATAAATACTTATTTCACGCGAAAGGGGACATTAAGATTAATTTTGGAGAGTAGATTAAAAGAGTCTAGTTTTTTATTTTATAATTTATGTAAATAGCATAATTCAGATACAGTGCGTCTATTTTCAAGGGTAAAACATCCATTTTGTTTGGCAGATTGGCTGTAAGTACAAAGCGTTTTATTGTTTTTATAATCTAGGTACTTTAAAAAATTTCGTAGAACATTTTCAATCCTTTCTATGTTTGTCATGTATTGAATTGTATATATATGTAGTAATGTTTCAGGCGTTTGGTAAAGGTGCGTTTTTTATATGAAGAGGTTGCTCATTCCAAAGTCTAGCACTTTGAACGGAAAATAAATAATTGAAAAATGATGTGCTACTCGAATTTCGAGGAATGGAATGTTTTCCCTCCTGAGAAGAGCGAAGCAAAAGACCACGATCAGAAGGTAAATGAAATTCTCAGTTTGTATATTAAATTAAAACGTCTAAATGGTCTAAAATATAAAGCAAAACACAACGGTTTTAATTTTTGTCACAACAAGAAATTTCCGTTGATATCAAAAATAATATTTTTATATATTTTATTCTCATCGCTATGATTTATTAAAATTTTAATTTTGAAATTACTCCGGCCGTCATATCACAAGTTAGTGGAATTTCATTTTGAGTATAAATTATCATAAAAATATACCACAGGCTATCAAGTTTTTCTTTAAAATATTTTTTTTTAAAGCAAGAATTAGAATCATTATCAAAACGTAATGTTACAACTCTACCTGGGGGGATGAAGAATACAGTTCTGTGTTTGAAATAGAACCAGAACCCTCCGACGAGTATATTTAACTCGACCGCTAGTCTTGGGTAAAAATCCTAAAAAGGAAATCGAGTGGAGATACGGCTGCCTTATTGTGTGTGGTTGACACGTCTGCTTACCATTTTGAGGCCCTGGGTTTGATTTCTGGCGGGTGGACGTAAAACATTGATTTTAAAAGTTTTTCGCACTGATCTCCTTACCTTCACGTAACATATGATCGAAGTGTACTGCATTTCGTGTACCAATGCAGTGTCCTTTACACCACTGGGTATACATAGGGAAATTATGACGATAATTACAACAAAAATCAATAAAACTTTACTTATCTCTCTAGGGTAAAGCAAGCAAAGAGTGCGCACTACCAACAACTTTAATCATATGAAAATACATCATTTTCTGAAACAAAATAATAATGTATTGTTAATAAGTCAACAGTAGAAAATATGTTTTTTTTTGCGTACTCTTTTCTACTACCTGGTAAGAGTGCGCACAACCCTTTCATCGAATAATGTTAATTTGTTGCACAAAAAAATACTATTGGATGCTCCGAAACCAATGTAGTCAGTGCACTCATCGTACCACCGTGTTTCATATTTTTAATTAGATCCAATCCACTTCCGGTGAATTGACGTATACCTCTCTGCAAAAAGGGCAAAAGGGCAAAAGGCTTATTGGCTCATTGGTTTACCATCAGTTTTTAGTTTCTTCCCTATTTTATTTGATTTTCCTCGTAATATTTCTACGCCTTCCTTCTTCTGTTCTTCCTTTTTTGTGTCTTTTTATATACATCTTTTATAGATTATGCATGCGTTTTCTTTGTTGCGTGCTCTTAGCTTTGGCATACATTTTTTGACATAACCATAATGATTTATAAAATGACATTCAGTGACAAAAAAAATTCACATAAAAAAGTTAAGTGATCATTAAACAAAATAAAATAATACTCACACTTGCTATACCTGTCTTGTAATAGTCTTTTTTTTTAATCGATTTTTGGGTTAAAACCACCAAAAACATAAAATGTTTTTTTATAAGAAATGCAATCCAATACGCGATGTGGACGACACGCCGATTGATAGTTTGGGCGAAAGATAACCGATTCAAATTGCAGTTTTGTTAACTTTGGAAACGTGTTTCGAATAAATCTCGATGCGTACTCTTTGGTAGTGCGCACTTTTTAGTTGCTTTACCCTATGTGTGAGTTTGCTTCTGTTATTATAATTTAATATGTATATTTGAATACACAGTAGATACAGCTCATTAAAATCTTTAAAAACCTTTGATTTATGTCAGCGTATCAATAAGTTAATATGTAAATTATTCTGGTGCGCCTACTAACACAACCAAAATTAGTACGTTTTTATGGTTCAGTGACAGGTATTGACACATTAACATAGGATTATCAAACATTTGAACGCACTGTTGTTTAATTAATTGCGGAATTCGGTTAATATCCTAATCATGTCATAGTACCCTGATACTCGATTTGGCCAAAATATGTGCGGCATTCAGAATGTAGTAATAACTGTAATGTCTCTGAATACCGTACTTGCGAAATGAATAACCCTTAATAGTAATTGAATTCCTGCATCGATGGACTAATTCACGCCCGATCGGATTAGGATCGAGATGAATGCGCGGCGATTTGATACACTTGAAATTGCTATCTCAACAATACATCAGCGTTTAAATCCTTCCGATGCGACACATATTAATCGGAATATTATGTCGGACGCAGTGGGTCGCCAGGGTAACTCGTGCCGGTCAAACTTGCATTCTGAATTCGACTCGCGGAACATTCTAGAGATGATATCGCGAGAACTTACCTGCGTATTTTTTATTATGAGAACCTTTGAACATTTTCCAGGTCTCGTCAAGATTTTCAGGTATTTGGCCACTTTTTTGGGAATTAAAGACTCATACTTTTCATGTTCCCCAGATTAATTAATTTTTTATTATTAGTTGCTCAATCACAATGGCCGCACTTGTTGGTAATTACCGACGCGACAAAAGGATTTGATATTTTTTAATATTGCCACACTTCGAGTTAATATTTAATGTCATTATTCAAAATATTTACGTTTTGCGATGTGTATTACCTCATCATCATCATTCCATTTTCGCACATAATAAAATGTGAATTGATATTTTCTATATTCGTAATATAAATTTAATCATCGGAAACATTCTATGATTCCTCGTATATGTGAAGAATTTAATAGTCTTGATATATTTGTGGCAACACTATAGACGTCACACGCGACGTCGCGCGCCAGGTCCGAGTGACGAACAGGACGAGACACGTTTTGGCTGTGTTCGGTGACACGTTCTTTAGACAAAAACTTGATTTAATTTTAATTGTTACGATTTCATACTTTTTCTTAACTGCTTTTTTTATGTTTTACAAATTAGATTCTTTGAGTTATTTTTAAGTATTTCTATTCTCTATTATATGAAGTTTAGTTAAGTTTATATATTGTATCTTTTGTATTAATAAAAGATAATAAATCCGGAAGAACAATGTTTTACTCTATCTGTGCTTTACACATACCATGTTAGTCTGAAGATTTATCCAAAACGAGCGTGAAGTAAAAAACGTTCTCACGAGACGATTTTTACGGAACGATATCAACACGGATAAATATTTAGCAATTTATGTGGAACCTACTAGGCAGTCGACATAACCCGACGTTTAGTAGGTAATAAACATCTACTTTATATTTAACACTGTAGTAGGTACAGAAGACAAATAATGTGTGTATATGTATGTTCATATGTATGTATGTATGTATGTATGTATGTGTATATATGTATGTATGGATATGTATGTGTGCATGTACGGGTATAAATATGTATGGATATGGATGAGGATGATATATAGATATAGACTTACATATAGATATAGATATAGATATAGATATAGATATAGATATAGATAAAGATATAGATATAGATATAGATATAGATATAGATATAGATATAGATATAGATATAGATATAGATATAGATATAGATATAGATATAGATATAGATATAGATATAGATATAGATATAGATATAGATATAGATATAGATATAGATATAGATATAGATATAGATATAGATATAGATATAGATATAGATATAGATATAGATATAGATATAGATATAGATATAGATATAGATATAGATATGGATATGTTATTAAATAATGTTTTTAATAAAATGCTTTGTGCCTATTAAATATGTACACACTTCTGTTTAAAATTTTGGAACTCCGGTTCTGTATTTATTTATTTTTTATTTAAAATTGCGTTATAATTCACTTATTTTTTGCTTTTTTTTTACACCTTCTAAATAATTTTTTTTGAAAGCATAAATTACGTGTACTTTTTTTCGCTCCCTATAACTAAGTTATTAGTAATTATTATTATAAAACCATGTAGGACTATCATATGATTAATTGTAAAGGATCTTTACCGACAAGCCATATTCATTGGCTTGGTGAGTCCTGTAAAAAAAAATAATTGAAAAATGTTTTAAAATAACTAAAATGTAATATTGTATGTAAATAATAAATAAATTAAAAAAATAACAAAATGGGCTTGATTTAGAATAACAGAGAACAGACGTTTTGTCTCTTTTCTTGCTCTTAATCATTAAATGAAATACAATTTTCCACTCCTACTTTCCTTCAATCATCCTTCACCACTACTTATCAATTTCCTTCTTTTCCTTCCCACTATCTCCTTGTTTTGTCCATATTTCTTTCATTTATTATTTATATAGTTTAAACTTTAAACCGTCGTCGCTTAATTGCAGTATAATTAAGTGAATACATATACTTGGATGGCAGGCCCTACTATGTATATATTTTTTATAGTTTTTATTTGGATTGATTTAACCTGTACATTTGTTTGTATTCGAAATAAATAAAACAAAAATTATGATTTCTATTTTCAAAACCAAGTAATCTCGTCATCAATATAATAATAATATATTTATTTCATAAGTATTTTGAATTAATTACGATACTCCACTGGCAAAGACACACAAGTGACCATACGTTAATCTTGGAATTATTCCTCTCACCTCTGTTTTTCTCAGCTCCAACCTTTTACTGATTGTATCAAGAGAAAGGTAAATGATAAATCATTAAAAAGAGAAGGAACTTCGATTTAAATGTGAAATACATAAATTAAAATATACAATTGGCAAAATATAAGCGCTGATACTTTTTGTGACTAATGCCGATTTTTTTCTTACTAAAATGAAGGAAATTCGCTAAATTAAAATTTGTCAAGTTGACATTGATAGAACAGACATTACAGAAGAAATATTGTACATGACTGTCATACCAAATTAACATTTTGAGCGATTTTTATTTCACATTTCTAGATACACTGTATACTTGTAATGTCGTATTAAACAGACTTCATGAACTCGGCAATAGTTATTCCCACGTATCGGATACATTTATTGTAGGGTATTGTTCCTATAGAACAAACCTTTTGAACTTTTTCAAAGATGGTGAATGGTAATTATATTTATTTACTTATACATTACATAATATATACAATTTTTTGTTCACTTTGCCCAGCTTTATAAAACAGTACTTGACGATTTTCTTGTTATATTACTTAAAAATATTTTATTTTTTAATTTGTTTTTTACATTTATTCTTAAATTGTTTAAAATTTCTACTGAATATGTTGTCTAATTTTTAGGTTTAATATTTTTTAAAATCTTGTATGATTTTTAGGTTTAATTTCTTTTTTATAAATCTCTGGTTTAAGGAAATTTATGTTTTTTTAAAAAAAATAATATTAAGCCTTAAGTATTATAAATTTTTGAAAACTTTTTTTTTTTTTTGAACTTATCTCGAAATTAACTGTAAGTATTATTAATTCAAAGTTAATACTACGAAATTTATAACCGAAAAATCACCACCAATTATCAATTCATGTCCGCTCCCTCGTTGGAGCATATGGTGTCCACGAAGATCCTGCAAGCATCTTTGTCGACTGCCAGCTCCTGTGCATCCTCCTAAGTCAGGTTCGCGTCTCGTAGTTCTGACACAAACTGCCGACGAATAGTCAGCAGTGGACGTCCAGGACGTCGAGATGGCCAAGCCAGCCGTATCCTCTCGCTTGATGACAGTTGTCACCGGAGTTTGCTGCGTCTGTTCTCTTATTACTTCATTCCTTACAAAGACAAACCACCGCACACCCAAAACTCTTCTGGGACACCTATTCTCAAAACTCAGAATTTTGCTGTTTTGGACCCTTGTGAGGTGCCACAATTCCTACGTTCTTCTTCCTTTCCGAGGCGGGATCTGGAGCATGCGGCCGCGGTCTCAATTCGGAACTAACATTGTATTCCTTCACTGTCATACTGAGAAATCAGAAAAAGGTGATTGTGCCGACCATGTGTATTTGATTGATCACAAATTGACAATACTGCATTGGGGGGTACAATGAAAGCTTTTAAAGTTTCTTTGTTTTGTTATTTTCGCTGTTTGATTGTAAAGAAATATTAAATTTTCGCTTAGTTAGTTTTTCAAAATTTATAGTGATAAATCTTTCTGAACAGTTTCGGGAAAGGGTTGGATGCTTTCATTGTAATTGAAAAGCCATGTTTACAAGCGCCTAATAGATGGCATTTTAATTCGTGGGCCTTCTTAGCCTTCTAGATATTCATGTATTAGACGACTAATGCAGTCCGCGTCATGTGACTCTGAGACTTGTAAAAAACAAGTACATAAAATCGGGTTGTGGTCCTGTGGCTAGTGTCTCGGACTCACGGACCAAAGGTCTGTGGTTCGAATCCCACTCTACCCCAACTTGATTCCATTTTCTAATAGTGAGTTATTTACAACTCGTTGAAAATGGCCCTCAAAATTAAATATTTGGGTAAATCATAAGAACGCAAATATTTCTTTTTCACTAAAAAAAATAAATAAAATATATATGTATAAATATATATAGTATATTTATTTATATTGTTTCATTTTAAATAAATTACATCCTAATTTATAAAATAATTGTAATTTCAGAAGTTTTAGTTTAAAATGAGCACTAGATTGTTATTATAAAAAAGTTTTTTTATAAAAACACATCAACAACAATAACAAACCATCACGCCGTTTTTCCGAAGGGTAGGCAAAAAGGATAGAATGCCACATCACTCTATCATTGCATACAGATCTCGCTTCCTCTTCATTCATACATCTTTTCATGCACCCTCGCCGATTATTCCGACTTTTGACAAGTCCATCTTCAAGTATTTGTTAAATTTGTTAATGCCATGTCTTTCTCGGTCTTCCTCTATTTATGCATCCATCAACATTCGCATTGTAAATATTTTTAGCCGTTCTTTCGCTGTCCATTCGCTCTATATGTCCAAACCAGCGCAGAGCTCCTTTCTGGATTTTGTCGATAATGCCTATCTCAGCATTACATAATGTACGGATCTCGACATTTGTGCATCTATCGTTCATAGTTTTAGCACACATTCGCCAATTTAAAAAAAAATAATAAGCCTTATTAATAAAGCATTCAAAATGCTAGGTTTTTTTAATGCGAATGTCTAATGACTTCAAAAACATTAAAACATTTATATTGCAATATAACACATATGTGAGAAGTCAATTAGAATATGCTTCAATTATATGGAATCCCTAATATGAAATATATATAAAAAACCTAGAAAGGATACAGAAGAGATTCATTAATTTAATAAAATATAAATTTCACTGTACACCAAATTCATTTCAAAATCTGGAGTATAGAAGAGTGATTGCAGATCAATTATTCCTGTTTAAACTGATAAACAACATCGTAGACTACCCTTTACTTATAAGTTCTTTAGAATACCTTGTACCCAACAGAATAAGACTCCATACTACATTTAATTTGACAGTACCTAGGACTAACTCAAGGAAAAACGACTTTTTCTTTAGAGCATGTCATTATTACAATACTGTTCTCTCCTGTCACGCAGACATTTTTCATCTCTCTTATATGAAATATAGAAAATTCCTCATAGACAGTACACCCGTTTAGTTTTACGATGTCAGTAATTATGTTTGTATTCGTATGTTCATTATTATATTTTTGTACCTTTTACATTATTTTTATATAACTTTTTTCTTTTCTTATTCTTTAAATTTAAATTTATCTTGTTTCTATTAACTTTATTTTTATAACTGTGAATAAGTTTATGTATTTTTATTTTATTTGCAAGTTTCTAAGTGCCTAACAATTGTTAATTGCTTTTATTTTGATACCGATAATGTACTTAATCGATATCTTACACCACTGTGAAAAAAATTTATTGACTGTTTTCACAATTTTCGTTCATATGTATTCTTATTTTTTTTTATACAATATATGTAAAAACTGTTGTTTTTTTCCCAAATAAAAATAAATAAATAAAATAAATAAATAAAATAAAAGAATGCATTTCGACAGCATTCAGCCTACTTTCATCCCTGTTTTTCCAAGTCCATACTTCGCTCTCATACATCAGAGTCGGGTCCAGGACTTCATTGTAAACTGCTAATTTTGCATCGAATAGTATTAAATCCTAACAAAATAAAAACAAGTAAAAACCAAAAAAGTTTTCATTGTGAGTTAAGTCATGAAAACGAATAGGTAATGATTTCTAAAACATTTATGTTTGTAAGTGAAAATTCTTGATGGAAGTTCACTGTAATTTATTGTAAAAATAAAAGACAAGTGATACTTTAATCCACAAATATTGAATATCCAGTGACCGGTTTCATCGCTTTCGCGACATCTTCGAGATTGGTATCATTATTATGGGTAAAATAAAATACTTAAAGTCATTAAAATACTATTAAATCAACTCATTAGTTAACCCGAAAAAAAATTGATAATGATCCTTAAGATAAAAATAACTTTATTTAATTTACTTTCATATAATTTTGAATTCTCTGTCTTTACCTCTGTTTTGTATAACTACATTGAACTCCTTAATAAAGATACCAGTCTCGAAGATGTCGCGAAAGCGATGAAACCTGTCGCTGGATATTCCAAATTTGTGGATTAAAGTATCACTCGTCTTTTATTTATATAATAAAAGTGATGATTTCCACTTGTGGCACTTTCATCTATTTATGATATATTTTTAGTGCATAAAGGCTTACCAAGTAAGGAATTTTCCCACATAATTTACAAGATTAATCCTCTTCATTCCACGCGTACCTTTATTTTGTTTAATCGTTTTGCATATTTTCAAAATTCATCTTGATATTATTTCTCGAAACAAAATGGAAAAACAAAGATAAATCAGAAATCGAATATTCTTAATTTATCTAGGTACGCAATACGAAATACGAATGTGCATTTGAGTTGAAATGTTTTTGTAGATCTAAGCACCATTTATTATGTAAATACAACACATATACACAAGACATAATGTGACGTACATATATATCGTTCTATTCCCGGATAAATTTTTAGTATCTGGGTACTCGGTATGTATAAATAGGGACATACAAATGTATTATGAACTTCAATATGTTATGATAATGTACCTTCAGACATCCCACATGTGCGCATGTGAAATGATAAAATAATACAGACGTTATAATATCAACGGTGAGCTTTTATCAAAATATTATTGGTTCAAAGATAGCCATTGACGAGGTGCCTTGTTTTTTTAGTAGCTGTAATAACTTAGGAGGACCCTTATGCAGAACTGTCTTTATTTTACCACGGTTTGTTGTTCAATTTAACCCCGCGGTATTTGGAACGGTTTTCATTTTTGAGTAGGTAATATTTTCCTTGTGTTGACTGGCAGAATTATGTATTATTATTACGGATAATTTATATTGCGTGATTTAAAAAAAAAATTGCTTTAGTTGTGATTTTATTTTATTTTATTTTTTATTTTATTTATTTGGATAACCAACACCTATGCTTATCTTATATATATATATATATATATAACAAAACAAATAACAAATAAGCCAATTACAGGTTTTCACAAGTAGCATCACAATAAGTTAAAAAGATTCTCGAACATAAAATGAATAGTAATTTAATGTAAATTCAAAAGAAAAGAAAAAATACTACGAATTATTTCAAAAGCAAACGCCGTACCTCATTAAGATTATTTGCAAATAAATCTTATGTTAAATGATTTATTTATTACATCAAAATTATTAAAAGTTCGCCATAAATATTAATTTTGCCCATAATTAGATGAAACAAGAGGTATGTGAAGAAGAGGGTTATTTCTTAAAACTTTGGAAGGAACATTGATAGAAAGTTTGCATAGTAGTTCAGGACAGTCGATTGAACCAGAGGCAATTTTTAGTAAATAATAATTGATGACGTACAATAAATTAATATCCTAACACATCTCGAAGCTACGGAGCGCATGGAGGATACATTTTTTTTCTATCACAATCTATTTGTATATTATTAGTGAATGTTATAACTGCAACTTTCTGAAAAAGAGACTAGCTCTTGTGCTTGGAGAGTGACTTACACTGTTAAAGTTTTTTAGTAACTTGAAGTTATATTATTTCGAATATACACAGAAATAAAAAAAAAACAGAAAATAATAATACGGTAATACTAATTAAAATAGAATACTGTTCTTACTCTGGTTCGAAAAATGTGTTTAAATTTACTTTAAATTTATTTCCTGATATATTAGTTTTAATAGTTTTTAGTTCATTGTAGAGATTATTATAATTTTTTATTCCTTTGAAAACAAAACTATTTTGACTATGACTTGTGTGGGATTTGGGAATTTCGATATTATTTGGATATCTGAGTGACTTATTCATCTCAAATTCGTTAATTTTTTTCACGTTTATTTTTTTCAAAACTCCAAAATGATTGCATAAAAGATAAATTTGAAAGGGCCGTAAATCTTAGACTGATTGATGAATGTGTGGAAAATATGAGTATTGATGCAATGTGGGAATGTTTGAAAAATGGTATGTGTGAATCTGCGATAGAAATATGCGGTACAACGAAACAAGGAAGAAAGAAAGGTGATTCTTGGTGGGACGATGGAATAAAAAAACTAGTGGAAGAAAAGAAGGAAGCATGTTTAAAGCTGCTGACAGTGAATAAAGCGATTGGTAGTAGGTATGCAGAATTAAAAAGCATATATAATTAATGTAAGAAGAGAGTGAAACAAGGTGTGTGTGAACGAAAGAAATTGTTGAAAGAAAAAGAGGGAATCAAAATGACCGAGAACTTCCAAGAAAATATAAAGATATTCTGGAAAGCGGTGAAAAATTCCCAAAACAGTAATGAAAGTGGATGTATGACAGCTATAAAAGGAAAAGATGGGAAAATGGTGACCAATGATAGTATAATAAAAACAAGATGGAAGGAATACTTTGAGGAGGTGTATGAAACACATACAGGAAATATAAGCACTGCAGCACCTCCTCAAGGGAGGTAAAACAGTCTGTGCTGACGCTGTCAGAGATAACCATCAGGAACATAAGAATTGATACTCTCTAAAATGGCCGAGTTATTAAAAAATGGGTCAGTGTAGACCCATCCCTTCTCCCTAGATAGGTGTCGTGTATTCAAATTAAAGATTCACTTTCATATTATGTTGAGTTTATCATTAATTTTGTAACTTGGTTAACTATAACAACGGTTCGAATATAATAAATGAAAATGCAGACAATACTGATTAAATCTACCTGTATTAATGAACAAGAATTGAATTTACGTTTGCGTTGAATGTCGTTAGCTGTGTCGTGTCGGTCAACCGGTAGGAGCGCTGAG
Organism: Micrasema longulum; assembly: GCF_059751315.1. Taxonomy (NCBI): domain Eukaryota; kingdom Metazoa; phylum Arthropoda; class Insecta; order Trichoptera; family Brachycentridae; genus Micrasema; species Micrasema longulum. The sequence goes on from NW_028277280.1 coordinate 1,134,362, forward strand.
CGGAGAGAGCCTGATTTACGTTTCCGTTTCGCGGTAGTTGACGATAGATAGGTGACGTTTTAATTTGGCGTGTTGGTGGGCCTGGTACTTGATGTTGCCAGTGCCCATAGGTCTATAGAACTAGTGTATTATTTAAAGTCTCAACGTGTCATTGATAAAAAAAAATTGGATATGAAAATACTTTTCTATGTTTTATTTTATTTAAAAAAACAAGAAAAATTACATAAATAAATGAGTAAAAAAATAATTCATACATCCAGTAAAAGATTTTTTACAAGAAATCAAAAGGACATCTCTGCATGAAGGTCAAGGATGAGGAAATAAAGTGAGGTGAATAAACTCACAAAAAAATAATAAAAATAAAAAATAATGAAAATAATAATAATACCTAATAATAATCATAGTTTATCAACAAAAAATACAACTGCTTTATCTATTACAAAATATTTATACTTACATAGGTTAAAGATTTCTCTGGATTATTAAGTGCACTGTGTTTTCAAATAAAAGGCATTAAGATATAAAAAAAGAATTGTGAATATAATTTTAATTCTTGTTTAACTGTTTTGTAATCCTGACTGTATTTTTGGTTTGAATTTTAAAAATATATTTTTCATAAGTATAATAATATTTCCCTTTTGATTTTAGTTTAAAAAAATAATATTTCCAACAAGGAAGTTCAGTGCTACAGGAAATTGGATATATGTTTTTTCTTACACGCGGTAAAAATTCAAGCACTCAATTGTACTGCGAAGTTTCTCTAAAACAAATATTTAAATTTCTTTAAAATAAATAAGAATATTTGTGTACAAATAAACTACTCTAAATGACGTCATATTTTTTTGTAAATCAACCAATGACTGAGTGTTGTGAGAGATTTTCGGTTTCCAGTAAGACAACCCGTCAATCAGGACAACCGGAGAGGATCAGTGACGTCACGCGCAGAGAAATAAAATAATACAAAACTCATAATCGTAGCGATGACAGTACGACACATAAAAATAGTTTAAAAAAAAAAATTGGCTTATTTTGATAGTTTATTAACAAATAAAACCAAATAAAAACTACTGGACTTTCTCATTGTTCTAGATCTCGTATTTATATTTAATAACGCAGAAATATTATTTAATAGGGTCAAAGCACCAATGAATGACCATTTAAGGTTCAGCTTGTAGTGAAATCCACATTAAAGGTATAAATGTCATTATTTAAGCATACAAAATAAAAGAAAACAATAAAAAAACACATTAATTTTTCTAAGTACTTTTACTTTTTTATTGAAATACGAGTATTACAATTATAATTAATATTACTCCAAAAAAATAGCAGAATCACCAGTGAATGACCACTACTACCCCAGTAAAAATAATACTCAGATTTAGTTGCATCATAACATTATAAAACACCCTTTACACTTTGGTCGGGTTGTGGTCCCGTGGCTAGTGTCTCGGACTCACGGACCAAAGGTCCGTGGTTCAAATCCCACTCTACCCCAACTTGATTCCATTTTCCAATAGTGAGTTATTTACAACTCGTTGAAAATGGCCCTTAAAATTAAATATTTGGGTAAATCATAAGAAAAAGTTAGAATATGGATATATTCAAAGAATTGCATAAGAAATAGCATCAGATGAAACACTTACCACACCTTTCCGTATAAAAACACCGCCAATCTCAGAACAATAACGGGAAGACGCACTATTACCTTTTGACAACTCACAGTTAAAAACTGATAGATTTGTTTCTTACCAAAATATGTGTCCGCCTACTGCTTTTGTCATAGTTTCTAGTGTTAAAAGTTTTTTTACTGGACACATGTAGCAATTCTTATTATATTGTGTTTTATTAACCAGTGGTCATTTACTGGGGGGTGGTCATTTCCTGGTGCTTTGACCCTACGTGGTATTTGTACATTTGAAGTAATATCCTTTACCGCTTTTTCCCAATGGTAGCGTATTCTATAGGCTTCCAATGACTATGTATAATTCCCTAAAAGATCTACGGCAGGTTTTGTTTACTTAGGTATACGCATGAGTACTTAAAAGATAATGCATAAACACTACAGCGATCGGCATGATCCTAACTTCATACGAGGAATTTACTTAGAATGAGATGCCACATACAAAATATTATTATAGGCACGTGAAGAGGATATTTTTTACCGAGTAAATAATGATACGACTACTTAAACACGCCCGGAAAACAAAGCTGGTAAAAGCACCTTCCTGAAGCTGACAATGTAAAAATTTAGAAACGGAGGTGATTTAAATTTTAGGCTGCGCAGCGAAAGCGTTTTATGATATCATAACCTAAAAATGAACTGTAATAATAATTCAATGCAACTTTTTATGATTTTAAAAACCTTGTCTGTGAATGCTTGAATTAAAACCAAAATACTAAGGTGCTTAGATATTTACAAGGCATCGCTGACGGGTAAAAAACCACATTTAAGAAAAAAATATATGTAAAAAATACATTAAGTAAAATAAATAAATTTCAGTGTATATTAAAATAAAATAAATAAATTTCAATGTAATTCAGATCAAAATCACACAATTTATTTAAAGTATGCGTGTTTGAAAAAGCCCAAAATTTAGATTATTAGTATTATCATATTACAACAGAGATGAAGAACATTTCAGAAGGTAATTTAGGAGTCTAGGCATCTACAGGCCTTATGACCTGTCATTGGCTGGTTTAAGTGGCCACTTTACACACTGTGTAACATTCACCATTAAGTCCATATTTGAGCATCTATATTCCTTCAATCTTTTCATCTGTTGATGTTTGTGAAGTTAGAGAGCAGAAACCTTTATTTATGTGGGTGAGATTAATCTAATTGAATTATTTCAACTACATACTAGGCAACGCTTGAAAACGAAATATTTTCAAATTTATATACTTCTTCATGGACCAGGTGGATTTTTCAACAATATTTTGAGTTTGTCCAATTTTTTGTAGACAAGGACTGGATTCAACTCCCTGAAGAGCTGTTAATATTAACCTATTACAACAGAGATGAAGAACATTTTCGAGAAGGTAATATAGAAGTCTAGGCATCTACAAGGCTTATGACCTGTCATTGACTGGAGATAAAATTTTGATGAAAACACCGCATTGTGACTTATGATTCTCAAGAAAAAGATACTGTTACCTTTAAATTAGATCCTTTTTTCGGTTTTGTGATTCGATAGCAGGTAAACGCATAAATTTGAATATTTGAAAAAATGCTATTAAAAATTACATTGGGTTTAAACTTGCAGGAGATACATTTACTGTGGACCTGGCTTGTAGAACGTAGATTTTAAAATGAATGTCAGTTTTGATTTCACTATTTTAAGAATTTATTTATTTCTAAAAAAATTCTGGCTTACAAGCTATGAGAATTAAATGTATAATATTTTTATTAAATATACTGTACAAAAGTTCTATATTGTGTTGGAATGTAAAATTAGTAAAAATGATATAAAAATAATATATTAATGTAGGAACCTACTGACGAACTGCCAAAAGGATTTTTGTTAGTCCATAATTTAATTGTTATATTTATAAACAATATTTTGAGTTTCAGTTCTTTCACTTCACAAAGATCAACAGATGGAAGAATTGAAGGGACACAGATGTTCAAACATAGGCAGAATGGTAAATGTTACACAGTTTGTAAAGTTCCCACTTAAACCAGCCAACGATACGTCATAAGCCCCGTTAATTCTAGATTTATATATTCCCTTCTGTTGAATGTTCTTCATCTCTGTTGTAATATATAAATATCGATAACTCCTAAGGCGGTTGAATCCAGTTCTTGTCTTAAAAAATTTGGACAAACTCAAAATATTTAAACCGGGTTGTGGTCCCGTGGTAATATTGTGGACTTACGGGCCAAAGGTCCGAGGTTTAAATCCCACTCTACCACAACTCGATTTCCATTTTTCCAGCATAAGTTATTTACAACATTTAGGAAATGGTCTGAAAATTTAAATATTTGGGTCAATATTAAGAACGAAAGCATTTCCCTTTAAAAATAAATAAAATTGTTGATAAATCCAGCGGGTCCAAGAAGAAATATAAAACTTGGAAAGTATTTTCGCGCGTCGCCTAATTTATAGGTGATATAATTCAGTCATAATTTCACCGGCGTCAATTTTTACATTTTTTTTTGCACCACAACAGGCCAGGAGGCCTAATTACAGTGGTGAATTACATCACAGAGCACCCAGGCTTGAGCTTTCAGATCTTTAACTTCACAAATATCAACAGATGGAAGAATTGGAAAATACAGATGTTCAAACTTAGATAGAATAGTGAATATTACACAGTTTGTAAATTGGCCACTTAAACGATGGAAATGTTGTAAGAACCACAAGCTACAGAAGTTACTGACTACTTTCTTTAGTGAAATTGGTCGAGAGAGTCTGAGGGGTCAATGGTGGCTTATAGTTAGCCATCACATATTCTTATTTGAATTGTGATGTTTTTAGGTTTTTGTTGTTTACTGATTGAATTTTTGAAGATCCTCATTACTTTTAACTCTGTTTTTACTATGTTTTTTTTAAATATGTTTTTTACTATTTATATATAAACATATATATTTATTCCATCTTTAAGTATGTTTTTTCTTTTTACTACGTATTTTACTATGTTTTTTTGTACATGTTTTTCGCTCTACAAATTTATTTTTTACCATGTCTTTTACTGTTTCTTGTTATGTATTTTGTTTTAACTACGTACTTTACTTTGTTTAATACGTTTTTTTACTAAATTTGTACTATGTTTTTTTACTATATTTTTCACTATGACTAGTACCTTTATTTATTCTTTCTATGTATTGATATCTGTTTTTTTTAATTTTTTTGGACTGGCTTAGAAAGGGGAAAATAACCCCGGTTAGATAATCAAAGCAACCTTGTATAAACGTATAATTTTATCATCAATATTTTGAGTTTGTCCAAATTTTTATAGACAAGGACTGGATTCAACTCCTTGGGGAGCTGTTTATATTAACATATTACAACAGATTAACATATTACAACTTCACAAACATCAACATATGAAAGAATTGAAGGAATATAGATGTTAAAATATGGGCAGAATGGTGAATGTTACACAGTGTGTAAAGTGGCCACTAAAACCAGCCATTGACAGGTCATAAGCCCTGTAGATGCCTAGACTACTATAATACCTTCTCTTAAATGTTATTCATCTCTGTTGTTAGTATAATTTTATGTTTATAATATGATAATTAATAAATAAACCAGCCAATTACAGGTCATACGCCCTGTAAATGCCTAGACTTCCATTTTCCATTCCTCAAAATGTTAATGATCTCTGGTTGTATATTAATGTCCGAAATGCTATTGATTCATAAAATGAAACTTTAAAAAAATTCAATAAGTATAAAAAGTAATAAGGTATGAAAAACAAAACTTTTCAGTTGCTATGAAAAGTAAATTGAGTAAATCTAAACAAATAGAAATAATTCCTAGGGAACACTTGATGTAGGTATGTTTGCTTTGTCATTTGGTTCAGTTATCTGTGTGCACACTGCACAGGCAGAGCGATGGCGCATACCTATAGTCGAGGTCTACGTTCAAGGCGTACGGAAGGAATGCGGTAGTGTTTTGTGACGCTTTCCGGTAGAGTAAAGATAAAAATTATCTGGTTAATATTCACGAATGTATTATATTTCTGTTCAATATTTTTAAAGCGCTCTTCTTTTATTTTACTGTATAATATTAATTTTTTATGACTGATCTTACTTTTGTGTTACAAAAAATGATTAAATTTAAGAAAATCTATTATTATCTCCAAGTCATTAAAATTTGTCGGAAAATAAAAAATATCCTATCTTACGAATTAGGTAGGTATATTAAAAAATGAAACATGAAAAAAAATATTGTCTTTAGAATTTAGAGGTAAATTTATCATGGTAATAAAAAAAATTATCTCAAAAATCTTTTGTCTTTAAAAAAAGACATATAAACATAATACATTACCTAAATTTGTTGCAACAGAGAGGGAAAACATTTTTGCGAAGGGAATAAGAAGTTAAGGCATTTGCGGGGCTTATGTTCTATCATTGGCTGGTTTAAGTGGCCATTTTACACACCACGTAACATTCTTCATTATGTCTATGTTTAAACATCCACATTTCTCCAACTTTTCCATCTGTTGACTTTTGTGTAGTAAAAGAGCTGAAATCTTTATATATATTACCTTTATTATATTATAAACCAATAAATTTACATCTAAATAACTCCATAGCGAAGAAATCTAGACTGTCTGGAAACGTTTGCATATACCCAAAACATTGTTGAATATTTTTTTTATCATTACACTGAATACCGCGTCAATCGTAGATCGCGCACGTGCAAGATACGCTAGTAAGTAAAAACGGTCAACACATCATTTGAAATTTAGAATTCATGTATTAGACCTTTTAATTTAAGGGTTTATTTAACTATCCGTTCTTTCGGTTTAAGCTTACGAGAATTAAATTACTGGGATAGCAATTTTCCCCGTATAAGCAGATAACTTTTGTACTCGAAGAAATGTACAAAAAAACTGGACGTTTTGCATTATTCGTGTGCGGTAGATGGACCTGCACGACCTCTGACAGAAAGAATAATTTTATAGATATTTACTCTACATTGTGTAATATATTCATTATATTTGTGAAAAAAATTAACCGGATGTATGTACTATTTTTAATATTTATAAGAAAATATTTGTTGTTTTTCCCTAATAAAAATAAAATTACATATTTTTGGATACCGAGGCGCCATTTTTTTTCGAAACTTAACCGGGCAGCGCAGCGTCAAAACACGTTACCGCATTTTTTCCGTGTGCCCTGATCGTGGATTCCGACTATACATATTATTTACTGAATATTGCTCACATTCTGAGGATTATGAAAACATGGCGTGGGTGTATTGACGAACAAATTGAGAGTAGTCTAGCTTCTAGCCTAGTCTTATACCAACATGATATGTTGATTCTTAAATAAGTTCCGGAGCAATTCATTGTTTCCGATATTTTTGCAAGAGTCAAATTCTTCAGCTAAGAGTTGAACCAGCAAATTTAAGAGGCAATACAAATTTGGAAATTTCATGTATCCTCAGAACACAGTTAAATTTAGTGATTATCACAGTTAATAATTATGATTATTTGAAACAGGGTCATTAAATTGTAAGTTTTGGGTAAATCATGAGAACGCTAATATTTCCGAATTTTTAAGACAAATACCGACGGAAAAAGACTAATGCCCGTATCCAAAGACAAAAATCAATGTGAGGAAAGTAAATTCTAATCTCATTGCTGAGATTAGCATGGAGATGAGGACATATCAATGTACTTTCCTCACCCCGAGTTTTGCATCTGAATAACTGAACATAAGAGACTGATGCGCGGCTATTGGCGAAATTAGTTTATTTATAAAATATGCCACTTTTCTCAGAATTTATAACTGCGTTACGCGTCGTATGATTTGAAAGTAAATTTCATATAAAAAAACACCCTTATAAGATGATTTAGCAGTTAAGGTTTTTATTAAAATATTTTTGGTAGTTATCTTACATTGCCCCCACTGTTTTGCATAACACATGTCTTACCCACATTGTTTTAGAATTGATTCAAAATAAAAAGTTAAAAATATAAAACAACAGATGAAGAACATTTTTTAGAAAGGAATATAGAAGCCTAGGCATTTACAGGGTTTATGTCATTAGCTATTTTGAGTGGTCACTTTACACATTACAACCCAGGATTTATCATACATAAGCATTAAGAGTGGCACGATCAGGTTAACGAAGTTAGTAGTAAACTTTATATCAGTTTGCACTCACTTAAAATATTACAGAATTTCTTGCCAATCGATGTTAAGAAAACGTTAGTCCAGAGCTTACTTCTCCCACTCCTTGATAATTTGAATGTATATTCTAGTTTCAATAGGTAAATGTTATCAACTATCAAATATCTTAATTTAGTAAATGGGGTGTAGAATTTCAACCCTCCATGCGCTCAGTAGCTGCAAGACTTGTTGTAATCTAACTTCTATTTTTATAAATTTGTTTTTTATTTCATTTTTTAAAATATTACTAAAACTCTAGATTTCATTGTCAAATAAAATGTAAATAATGGCTAGATTTCTTATTTTCCGTGCGCTCTGTAGCTGCATGACGTGCTGTAATCTAGCTCCCATATATAATAATTGTAATACAGGGTGTTCTTTAAACCCTGTCACATCCAAAACCACAATGATCAGTATTGGCAAGAAGACATATTAGCATATTTAAAAAAATATTAAGAACCAAGATTTAAAAAAAAAAAAAAATATTAAAAAAACAAATGGTTGCTTATTTCTGCAAGGGAGAGGTGAGAGGAGCGCAGCGCAGTATCAGATTCACCCCTCCCCCATCCTCGTTTCACCCCTTCAGAAGTAAGCAACCATTTGCTTTTTTTGGTATTTTATATTCTAAAAATTTATTCTTTCTAAAAAAATAATTTAATGTGTCAATATGTCTTCTTTCTCATACTTATTATCGTGACGGGGTTTAAAGAACATCCTGTACATCATAATTGGAGACGAGGAACTAGGAATCCCAACCGTCTGTGTGCCCTGTAGCAGCAAGACGTGCTGGGATATTTATTTATTGTACAGCGCCCTTGAGGTGATTTTTGCGAAAATGGCGCTATCTATATATATATAAATAATAAATAAATAAATATATATATATATAAATATATAAAATTTAATTCTTTCATATTTACCGCGTGTAAGAAAACACTTTTTATATCTAATCATTTTCATTTATTCTGGATAACTTCTATAGCGCCATTTTCGTGAAAATCATCTCAAATTGTAAACATAACAAAAATTTCAAATTACTTTTATGTTTATCGGATTTGATTCAGGTCTAAAAGGGTTAAATTAAAAATAACGTACCGACCATTAGAATAAGGTAATAGAGATATTGAGCAATTACAAATTTGATGTATTCAAACTTAATAAGGTTCAAAGATTTCTCATTATAAAAACATTAAACTCAATATTTAAATAAAGTTATACAATTGCCTGTCATCGAGCAGTCAAAAGCATGACTTTTAATTACCGACATAAAGCGAAAATTAAAAATATTTTTTAAATCGTGGTCTTCGGGAGACAGTCCGTAATCGAGTTATTTTCTCAGGCAATTACCGCGGGTAAGCGTCATGTCATGTCTCTCGTGAGACCCGATGACTGAACTTAAATGCTATTTTATATTTTTTAAAAGTAAAAGCTTATTTGGACCGACTTTTTGCTGTGAGATCTCTCCAAACATTTGCAGACAAGGCTGGGTTTTACTCTCTAAGGCATCAAAAATGAAATCTCGATAACTCCTTAGGGGAGTTATGACGAACCTTTTTGATAAGTGACTCAAATTTTGTTCATCGTTATTTTTAGTACTAGCTCGTGGATCACTAAGTGACGTCACTTGTGAAAGGGGGGGGGAGTATGGTGAAAAACATTTTTTTTAGATAATAGAAACATTAAGAGAAACTTTAATAATGACAACGTTTTAATAATGTAGAATTAATCAATACTTCTTGACGCGTACGACAAGGATACTATTTGTTATATTATTTATTATTCATTTATTATACACGCCAAAAAGGTTTTTACTTGACAAGTACAAAATTATAATTCAAGCGTTTCATTACAAAAGTGAACATGTAGGTTTAATAAATATGTACTATAACACGTCTGGTTATATTTTCAATAATATGTTTATTAATTCAGTTCAAACATGAGACACAGTAAAGGCATTAGAACATTAAATAAATTCACTATCGTACGTATAGCACTGACTTTACAGATTGAGAAGCGACGGAGTTATTGTTTCTCGACACAAGGGGTGATTTATGGGACCCGGATGATCAAAGCAAAAGAACACGTAGTGTTTGGGATGGCCGAGCTGTTTAAGCTAATGCTTTGCCCCGTATTTAGAAGTTTGCAAAAGAGCCTAACAGCCAACATTCGTACTTAACAGAGTAAGTATCAAAAATAATTACTATAATCTGTGTTAATCAAGTTATATGTCGTACCAAAAAACCTGGTGAACCTATTAAGGTATGAAAAGATCAGTATAAGAATGATTGTACAGGGTGAGAGTCAAGGCTTTCCTTAGTACCAAAGAGTTCCAAACAAAGAAAGCAGGCTGCTTAAGCTAAAGGAGCTCTGAGTAGGTGTTTTAAAAGTGCCCAAAAAGATCGGTAAGCAAAACGGCAGGAAGACGACTCGGAATACTATGACTTCTGGAGCTAGGAATCTGCCTTATAAAGGCCAAAAACGGGGAGATGATAAAATTAAGGGGCCTCGTGGGGCATGGGGTAAGCACGGTGGCTGAAGGGATGTCGCGTTGGAATGCGAGAGTATGCAAACCTACTGCACATGTTAAAGGAGTCGGTAATACGTAACTATGTGGTAAGAGTAGGATAGAAATAGGCGAAAAAAATGTAATGGAATTTAAGCGGGTGCTATATTACCAAATAATTAGTTTTTTTTGAAGTATCGACTTCCGTTATGGTATTTATATAGATATACATAAATGTAAATAACTTGCAAACAGTTTTTTACAGCTCTTTATCATTTTCAAATTTCTTTCCTGCCAAAATATGCGAATGCATACTGTCTATCATTGAAAAAATTACGGCAGGCGATTCAAAACCGACGGTGAGGTCTGTTGTTTACTGACGTCATCTTCCTCTACGATAATATCAGGCCTCAACAGTTCAAATGGGAACCTTTCAACTATCCACTCTATAGTCCAGATTTTGTTCCTTCAGATTACCATACATTTACAAAACTCAAAGACTTTTTGGCAGGAAAGAAACTTGAAAGTGATAATGATCTTAAAGCAGCTGTGACTACGCATTTCAATACACGGGTGGCGGAGGAATATGACGATGGGATACAAAAACTCGTCACATGTAATGACAAATGCTTAAATTTCCTAGGTGGCTGTGTAGACAAGTAGTTTAAAGTGTGTTCTTAACAAATAAAACGTTCATATTTGTTTATATATACTAGATTTTTTTGATATTACCAAACAGGTACTACTTTCCAAATGACCCTCGTATTTTTATAAATTTACCTACTTATGATTTCAAACACAATCTGCATTTTAGAACAGGCTGAGCCATGTTAGATGGAGACTAACCTCATCAGAGGACGCTTCATATTCATCATCTTATAATTGTGTAGTGTTATATGAGTTCTATGGTAATAAACATATATGTTGTTGGTTGCTTAATTCCTTCGACCCTGGGACTGTAAAACAAGGTCTGCGTTTTCGCAATTCGCGTGTTCGAAGAAAATTGAGAAAGTTGGATTTTACGTAAACTATTTGATGTTATGTTTTAAAGGTAAATCCTGGAATGAATGAAAGAATAAGGACTTACGCTTTCCTCCCTTTGGCACTGGTTCATAACACCACTGTTTTCGATAGCATAAAATCACTTCACGGTCGTTTATATTTGCGCGCCACGGGATGTTCGATTTATGTCACGCTCGAGGTTTTACGTTTCGTTGTGTGTTGCTTTTTTGACTAGCTGTCAGGTAAGATGAAGGTACGTTGGGATTCAAAACAAGGACTACCGGAATCAAAGGAAGGAATGGCTTGACACTTGAATAAAAATATATATGAACCCGAAACATATGTATTTCAATATATTTATAAAAATCGCATGAGTTTGAGCAGAGGGGTCCTAAATGATTTGCAAATCTGCGGTTGTCTTTAAAATCAATAATGTTTAACCGTAATTAAAATATTTACTCACGGGTTTTACGATTTTTTTTGTTTAGAATAGGTGCCTAGTAGGTCTGTGTATTTTCTCTTGAGTAAAGAGGAAAAAGAGATGTCTAATATATAAACATATGAAATCTACCTGTGAACATAATCTAACCACTTTTTTATTAATATACATTTTTTTTCTTGCATCAAAACAGGCCTAGAGGCCCAATTATAGAGTTGAATTACAGTACAGAACACCCAGGCTTGAGAAAAATCACATTTTGATTTTTGTGTTCTTACTGGGGATTGAACCGGAAACCTTCCCTGCGTGACTCGAGCATCTTAACCACTACACCACGGAGGTCGCCGAGAATTAGATTACAATAAAATATGAATAGAATATGCCTCCGTGATCTGGTCTCCCTTCTATGAAGGCTGGATAAATCATATCGAATAGGTGCAAAACCGTCTGCTAAGAAAAGTAACATGGATGTTTGGCCTCGAGAAGGCAAATTAAATTTACAGAAAAATTGAGCCAATGTCAATAATCTCACGTCTACGACAACGTAGAAATAACATTGACCCCATATTTATGTTTAATTTATTGAATGGCTTAATGATGTACCATCGTTACTGGAATAGGTGACATTCAATGTTCTGATCCGCCGGTTGCGAAATAATAATGCGCTGTTCCTTGATCAGCACAGTACAAACTATGGCTTGCATGCACCATGTCCCGATTGTGTCGTATTGTAAACTCGAGACAAGATCTGGACTTTTTTGGTGTAAGTCTTTATAGATTTAAAAAATCACTAAGATAGACCAGATCTTGTCTCGAGGTAGTAATTTTTTTTTTCGTCCTAAATTTAATTTAATTTAGTTGTGTTTTATTTCTTTTGTACCTGTATCATGGACCAGGTGGATTTATCAACAATATTTTGAGTTTGTCAAAATTTTTGTAGACAAGGATTGGATTCAACTCCCTTGGGAGTTGTTTATATCAACATATTACAGCAGAGATGAAGAACATTTAAGAGAAGGAATTATATAGAAGTCTAGGCAAAGTATAGAAATGGAAAAAATAACATTTTCAGGCGTTGCCTAGTATGTCGGTGAAACAATTCAATTAGATGAATCTCACCCGCATAAATAAAGGATTCAGCTCTTTAACTTCACAAAAATCAACAGATGAAAGAATTGAAGGAATATAGATGTTCAAATATGGGCAGAATGGTGAATATTACACAGTGTGTATTGCCACTGACAGGTCATAAGCCCTTTAGATGCCTAGACTTCTATATTACCTTCTTATAAATGTTCTTCATCTCTGTTGTAACATATTGGATAAATTTGCTTGTACTAACATAATATAATATTTAAAATTATAAGTTGACTGTCTGTGCTGTGTAAAATAATTTACATATTGTAAGTGCGACCTTTTACCGTATCATAGAAGGGTCAAATGTTAATATAAGGAATTTATAGGAAACGTCAGTTAGGTAGTTGTATAACATTTGTAGGTGTCAACAATTATTAAGTATTGAATTAATAATTTAATAATACAAACGTAAATTATTATTAAAAACACACATCCACATGAAATAATGATCAAAAGTATTTATGTATGTGTTTATGCTCATGTTTATTCAATTAAATTAATGTAAACAGTTTTTTTCAATAGACTTAGAAAGCCATTTTGTATGAATTAATATTATTTATTGAACAATGTTTTGAGTATGCCCAAATGTTTTAGACTGGCTGGATTTTATCTCTGACGAGTTATAAGGATCTAAATTTATTGCAACAGCGAGGGAAAACATTTTTAAGAAGTGAATACGGAAATCTTGGCAATTGGCTGGTTTCCCTTTTCAAACATATTTTCTTTCTCTGTTGCAGAAAAATTAGATCTTATTTTTTTGTTGATTTAAAAAAAAAAATTAATGTATATACAAACATATGTATTACCGGGGGATCTATATAACACTTGAACATTTTAACATGGATATGGGTGTCCTCTGGCTAGGTTAGTCTGCATCTGACACGGCTCAGCTTGTTTTAAGATAAATGTGTATTTGTCATTTTGTCAATATGTGCTCATCTTGTTCATTAATTAACTTCAAGGTACCTGGACGAATGACTTGTAAAGTACCTCCGTTTAGTTGCAACAATTCGCGAACGGTATACTCGTATAATACTATTCTGAATCGACTTCATGTACTCGGCAATAAATATTCTGACGTTGCTGATATATTTAACATAAAGTATAGTTTATATAAATCAACTCTTTTTAATTATTTCAAAGATGGTGAACTCGAACTGTTACTTACATTTGTCAAGTTATAGTTATGTACCTATACTATATTTTTTAAATGTTAATTTCTTTCTCTTTACCTTTTTTCTAGTTTTTGTATATTTTAGTGAACATAAATTATATGTTTATTGGATTCCTATTTCTAACTTTAAAAAAAAGCATTCTTTGTCCTTAACTTAGATTTTGTAATTTTTTGTTCAATGTATTTATGATTAAAGATATACCTACCTGTCTAAAACTTTAAAAAAAATAGTTAAAAAACACTTTTTGTACTTTTTAATTTTTATATTCCTTTTAATGTTTTTTAAATTTTTTTATTCCTTATAATGACTTTTTATTTTTTTACACAATATGTTAGCGTGTTCATTGAATGAAACCACTGTGATATAATATGTACCTACATATAAACTTTTTATCCTTTTTTTGCCTCTTTTATCTACTGTATTGAAGTATTTCACAATATATATTTTTTGTAAAGTAAAAAGCACTACGTGCCGTGTATATTAATAAATAAATGTAATAAAAGGATTGTAAAATGTTTGTACCGCAAACCTAGAAAACCATTTTTATATGTATCAGAAACATATTTAATACAGTGATGCTGTGATATCCCCCCACTTTCCCATCTAAGATACGGTTCCAATTCATGAAGGTTAATTTAATCATCTAAAAATAAGAGGGATAACCATTCAAATATGCTGGATAAGAGGACATGCTGGTATCGTAGGAAATGAGAGAGCGGATGAACGAGCAAGAGCCGCAACTTGTAAAAGAACGGCACCTTTCTTCTCAGAATTTCCCCTTAGCTTTGCTAAACGCTGTATAAAACAAAATACGCAGCAGCGTTGGGAGGATCATTACCGCGCTTCTTCTGCAGGTAAAATCACTAAAATGTTTTTCCCAACGCTGGCTGATGCAGCAAACTTCCGTCATCATCACCAAAGTACTTTCGAAACGACCCAAATTTTTACCGGACACGGAGCTATGAGAAGTTATCTATATAGGTTTAAATTAAGGAATGATGACTATTGTCCATGCGATGATATTTCTTCACAGAGTATAGAACATCTGTTATTTCAGTGCCCATTTTTCAGTTTGCAACGCCATAATCTTGAAGCAGAATGCAGGAAAGATGGAATATCCTTAACAGATATCCACACTGTAGTAAAAAGTAGTTATCACGCGCCATTGTTCTTGAATTTTGCAACAATGGTGATTGGACTTATAAAGGTAATAAACCAAAATCAGTGATCGGACATCCCATTTCCAAGACAAACAAAAACTTTTTTTTTTCCGAGTACCTTAGCATTGTACATGACACGTAAGGCTACTAAATACAGGGGTCCAAATATATTAAAAAAAAAAAAAAATCATGAAGGTACTGAACATTAGACAATTCTTTTTAAAAAAGTCATTGACATATTTCTGATCATGCGGCTACAAGATTAGATCCCAGCAGAATGCTCGTAAGAGGTCCCTATATTGAAGAAAAAATAAAAACTAAAAAACTAAAACTGCCTAAAACATACCTAGTGAGAATAGTGTTTAATATGTTTGCATACACATTATTTTTCTCAGTTGCATAAGACACTTTTGTAACTGTTTTGCAAACAGATCATTTACTAAATAAAAAATGATTTTAGGCACTGATCTGAAAACTAAATGATTCGCGAATTGTTGACAGAAAAACAAACTGAATCCTGTAAAAATAAATAAATTTTATTATTGTTAAGTATTCTTTGTGCAAGTAAGCTCGGAAAGTTTATGTAAAATTAAAGGAACATAAAATTGATTCTACGAGAGCAGTTTGCAAAGGGATCTTTAATCTTTCTTATTTATGAAGAGTAAATACGAAGTTACTAACGACTTGAAACGTTTCCTGGTTGATGGTTTAGCCCTTATGACCTGTAATTAGCTTTGCCCATCAACAGGAAACTAGGGCAATTACCATCCTTCAGATCATGAGCTCGAGAATCGCTAAGATGTTGTGATTAATGGCAGGTAAGTTGCAAAATGTAGAAAAATATTCACGAGATTACCTGGAATCAGGTCTGAATTTCAATTTTATGCGTTAACTGTATTTTATTTGATTGAGATATTGAATGCGCATTACATTGTTAAGAACAAAAGTAGTATATAAACTGAAAAGATACCTACAGTACGTGAGATAAGAACCATTAAAAAATATATATTTATATCTACATTATCATCAATGTAATTTGCCTATCCTATTTGCAGCTAGAGGGGCATAGGGCACTGGTTGGCATTCCAATGAGGAAATTCAGCCCTACGGGAAATTGAATATAAAAAATGTGTTTTTACGCGCAAGAAAAATTAGATCATTAAATTTTACTGCAAAGTTTCTTGAAAGTGTACGAAAAAAAGAATATAAAAACGAATTATAGTAGAACTTCAATTATCCAAACTCCGACTATCCGAATCGCTTTCATAATATCAGAAAAAAATTAAGTACTGCGATTCGCAAAATATCGACTTGGCTGCCCGAAAACGGATGATGATAGTCAAACAGCTTACTTTAACCGAGATGTTCAGCAATCAATGACGTTAATTTACAGTACGGTACAGTAATTTACTTGTAACTATGTTTTACATGTAAAAGTGTTGCAGTTTCATTTAATGAATTAAAAGCTCATTTTTCATTTTCATTTTCAACATGCATAGCGTAATTAATTGAAATAGACCATTTCGGAAAAACATCCAACTATCCGAATTTTCGATAATCCGAATGGGGTCCGGTCCTACTGTACTTTGAACGACGTCACATGTTTTTGATAATGATAAGAAAATTGTGATAGATTTCCGGTTTACGATATGTCGACTGACCGATCAGCAGAACTCATCGAGAAAGAAAATAAAACTTTAGACGCCACAGGCGGAGTAATTTGAAAAATACAAAACTGTTTTTTTTTGCATGTGAGAATATACAAAGAAGACTCAATATACATAGAGAAATTCACAAAATTTGAAAATTGTTTTAAATATGTATTATATTTCTTTGTTCAATAACATACTATTTATATTACAAAACGTAGAAAAAAAACATAAACTCTACGTTTGTGGAGCAGTTTTTTCAAAATTGCTTTATCCGAATGACAATGTCTATTTTACATCTACCTACTTCCACTATCTATTTTATAGCCCTTTTAAACGTTTCCTCATTACCAATTGTTTGAATGGATAGTGGAAGTAGGTTATAGATTTTAATTTGAATTACATAATTTCACGTTGACACTCCTAAGAGTCATACCCAGGACCTCAAATACAGTAGGCGAATACGCCATACACTCCTTTACTAGGCGGTTTTTTTCCACTCGATTTGCTATTTCAGAATTTTTATTTGAGAGTTGCTATCGAGTCAAAAACGCGAAAGGATCCCGGTTTTATTTCACACACACGGAACGGTATTTTTCATCTGCCCAGAAACAAAAATGGTTAAAAATTCCCTCGGCCTTGGTCATGAGAGAATATTGTTTTGTTTGAATATTGTATTGACAAAAAACTAACGATAGAAGTACTATTATAAAAACGATATATTATCTATTATATATATATATTATCTATTCGTATTTTTTTTTTTTTTGGTTCTTAGGTTTTTACAGCCTTCCAGATTCTTCTAATGCTTTTCTTGGTTAATGTGCCGTGTATTACCCTTGTGGGTAACACTAAATATAGTTATTTAACAAAAATACGAACAAACACATGTTCTTCAGATAATAACCTGTTTCTTGTTCGTTCTTCAAATAGACAGTTATAACTTTGTAAAGTAAGGCCCTTAAAAATGGAAATTGATGGTTTTGGATCCCACTATTATTCCGATGTAAAAATAATTAATTGAGAGATAAGCGCAATTACGAACTAAAAAAAACTACCTTGATTCCTAAAATCGATTTTTAATACTTAAATTGAAATATTTGAATTTTGTAATGTTGTTAAATATTTCTATATAACTACTTACCGTGTCTACCGGTTTCGAGACGTACCCGTCTCTTCGCCAGGACACCAATTAAACCAACATGCGAAAACCCACTTCACCTTTACCGTAGTTGTTGCACAAAAATATAAAATCAACACGCCATGCATTTTAATAAGCAACCCTTACATGCACTGATTAGGCAATAAAAATATTTTATGTTGTGGTAGAAATAGTTTTAAAAAAAGGGTGGGAATGAAGAGAGGGGCGAGAGTTTTAAAGGTATAGGGTGACATAAAAAAGTCGGTAAGTGGTTTTATACAAGTATTTATTAATTTTTTTGACGACAAAGATAATGCTTTAAATATAAATAATATTTTAATTGGCCTCATTAGT
Organism: Micrasema longulum; assembly: GCF_059751315.1. NCBI lineage: Eukaryota > Metazoa > Arthropoda > Insecta > Trichoptera > Brachycentridae > Micrasema > Micrasema longulum. The sequence goes on from NW_028277280.1 coordinate 1,152,768, forward strand.
TTTCTTCGCGGTATTTTTTTTGTAGAAAAAATCTGGCTGACCATTTCGATAAATATCTTACCGTCTGCTACCTTCTCATTATACCCTATTATAAGATTGTGATTGCTTTTTGCCTCATTATTTCTTATTGTATATAAATACATCAGCGTTTTATGGACCGACGGACAAGAAAAGAAGAACTTTAATTGAAACATTCATAAAGAATACAGAAAAAAACTGCAGTAAGTTTCAACTTTTTTCGTTTTGTAATTGTATAATAGGCCGAGCTTTCGTTTTATCAATGTCGGCAAAATATTATCAACATGTCGTAAATCAATCAACGTAATTCTTAAACCACCGACGTATGTCTCATGAACTAAGCTCGATATTTTTCCGCTACCAATTTTATTATCCCGAGCGGCGCTATAAATAAATCAGAAATAAATGTCAGTATTTAGAGTTTTTTCAGAGGATAACCCTGCGGTCGGACCCAACAATTAAAATTGTAGGGATGAGTGCCTAATATATATTACAGACAGTACGTTATACGAACAACCTCTCTCTTTTTTTGTACTCCGCGTAGGTGGGGTAAAAAATACGTCTGTGAAATCCTCAAAAGGAGTCTGAATAATGCAACGTCTCCGAAAACATGGCCGTAAGAAAAACGCAATAAGTACCTTACTCAGATAATTGTTTTTAGGGACTTCAACCCCTTTGATGGTCGAATGACAGAAATAAAGAAATGTTTGCCCTGTCAATCTTTTAAGGTGCATTTAATAAAGTAGTTGGAAAAGGCTATTAAATTTAAAGAGACTATTCGATTGAATTCGTTTTCATTTATGTGAATTATTAAACCCATTTATTTCAGTATTAAAAAAGTATTTAGTATACAATTATTATTTTTATGATGTACAATGTACATGGCTGACTAACTTTTAGGGTAGCGACTGGCTTTAAATCTGCATAAATCCAATAGTTCTAAGAAATACATTTTCTTGTCAATAATTTATAAATGAACTGGGTATAGTTTCAATTCCAATTTTCATTTACAATCACAATTATTTCCTTAAATTAATAAGCCGCTACCGCTGAAGAGCAGCCCATACGATCAAAAATCATTCTAGAATTTTAAATCGCGAAGTGAGTTCCAGTTAACTGTTAAAAAATGAGCTGTAGGCACTCAGATCGAGAAACTTAAGCGCAGTGACGAAATTGCGTTACACGTCTGCTGTAAACCAAAAACCAAACCAAAAATTTGCAACGCTGTTGTTCTTTAAGTACGAAATGTCTACAAATATTCCTAATTTTTGTGAGAAAACTGCATTTATAGCGTGTCTGTAATTTTACAATCAGGTTTACACTTTTATATTTGCAATTTAATAAGTTAATTAATGGTCTACAACATTTAACTGAAGCCAGGGCCTTTTGTATTTGAAATGAAAGCAAACATCACTCCATGCATTATGCGACTAATTAAAATAGCAATCATGCGATTGGTGGTTACGTGATGCAGTTTCGATTTTACGATGCAATAAATGTGTGGTACGGTGGAAACCGCTGAGCCGTGGAATAAAGGACCCAGAATAAGGCGATTGTTTGAATTATTCGTCTAATTAAGTCGACCCAGCTCCACGTATTAATGCGCTCGTAAAATATTTAAGATTTGGTCGATGAGGCCTTTGATTGTGACTTGTGAATTGTGATGTGAACTCTTTGAGGTGAAATTTTAATAGTAGGATTGCATGGAAAACATTCATAAATGTATTCTCCGAACTGGTTCAATGGAGAACAGAATGTTTGCAACAGGGACGAGGTTGTCAATTTTTTCAAAATGCGAGATTAGCAAAAATTTACAAATCTGCTTTCCTTTCATACTTTTACTTTTATTTTCTTTTTATATAAATTGAAATTTGTATATTTTTTTTCATTATCTATTTTTGTATAATTTAATTTAGTACGGACTATTATTTGGCATATGATTTATTGCTCCTATTTCTTATATTTCTTACTATAGTATTGAGTGAGTTTCTAGAAAACATATCTCAATTATCATTTCAATTATTCTTTTATATATATATTATTTTTCTGTTGATACTCTTAATGATACTCTTAATTTGTTTATTTTAATACTTCTATATTTTACTATTATTTTGTTGATTTTAATGATACCACTTTTTGTGTATTTGATTATGTGTGATTCTTAATTTGTATAATTTATATTTTTAAAATTATTTCCGATTATATTTTTTGCATTGCATTCTTTGGAATTTGATTATTAATTACATTTACCTTTTTTTCTAGATTGTTATTCTATGTCATTATAATTTGATCTAATTAATTTAACTATGTATTTTTAATGTTATTTATTGTGGCTTGACACGGGCATAGCCTAAAAAGCCTTAATAAGTTCATAAATATTTAAACTAGTGTAATTTTGAATGAATAAATAAATGGAGCAATTTATTCGAAATATATCGGATTCAAATATGACTTAACGCATTTATAAAATCATTCAAAAATGAACGTTTTACTAAACCCTTGAAGAAATTGTAAGGATATGCGGTGACAGAGAATTTGGATAAATAGGTATTTGAACATTGTTTTTCTGTTACTGTCTTGAAAATGCCTCCCCGATGCTATGTAAAAAAGACAACTGCATTTTGGACTTTTTATGCCTGACTAAAATAGACAAAGTCGACGTTTCGCTGTCCTATTTTCCATACCTCAAAACTGAACCTATTTTGTTATTTTTTTAAAGTAGAGTATCAAAATGAAATTTTATGTATCGGTACGTTTTTTTAACAAAAATTGTTTTCATTTTTGTATACTATTCGCCAGAAAACCGAAGATGAAACTGGACGTTTTTATGGGTTTTTGGATGGTAATTTTTTTAATTAAACTAAACTCTAAACTATTCATCAATGAAGCAAAACTATTGAGACACATCGATGGCAAATATTTATAGTGCCATAATCCAGGGTGAAAATACGGCAACACGTTTGTTTTAAGAAAAGTAATACGGCGTTTCTTATCAAGATAAAACATTTTTAAGTAAACTTACAAAGTTTGCTTCATAATGTATTTACGTAACCAAAAAAACAGTTTCGGTTTTCTTTAATTAAACCATTGCTCTACTTGTACACATAGATGTTTCCTGAGCCTTAGCTGAAAAAAATATAAAACTTAACTCATGCCCAAACGCTCAGTCATAGCCAACGCGTATTTAGTCGTTCTTCAACCACCAGCCGGTTTTGACGTGAGCTTGATATTTCATGTGAAACCCAAATGCCCGATCATGCGTGAAAGCGTGTAAACACTGTTCGGATAAAAGGGAAAAAGATGGTGTAACCTTTGTTGATAATTAGGAACCCAGGTACTTGTTTATGATTGAATTCCAAATCGAAAAATAATTCATATTTAAATAGTGAATTCAAATACGTATCTAAGTACTTGTTTGTGTTTGAATTTCAAAACATAAAATAAATCATTTTCAAATAAAAGATTCTTCGTGCAAATTTCAAACTCTGCTTGCTATTCTACCAACAGGGGTGCACTTTATGAAGAAATACTATTTTCAAAAATGTATTAAATGTCAGTTAATATTATTTTATCATTACTAAAAATCCATTAACAACATATAAATGGGTGGTGGAAATTATAAGGAATTTAAGGAAAGAATCTGATTGGGATCCATAAAAGGCTAATGTTGTTTGTAAACACCCAAAAACAAACTTTTTTAAGTACAAAAAAACACAATCTTATTTTTTTTTAGTTATGCACTCTTGGCGAACGCAGGGTGAATGCTGAAAAAAAAATTACGCTCCTAAACTTTTTTCTACTTAAAAAGATTTTAAGTAAATATGCTAATGCCAAAGATCTACATTTCTCTGAAAACTGTACGTAAATCGGTCCCGTAGTTATTCAGTCTATCGAGGACACACATACAAACATTGCCTTTTATATAGATAAATAAAATAAATATTTTTTACTATCGGATTCAGAGTTTTTTTTTGTTTTTTATTTGAAATTCATTGTATTAAAAGCCCCAACTTTATGGAATAGAATAAAATATGCATGAAAAAACGCTCTAAAATTGAACTTTATTATTTTTTTGGTTTTGTATTTTAATTTTCGATAGCCAAGAACAATAATAATATTTAACATTTTGACTAATTGATAGCAATAACTTTTTGACTATAGCTTATTTTATTTTCATAGTAGCTTTTACCCGCAGTTTCGCTTACGTGGTATGAGGGAAAAAATATTTAGACAATTCATTAGTTATGACGTTTATCAAATAGAATTTTTCCGATGAAGTTATTTATTTTATTGGAATTAAAAGTAGCTTGGTCTTCCAAATATCGCTATGAAAGAAATACGATGATCCGTTAGTCTTTGTTGATGTAACATCTTCATTCTGTTCACAAATTTAAAATCCTACTACAAAACCAAAATGAAAAGCAAACCAAACTAACTATAGACAAAGCAAGTCAGCTAAAGAAATTTAAAGAATTAATTTAAAATGTTATTAAATATTTGTATGTAACCACTTACCGACTTTTCTATGTCTACAGGTTTCGAGACATACCCGTCTCTTCGTCAGGACACCAATTAAACCAACATGCAAACCAACACGGGTACGTCTCGAAACCGGTAGACATAGAAAAGTCGGTAAGTGGTTATATACTATTATTTAAAAACATTTAGTAAAATGTTTGACCACAAAGTTAATGCTTTAAATATTACTAATAATTTCAAATTTATTCTTTTTGACATCCCACGTAACCGCCTTCACATTTTCAAATAATTTTTGATCATTATTGATATATTATACAAAGTGACCAAAGAAAAAAAAATGCTTGGGCTGGAGCACCCCAAGGGCTGTAAAAAAAGCAAACGTTAAGAATGATTTGTGAACCGTTTCTGAGATATATTTTTTTCCATTGTTTTTTTTAGTTAATTTCTACTGTCGAATAATATTTTTTTTACAGAAGTGGTTACTTTTTTAGTATCACGCGAAAGTTTATTTATTCCTTAAGTTTTGAAATACCACGTGGCTCTTTAAACCAGATCTTTAACAAAATATCAATGTCGACGTCCCTGTACACTGTTGAGAAACACTATTTTTCAGTAAAAAATGTGATTTTTTTAACACTTCCGATTTTTTCTTTAATAGTATACATCCGCAATATTAAAAAAAAAGATTTTGAAAAAGTAAATATTTACCCCGCAAAAAAGATCAGACGGCAGTGGCGAAATCAATTAACAAAACAATAAACATATTGTATCTCAGAAACGGTTCAAAATTTATTTTGAACATTTGCCCTTTTTATACAGCGCTTAGAGTGGTGTTTTTTTTATGTCAAGTATTTGGCCACCTGTATATTATTTTTACACTACTTTACTTACACTATTTTACTTCTCATCTCTTCGGCTATCCCAATGCAAAAAAATATGTCAATGGGTCACTCTTTTGAGACGTGAAGGTAAAAACATCAAACACACTTTTGCATTTATAATATTAGTATGGATTATCTCATTAATGTCAGGTTTGTGGAAGGTACGCGTAAAGACGCGGTCTCCGAACCGCGATGTTAGATCTTCGGCGGGAACAAGAAATATCAAAAGACAATCATAATATTATGGTCAATCCACAATGATGAACGAAGAGCGCGGTGGCGGAGATAGGTTTGAGATAAAGACGAATAATATTATGATGAAGCCACTTCTGAAAGACTCCCATAAATACCCATGTAAAAGGTATTCTAACAACCAACCAAAGCATCGTAAATACGGCTCAAGTACGTAAGATGAAAACATGCTTCGCTATTGCAAATCAATTTAGGTTAGGTAAGTAATTGTTCACAATGTATAGGATGTTTTTTTTATAACGTGGAATAACTTTAAATTGAATTAAAAGAAACAGATATTCAACAATGTTTTGAGTATGTCCAAATGTTTGCAGACTGGCTGGATTTCCTCCCTAGGGAGTAATTTAGATCTCAATTTATTGCAACACAGGGAAAACATTTTTAAGAAGGAAAATAAAAGTCCACGTATTTACAGGGCTTATGACAGGTCATTGGCTGGTTTAAGTGGCCACTTTACACACTGTGTAATATTCACATTCACCATTCAACATTCACATGAATAACTCCCTAGAGAGGAAATCTAGCCAGTCTGCAAGCATTTGGACATTCTCAAACATTTTCGCAATTTATTTATTTAAACATTGTAACAGACCAAAAATGTAAAACAAAAACTTTCATTGGTTTGACAAGAGAGAGTATTATTAATTTAACGTTTTATCACAACAACATAAAAACACCCGTTACATTACTCCCCACTTCCCACAGTATCAGGGCACCAGAGCCCTCAGGAAGTAAATGCGATCTGGCTAGTTGGATGAGAGCGTCAAGACACGTGTACTTAACTCGTCACTCATAAAGTGGAAATAATTTGCGAGCTCGCCGCCAAAACTGACTGCAGATTATTTATTATTCCAGCTAAACAAATCTTTGAAACAAATGGCCTACCACGGGCTGGCCAATTCGCTCGGACTGGAAAATTGATTATTATGAAATAAACCGCCTACTCCTCGGTAAGATGATCATTCTTCTTCAACTTAACTTTACTTTTACGTGGTACAGGTTAAATGGCCGGATAAAGCTTTACTTGGGCCTTGAAGTTTACTGTAGCTTACAAGTTATGTTGTTCAAATAAATAATTTGCCTTTAAAGTAAAAAAAGGTAAAAATTGCGAATACAGTACACGTTTTTTAAATGAAACATTTACTCAACTAACAAAATTTTATCATTTTAAGAAACTTATGACATAATACGGTCTTCAAATAAAAATATTTCTATGCTTACTAAAATATAATATTAACAATTTTCTGGGAATACTTGTGTTAGAAAATGGGTATAAAACCACAGGTAGGTTCAATCAATGTAAAAAAAAACAAGTATTTCCTTATAATAAAAAAACACTTTGTTTTTAACCATTATTTTTTTTTTTCCACCGACCGGTTTCAAACCTACATAAGCTTCTTTTGCAATGTAAAATTAACCAATGAATTCTTTCATATTTTATTTTATCAGTATGCTGCCAATGAAACTAATGAATCAAGTATTTTTCAATTGAAAGGATGGTAATGTGAGATGGATACGTTCGAAAATAGACAAGAGTTGTTCTATTAATTTTATTTAAGTGAAAATTAAAAAAAAAAGTGTTTCAAATACAAACCTTATAAAGTATTTCCTTTTTGAGTTAGTATCAATCCAATCAGATGACTATTTTATAGATTGGTTTGTAACCTTAAAACGTTCGTTATTGGTTTGGATAATTGTTATCCTCCCTCAGCATACCAAGGAATTATCATCATCACCCTCTGTTCAAAATCCCTATCAAAACCCGGTGGTGCAAATGCTACTTTAAGTGCAGCGTATCTGGATAATTTTTGGTATATGGTATATAAAGTGATCAGTTTTGTCAAGATGCAATCAAGATACAATAAAATATTACAGTATATAACCGCTTTTAAAATAAATATTTGACATTAACATCCTTGCCAGGAATCAAACCTGTAACTGACTAATCTCTAATCGATTCACTTTATCATTTTTTTAACTCAAGTGTAGCAACATTTCTTCAGGATTATGTTTCAAATGCAGAGCTGTATTCTTTATAAGACACGAGCGATATCAAAATATAAACGACATAATAATAATTAACGACACATAATAATCCAAATTAAACACAAATGTATATGCAAATGCATCCACCAAGCAAAACTCGCCTTTAATAAGAAATCAAAGAATTTAGAATCCAACGACATGGGTCTAAAACTCCGCAAGTAATTAGTCAAAACATATGTGTTAAGTATTTTGATGCATGATTGCGAGGCATAGTTTATATGCGAAAGATAATGAAAAGGATTTGAAGTCTTCGAGATGTGGACCTGTATACAAATCCTAAGAGTTTTATGAAGAGACCACGTTACAAATGACAAGGTTCTCAGCGGGATAGATGAAACCAGGCACCTCTCAAACAGCACAATATACTGGAGGGAATGATTGAGGAATCGATTGGCAGAGGGTGTCCTCGCCGAAAGTATCTGAAGTAAATATGCACGATATGGACTGTACCTTCTATACAGAGATGAAGAAGAGTTGCAGGCAGGGCTTTGCTGTCAAACAATCCATAGAATTGAAACTGAAAAAGATAATATACAATACCTTACTTACATTTAGACTTTCCGTAGTTCCCACCATTAAAAGTAAAGACATAAAATCTAATTTATTATTTTTTAAAGCGGAAAAAGGCATAATTTAAGATTGTTAATTACGCCCATAAATTTAACTAACAGATAGTTTCCAATTTAATATAATATGAATATTCAAACGGTGTGTTGAAATTCCTACAAACTTCCAAATAATATAACAGCTACTATTTTGATAGGAATTCGTTTTAAAAATGCCCTGGTACAAAGGTCTCTACATTTTCGGAGGGCGAAACGCATTCTTAAGTAAATGAGAACGTCACAATAATTTATATGGAGCAACTCCGCCCCTTTTAGGGACAAGGGTAGAGGGAGGACATGACGAGTTGGGGAGTTAGGGGTAGGCGGAATAAAACACGCATTTACTTGTAGAATAGTGGTCATTAAAGTTGAGAAGCGGGAAAATTCTTCAAAAGCTGATAATATTATCGAAATACACACTAGTGGTTAACAGATAAATGTAATCAATACAATTGTTTTTTTTTGTTAACTCTTAAAAAGCTGTGCTTCAAAATTCATTTACATGCGGTGATGTAACATCGTGTTACCTCAAGCAAAAGACAAAATAATCAGACATTTAAAAAAATAGGTATACTGTTTAATAATTCCTTTTCCATAATTTATAAAAATAAAAATATTAAGGCCAGTTATAGCAAAATATATATAAAACCATAAATACGCTGGTCATCCTATACGCATGCACCCCCGCTCACTGCCAATAACCGACTGAACACACAACCACAGAGCAGTATCTCTGTCTTCCTTGTTATGTGTTATATCTTCGTGCTCTCTTTATTTCTATAATTAATAGATTTATTTCTGTATTGGCGTCACATTCATTCTTCGCATGGCAAGGATAAATATATTTTTTTAAATCCTGCAAATTTATACAAATTGTACTTTCCGAATTCTGTGTGAAAATAAAATATAGTCATGAAAAAAAAAATAAAGAGATATTTTAAGTCTTGTATCGTATGTAGACTAGTGTGACATTAAAGCCACACAAGAGTTAATAACATTTTGGAGATTATTATTAATTTAATACGTAACCGTCTTTTTGTAAAAATATTGTTTTTAATTATTTTTTTGGATGTTTTGATTATTGCTTTTGTTTATAATATATGTTCCATACTGTGTTCTTGGGTGGTAAAATGTTATATTTTTTAGTGTCTTAATCGGGTTCAGGGCGTGGGTAGTGTTAGGGTCTCACGGATCAGAGGTCCGAGGTTCGAAACCTACTCTACTCCAACTTTATTTCCATTTTCTAATTTTAAAATTTGGGTAAATTGTAAGAACGCTCATATTTCTGTAAAAAAAAAAAGAACGGGGTGGTTTGGGGGCAGTCAAAGCAGCTTTATATAAATGTATAATTTTTAAATATTAAAAAAACGTGTACATAACAATTTATGTGAAAAATTGACATTATGTCCCTATCTGTACCAAGTGGCACATAGCGCACTGTATACGCACACCAAATCAGTCTTACGCTCCAGGTGCCAGTCCAGAAACAATGAAATATTGCAGAGTATAACCACTTTTTGAATCAATATTTCATATCGTCTTTCCCTGGAATCGTATCAAGGACATCAAGTATAGTAGGTGAACATACCAACAATTGCACTATCATCATCATCATCAGCCGTTTGTTGTTCAATTGTGAACATAGACCTCCCCCTTAGATCTCCAAATATCTCTATCCTGAGCCAACCGCATTCAACTATTTTCTGCAACTTGTCTTATGTCATCAGATCATCTTGCTTGAGGCCTGCAGACACTTCTTCTGCCTATTCTGGGTCGCCATTCTAAGAATTTTAAGTCCATCTAGAGTTTGTGGTTCTGGCTATTGACCAGCCCAGCTCCATTTCCGGTTGACAACCCTGCGGACAACAACGGTGACCTTTGATCTCGCTTTTACCCATGTGTTGGTTCTTCTGTCTCTTAAATAAAGTACCCAGCATTCTCTTTTCCTAGTTTTTTGTGTCACTGATAATTTATCTAAAAAAAAAATCGTAAGCACAAAGTTTCACAGCCAAATGTTAGTACAGGGAAAACACAAGCATAAAAAAAATGATTATTTGTAATGTGGGCACTTCGGAGACATATTATGCCGTACGATATTTTTTCTGTATCTTTTTCTATGATTTGTTCATTTACCAAAATGTTACATGATTGGTTTGCATCACTCATTACTTCAGTTTTTGAAACATTCATTTCTAAGCCTGTTTTCAGGGATGCTGTATTAAATTCACTCTAAGGCGGACTTACCCACACTCGATTTCCTTTTTCAATATTTTTACCTGAGAGTAGCCATCGAGTCAAAAACACTCGTCTAGGATTTTGATTCTATTTCACAGAGAGCACTGTATTTTTAATTTACCTGGACACGGACATAAACATGAAAGCTTAATAAATTATAAATGATACATGTAATTTATTAATATTATATTTTGTTTTCTTTGAAGTCAGTTTATGTCATTTTGGTTTCTTTTTCTCCATAGTTCTAGTTTTATTTTAGATTTTACACAGGCTTCACACATGAGATTTTTTCGGAACAAAACTTTGATTTAAAAACAAAGACCCGATAATATTAGGTTATGTTGTACCCATCTATGCTTACGATATTTGACATCTAAAAAGTTAAAATTGCCCGTAAATTTCGTTTATACTTGAATCTAATAAAAAAGTTCGCTCGAATTACACAATACCTTGATCGCTTTAATGAAAATCGTCATAGAATTAACTCCTTAAAACAACGATAAAACATTTTACAACCTTTATTATGATTATGGAGAAGTTAATCAGAGTCGCGGGCCATATAAACAGATGCTTCAAATGTCTCATTATCATATTTCAACCGTCACCAGGTAAACACAATTTAAATATTAATTAATACCGTTGGCAGGAAAAATATTCAAATTGTTTCTGAGGTAATGCGGAGCAGTACAAGCCCAGGGAAAGAAACTAATTTATGATTTTATCTCTGTCGTATTTTAGCCCTTGCTCTTCATCGTCCATTTCCCCTTTCTGACAATGTAAATAATTATATAATTCAAACCTAATAGCTTTGCCAAAGGGGAATCGTCGATCGGAAGGTGTACGATGGGTAATCATAACTTTCAATATTTAATCGACTTTAAATTTGACTTTCATTACAAATCTTACATCGCATTCCCTTGAAAGGGTGATTTATTCTCCTATCTACAGCCTTTATTTTGATGCTCCTTATTTTAATTAACGTTGGAAGATTCTTAATAGCTCCTAGCCAGTTATGCTGCCCTGTTACATTTTCCAAACGAACTAAATTTTAAAAGAATACTTTATTTGATTGCCTGAAGCGATGGAAGGTTAATGAGTTTCAGAAAATATATTTGAATGTCCCTGAAGTCGTCTGCGAGAGTCAAAAGTAATTATTTAAGTCAAATATTGTAAGAATAAGTTTGAATGAAACCGAATGGAAAGGGCGAGATACCCAAATCATAATATAATATTCGATAATATAAATAAACTCTTGGTAGTTTAATTTATATAGTTGCATTTACATTATTTTTAAAGCAATGTAATCCCATAAGTATAATAGTATAATGGAATTTAATTTCCAAATTTCAACACAAGACAAAAATGATTCTAAGACATATAAAAAACTGCAATCAATCGTCCTAGTTTATTTCAGCAACTGTACATTATTGCATAAATCATATCATAGTTAGACTTCAAACTCACAAATACGGTTAAAAACAGGTTACTGTCATGTCACTTCAAATATTTAAACCGAAAACGAAAAATAATATAATAACTTCTCTATGGGTTGATCGCATTAAACTATGATAGTATTCATTAAAGAAAAAGACGTAGAATACGCAGCTAACATATTTCGAGATGATATTGACATTCCCGGGTAAACTTAATAGTGAAAACAACGTCATATATTTTTTTTTGTTTTTCGGATAAATGGATAAATAAATTAAGAAATTATTTGTCTAAGTTAAGTTGGTAAATGCATAAGTAGATGAAATTTTGTAGAAGATTTTTTTTTACATAAAGTAATTAATATTATTTATTTATTTATCAAGCATACGGCCTATGTCAATTACAACAGATATATGAATAAACACAAGCATAAGAAAGTCAATAAAAAGAACATATTACTATGTAGCAAAGACAAACAAGGGCAATAAAATAATGGTATACAATATATTAATTATTCAAAAACACGAGCAACATATAAGACTTCGAGCTAAACCATGCCAATCCATCTTCATCCCACACTGTTTTAGTGGCAAAGAGATCTACGAAAAGTCGAAAGATCTATCCCTAAAAAATCCAAGTTGGGCGATGAATTGACTAATCTACACATCTGGACATTGGTGAATAAAAACGATAGTTGATCTTAGAAGACTTAATAAATGGCTGATTTTGACTTCTGGTGACATGGTTGGGAACGTTGGAAACGTGAAAAAAATTTGATTGCAACAGAAATAGGACATCACTACATTACAGCATTAAGTATTTTGAAAATGCATGTAAGGTCCATCTCAGTTCTACGATTTAATTAATTACGCATGTCATTCCTTCACTTGAGATTGTAAGGAGGAAAATGGTAAAAAAATGTTAACTATTAAGTTATTTATGATATCATATATTTTAGGCCCGTTGTGGTAAAATGCGACTTCATAATTAAAAAAAAAGAGGTATACTTACTAGTATTTTATCATAATTTATGTACTCACGTGACATAATAGCCACACAAGTATACACAGTATTTTGACGTTCATTGGTTGAATACGCATACGCAAGTATAATTTTGTAAAAGCAAACCCCTAGAACATGCATTTACTTGCTTATATGGAACACCATCGTTATTAAACTGAAAAAAGATTATTGGTTGATGAATAAAAAGTAAGATTTTATCTCAGGGTAACAATGGATCTTAACGATATTTACAAATTCACTATTGTAAATTGTAAATTACCCGAAATTATAATGATTTTACTTCATATCTGTTTTTTTTTTCAATCAGACATCAACTCTTTTAACCAATGGTGTAAAGACAATAGATTGGAACTAAATATTAAAAAATGCAAAATAAAGTCATTTTATAGAACAAAAGAACCGATTTCCTTCGAGTACCTGATAGAAAACTCTAAAATTGATGTAGTTTAGTCCATTAGAGATTTAGGAGTTGTTTTGAACCATAAACGAACATAAAACGAGCATATAGATATCACAGTAAATAAATTACATGAAATTACTTGGCCTTATTAACAGAATGTTCTCTGATTTTACTAATGTCCGAACTATCAAAACACTTTATTGCTCAACTTTTCGCCTTTTTCTAGAATATGCCTCCGCGGTTCAGTCTCCATTCTATGTAAATCGCATAAATCACATTGAATCAGTCCAAAATCGCTTGCTTCAAAAAGTAGCGTAGATGCTTGGACTAGAGAGAGGTAACTGATGTGCTGATAAAGAGTCAAATTTAAATATTTCTAATCTACAAAAACGTAGAACTAATATTGACTCCATATGTATGTTCGGCATTCTAAATGGTATAATCGATATGCCATCATTACTGGGACAGGTAAAATTTCATATTCCGTCTCGTAGGTTGAGAAACAATAACATACTGTTCGTCGATCAGCATAGAACAAACTATGGTCCAAATTCTCCAATGACCCGACCCGTCTTTGTCGTTTTGGTAACTCAAGACATAATCTGGACTTTTTTGTTTGAGTTTACAACGATTTAAACGAGCACTAAATAATTAGTCCAGATCTTGTCTTGATGTCCCTTATGTTTGTTAATGTTTCTTTTCTTCTCAATGTTTTTAACTATTCTTAAATTGTAATATTAATACTCTATGCATCGTACAAATGGACAATGTTCATAAATAAATAAATAAATATAAGGTTTCTCTTGATTTCTAGCTCTGCACTCAGCTGTCAAAATATTACAATCTTGTATATTCAAGAAAACATGAATACATCGCTCTCTGTACCTCGTATAGCTCCAGGCACGCATCATCAGGCATAAGAGAAACCCTATCCGTCGTCAGTCTGAATGTTCTGGCATATTCTCTTTATACAAATACACGAAAAAAAAATTGACAGCATAATTAACCTGCCGCATCCCGCGCGGCCACCTGCGCACTGCAATTGATAATTTGCATAAGGCCTGAAAGATATTTGGATCATTGAATAAAAATTCTTCTTTAGGTTTTTTTTTCAATTTTATTGTGGAATACAATCAACATACGCTGCCTCCAAAATTCACTAATTATATTATCTAATTAGTGAGGCAGAGGCAAATGAAATTTTTCATTGAATAACAAATGTGATAGTAGAGTTTTTGTTTGTTGATGCAGGGAACTCCTACGCCAGTTGGAGATGAAAGAAAAAAACGATGTTATGCGATGTGTAAATTTGGTTATGTAGCTCGAGAGTAACAGCGAAAAATGAATTGAACTGATTTGGTTTAACAATGTTTGAGTTGGTCCAAATGCTTGCAGACTAGCTGGATTTCCTCCGTAGGGAGTTATTCAAATTTGAATTTATTTTAACAGAGAGGGAAAATATTGTTGAGAAGGGAATATGGAAGTCTAGGCATTTACAGGGCTCATGACCTGTCATTAGCTGGTTTAAGTGGGCACTTTACACACTGTGTAACATTCACCATTCTGCCCATATTTGAAATGAGGAAATCCAGCCAGTCTGCAAGTATTTGGACAAACTCAAACATTGTTGAATTAACTAGCTGGTAAAAGAAGAAGTATAAAATTGGAAAATTGTTTTCAGGCGTTGCTTAGTAGGTGATTTGGTTCAGCCGGATGAATCTCAAACACATAATAAAGGTTTCAGCTCCTTTACTTCACAAATGTCAACAGATGGAAGAGTTGTGGATGTTTAAACGTGGACAGAATGGTGAATGTTACACAGTGTGTAAAATGGCCACTTACACCAGCCAATGACAGGTCATAATCCCTGTAAATGCCTAGACTTCCATATTCCCTTCTCAACATTTTTTTCCCCCTCTGTTGAAATAAATTTAAATATGATTTGGTCTACTTCATGTCTCCATTACTGAAGTACTGATGGTGCCTTGGGGTGCTGCTGCTTTTATAGTAGTTGTCCATAGCGTTTTTTTTTTGAAAAACGAGACGTCTCACGCCCTATTAATCAAGCGGCATGTGTTACGTTACTATGTCATACATGCAGGCAATGTCTGTTAAAAGCGCACTCGGCGGGCATGACGTGTGACGTCAAAGTGACGCGACGCCGACTTAATTCGTCCTAATTGTGTTTTCATCGTTATTCTCGATTTGAAAATACTCAATATTTTTTGTATTCGGCCTGAAATATCCACCTTTTTCGTTTTATAGCCAAAGAAGCTTTCTACGTTTTCGTATTTGTGACATTTTTATTCAATGATTTGGACATTTTAAAAATAAAATAATAAAAGTCCGGCTTTTTTTCGAAGACGCTTCAGTAAAAAAAAAGTAATGCTTTAGAGAATGAGACTTTTTATTCAACTATTCTGGAAAATCCTTGCTCATAAAATGAAGCATATCAGTACCAGGTATTCATAATAATTAAAGCGCGGACGTGTCTTGAAATAATGTTCCGCTTCTTTTCTTCTTTAGAGGTACGAGGGCTTACCCGCTACAGAAGCTTTTTCAAATAGGGTAATTTGTGAAACGGGCTTTATAGGTCAATGATGACAGAAAAGTGCTCATGTGACCTCCAGAGAGAGAAAACTAATACATTATGAATACATTTTCTACATAGGCCCTCATTAGAATACACTACAAAACACACTATGCTAGAAATTCAGCTCTACGTGTGTATTTTTGTACAAAAAACAGCTCATTTTAAACCTGAAAATGTATCACAAAATAATTTTATGTTTAAATAACAAAAGTCCTATTAGACCCACTGTTAAAAGTTATTGAAACCATGCAACAACTCAAAACATTAATTAAAATGAACCAATATAAAGCTATGTATAATTAGCTTTTTTATAAAATCTGATGCGGTACCTTGAGGTGGAAAAGAATATAGTAAAAAAACGTGTCCTTGTAATCTTGAAAAAAAAATACAATACGGTCGTTTTGGGTAGCGGTATTATTATTTTTACCGTAATACGTCCGGTAAATTTTCTATACAGGTTTAAAATATGCGTAAATTGAATTATCTAAAAACGTTACGTTTCGCGTCCTATGTGACAAACAGCTCGTATTACGTTACCGCGTCATACTTGCACAAACTTTTAGTTAGAAGCGCACTCGGCGGGCTTGAGGTGGGCCGTCAAATAGTTATAGCGAATAATTGTTGATGACAGGCGCCATGGCGCTGTTAGTTAAACGGCCAACCGTGAGCTGGCGTTCGGAATTCGATTCCGCCAGTTACTGGAAAAAATCTAAGAATTATTTTTTTTCAATTATTCTGGGTGTTGTGGTGAATTTTTATAACTTCCTTCCATATCAACACTCCCCTACCTGCTGAAAAGCCTCTAAAATAGAGGCTTAGCAGGATAATCCTCGAAATAAAAAAAACAATTAAAAAAAATGGTTTTTACTCCATACTTTATAGTTTGAAGTGTAGCGTTAAATCGTAAGATTAATTATCTTATTTTTATGTAGAGTAGTGAATGCATTGTAATGTTGTCTTTTTTTATAACGATGCGGTGATTTTTAAGTTTGATTTGATTTAATTTTTGCAATATAATAAAGTAAAAATTAAAAACATTGTAGTAGTTATTATTTTTAAGTCTAATATGGATAATATTATTATTAAGATAATATGGAAATCTAAGCATTTACAGGGCTTGTGACCTGTCGTTGGCTGGTTTAAGTAGCCACTTTACCGTTTTTTATTTTATTTTATTAACATAAACGGCAAATCTGCCTTTTACAAAAATTTATAATACTAACATATTTGGCTTAGTATATATTTTTTTTTTTTAAACTTCAACTTCCTTATACCCAATATTTATGAAAAAAATTGAAACTGAAAATAATACAAGATTTATATTTAAAAAATTTACCTAAAAAAATTACAGCATATTCAGTAGAAAGTTTAAATAATTCAAGAATAAATGTAAAAAACCAAATTAAATAATAAAACATTCTACAGTAATACAACAAGAAAATCATAAGTACTGTTTTAAACCGCTGGGCAAAGTGAACAAAAAACTGTATTTATTATAAAACGCATAAATAAATAAATATAATTACCATTCACCATCTTTGAAAAAGTTCAAAAGGTTTGTTCTATAGGAACAATACTCTATATCAGATACGTGGGAATAAATATTGCCGAGTTCATGAAATCTGTTTAATACGGCATTACAAGTATATATATATTGTGTAACATTCACCATTCTGCCTATGTTTAAATATCCACATTTCCTCAGCTCTTCCATCTGTTTACTTTTGTAAAGTAAAAGAGCTGAAACCTTAATTGTGTATTGGCTGAATGAGAAAGGGCTGTACATAAAATCTTAATGTAAAGAAGTCCATTTTCAAAAATTTGCGATACAACGCTCATGTCTTCAATTATTGTGAAAATAATAATAATAATAATATAGTTGTATTTACGCACAACTTTAATGGTCAAGTAAACACAGCTGAAAAAGTGTAATTGAATTCTCAAGGGTCTTAGAGTTACAAGAAACCTACCAGGCCTGCATACGCGAGTAGGAGATAGTACTGAATTTAATATTACAAAAGATAGAGAGCTCATTAGTGCGGAGATGACTAATAGCCCATTTCGCGATGAATAAAATATTTAAGTGGTGGAAAACTGGCCATACATTACCAGGGCAGTATGTTGGGAGGGGGTATATATGATTAATGGAGTGCCGGTGATTCGTCCGGAAAAATAATAGGTTTTCACCGGCGGGGGAAGGAAATGAAAGAAGGAAAATCGACCCCGAAAGCACTAGCCTACGTCGATAAGTAAAGGCATGTCGAACGTTTGACCGTTCATAATGAAACCGATAATATGCTAGGATTATTTATTGATTTCCCCGCTCCGTTATGTGGCCCTGGTACATGAGTTATAGCAGAAGGGATGTTTTATACTCGTGTGCGGTAACATACCCAATCAAGTTGATTTGTCTTGTAAATGATGTGTAAAAATAATTTTAAATTAAAATAATAAAAATAATCATCGACACTAGTGTTAGCAAATTAAAAATAAAATTACCTGAAAGATATACAATTATTTCAGCCTCGAGATCTAGTAGTTAACGCAATTCTTACCATTCATGATGTCGCTGGTTTGATTTCCTGTTAGGTTGACATGAAATATTTATATTTAAATGTATTATTGAAAATGTACTCTTGACGTAAAACTGATAATTTTGCCTTCACGTATATAATAAATGACCCATAAACGCTGCGTTCGCAGCACAATTATTACCCTAAGTATCATTGGAGATGGATAAAGAGATAATGACATTTTAGGATGGAATTGGGAAAACATTTGTTTTACTTTTTTTTATTAAGATGTAATTATTTTAATATAAACATACGTAAATATTATAATAAAAGCTATATAATAAAACTAAAACAAAGCCAATATATTAAACTTAAATTCCCCAAACCTTTGTGGGATTTTTGTTTGCATTTGAGCGTAGTAAAAAAAATCTATAAAAGTTTACGTGTTAATTTGGGTAGGTTTCTTAGGAATAAATTATGCAAAAATCTACCTTTAAATGTCTCTAGAATACGAACCCGTTCTTAGTGAAATATGATGCATTTCATTTCGAAGTTAAGCTTTTCATTTCTCAACTATTTGCATATTAATTCATGAATATGCTAAGCATATTTAACCTCAATTAATTTTAAGATGGTTTAAAAATGAGATAAGAGAATAAAAATGTTTTTTTATCATATATTATTCATATCTTTAGATAAGTAGGTAAACTACATTTAACACGATATTGATTTATAAAGGTCTTAAAAACTTGGTGTAAAGTTACGCCCGGGCATAGTGAAAGAATAAGGACAGGAACATCATCCTTAATCTACAAGGAAGAATAAATATGGTATTCTTATCCTTATTTTACCACTATGTCTAGGTGTAACTTTATACCAGGTTCATAAGTAAGGCCCGGAGTTTTTGAGCCAAAAATCACGCTTCGGAAATCTTAATAAATTTTAATCATTTTACAAATTTTCATTGCCACAAAAATCTTATAGAAAGTTTTTTTTAAATAATGGTACAATAATTGTAAAAGTATCAACGAATTTATAAAAAGTGTATCGTACGTTCTTTGAAAAATTTATCGAATTATTATTTTTGTATTTTCCAAATAAAATCAAATATTTTATAGAATTTGTAATTTGAACTCACATAAATGCTGTGTGTATTATAATTTATAATACAGTTAGACTTTCGAATTGAACAGTTCAAACGTGCACATCATCGTTCTAGTAATAATTGTATGAAACACATCACAAGACACAATTTTTAATTTATTGGTTAAATTTATCCATTTATCCGTCATTATGGGTAAGCCATTTGTTAATTTGTAGGACTTTCTCGAAGTTACTCTCTTTTAAAGTTTACCGTAACTTTTTTTCTTTTAGATGCTAGACAATTACCTTTATGCCTTGTCAGGTGTCCTTAGCAAGAATATTTGTATTGGTATATTGAATTTACGAAACTTGTTCGGGAGGATGGAAGAAGCAAGGTATCGGTAATTAAACACGTAGTCGAAGGTGTAGAAAGTGGAAACTAGTTGTACCTACTTAGAAAATTAAGGAAACTTATGTGGAACGTGAGGACTAGACGGTAGAAGGTAGAATTCCAATCGGTAAAACTATTTACAACTAACTACAAAACTTCTCCAATATACTAAACTTAGAAATTACACTCTTCCTTTATAATTTGCCGAATTAAAAAGTTTTTGAGATATTAAACAGCTTAGAGAGCCAAATAATATAAAAACGTATATTTTATTCTAATATGTCACTCACGCCATTTTCTATGGTATAATGTTATATGATGTAATATAACTATAATATGTCATAATAAGACATATATGATACTACTATTTCAAGTTTCGGTTTCAGTTTCAGCCAACAAAACGAGTTTTGGCCGCAGTTTCGGTTTCAGCAAAAAAATTGGACAAAACTTCGACTCAGCCGAAACCTGCGGTCGGGATTACGTTCGGTTGTACTCGAGTGGAAAATTAGTTAGAGATACTGGATCGTTGTCCATTTAAATAATTAAACCGGGTTGTGATCCCATGGTAGTATTGTGGACTCACGAGCCAAAGGTCCGAGGTTCAAATCCCACTCCACCACAACTCGATTTCCATTTTTCCAGCACAAGTTATTTCCGACTTTGAAGAAATGGTCTGAAAATGAAATATTTGAGTAAACAATAAGAACTTTTCTCTTTGTTCTTATTGTCTAACATAAAATATTAAAACTAGACTGATTTTGTGGTTTGTTGTAGTATTTTTGTAATTCCTTTATTGTTAATAAGTTAAAATTCCCATAGTGTACATTGAAGAACTTTTACTTTTAAGTTACACATACGAGTTTACCATAACGACGGACCAAAAAGCAATAACAATAAACAAATTTACTTATTTAATTTATCCCTTGTATTTTATTGTATATTTTATAAAACACTTGTTTTAATTAACTCATAAGGTGTAACAATAAAAACTCTTCATTTCGGGAGTTTTGAAGTGACTTTTAACTTATTTAAACAAGTTTGGGTTTCGGTTTTGGCCAAAACTAGAACAGAAACTGAAATTCGGTTTCGGTAGAAAATTTAATTTCGGCCGGTCATTAATGCTAAGTAGGTATGCTCTACAAATATGTTGGTTTGTAAAAATAAAATATTCCCTGAGTACGCTGATAATTTCCAAGTTAATTTTATTAGTGCCACGTTCGGCTTCATGGTGTAATGTTCAGCGCACATGCCTACCACGCAAGAGATCTCGGATTCAATTCTTGACATGGTTGATTTGAAATATTTATTTAAAAAAGTGTTGTGTTGTTAACACCAGAATATATTCATATTTCCTGGACTAGTGAATGTCCAAAAATGATCAAGATAAATTTCGATTGGTATACCAATGCGATTCCCTATGCACCATTAGGTTCAGAAAGGGAATAATATTGATGATTTTATTAGTACAAATTTAATAGTATTATTCGAGAATTGCAAAAAAAGTGATTGGATACAAAAAATAAAATTGTCCGATTTCGAAAAAAATAAATAAATAAACGAAATACATGCGAACTACAGGGTTCTATATTTAATTTTCGCAGTTTTCTACCCAAGCATGTTTGCAAATAACTCAATTGATAACCTCAAATAAGTGTTAAGTCAGGACTCTTCTATATATAAATCAAAAATATTTATTAAAATATTAAACAATATACAAAATACGAGTAATAATAGAAAACATATAGATAATAAAAAATTATACATGTCGAAAAATGGAATGCAGAAAAGTTATATAATAATACATGGCAATATATTTTTAATAATTTATAATTTATGCTAAATGTTAATACAAAAAAAAAAAATCCTTGCTAGGCGAAGAATGCATATCCGCGAATTCAGCAACACATCTATACAGATACCTTATACAAGAGAGAGCACGAATAAGTCATAACAAGGAAGACAGAGACGCTGCTCTGCGACGGGTGTTGTCTAAAACAGATTTAGTCTTCAGTCGGTTGATGACAGTGATGGGGGACGCACGCGTGTAACATGAGCGGCGTATTTGTGATTTTTAATTTATTTTGTTATAAAAAGGCTAAACTTTATGTTTATTCGCATAAATTATGGAAAAATAATTATTAAACAGTATATCTTCATGTTTTTATTTTTATTTTCAGATGTATGAACTTTAGAATATTTCATATTTCACTAGTGGTAACACGATGTTACATCACCGAGTGCAAAGAGATTATTTACCACAGTCTTTTAAGAGTTAATAACTATTTAGACATAGGCAGCTTAAGCTGTTTTATTTTCCTGTTTGAGCAACCAGCCTGCCAATGGTAATAGTAGTAGGAATAGCAATGTCTTAACTCAACCGTATCTATTCGGATATCGAGGATAGCTTCCTTTTACTCTAATTACTAGTATTGGTACTGTTGTAAAGTATAAATGCATTAATAATGTTTGTAAAAGTTTATTGCGCTGTTGTTGAAAAACGAATTATTATTGTTACAACTAATACTGACATTGTAATTTTGCTATGTAATTGTTGAGAGCTGTTATTCTAATTTTATTTGTTTATGTTCTAGGTGTAGGTATCTGCTTGAAAAGAGTGTTCTTAATTTCGATCCAGCACCTCAGAGACGCGGGAAACGAGGTAAGTCTCGCGGCGGGAGAGCCATCTGTCAGATGGATCGGAAATTAGATTGGGCCGCCATGTTGGAAACGGACGTAGGTCGTGTACTAATTTGTCATCACCGAGGGCGGCCTGGCGGGAATTCTACTCTCGCGCTGATAAACTCCGATCCGCACAAAAACAAAAATCAATCAAGTAACATCCCACTGTAAAAATACTCAACACTCCTCGTCAGACTTGCGCCGCATGGAAGAAATTCTTCGCCACTTTTGAGTATGTTCCACAAAGTTCTATGCCATTTTCTTTGCCGCCAGGTTGCTTCGGGTTGAGGGGCGCTATCAAAGTTGCATCGCAATTCCGAATTCAAAATTTAATCACAGTGTGTTTTCTTTATTCTTTTTGTTACATTTATGGTTGCAAATTGAGATATTTAAATGAACTGCGTCATTTGTGGAATTTCGAGTTTCTTAGTAGGAGATAACAGGTATAAACACTATCATTTAATTATATCAAAATTTGCTTGTGCCGACACTTATAATTAAGTAGGTAAATTACGTATTTATATTTTCTTTGCACATATATTTCTTGAATTCGTTCTGAATTTAGTTCTGTATTTTATGAAATATAAACAAAATCCAAGTCCCAGATTAGAATGGAAAGTAAACAGAGGTACCCTTTATTTTCTATAAAATAAAAATTATGCTTTTAAAAGAAAATGTGTTTATTTAAAAAAAAAAATGTTTATCTTCGTCGGTAACATGTTAGTGAACATGTTGTAAAAAAAAAAAATTACATTTTCGTACAGAAAACTCGGTTTTACTTTTAAGATATCTGAAGATAATCTTGTTTAAGTATTTTCAACTCGATTGCTACTAGTAAGTTAAATCCAGGAAAAGTAAGTCGAGTGGAGATAGCCTTGGTGTACTGGTTGGCGAGTTTACTTACCTGCCCCACGTGCTGGGTTCGATCGGCAAAGTCAACATGTAATATTAATTTAAAGGGTGTTTTTCACTGTTATATTTCGTGGTCCCGAACTGAATTGAAAGCGTAAAACTAATCATTATGCTTTCAAGTAATAATTGATCGAGATACGCTGTATTCCGTATATCAATGCCAAACTTTATGTGTCATTAGATACAGATAATAATGATGATGATGATTTTTTTTGTTACAAGACCACGTAGATGTTGATAATATAATATTTTAATGTATGTTTTTTTAATGAATTTGATGTTTAACTGTTGTTTAAATTGACGTAATTGTCTTTTAAATTCGAACTTAATTAGTGTAAAACGTATGTATGTAGGTATGTATGTCTGCCATAAAGATTTCACTGTATGTAAGATGCAATGTCAAATGAAAATATGAGGTTAGCAAGTGGGTATAAAAAATGAATTTATCTTGAAGGAATTTGTATTCCAAGTGTGTAAATTGGCAAAATATGGAGATAAATGGTGTTGGTGATAATTAAGCTTTCGTTACAAGACCACAAACGTTCTGATAACTAAATAAAATTATTTTTAACCACTGAAATAGATTTTTTTTTTTTTTATGAAAACCTTTATTAGCATAAATAAACAATACATTTAGTAAAAAAATTGAACACTTAAGGTTGAACTTGCCAAAAAAGAGTCTGGCTCTGGTGTTTGGCAAGTTTACAAAATAGAATAAAAAAGAAATAAAAAATGCAAAACAAAATAATAAAATTTAAAAAAAATTAAACAATTTTAAAAGTTCAGAAAATATAAAACAAAAAAATGTTAAATAAAAACACAAAATTTATAAATTTATAAACACAGGCACATATTAAACATACATCTCTATTTTTAAAATACAGTTAATGTTAATTATGTCAAGAAGCTTTTCTTTAATTTATCCCTAAATTTTCCGTAATTTATTTCTTGACGTAGATTTTGTGGTAAATTATTGAAAAGCTTCCGCCCTATGTAAGTATAATGATGTTTGGCTGTGGTAGTTTTAATTTTCTGTAGAGCGAGGCATCCTGTTCTTAACTTTCCCGTAAAACGTTCCGATGGGAGGCTCTCCTTATGCACCTGGAGAATACAACACTTTAGATATCCTCCAGTCTAAAAACATTAAATTTTTTACACAGTTCGGTAGTTGAGAACAAGGATGGTTTATAAAGTATTGTTTCAATTATTTTTTTATGTAGAACTTTTAAGGATCTAAGATGAGCGTTATAAGCTCCTCCCCATCCAACTATTGCATATCTTCGACCATAGTTTAAATTGATAAAATTATCTTTCAGATTATAATTTGATCAGTTTAAAATGCATGTAAATAAGTACCTGAATGTATGTCTGTCATAGGTATTTCACTGTATTTGGGACGCAATGACAAATGACAATGTGAGGTTAGCAGGTAGATATGGAAGTAAATATTAATTTATCCAGAATGAATTTGTATTTCATGCGCGTAGATTGGTAAAAATGATTGCAGCAATTACCTAAGTTTATACATACACTATTTAAATATTATTGTAATTAAAATGTTCAAGGTTGAGCAAGGAGAGTGGAACACTTAACTTCGGATATAATATGAGGAGGATCTATAAAACTGAGTCGTGCTTATGAATATTAAACTGATATAAAGAGGCGTCTGTTTTATTTCGCTGACGCTATTTTCCTTTCAGATAGCTCCATTTTATGCTCCATATATACGGTATCGTATACTGTATACCACCCAGCCAATTCTACTCATGGGTTCGGGAGATGGCCCTATAAATGTGTTTAAGTTGGAAAAGCGTGATACCGCTAAACGGCATACTGTTTAAACGTTATTATTTGTAGCGAACAATAATAATATAAAGAGCATTAAATATGATAAATAAACAATTTGCA
Source organism: Micrasema longulum (assembly GCF_059751315.1). Classification (NCBI taxonomy): domain Eukaryota; kingdom Metazoa; phylum Arthropoda; class Insecta; order Trichoptera; family Brachycentridae; genus Micrasema; species Micrasema longulum. The sequence goes on from NW_028277280.1 coordinate 1,178,217, forward strand.
CATAATGCTGCATAAGGAACTGCATTGGTATACCTGCCACATCGTAATTGGATATTTTTTTTGTTAAATATGATAATAAGCTCAAAATAGTTTCTCAATAACTATGGCCGTTGTTGGTAATAACCGACGTGACGCCACAAAATTTTCTCACGGTGGTTTGTTATTCCAATGGAACATCGATTAAAAATTATCGATTGGAATTATTATATTTTTAGTGTTGCCACATTTCAACCTGATGCGCAGCTAAGAAGCCCTTACACACTTCTGGTCGAACAATACGGAGAGGTCTCAGCAAAATTTCCGTACAAGGTTTTCCCAGAGCATGAATTATGTCATACCCAAAACCCGTACGACTTTTGGTCAGAGACATCTCTCATTTATCGCACCGAGAGTGTTCAATATTTTGAAAGAGCGTATTAAGCTCTCAAGGACAAAAATTATTTTTAAGAAAGTAGTTAAGGACTGGATTTTCCTTAGTGGAAGGAATTTGAGTAGGAAACTCCTTGATGATTTTCCGAATGTTTAAGTTTGCTGTTTACCATATTGATGTACCATATATATATATATGTATTTTTTTAAAATTATTTTTTATTTTTCTGATCCTTTGTTTGTGGTGATATACTCATGTGTCTGTGTCAACTAATTGCTAGTCCCATCTCAACCCAGGACTTTTAGTCCCATGGAGTTGGGACTTATGTCTCAAAAAATGTACAATAAACTTATGCATGTAAAAAATAAATAAATACCGGATATAAAATGAAATAAAAAATGGCAAAATGGTGGATGTTACACAGTGTGTAAAGTGGCCACTTAAACCAGCCAATGACAGGTCATAAGCCCTGTAAATATTCTATCCTAGACTTCCATATTTCCTTATCAACAATGTTTTCGCTCTCTGTTGAAATAAATTTAAATATGAATAACTCCCTAGGGAGGAAATCCAGCCAGCCTGCAAGCATTTGGACATACTCAAACATTGTTAAAAAATGTATTATTAGTTACAATTCAGTCCTGTGTAGGTAAGCGCATTACTCCCCGTTGCGACTGTAAATAATAAACATATTATTATTAACCTTGTTTTTATTTATTCTTGTTGTGAACTCTGAACAAAATTCATTAAAAATAACTCCATAAGTAGGCCCCTCGCTGTGTTGCCTATGTTATTTGTTCACAATTCTAGTGCATTCTCGTACAATTTACAATAATACAATTTATTAGAGCGGTCTTCACCTTACAGGGGTTTTAATATAATATAAAAACTTTTTTTTAGTGTTACATGTCATATTTATATATTAATACTTTTACATTGTTTGTATTATTTTTTTATATGGAATAATATTCCCTCACTGGGGTAGGGTGTCCCGTGCGCGAGGGAAACATTTTACAAAATGTGAAACATGCTTTAAATTAGTTATTTGACAAAGTTAACATAATAATAATAATAAAAAAACGTAATTAATCTAACTAAGCTAATTATCATTAACATAATAAACAATATAAACTAAAATAATAATAAAAAACATTACTTATCTATATAGACCAATAGACCAAATTTCATAAACAGTTCACACATTTTACCTATTTTGCTTGATCCACTCATAGATCCGTGTGCAACCCACCTCTACAATCCATTTCTTAATAGCAATTTTATACTGTGAGTACTGACTAATTGTCCTTATAGGAAATGGAAGTAGATTGTACACATATAAGTTTATTTTACCAAAATACGATAATGCAGTCGATGGGAGGAGTGCTCTTCCGGAACTATAGTTGCGTGCTTTTAATATAATAATCTCAAGTTGTACTCAAATTTACTAGAATAAGAAAGTTCAGTGCTACGAGAAATCGAATGTAAAAAAAGTATTTTTACACGCGATAAAATTAGTAGGGTAGGCGAAGTATCGTATAAGTATTGTTTTTTATTTAATTTATCATTAAATACAGGAGTCTTTCCAAAAATTTGGAAGATATCTAAAGTTACTTCTATCCACAAGAGTGGCTCTAAGTCATCCGTAGAAAACTATAAACCTGTAGCTGTACTTTCAGCGCCAGCTAAGGTATTTGAAAATTAAATAAGTAAAATCGTCGCTTCTCGAGTCAAGCCATTTATAATAGACGAACAGCATGGTTTCAGGAAGGGTAGCTCGGTTGAAACAAATTAAATGATATTTACAGACTATATTACGGCTGCATTAGATGCAGGACATCAGGATGACTGTTCATATAACGGCTTTGCCAAAGCCTTTGACACAGTCGGTCATGATGTTATGTTAAACAAGCTGAGTGAAATCGGTTTCTCGGATGAAATGCTAAAATTAACGGCGAGCTACCTCCAAAACCGAAATCAATACAATTCACATGGCTTGTTTGCTTCAAAATTTTGTAATACTGGTGTTCCCCAGAGATCCAACCTGAGCCCATTGCTGTTCTCTATTTTTATCAATGATATTCAAAGAAGTTGTATTCATCGCGTTTTTCATTATTCGCGGATGACTTGAAGCTATTTTTGAGGGCTAAAACTTTGGATGGTTTTCGTAATCTCCAGGCGGATATAATAAACGTATCTGAATGGGGAAGACGAAAAAAATTATTGTTCAATATTTCAAAAGGCTCAGTTATGTCTTTCACCAGGGCCCACAAAACGTTCTTCTTCCGCTACAGAATGACATTAATTTATTTTTTTAATCTTGAAAATGTGTGAAAAAAATAACAACAATTATTTAAATAAAATAAACAAGAATTAACGATTCAACCAATGATTGAGTGTTGTGATAGATATCTGGTCACAGGAAGAGTAATAAAAAAAATACTCGTGTTAAAAAATCATAAAGCCGATAATACGATACATAAGAATATTTAAAATAAAAATTGGCTTAGTTGGATAACAATTCAAAATTCTAATATTTTCACTGTAACTCAATTAAATTAAAGTATTTTATAACCTTTATATAAGCAATGCTACATGCATGGTTATGGAAATTATCTTTGAGTGACTTTTATGAAGGGTGTCGGATTAAGGAACTAAAAAATATTGATGACCATAATCCAATCTGAAATTATTACATTCGCAAAATTACTGTTATTAAAGAGTTAGCAAAAAGAGCTAGAAAAAACAAATATTTCTATTTTCATGTATTTTATTTTAATTTGATTGTTATGATATGTATTTTTTAAAGTTTTTCACAAGATACGAATTGACCCAAAATAAGAATATTTTATTTTATTATTTTGGCATTGTATTGCGTAATATATGCACAGTTAACTATAATTGGCCTATAATTTTGGTTTATTTATAAATATTGTATTTTTTTGTTGCAATGGCGGTTGTTTTCTTTAAATAAATAAATAAATAATTTCCTTAAAAAAAAACTAAAAAAAACGAACTAAAATATTAATTCCATAACTGAACGAAAAGCAGCACTGTGTATGTATATTATTATTAATAAAAACATTTATGCAATGGTCTTTTCCCCTATACAAAATCCCATTTGGATAATTTTTCCTGAATGGACACCGGACAAGTTATCTCTATTTCTATATTCCCTTCTCTCAAATGTTCTACATCTCTGTCGTAATATGTTAAATAATTACTGTTTTGATCCAGATATATTAACGCGGGTACCACGGCATAGTAACTCAACACCATTATTCTTGTCGGCCGTTCATCAGAGTACCTACACTATTTTTGTATTGATATTTTGTTCCTCGATGTTCGCCTACGCTTTTGATTGGACATCCGCAGCTGCGGAGTGCTCTGATTGGACAGCCGGGCACGCATGGCAGTGCATAATAACAAAGTAATTCGATATGTTTGAAAAATGAATGGCTCCACGCTTTGAAGTTACCAGCTGAATGGAAAAATTCAATTTACCCCATTTACTGTAGAACAGCGCAAACAAATTATGTTTTAAATTATTTTGAACATTTTAATAGAAAAAGCTTTGTACAAAAACATATAATTTACGAGGGTAGGCTGAAAAGTAATGAACACAAGCTTGTAGAACACGAACAAAAACAAATAGCAATATCAAGCAAAAAGCACATTAAAGAATTCTTCAGTTTTAAATTTATTTACTTATTTTCCAACATAGTCACCGTTAAATGTAACATAATTCTACAGACGTGTAACAAGTTTTTTTATACTGTCACTAACAATTTCTTCTGACTTTTCTCGAATTCAAGACTTGATAGCTGCCTTCACCTCATCATCTAACGTCTAACGATTACCCTTGAAGTCTCTCTTGAGTAGAGGGAAAAAAAGCGCAAAACCCGATATTGAAGGAGTAAGGAGGATGAAGAATCGATAGCGCTGCAGTTGCTCGCAGCATTTTAATCGACGCTGTCCGCTGCGTGTTCCATCAACAATTACGGCTTTTCTAGGCACGCATTTATTTACAGTAGACCTATCAACAGCATTGTCACTATAAACAGTCGTCAAACGACGATGAACCTCTCAGTAGGAGTCACTTTTTCCGCAGTTAAAAATTTGATGATAGCACGCTGTTCAACTCATGTTGACATAACACTAGAACACGTCTCTATACTCCCGCTTCTCAAAATACACTAGATGAACGGAACGCTTTCAACCTGCGCATGCATATAAAAGAGGAATGTTACTGTAGCCATTGCACAGAAATCTTTAATCCGAGTCATCTTAAAAAAAACATTTCGATATCCAAGTGACTTGCTCTTCAAAGAATTCAGAGTACTGAATATTATTCAACAGTATATATTGAGAACGGTAGTGGTTACACACATAAAGAGAGACATTTACCCAAGCGTCAACCACAACCATAATACAAGATACTCTAATAGGGATCTGATACTAAGTGAAGGGGTCAACACTGTTCTGGCATCGAGACAACACTATAACGTAGGCAAAAAGGTCCATAACCTTTTGCCAGAATCGTGGAAAGACGGGAGTGTTGTCAAGTTACGGAAGGTGTTGACCTCGCTCTTTCATGACATTGGTCGTAGGGAGTCAGAAAAGTTGATGCATGCCACGGATTGGAGAACCTTACTGGATGTCAAAAATAAAATATAAAAAATAAGGAATAATTAAAAAAAAATAATATTTATAGAAGACAACCATGAAGTTTCGCATAAATAAATTGTCTATGTTTTTATGAATGTATGTATGTGTATGCGCATGGGTGTATGTACGTGTGTGTGTATGTACATGTGTATATATGTGTATATTTATATATACATGTGTGTATATGTGTGTATGTCTGTATGTATATGAATCAAAATGTGTATCCGAATAAGTGTATATTTTGTTTGTCTGTGCTCTATACTAATTTGTTAAATATTATAATATATAAAAATGTAATTGCCTAGCTTGGAACGGGGTAAGTACCCTTGTTAGCTGGGCAAAGTGAATATGGAATTGTATTTTGATAAAGAGTGTGAATAAATAAATAAATAAAAATAAATAAATAAAATACTTCCACGTGCTGCCTGGCGCGCTTTTGAAGGTCATTTCGTTCGTAGTCTATAATCACGTGTGCATTACTTTCCAGTCTACCCTCGTAATAGACACGTTGCTAGTGTGAAAAAATGGCATTTCAATTCGTGGGTAATTGGCTTCCATGCCTTCATTCTCTAACGGACATTTATTATTAGACATTAGATACAGTGGTGTGAAAAGTCTTCGAATGAAATGTTTATTAGGAAAAAGTGAAGATTTCTGATAGCAAAAACATAAATTAAAAATACTCTTTTATTGAGGCAACAATTACACATTATAATAATATTGCTATTACAAAAAAAATATTTAGATATGTTTATTTATTCAGACCACCTTTGTTTTATTTAAGCATTTCGGCACGCTCAAAATATGTTTTTTGATAATTTCTTGCGGTATTTTTACCCATTCTTCTAGTAGCCTTTTTTTATTTGTTGGACACCTTTCAGGTTTTTTCCTATCAAGAAATTTTCTATTATATTTAAGTCTGGACTCTGAGGTGGCTAATCAAATAATCGAATTTCCGGTACATCCTTTTTGTTTTGAATCATTATCCTGCTTCAAAACAAAATTATCGCCGGCAAGTTTGATAAAGAAAAATAATCTTATTACGATTAATCAGGTTGACTTTTGATGTCCGTTTAAAATGTTCGAAAAATTTACACTTAAATATATAAACATGTGATTAACTTCTTACCATATTTAGGTAAAGGAAACCATAAATAATTTCTTAGAATTAATATTCATAAATATGACTAGTCAAGAATTCCTCGAATTTTGAGGTCAAATGTATTTGAAATATTGATTTTCGTATTTATGCATTAAGAACCGTGTATAAGCTACAAATTATAATAAAAAAATAGTTCATTTATAAAGTTTCATAACCACAGTGTTTTAAGTAACACATAATAATTAATTACCCACTAAGTCCAAAGACTTTTCTGTGGGACACATTTTATTGGGCAGGTTTATTTTACACATTTATGTATTACCTTTTAACAGTGACAATGAAGTATTTAGCGGTATTTTTTTCATATTAAGTTTATATTTGCAGCACTAACTTTGTGGTTATTCATTCTAATAAAATAAATAAAACAACTTTGTTTTTAACCACTAATTTTTTATTATTTTTTTTTCCATCGACCGGTTTCAAAGCAAACAAGCTTCTTCGTCAAGGTTTACGTAACTAATGAATTAATTCCTATTTTATTTTTATCATGTTCACTAAATACTACACGTAGATCCAATAAATCAAGTCTTTTTTTCCTTACAAGGGTGGTAATTTGATATCAATATTTTCGAAGTTAGACAGGAGAGGACTAAAAGAAATATTGTTAATTTGGTTATTATTTAATTTTTTTTGTATTATGAATTATTTTTTTCTTATTATGAGATCTTTCATGTTTATAATGGTTTACAAGATCATTTAAAAACCCTAAAATAACGCAATTTAATGTTCGTTCTCCGAAATATTAGTAATTCGGGAACGAACAGGGAACCCTTAGTTTTTAATCTAGTGTTGCGAGTGTGGAAAACCCTTTCTTTTATATTCCGGATTAACAAAGTGATATTTTTCAATCAATTAATAGTCACAAAATTGTTTTATTGGCAAGACATCATAGAATTTAAAATATATCCCTTTGCCCATGTGTTTTGCCTTACGGATTGCTACTCTACGACATGCTATTCGGTACAATACCCCTTACAAGCTCACCTGAATATAATAAATTATTTCTTAATATGGTAACGACTTAAACAGAAATAAATATAAACTAGGTAAATAGATCTCTTTCTTACATGAATGATTGCAAGGGTATCGTGATTTGAAATCTCTTTTTTTCTCAAATTGTTGAGGGCAACACAATATATGTTGTGTCTATGTAAGATGTAGTCGGTGTAGGAATAACGTGTCTATTATTTATACGTCATTGGTTTTATACATGCCAATACAATGTAGGGTTCTTTCCCAAAATATAGAAATCGAGTTTAATATCAAATCATGTAGATTTATGGACGCGAATCATGCCAATGTATCAGGGGCGAATGCTCCTTATTTATGTTTTGTTTGGTGAACTATCGTACTCGGTAAGGAAAACTTTTAAGTTATTTAATTATTATCATTTATTAAGAAATAGTGTTTTATTTCAAGACAAATTATAATAGTCTGACTCAACCAAAGATGTACTGGTGCGCTAATGAATTATCCAGTTTATTAATGACTTTTTCGACACTTAGCCCAAAACTCTTCACCGTACACTGCGCAAACATCGAGAGCACCTTTAGCAGCTTTATTCCCTCGATTGAACGCGAACCGAAGGATGTGTGGAAAATACTCACTTTTTTGTACTTCACATTCCCTTTTGAAGGCTTGTAATAAAACAAAATAATACATGTAACGTAAATGCAAGCACAATATCTTGTAGAGCAGAAATTGTTTTTTTGACACAACTCATCTAATACATTTTTATTAATTTCATCCTTTGAGAGTTTTCACCTACATCATACCGTATTACCGCGAACAGTAAAAACGCGGGAGGGTTAGTGGGAGTGAGAAGGAGCGTTGCTCACAGTACACTGGACAGAGGAGTGAGAGCTGTATATTTAAATCTATACCCCCCAATGATCATTTTTCTCAAAGTTAAAAAACTTTATAATTTTTTCCTAATTTTACATACAACGAAATCTTGAATGACTCGCCTAAGTTATTTATGTCCGTATGTCTCGTGTGGACGTAGCTCTTAGATGATCCTTTTACAAACCAAAAATGATATTTTGAAAGTATGATTCAAGATGCACTGGAAACTTTATTTTCCGAACGTTTCTGCAGTCTGAGAGCACTGTAAATAATTGCGATCTTAAGTCAGTAACTTTAGGTTAAACTTGATTCTGGGACTTTTCAAGAAAACCGCGCTGGTCGGAAATGTATCAATTATAAATTGTTACCGCTCATTGGAAGCTGCGAGAAACTTCTGCTCTCCTGGTAGAGTCAAATCAAAAGATCCTCATAGCAAGCATACTTATAGAGTAAAAAAAAAAGATGTATTAATGTATTATAATCGCTTTTCAGGTAATTGGTAATTGGGTGCTTAAACATGAGTTGAATATTGTACTTAAAAAGCTATAGAAAACGGATATTAAAGTTAAAAAATATGAATCGGGTTGTGGTCCCGTGGCAAGTGTTACGGACTCCAGGATCAGAGGTTCAAGGTTCTAACCCCACTCTACCCCAACCTAATTTCCATTTTCTAATAAAGTTATTCACAACTCTTTAGAAATGGTCACCAAAATTGAAATATTTCGGTAAATTATAAGAACGCCAATATATATATGTATATATTTTTGTTAAAATGTGCAAATTACAATAATAAAAATAAATCATCATTATACTTTGACAAAATTATAAATTTTAACACACGTTGTGTCCTTTTTTTCAAATTGAATGATCACTAAAAGTAAAACAAAATGATAAAGGTTCATGCGAAAGAAAATTTTCTGCTATTCAAGATATTTTGTTCACTTTTACGTTACATTAATTATTTTATTTGATTATAAGCTTCCAAAATGGAATGTCAAGTAGACGAATGTGATTATTTTCGACGCCCTTTTCTGCTATCGTTCAATCGGGCAATAAATCTGAAAACACTGCTCGCGATATTTGCGCAGTGTACGTTGAAGATACTATGAATCAACAAATTTGCTGTAGACTAATGAAAGAAAATACATTTTGGAGTAATTTGTTGTGATTGTTTTTTTTGTGTCCTCTTGTTTTCTTCATTTGGAAAAAAACGGACACAGCTAATACAATAATAAAAAATGCATAAAAATATACAGGTAAAATTAAAAGTTTTAAAGATGATAGATCTATAGACACCACCAATCAGTACCATAATATAAGAAAAAAATACATATTTAATATATATTTTACTAAAGACCTATAGGAAATTGATAAGGAAGCCTAGGCATTTGCGAGGCTTTTGACTTACTGTTAGCTAGTTTATAACTTTGCCGCATCATCATTACTTTCACCGCACCTTATAGATCATAGAACATTGCTGGTATAAGTATGCTAATTTCATTAAAATACCGTAGAGTAAAAACTTCTCGAGAATCGAAAACATGACCTTTTGCACGGTAGGTAAATGTTCTAACCAGCACATTGTAAAATTAAACATTCTGTTTGAAAATTCATGTCAACATCTATATCATACATACAAAGGCAAAATAACGAATGTTAGACAAACTGAATGTCAACACTAAAAATGGATGAGTGGGACTCACCCGGAAACCAATGCTAACTGTATTTGTCCTGCTATCGTCTTACTGACAGTGCAAAAGGTGAATCATGCATCTCCTGTAATTAAACAACAATACAATCAAAAACATTCAAAATACTGAATACTTAGCACAGGTATTAAATTGCTGACAGTCAAGGAAACAGTAAGTAACAGGAAAAGCTAAGTCAAGAACAGTCAGTAATACTCAATAGAAGATGAGTAGTTCTAGAGAGTTCCAGTAGAGTTATGTTCAGGCATGTAGTAGATTAGATCAGTTAAATTGAGCCATCGCCGTTACTCTCGCGCTTCATAACCAAATTAATACACATCGAAGCATCAACATAGTTTTCTTCTGTCATCTCCAACTGGGGTAAGATCTTTTTGCATTAAGAAGCATATATATCCTGCAGATAGGTCAAATACCTGCAAATGCTTGGACTTTAAAGAAATTCTCAATTTCTGTAAAAATGTCTGTTAATCTTGATAAATTCCCTAGAGGGTTAAATCTATTATTTGTTTATAAAAGTTTCGACGTACTTTAAATATTATATTAGATAAAACTCGAATTTCGTATGAAAACTTTGTGCTTTGTATTTTTAATCAAGAAACTTAGTAAATTTGATTATTTTAATAACTTACTTTAAAAAATTTCCGTTTATTTTCAAAGATAAGTAAAAATCGGTTTATTGTATAATTTTCATTTAAAAGTAAACTTTAGAAAAGAATTTTAGCTTGGAAAATACTTTAATCGACTCTTTTCGAATTTTCTTCGACTTTAAAAAAATCTTCACATAACTTACGCAAAATTCCCCTTTGTCATGATAACACCTTGATCCCTCACAATACGCCAATGAGGAATTTCAATATAAAAAAAATATTTTTTTAGTTGATAATGTACTATCAAACTCCCTCATAAAAAAAAACTTTAAGAAAAATATTATCAGAATTATGATTTTTTTAAGTTTTGAAATTACTCCGCCAGAGACTTCACAAGTTCTAGTCGGTGAGTTATGCTGATTAGTGAGTTGGCTTCCTGGTAGTCGGAAATCTATCATAACACTTTATTTTTGGTTGATTCAGAAGAACTTGTGACGTAACTGTGTGCAGTCAGGAATACTACATATTTAAGAAAGAAGTAATGTACCAATGCAGTGCCCCATGCACCATTAGGTGCGGAAAGGGAATGATCATGATGACTATTTTCTCGTCCCAACTAGTAACATCTAAAATACCTAGAAAAACTGGTTACATCTTAATTCCAAAATGAAATCAAGTACAGCACAACAAAGTTATACTTATAGAGGAATATTATAGGAAAAGTTTAGATTTATTTCATTTATCTTTATACAAATTAAAATCACTACTGTTTAATTACTTTTTTTCTAAATTATAAAAATGAACTATGTTTTGTACTTATTTTACTATTTATACTATGATACATCGCCTCCGTTACTTCAATAATTTTTATATTAATTCTTTATAGATTGTTTATTTGCTGCGTACCTACGCTATAATTTCTTGTTTAATTTTCCTTTGTAATTTCTTTATGTTCTGCTGATTTTATGTATCGATATTTTCTTTACTTGTGTGCAGGTGTTTTGTATTTTGTTTCATTATAATTGTTTTTTTTGATATATTTTACTGTGTTAAAGGCGTAAGCCGTTAAATAAATACATTTTTAAAAATCTTTAATGAAATGAACAAAGGAAATAAAAAGTGCAGTCAGGAATACAAAATATTTAAGAAAGAAGCGAAAAGTTTTATTTATAATTCTTTTTTGTGTAGCATTGATTAGAAATTATTATTTTTTGTAATTTGTATGTGGTACCAAAACAATTAATACTTATAAATCCGTCATGAACACAAGAATTGTTTTTTCTTTCACGCAATGTTCATGTAAATATATGTTTAAAATTTATATTTAAATTTTATTTAGAAGTAATATTGTATACATACATATTTTCAAGACTCATTATTTCTGGCTGCGATACGATCCACTAACTTTTTAATGATTCTCACACTTCACACACACCTGAACACTTACTCCCACACTAATACACATAAACACTCCCTTTTGTTGTAACACAATTTAATAATATGTATGATTCTTATTTAGAAATTTCGCTGGTCTGTCTATAACCGTATTTTTAAAAAATGTTATCATTTCATTGTCGACTGTTTGTTTCTTTAAAATAAATAAATAAGCATATTTTTGAATAGCAATAAACTAAAAAAATAAAAAATAGTAAAAGTGGCTCATTTTAATTATTTTTTCAAACATTTTCGAAATACATCACCGTACAATCGAATGCTCTAATTTTTACCGTGTTAAATAAAACTTTTTTTGTATCCTATTTCACGTAGCACTGAAATTATTCATCTTTGTAATTATAACAGTAGGTATAGTCCTGAGGGTACCGAGTAAGAGGATGGTCTCACATAAGATTTACTGACAAAATAAAAGAACTAACGTGGTCCTTATTGAACCCTACCTCCAGCTTGGCCTAGGATCTGGAGGAATAGAGGATTTGGAGGAGTATCGTGTACCTAGCGCTTGATGTATCTGAACACCACGTTGCTTAGAATTGAATAAGACGATGAAAAAAAATAAGATACAACTATTAATGGATTTATCTTGCTTAGTATATTTTGATTAATAAATAAATAAATAAAATGTATTAAAAATACTTGATAAATAAATGCTTTAAAAAACAAAGATATTGCGTACATAAGCATTTAGGGTGGCGCGGCAGGTTAACGAAGTCAGTCGTAAAATTTATAACAGTTTGCACTCACTTAAAAGATTGCAGAATTTATTGCCAATCAATGTTAAGTAAACATTAGTCTTGAGCTTGGTTCTCCCACTCCTTGATTATGCAGATGTCTGTTACGCAGATGCTAATTCTGAACTGATCAATAAGTTGGAACGATTGCATAATGATTGTATACGTTATATCTTTAATCTTCGCAAATTTGACCACATAACTGAATCCCACACGCAACACTGGAAGAACAACACTTATTATCAGGCATAGAAAAAATATTCACATTCTATCACTTCTTCACTATATTTTGAATAATCCATCTTCGCCTGTTTATCTGAAAGAACTCTTCCAACCTCTCTCACAACAAGGAGTATCTCTTCATTTTAGTAACGATAGAACCCTTTTAATACGCTTCGTTAGTTTAGTTCGTTAGTTTTACCTTTCCCCCTTTTTTCTTTCGCATCCCTCTTCTCTTCGTGGTATAGTGTAGATTTATAAGATATTTTTGTTTCAAATTTTGAATAAAATCGTATGATTCTTTATTCATACTAAGAATATGTCCATTTACTTTTTATTTTCCCAAACTGAACGGTTTTGTTAGTAATGAATAAATTGGCCTAAGGCAAGATGCCCGCTCTTATATTTATTGAAAATGTATATGTATATGTTGAGAATTTTGTCTAGTTGAAGAAAGTGTTGACCTCGCTCTTTTATGGCATTGGTCGTAGGGAGTCAGAGGGGTTGATGCGTGCCGCGGATTGGAGGTTCTTCCTGGATGTTGAAAATAAAATATAAAAATAAAGGATAATGAAAAAAAACAAAAGCCAATTATAAGGTTTCGCATGTATTAATTAAATTTTGTATCTTTTATGTATGTATGTATGCATGTATGTGTATGCGCATGGGTATCTGAATGTATGTGTGTATGTATGTGTGTATGTATGTGTGTATGTATGTGTGTATATGTATATAAATGAATTTATATGTATGTGTGTATGTTTATATATATGTGTATGTATCAATTGGTGTATACGAGTAGATTTATATTTTATTTGTCTGTTCTTTCTATTAACTTTTAAATTATTATTATGTATTAAAATGTAATTGCTTAGTATGGAACGGTGTATGTACCCTTGTTCGCTGGGAAAATATTACAAACAATGTATCATTAATATGATAAAATTTATAAATGAATAAACATAAAGTGAAATCATTTTACTTTGTACAAAAAGTAAAACGTTAAACATCATACAATATTTTGGTAGGTGCTGTCTAATATTTCTTCACGTAATACGTAAAATAGATCGTCCGGGGCCCCGACTACAATGGGAAGTGAACATTTATCTTTAATTTTGTCTAAAAAAGTAAAATTTACTTTTCTGTATGAAAAGCAGAATATGCATACAATTTTTTCTACTAAACATGTTCAATTATAGATTACCGACGAAGATATTTTAAATGTTTATGCAAATATACTCATATTCGTACACAAATATTGGTTTTTCTTTATACAGTTGAAGATAACTATGCTAACTTCGCCGACATAAGCGTACATGTGTTTGCGTGTACTTAAAGTTGCTTGGTTTTTAATTGCGTCATATTAGGGTGGCTTCGTCCATCCTTTTCCTTGCCTCTGAATCTGGTTGTACGAGAGGTTTAACCGCCATTCTCATAAATTCAATGAATACGAGCTACATCGTCGCCATTTTAGTGCGCTCGTTTCGTTCATAGTTGATTACTCATTTGAGCCTTCGTCGCAGTGGCGGGCTAAAAGGCCCCCTCAAGAGTGAATATTAAACTCAAAACGGGAAGTTAGGCCGTTGAACAAGATTTGTGGTATTATGATGGCGGCTTCAGCCTAAGATTATTTTATACCTTTCAGTATGGCGGTAGAAGGCGGTGAAGTTTTGCTGGAACAGTTTTAATATAGTTAGTATCCACTAAACGAAAAAAGTTTTAACGAAACCATAAAACGCACCAATATTATGATAATGAATACGAATAAACCGATAAGTCATAAAAGAGAAAAAAGACGAATGAATTAACATTAGAACGAATATTTTAAAACATTCAAATTTAAGTATCAAACATCATGATGGGTTCTACATAAAAAAAATAAGACTTCAACGAAATATACATAATTGAACGTAGTTATGCAGAAAGCAGCCAGCCATGGAAAAGTGAAACTGAGATAATTGCACTATTGTGAAAAGAGTGAATTATCAAATCTACACAACAGTTGGAATGTTTTTTGCTTTGGCAAGTGATAAATAATGCATGCATTAATTTTTTTATGATACAAAAAAGAATTTTAATTATAATAATAAAAATACGTTTACATGTAGTTTTATTCCACTTTTATTTATAAAGTTTTACCAGTGACCGGGATTCAATTCAGGAGAAGCAATTGAACTCTAGAAAAACACTAAAATGGCTCCCCTGAACATTATTGATTTTGTCACTTGGTCAATTTCTCTTGTATGCCGGTATGCCCACGCCATGCTAACTTTCCACACGGGCCCTGGATAATACATACTCTCAACTCACCCTTACTGGAAGACATTCACATGCTATTAACTAAAGACAATCTACTCCAAACGCCAAATTGAGTCATACAGAAAACGTGCGGAATACACACTGACAAACATTAGTTGAAATTTTGTAAAATATTAATCTAATTGTAGCATTCGACCTAAAACTAATGTCGGGATATAAACCGGTATAAGATTACCCGATTGAATATTATTGAGTATAGTCTTTTAGAATTATGAAGGTCGTGATTATTAGATGACACGCCATTAGGATTTCCTCTCTAGAGGATTATTCAAATCTCAATTTGTTGCTAAAGAAGGGGAAAACCTTTTTGAGAAGGGAAAATGGTAATAAGTATAGGCATTTATAGGGGTTATGACCTATCATTAGAAAAATGTTTCCCCTCCGTATTGCAACAAACATAGATCAGAATAATTTACAATCGTGAGATTTAGAGTGAAAACACCACACATTTATATTTATAATTAATTTATGAACATCTATATTATTAATTGATTGATCACAAATTGACTATACTGCAGTGAGGGGTACAATAAAAGCTTTGAAAGTTTCTTCGTTTTGTTATTTACGCGGTTTGATTGTAAAGAAATATTAAGCTTTCGATTAGTTGGTTTAAAAAAAAATGATAGTGAATATGTAAAACTGAAGAAAGACACAAGTATTTTGAGAATGTCCAAGCGCTTACAGACCAGCTGAATTCTCCCCCTAGGGAGCCGTCATACTTAAATTTGTTGCAACAGAGAGGGAAATAATTTATGAGGGGGGATTAAATTAAACGAATCTCGCCCGCTAGAATAATAAAGGTTTCAGATCTTTAACTTCACATCAACAGATGAAATAGTTTAAAGGATATAGATGTTCAAATGGGCAGAATAGTTAATGTTACACAGTGTGTAAAGTGGCCACTTAAACAAGCAAATGGCCGGTCATAAGCACTGTAAATGCCTAGACTCCCGTATACCCTTCTCAAAAATGTTTTCCTTCTCTATTACAGGATTTTTTTAAAATATACACATTCTTTATGAACGCTTTCGGGAAAGCGATGTTCAGGCGCGGCACACTGATAATATTACTATATTAATAAACTTATATTTACATTGTTGATGTGGATTTACGTAAATAATATAATATATTGTAATTCAAACCGAATTGAACCGCTGAGTTAACTATGCTTGTTTTTTTTTAATAAATAAAAAACGTTTATGGTGGAACATTTCTACTAAGAAATCATTGGATATTATGAATTTTCAAAATACCCTTAAAAGAATTAATAATGTCAAACTCGAAAATCAGCCTGTGATATTTCTGTGATTTCCCTACAGTAAGGTTTCCATATACTTCAAGACGATGAATCTTATGAATTTCCCTTCATCAGTTTCCATCGCAAATTTTTCAATTGATTCTTTCGAGAACTTTTTTATTCCAGCATCCTCGTAACAAATTGAAAATTGTTTGTTTGAAGTACGCCTTTGTATCTTTTGGACGGAACCTAACCTTAAATTGTCGTGAGCGATTTAGCAGCGTCTTTAGCGTCAGCGACGTGTCACATTATTTTTTCTTCCCGGCCCCTTTTGAATAAAGGCATGTTCGCGTTTGTAACGTTAAGAATTTGTACCGAACATTCGTCGAATATATTTGTCCATTGTTTCTCTGGTTGTTTGGCGACGAAACATGGAAAAGTCAACGGCAGAAATGTAAAAAAATGGAAGTCGCCACTGCGCAGCGCGAACAACTAAAATAAAACTAAAAAAACTAATATCAAGGGTTTCTTTAACTCGCATTTTAACGTTAACCGGAATGTTGTCTACGCAGGTCGTTCACATTTTAATTCAACCCTTTTCTATCCAGTATTAATCCCATAAAAAAACAAAAAGCAATAAAAATGCTGATTCCAAGATTTTTGCATGGCATATTATATAAAATAGAAAATAATATATATATGTATATACATCAATATATATATATTTGTTTTGAGAAAAAAGCATTAACGAATAAACGAAAATTAGAAGACCAACCATAGTTGTAGACACACAACACATGTAGGGCTACATGTAACTCCGTTCGCAAAAAAATAAATATATGATAACAAAATTAAAGTTTTTCGTGAACGCCCACCTTTTTCAAAGAATATTATCGCTAACGGAATAATCTAACTAAAAAGTATTCAATATTATTTAAAATTTCCTGTTTACTCGCAAGAGCCCTGTGTTTATAAAATAATAATTACTAATAAACTGTTCAAATATCGCGTCAAATAAAAATAATGTACAATTTTGTACAAGTTTTCAATTAATTTAACATGAGCAATTCAACAGAACGGTTGTATAATAATTTATTCATTTATTACATTATTCAAATATCAAACATACCAATTCGTTAAAACGATGAACGCACGCTACATCATTTTCTCTAGATTTATGAAAACTGCACAGCTCATTGATAAATGAAATTTATAGATTATTCATTATTTAATTCCGCTACCTAACGAATGTCCCGGGTTAAGAGAATATTAAATAACACATATTAACTAAAGTATTTATTCGTATTTTCCCTTTTTACTCCGAATGCAATTATAAGTGATGTAGGCGTAGAAAATAAAGGAATTTTCATTTAGCGCAAGCGGCTTCTTTGATATTTCCCGATTACCTTCATTTTTTATTAAAACATGTTTCATTCAGTGGGCTCAGGCATCCCGGAGTCTTCATTCTGTATTAATTTAATACACACAGGATGTGCATTGTGTCAGTTTTATAGTCAAGTGGAAAGTTCGTTTGGTTACCGTGCCACTCAGAAGGTCCTGGGTTCGATTCCGCACCTTACATAGCCAAACTAAGTAAGTAAATAAGTTCAGGAGTAATAGATACAATTTTACAAAAAAAGTTGTTTTATTAACTTTAACGTGTCTTTGAACACTTGTCTTTGACGAGAATATTTTTTTATTTTATTTTTTTTTATATGGGAGTTGCTTTATTATTTACCTTGCTTATAATATACAAGGGGTAATATATAGACGAGAATATTATGCACCTTCTGTCAAAATGATTTGAGTCGCAAATATATATTGACTTAATTTTTTTTTTAAAACCGTGTAAAAGTCCCAGAGTAATAGATCAAAAACATTAATAGATGTCCCCATTGATAGATACATCTTTAAAGGGGGGAAATGGTATAAGGGAATAGAAAATTCCATACTCCCTTCTCAAAAATATTCTGTTGTAATATCTATCAACCTTGATAAAATTCTAAAGGGGTAAGATATTTTGACATGACTGTACATTTAAAAATTAAACAAGTTTTAGGCTTTGAAAAAAAGTAAATTCTATAAATTATTCCATGTAGTGAAACTTTAAAAATTGATGTATATTTCAACATAGATGAAGAATTCTTTTGAGATAGAAGTATTGCTATTGGCAGGCCTTGGCAGAATGAAGTGAATTCTTAGCAAAACATAGCAAAATAGTAAATGTTACACAAAAATGTATCATTATCATTCTCTTTCGGCACCTAATGATGCATAGGACACTGCATTGGTACACCAATTGCAGCATATCATGATCATATTTTTTTGTTACATGAAGTTAAGATGATCAATCTTACGCTTCAGGTACCAGTCTAGGGACTCTGAAATATTCTGGTGTAAAAATATCCTTTCAAATAAAATTTATATCAACCATATCGGGAATCGAATCCGAGACGTCTCGCATGATAGGCAAACGTGCTGACCATTACATCACAAGGAGGACAAAAGGCCAAAAAATTATAGTAGACACTTAAACTATCAATTTGTTACATCGTTTAACAATGACTTATTGTTTATTTTAGACATATCTCGGCACTATTATTTTAATGATTTTGTTAACTGCATTGTGACGATTTTAATTTAAATTCATTTAATTCAAATCATTCATAATTTAACAGAATCATGTGTTATATTCTAAAAAATAATTATGCCTATAATTCTGAATTTGAATTATGCAAAAAAAAAATAGGTTTTACGGTCCTTAAATATTACATGTGTTTCCCGAACAACGTAAAACCACGACCCGGATTCAATTAAATAATTTTTCCATAAAAATGGTTACTAGGTTTGGGTTGAGAAAAGTTAGAACAATTGCTAAAACACATAAAATTGTATAATAAATTCATTAGTGGGTCATTTTTGTTATTATTTAAAATATCTGCCTTACAGATTGTACCTAGTTAGGCAGACTACACATAATTCAAAGAAATCTTTTACTTAAAAAATGTTGTAGATAAAGGAATTGTTTTGATTATTAATAATCCTTTTTTTAAAGTTTTAAATAAATTCAAGTTTGTGTTTATTCTTTAATTTAAAAGTAGTTTTTTTCTCTATTTTTGTACTTTATTAAAAAAATAATTACCATTTCATTTGGTTTTGTTAAGTTTTTTGTTACTCTCTTACGAATAAAACTGTTTTTTTTAAAGCATCAAAAACAAAATAAATATATGTTCATTATTTTATATGGGTGAAATATTATGTCTGAACTCTTTTATTTAAATCTTAATAAAAACGTATGTCTGAGCAACCGGTGACAAACTATCATTCAAAAGATTTTCTTTATTATCATGTGTATTTTATTGAATAAAGACTCTTATATTAGTAAAATTAATATTATTGCTATATACTTAGTGTTGTGATGAAATCATCATATGACTTGAGTCTTGATTGCCACATTAATACTTATAAATTATAATATATGTGCATATATATTTTTTTCGTTTGTTTATTTAACTTTTTATTCATAATGTAAATTGTACATTGGCGACCTTTTTTAAAAATGGTAATTTCTTCCAACCAACTAATAAAATAAAAGTTCTATTTATATTTTTAAAAGTTCCAAAACGTGTTCAATAATAAATAAAAATAAATAAAACTAAAGCCATACAAAAATAAGAAAAACTGTATTTGTATTTAAATAACCTTAAATTAATACTATTATTTAATGGGAAAAGGGAATAAAGATATAAGAGGAAAGAAGGAGATATTAAGGAAGAGAAAGGAGATGTTTCTTCAGACGTGATTTAAACAAATATTGTTGTAACGTCTTCGATAGTGGGTGGAAGATGATTCTTTATGTATATGTAGTTAAAGTATAAATGTAAGGCGGCCTCCGTGGTCAAGACGCTTGACTCACGCACGGAAGGTTCGGGGCTCGATTCCCGGTGAGAACACAAAAAATTATGAGATTTTTCTTAAACCCGGGTGGTCTGTGTTTTAATTCACCACTGTAAATGGGCCTCCTGACCAATAGTGGTAAAAAAAATCTATAAGCATATAAATGGATGTTTATGAATGCATTGCAAGTGCGTCGATTCAACACAGATTTTCTTGCGAATCGGAGCAAGTTCACAGGCATAAGTGGTTCCTGGTTGTGTCACTCTAAGTTGTGTATCTGTATTCAATAAATGTATGTATAATGTTATAAAAATAATAATACCTTTTTTATTTTAATACTCATTTCTAGTTTCTACCATAGAAATTCGATTTTACATTTCTCTTAACGCGAGTTAAATCTTACCCGAGAAACCCACTCAGTTTACGATAGCAAGTTTACAACTGCTTACCTTTAAGTTAAGAATATTAAGAGCGTGTCTTATTAAAACATTGGAAAGGATATGAATTTTCCCCTCCACAAATACGATTTGGTTCTAGAATTCTCTTCTAAGGAGTTTAGTCAAACGAGAAACTTACTGTAGGCGAGTCAAGTCAGGGGCATTAAAGGCTAACTCCCCCAGGAACTAGGAAATAGGACCCATTTACAATAAACCCATTTTATTTTCCATTTTATTAATTGCGCGTATAAATCCCGGATAATGACGGTCGCTTTGGAGTGAAATAATTTATTTAGTAAATTAATCACAAACAATGATATAGTTTAAATTGTACACGCATGAGTTGCTTCGAAATTGATCAAAATTACGGTGAGTAGTTTGTCATAATTAAGGCTGTAGGACGTGTAGGTATATAAAAATTGCCAGGAAAAAATAATAGGATATTGAAAGTTGAGAAAGCCTGACAAATTCCGAAACTGTAAGTTTAGTATAAAGTAAGATATGTACACGAGTGGGCAAATTTTTGTTGACTTCATCAGATTAAATATCTATGAATTTAATATTAATAATAAAATAATTTTGTATTTAACCATTTTTTTTTCTACTTACTGATTTCAAAGCTACTCAAGCTTTTTTATCAAGGTATAATTAATTAACTAATGAATCTTATCGTATTTTACAATGAACTCTGTAAAAATCTAAAACAAACTTTATTATAAGAGTAGAAGAATAATTAATTAAATAATAATCTTTTTCCTAAATTCGAAAACCATCCGATAGAAAATAATCATGATTTTAACAAAGTCGCTGAATTTAAAGTTCTTCATGCTAAAAATATCATCTTAGAATTAGGCAATTTAGAAATTAAAAACGATGAATAATAATTAAAAAAAAAAAAATAACCACATTGCAATATTTTCTTTAGTCTGCTCCAGCCCAGTTTTAAGAGTGAAATTCTCCTCACTCCACACCTCCCATCTTTATAAAATAACGCAACGAAAATACTTGACTTATAAGCGCCACATGCTTACAATTTATATTCAAAAGAAAGTTAAAATGGAATAGGATAAGTTTCATAAGTAAATCATACCTTGAGAAAGGAGCTAATGTAGCTTTGACCAACCGGTCGGTAGAATTTATTTTAATTTAAA